>NC_138761.1:12063131-12810726 GCF_965113315.1 Podarcis vaucheri
TGCCTTATGAGGAACGGCTAAGGGAGCTGGGCATGTTTAGCCTGGAGAAGAGGAGGTTAAGGGGTGATATGATAGCCATGTTCAAATATATAAAAGGATGTCACATAGAGGAGGGAGAAAGGTTGTTTTCTGCTGCTCCAGAGAAGCGGACATGGAGCAATGAATCCAAACTACAAGAAAGAAGATTCCACCTAAACATTAGGAAGAACTTCCTGACAGTAAGAGCTGTTCGACAGTGGGATTTGCTGCCAAGGAGTGTGGTGGAGTCTCCTACTTTGGAGGTCTTTAAGCAGAGGCTTGACAACCATATGTCAGGAGTGCTCTGATGGTGTTTCCTGCTTGGCAGGGGGTTGGATTCAATGTCCCTTGTGGTCTCTTCCAACTCTATGATTCTATGATTCTATGAAATGCTTCTGTTTTTGAACGTTTTTTTGAACTTGAACGTGCGATGCAGCTTCTGCTGAGTGCAAGACGCTCTTCCAACCAGTGGGAAGCAGCGCCTCGGTTTCTGAACGTTTCAGAAGCCGAACGGTCTTCTGGAATGGATTATGTTCGAGAACTGAGGTACCACTGTATGTTGGAATTGCCCAGAGTTGCTGAGGCAACTTCATCAGATGGGTGAATAAGTGACTAAGGAGTGGACTATCTTTAAGGAATACATCAAAATTTATGCGGAAAAAGTAGAATTTCTGACAGATACTGAGTGAATCCAGAAAATGATTAGAGTGAAAGGAGAGTAAAGTTAAGATAAAAGAAGAGATTAAAGAAATAATGAAATGTGTTTAAGCTAGTTTGGAAAAATAAAGTAGCATAACAAGAACGGCTGGAAGTCAAGTCTCTTGGTGGGTGTCCGTATGGGGTAGGTGTGTATGTTGATATGTATAGTATAGGTAGGCATTATATAGAGTAATGTAGATATGTTTTATGTTATGAAAATTAGATAGTGTGTTGTGTATTGTGTAAATGTATATGTATGTGTTTTATATGTTAATAAAATAAATAAATAAAAGATGGATGGGGTATAAATAATAAAATTATCATCATCATCATTAGGGAATAGGATGTCCCTATTTTCATCGGAGAAATGTTGAAGGGTATTCAATTTATGCAGTAGAATGTTAATTAATTAATAAATGACACAAGCAGAAGGGGACTTATGCAAGAGAGAGTTCCCCTCCACTCCCTCTCTAGCCTCTTGATCCCCATGAAAAGTCAGATCTCAGCCGTCCCTCCCAGGGGTGCATGGGATATATATTCATAGCATCATAGAACTGTAGATTTGGAAGGGACCCTAAGGGTTATCTACTCCAACCCCCTGCAGTGCAGGAATAACCGCTAAAGAATCCCTGACAGATGGCCATCCAACCTCTGCTTAGAAACCTCCAAGGAAGGAGAGTCCATCACCTTCTGAGGTTGCCTGTTCCATCGTCAAACAGCTCTTACCGTCAGAGAATTCTTCCGAATATTTAGTTGGCATCTACTTGCTTATAACCCACTGGTTCAGAAAACAAGCTTATTCTCTTGCATTTTTCATATCTCACATTTCTTCCCTCGTGAGAGTCTTGCGGGCCAGGCAAGGTGGCCTAGGAGGCCTCATTTGGCCTCTGAGCCAGAGGCTGCCCCAGCCCATATTAATGTTTGGTTGCTGGTGAGTCAGTCCTTGTGCAGCGTGAATCTGTATAATATTCCTCTCTCTCCTCTGCTTTGCAGATAATCTTTAGAATATGATTTAGAGGGAGCAATTATAAGGCTATACATTGCGACTGTCAAAAATGGCTAATTCTCTGTTGGATGGGAGTCATGGGAAAGACTCGTTTGATTTATGATGGCTTTTTCTTGCCCTCTCCCTCTGGTTTATTATTTAACAGATAAGAAAGCTGATCCATCCTATAATATACACACGCGCCTAACTGCATCAAACTCCCTAGATTCCCTGCTTGGATGCTATTCAGCGCTGAGAGTAATTTATGAGCATTCCCCCCATGTTTTCCTTTCCTTTCCTTTTGCAAGATGAAAGGCATTGCTCAAGTGTCAAAGAGGTCTCCAAAATGCAGCAACAAAAGGAGTAAATAAAACCGCGGCGGAACAACAACAATACGTGGAATGCTTTTCAAATCATTCCCTTCCGCCAAGCAAAAAAATCAACAATTGACCAAATGGCCTTAATCTGTCACTTTAAAAACGGTCTCTTAGTAGCTACACAGATAGCAAGGAGGTGAATGATGCTCAGTTGGGGAACGATGGCAGCAGACAGACGGCTGTCAGAGGAGAGCCAGAGCCAAGAAGACCACAGAATTTAAACAACATAAGCTCAAATGAGCTGATCTGAATGCCCAACTCAAGGCAGTAGAGGTTCCTATTGTGGAGGAACCCACAGAATCTGCAACAAAATGTTGCAGCATATCGTCACTTCCATGGAAGAAGTGCTGCACCGCTCCTTGAGGGGGTGGAATGCTTTAGTCCTACTTTTTAAAAAGTTTTAGATTTTACTGCTTTGCTTTTTATGCTGGCGTTATTTATTTACTTGCAACATAACACTAATAACAGTTCATTTAACATACGCTGAGTACACCTTTAACTAAGCTTACAGCTTGCTTGCTTTCTTTTTGAAATATTTTTGATTTGATTTTACAGGTAAAAAGTTATCGCATTACCAAATACATAACCATATGTAGAGATTTCTCTGAATCCCTCAACTTCCCACCTTCCCCTCCGTAAGTCCTGTTGTGAACATTTTCACCTGCATATTATTACCTAATCCATATTTTGTCCCTTTCCATGTTATCCAATGTGTTTTTTTAAATTACAAGTGTTATTAAAACCCTGCTAATGTTTTCATCTGCTTACAGTGGTTTCCTAAATAAATTATAAATTTTCCCCATTCTTTCTTGAAGTTGTTGTCTTCTTGCTTCCTAAGCTTTCTGGTCAGTTTTGGCATTTCGGCATATTCTAACAGCTTGATTTGCCATTCCTCTCTGGTGGAGACTTTGTCTTTTTCCACCTCTGGGCTAGTAGCACCCGTGCGGCTGTTGTCACCTACATTAAAAGTCTTTTCTGCTCCTTTGGGATATCGGAAAGAAAAGCTTCTGGGTTTGTTTGTTTGTTGCAAAAGTTATTTTATTTTATCTTTCCATTCATTATATATCATTTCCCAGAAAGCCCTTATTGCCTTACATGACCACCACATATGCTGAAAGGTACCTTCACAAGTGCTTCTCTCAAATGTGCCTTAAACTCAACACAGTTTCCCACCTCTCATAATTAAAGAATTGAACATAACCCAACATTGTTATGGCTTCTCTAAACTAAAGGCATGGATGGAGGACTATCTTCATTCCACTCTTACAGCTTTCTGATAAGTCACCTTCAAAATATTTCCTCCTAAGCAACTCCCTTATAATGGGTCCTAGGGCTGGAGAGATGGGACAACACAGGTGAAAGCAACCATCTCCCGATGGCCAACACACCCTCACCTGTGACCACCCTCACCTGTGGGCCACCAGCATCACCCTGGAGCTCTCCAAAATCCACCACCGTCCTGCTCCATCCCAGACCCATCTTGGAGCTTGTTGGATCAATATCTCAGCTCATGCTTAGTCATGCAATTCACCTGCAGTACCTTTAACCCTTACCTATGTATCTCCCAGATTTATGTACTAAAGAGCTTGGCAGAAACAGAAACCGGAGTTTGAATCACAATTCGAAATGACCGTAACAGATTGGAGAACTGGGCCCAGGCTAACAAAATGAATTTCAACAGAGATAAACATTAGGCAGCAAGAACCCGATGCACAAATATAGGATGGGGGACATCTGGATTACTAGCAGCATATGTGAAAAGGATCTAGGGACCACAAGCTTAACAAGAGTCAACCGTGTGATGCAGCAGCAAAAAAAGCTAACACTATTCTAGGCTGGAACACCAGAAGTATAGTGTCCAGACCAAGGGAAGTAATTGGTAAAGGTAAAGGTACCCCTGACCATTAGGTCCAGTCACAGACAACTCTGGGGTTGTGGCGCTCATCTTGCTCTATAGGCCGAGGGAGCCGGCGTTTGTCTGCAGACAGTTTCCGGATCATGTGGCCAGCATGACTAAGCCGCTTCTGGCGAACCAGAGCAGCGCAAGGAAACGCTGTTTACCTTCCCGCCGGAGCGGTAGCTATTTATCTACTTGCACCTTGAAGTGCTTTCGAACTGCTAGGTGGGCAGGAGCAGGGACCAAACAACGGGAGCTCACCTCATCGCGGGAATTCGAACCGCCAACCTTCTGATCGGCAAGTCCTAGGCTCTGTGGTTTAACCCCTCTATACTGCCTTGGTCAGACCACACCTGGAACACTGTGTCCAATTCTGGGCACCACAATTTAAGAAGGATGTTGACAAGCTGGACGGTGTGCAGAGGAGGTCAACAAAGATGATCAAGGGTCTGGAAACTAAGCATTACGTGGAGCACTTGAAGGAGCTGGGTATCTTTAGCCTGGAAAAGAGGAGACTGAGAGGAGATATAATAGTCATCTTCAAATATCTTAAGGGCTGTCACATGGAAGAGGGAGCATGCTTGTTTTCTCCTGCTCTTGAGGCTAGGACTCAAACCAATGGCTTCAAGTTACAAGAAAGGAGATTCCGACTAAACGGTTGGGAAAGCTTTCTGACAGTAAGAACTGTTCAGCAGTGGAACATACTCCCACGACAGGTGGTGGACTCTCCTTCCTTGGAGGTTTCTAAGCAGAGGTTGGATGGCCATCTGTCATGGATGCTTTGGCCAAGATTCCTGCATTGCAGGGGGTTGAACTAAATGGAACTTGGGTACATCCCAGCTCTAAGATGCTTTGTTGTTGTTTTTGTTATTGTTGTTGTTGTTGTTTAGTTGTTCAGTCGTGTCCAACTCTCCGTGACCCCCATGGACCAGAGCACGCCAGGCACTCCTGTCTTCCACTGCCTCCCACAGTTTGGTCAAACTCATGTCCGTAGCTTCGAGAATACTGTCCAACCATCTCATCCTCTGTCGTCCCCTTCTCCTTGTGCCCTCAATCTTTCCCAACATCAGGGTCTTTTCCAGGGAGTCTTCTCTTCTCATGAGGTGGCCAAAGTATTGGAGCCTCAGCTTCAGGATCTGTCCTTCCAGTGAGCACTCAGGGCTGATTTCCTTAAGAATGGATGGGTTTGATCTTCTTGCAGTCCATGGGACTCTCAAGAGTCTCCTCCAGCACCATAATTCAAAAGCATCAATTCTTTGGCAACCAGCCTTCTTTATGGTCCAGCTCTCACCTCCATACATCTCTACTAGGAAAACCATAGCTTTAACTATACGGACCTTTGTTGGCAAGGTGATGTCTCTGCTTTTTAAGATGCTGTCTAAGATGCTATGAGTCTATTATTCATCAGTGAGGGCCAGGACAGTAGTCTATCTGCCTGCCTTTCCAGTTCTGCTGGACCCTTGCTAGACACCTCCACCACCTCCATCATCCCTCAAACTTCAAACCTATCTATGCTGCTGGAAGCCAAGGCTCGCGTCTCCGACATCCTGCTCTTCCTGGCTCCACATGCACCACTGCTGACAACAGGCGCACCTCCATGTCACCAGTATGCCTTTCTGTGCTCCGCAGAGCCACAAAGCAGACTGTCTGCTCATTTTATACGGCCATTTTCTTATCATTTGCTTCAAGTGCCCCCTTAGATCTAATCTCCGTTTACTCAAGGCAATCTGACCTGACCGGAAAACATATTGCACGGCAAATGACATGTTACGAGAACGCAAGCACATTCTCCGTTTCATGTGTGCTTCACTCTGGAGGAGGAAGAAATAGATCTGTAATAAATCATGGTGATCATTATTATTAAACGCCCACCATAAAGTAGGAATGTGCATGGAATTGTGGGCTGTCAGTGGATGTGCGCTGATTGATGCTCTTTCCTATGTGCGGGCATGTGAACATAGGGATCTGCCCAAGACTGAGTCAGCCATCTTCCTCAGTATTGTCTACACCAGGGGTCTGCAACCTTTAAGACAAAAAGAGCAACTTGGACCAGTTTCCAAAGGAAAAAAAACTGGGAGCCGCAAAACTCGTCATTATAAAAATAACTTTTATGTCACTTTTTTTATTACTTCTTTGTTTGACCCCTCAGAATTACTCCTCCTCATAGAAATAAACCTTAAATTAACAAGTTACCTTTTTGTGTGTGTGTGTTCTTCACTCCCCTTCAAAACAGTGACCAGCGTACATGCCCCCTTTCAATGCAGTGACCAGCGTACATGCCCCTTACAATGTAGTGGGCGGGCGGGCGGGAAGTGGCATCGGGACAGTGCGTGACTAACGCACGCACCGCCCCCATGCGATGTCACAGCCAGTACAGCGCCCGCCACAGTGGGGAGTGTCGGGGCGCACAATGCTCCCCTCGCTAGTATCCGCCCCGGAGCCACGGCAAAGGTGTAAAAGAGCCACATGCGGCTCCGGAGCCGCAGGTTGCAGACCCCTGGTCTACACTGACCGCCAGCAGCTCTCCACAGTTTCAGAAAGTGAACATTCACAGCCCTGCCTGCAGATTAAACCTGAGATCTTCTGCATTCAAGGCAGATGTGCTGCCAGGGATCTATGGCCGTTCTTTGCTGACCGTTCCTTTTCAGGTCTTTGGTGCATTTTCAGTGTGTTACTACTTACTGTATTTTTCGCTCCATAAGACGCACCTAGTTTTTAGAGGGGGAATGCAAGAAAAAAACTACCGTATTTTTTGCCCTATAGGGCGCACCGGCCCATAGAGAGCACCTAGGTTTTTTGGGGGGGGGATAAAGGAAAAAAATATATTCCCCCCCCCAGGTGTGGGGCTGGGGCTGGGGAAGCCCGAGCTTCCCCTGACCCCAGCCTCCAGAACAGGCTGCTATCCGCAAGCCTAGGGAGCCCAGCGGGAACTTCCCCCGGTCTCCCCAGGCTTGCGGATATCTGCCCGAAGCCCGGGGCGTGCTGCTCAGCACTCTGCTCAGCGCGTCCCAGGCTTCGGGATGCAGGCTGCTATCCGCAAGCCTAGGGAGCCTGTCGGGAAGTTCGGTGGGCTCCCAAGGCTTGCGGAGAGCTGCCCGAAGCCCGGGGGTGCTCCGCTGCGCTCCCCGGGTTTCGGGCTGCTGGCTGCTGTCCGCAAGCCTTGGGAGCCCGGAGGGTTCTCCCGCAGGAACTCCCGCAGGAGGGGGAAAAGTGTGTCCTATAGGGCGAAAAATACGGTATTTTTAAAGGGAGCACTGAGCAGAGCCTGTATGCATCCCTGGCTCTGCTCAGCGCTCCCTTTCACGAGCCACATGGAGCGTGTGTGCGGCTCTTGGGGGCTTTTCTCCAAGAGGGAGAAGAGCAGCCCGCCACTGACTTCCCCCACCTCGTAGAAAAGCCCACAAGAGCCGCGCACCCTTTTTTTTTTTTCTATAAATCTTTATTTTATAACAACAGCTTAAAACACATATACATCATTCACTAAAACTAAGTCAACAAGCAAAAGAAAATTACATAAAACCTAAATCAAATTTTTAATATACAATTCTGTTACATTATTCGACTTCCCATCACCACAACGTGAGCTATAATTCATTAATATATAGTCTGCAGTGTTTTTTGTTAACCATTGTTTCTACCTCACAGTTTTTATATTATACCTACTGTGATTTTAATGTTTCCTATAATCGTTTCCATATATGAGAGGAATTTATTCCAGTCGTTAATAAATTTGGTATTTTTCTGTTGCCTGATCTTCTGTGTCATTATCGCTAAGTCAATATATTCAATTAACTTGGTTTGCCAATCTCTGATTGTTGGGACGTTGGGAGTTTTCCAATTCTGTGCCAACAGTATCCTAGCGGACACTGTTGCATATTGGAATAGGGTTTGGTCCTCTTTCTTGATTTCATCCCCCACCATTCCTAAAAGGAATGCCTCAGGTTTTTTAGGAAAGGTGTACTTCAGAATCTTTTTTAATTCCTCATAGATTGAGCTCCAGAACCTCTTTACCACCTTACATGTCCACCACATATGGTGAAAATCTCCCTCTTTCTTTTTGCACTTCCAACAAGTCTTGTCTCCGGTTTTGTACATTTTAGCTAATTTTGTTGGTGTGATGTACCAACGGTACATCATCTTTTCCATATTTTCTCGGAGTCCCACACAAGCTGAAAATTTCATATCTTTGTTCCATAATTTGGTCCATCTTTCGTATTCTAGGGGGTATCCTAAATCTATGGCCCATTTAATCATAACCTCTTTAACCTCCTCGTCCATAGTGTCCCAGTCTAGTAGCTGGTTGTACATTTTGGATAAGAGTTTAGATTTCCCTTCTATTATTTCTACCTGAAACTTAGATTTATTCTTACTCATACCGATTTTTTTATGCTCGTTCCAGAGGGCATTGATTTGGTGGAATTGAAACCATCCCGTTAATTTATCTTTTAGCTCTTCGTAGGGCCTGATTTCCCATCCCTTATCAGATCTTCTCAAAAGGTCAGCGTATGTCCATCTTTTGCCTTCCATGTTTAGTTTCTTAATTGCTAGAATATCAATGGGTGACAGCCACCATGGGGTGTCTTTCTCTATCAACCTCTTACATCTATTCCATACCTCCAACAACGTCCCTCTTATGATATGGTTGGAGAATCCTCTATGTACTCTCCCCTTTTCCTGCCATAAGTATGCGTGCCACCCAAACCTAGCATCAAAGCCCTCCAGATCCAGTAGGTCAGTGTTATCCAAGGTTATCCATTCTTTTGTCCAACAAAGACAGGAGGCCTCATAGTACAATTGCAGGTTTGGGACCGCGAACCCTCCTCTATCTCTTCTGTCAGTGAGTAGCTTATATTTAATCCTGGCCCTTTTACCCTGCCAGATGAACCTAGACAGGGTCCTCTGCCACTCCTTAAACATTGTTGTACCCCTTACTACTGGAATATTCTGGAATAGGAATGTCATTTTTGGGAGGATATTCATTTTGATGGCAGCCATTCTCCCCTCCCACGAGAGCTGTAATCTACTCCAACTCTCTAGGTCTTTTCTGCACTCTCTCCAGGTTTTATTATAATTGTCTTCCACCAAATTTATGTTTTTTGGAGAAACCCAGATACCTAAATATTTTACCTTCTTCGATGTCTGTATCCCCGATTCGAACTCAATTTTATTTTTCGATTGTTCATCTACATTTTTTATCAGCATCTTTGTTTTAATTTTGTTTAGTTTAAACCCAGATAACCTTCCGAATTCCTCCAATAGTTCAATAGTTTTGTTTATCCCCTTTATGGGGTCTTCTATTGTAATCACTAGGTCGTCGGCATAAGCCTTTACTTTATATTCTTTTATGCCAATTTTGATCCCTCTTATTTCCTGTGTTTCTCTTATTTTATTCAGTATGACTTCCAGAACCATAATAAATAGAAGGGGTGACAAGGGACATCCCTGTCTTGTACCTTTTGTAATCATAAATGAGTTGGTCAGGCTACTGTTGATAATTAGCCTTGCTCTTTGGGTCGAGTAAATTGCCTTTATACCTTCTAGGAATGGTCCTCTTATTCCTACCTTCTCCATGCATTTTATAAGGAAGTGCCAGGATACATTATCAAAAGCCTTTTCGGCGTCTACAAAGATTAAAGCAGCAGGGATATCGACCCTAAGGTCCAGATACTCGATTATGTTAACTAGGTATCTTACGTTATCTTTTATTTGCCTACCGGGCAGGAATCCGGCTTGATCTTTATGAATCGCTCTGTTCAAATATTTCTTTAATCTGCTCGCCATTATTCCTGCAAAGATCTTATAATCATTGTTAAGCAGTGAAATTGGCCTGTAGTTTTTTACATCAAGTGTATCTGACTCTGCTTTGGGTATTACTGTAATATATGCCTCTCTCCACGAATCCGGCATTTCCCCTCCTTGCAGGATATTATTAATTACTTTGCTAAGTATCGGGGCCAAGTGTTCCTCTAAAGTTCTATAGTATTTTTGGGAGAGGCCATCTGGGCCTGGGGCCTTCCCAGGTTTCATTTTTTTGATAGCGTGTCTGACCTCTTCCGTCGTTGTCGGTTCATTTAGTAGTGCCTTTTCTTCCTCTGACAACTGTTCCCCTCCATTCCTTTCCAAATACCTTCCTATCTCATTTATGTCTTCGTCCTCCTTTTTTTTGTACAGGGTTTCATAGTACTGGAGGAACTTTTCCTTTATCTCATTGGGATCTTCTGTTATTTGATCTTCCCTTCTAATTTTATTAATTATATTTTGTTTTTTCCTTTTTCTCAGTTGCCATGCTAGCAGCTTACCCGTTTTATTTGCCGACTCGAAATACTTTTGTTTCATCGTTTTTATTCCCCATTCTATCTCTTGATTTAGGAGTGTTGTGTATTGGGTTTCTAGTATTTTGCAAAGCTGTTTTGTTCTCTCATCTTCAGGGTTTATTGTTAGTTTCCCCTCTGCTTCTTTTAGTTGTTTAAGTATTTCTTCCTTCTTTGCTTCTCTTAAATTCTTCCTATATTTATTCTGTTGGATCATGAAACCTCTGAGAAGAGCCTTACTTGCGTCCCAGACCACATCAATTTTTATTCCCTTATTCAGATTTAACTCAAAGTATTCTTTCAAGATGTTCTTTGCTCTATCAATAATCTCGTCCTGTTCCAGTAAGTAATCGTTCATTCTCCATCTGTATGGTCCTGCTAGTTTGCATTTTATTTCCAAAAATATTGGATTGTGATCCGAGAGAGTTCTGGGTTCTATTTCACATTTCACCGATCTTATCGAGAGCTCTCTGGAGACCCAGATCTGGTCTATTCTACCCCAGCTCTGGTGTACCCCTGAAAAGTGCGTGAACTGTTTTTCCGTTGGGTTTTTAAACCTCCAAATATCAATCAGGTCTAAGTTTTCTTGGAGGTCATAGAAGGTTCTTGGGAGCTTCCCCTGCTTCTCTTTCTTCCTTTTTTCACTTCTATCTAACCCGGGTTCTGGGACTCCATTCAGATCTCCTAATAGGATTAATTTATAATTTTCTAACTCTAGTAGTATTTGTTCCAATTTTTTAAAGAATTCAGTTTTGTTTGTATTGGGGGCATACACTGATACTACATTAAATCTTTCTCCTTGATGGGTAATTTGGATCCCCAAAATCCTCCCCTCCTCATCTTTACAAATTAATTTGGGTTCCAATTTTTCTTTAACATAGATTACCAACCCTCTTTTTTTGTTCACGTCTGAGTTGATAAACTCCATTCCCAACTTTTTATTAACCAATATATGTTTGTGTTTTTTAGCTACATGGGTCTCTTGACAGCAAACCACGTCGCATTTTTTATTTCTCAAAACTTTCTCTATTTTATTCCTTTTTGCTTTCTCGTTTAAGCCATTAACATTCCAGGTCAAAAAAGTTAAAGACATTGTTAAAATTGGGTATCGGATTTATGTCCAACCTTCAGTTCCTAGTTTCTTCCTCCTCCCCTGTTTCTTCCTCTTCCGCCACCCCTTCCTCCTCCTCCGCCTGTCCATCCCCCCTCCTTCCCCCCACAGTCTCTCCCTCCTCCCCCTCCTCCTCCCTCTCAACTCCGGCTTCCCGTCCATCTGTTACTCTGTCCTCCTTTTTACCAAGCTCCCTTTCATATCTCCTCAGGAACTTTTCCACCTCTAGTGGGCTAGTCAACTTAAATCTCTTGTCTTTGAAAAAAAAAGCAATTCCTTCGGGGAATTCCCATCTAAATTGAATATTATTCCTTTTCAGGACTCCTGTTATATGTCTATATCCCTCCCTCTTACGTAGTAGTCTGATTGGTATTTCTTTAAGGACAATTATTGGTCTACTGCCTATTATTAGTTTTTTATGGTAGCTCGTTTTAAGTATCAGATTCCTCATTCCTATTGAGTTAAAAGCTACTAAGCAGTCCCCAAGGGGCCTCTTAGTCTTGTTCTGGTATGTTCTTGTTTTAATTCTAAAGGCATTTTCTATCGTATATGCGACCTCCTCTTCTTTCATCTCTAACCAATTTGCCAGCTCCTTAGTTATTTTCTCCTTAATGTTCTCTTTCCTATCTTCTTCTATACCTCTAAATTTTAGGTGCATTTGCCTTTGTCGCATTTCCATCATTGCCATATTGTCCCAGAGCTGCTCTTGTGTCTTATTTAATCCTCGTATCTCCTCTTTCACCTTTTCTGTCTCTCTTTTCTGTTCTCTTATATCTTTCTGTATTTTTTTATTGGACTCCTCAAATGTCTTTGCTTTGACTGTTAATTCTTGAACTTTATTCGAGAGCTCCCCAATTGCTCCCTCTATTCTCTTATCTAATCTCTCTTGCATTTCTTCTAATTTGTTTTCTATGTGGTTTTCTATGTGGCTTTCATTCTGTTTAAGTTCCTCCTTAATTTTTAACCACAGAAAATCTAAATCCTTAATTTCTTCCTGTCTTAATATTTTCCTTTCACCTGGGGTCCCCCCTCCCTTTTTCCCATTCTTCCCTTGCATTTTACTACTAATTACCCGTTCTGTTTTTTAAAGCTAATCCTCTCCCCTTGTGGGCTCACAGTCTCTTTATTACCGCTCCGTTAGTACTTTCCGGTAATTGTTTCACATATGTTATCCAGGAGTACCACTCTACGGCCGTCCACTTCCTATCTTCACTGCCTAGGGTATTGGAGGTATCGCCTCTTACATTCAGATTACAGTCAGTCATAAATTGGGTAGTATTAAAAATAAATCGGTGCAAGGATGAAATTTCACAGTTTCCCGAGTAGGAGGCACAGTTCTGGTCTGCAATTTGGGATAGCTGTCCCGATTAATAATTCCAGTTATGTTGAGAGTCCTTTCCGGTCTTTTTCCCTCCAGCAGGAAGAATCCTGCCTTGTTTATCAGTCCTATTTCTGCTTTTCTTCCACAGTTAGGGAGTTAGCAGGAAGCCATTTAGCATATTGTCCAAAGGGTCATATTAAATATCAGTCCATTTAACAAGTTAATTAGGAGGTAGATTCTTAATTATTATTGGGGGGAGAAGAAGGCGGAGGGTGATTGCGTAACGTTTACAAGTTAAACGGGAAAAGCAGGGGAGAGGTCTTGACAGTAACTATATAAGGAGAGAATCAAACAATAAAAGAGTTAGGGGGGGGAGACGGAGGGTGGTGGGGATGGGTGGGTGGTAGGCAGTAACAATAGACAATAAACCATAAATGAGAATGAGTAGTAGGTATTAAACAATATGTGGTTTAAGCCACTAAGGAAAAGGAAAGGAGAAGAGAAGAAATGAAATAGAACAATTAGGTTAGTTTACTGCTGGTAATTATCTGTCTTGGCGTCCTTCTCTCAGCGCTTTGCTGTAATGTCACCACATAAGGGTCTTGTGGGTCTTTAAACAAAAAGTCTTTGCAAACCCTCTAATAGAGGTCCACAGAACACAAAACAGAGTCTTAATAAGCGTCTTCTCTCAGTTCTATCTCCGTTCCTCCTATCCTCTTCGAATCTTTCCCAGCAGCGTATACTGCTGTGTAAAATTAATAGATTACAGCTGAGAACCGCAAGACATTTGAATAAAAAAAATCCCTGTTGGTAATCCAAACGTAAATGCGTACGTAGGTCCTTGCACAATTCCCCACCGATATGCATCCAACTCAGGCAAACAGTTTTAAATCAATTTGTCTGTTTAAATTTGTTTAGTTCAGTCGGAGGTATCCCTCCTCGTTCAATATACACACAGTTCGGCCATTACACGCTGCTCCCTCTCTTAGCTGCCCGCGATTCAAAATCCTGCGCCATTTTCGCCCTGCGTCGGGTGGGGTCCATACATAGAATCTAGTGCAACCCGGACTCACCCATCTGTAGTCGTTATCTTTGGCGTTGTTTTGAATCCTTTCACGATGGGGAATCCATTTTTAAATCCGTGGAGGTTCGTCGCCTTTCTCGGTGGGAGCTTGAGGCATCATAGCTCGGAGACGGACTCTCCCTTGGTGCGCACACGGCCCCGTTCTGCGTCTCACTCTCCACAGAGGGGGAGAGGGGTTGCAGACACGGAGCGCCGCTCCCGCGCCGCCGGGAAACCTTCCCCCAGGGGTGCCCCCCCTGGGCTTTATCTCTTTGAGGGGTGTAGTGCCTTTACAGCACCCCCAAATCTCCGAGTTCTTCGGAGGGCTTTTAGCGAAGCTCTCCGCGCTCCCTCCCCGTCCGCGGCTGGAACCGGAAGTCAAGCCGCGCACCCTTTAAAGAGCGAGTGGCTCTTGCTGGCTCTTGCGGAAGGTGGGGGAATTCTCTTTTTTAAAAAAATAAAAATAAATTTTTTATTGGTTTTACAAGATTTTTTAAACAATACAAACAAATAAAAAGACATACAAACATGTATAATTTCATAACCTTTTTTTCCTTAACCCTCACTTCTCGGACTCCCCCATACCTCCCCTTCCTGCATCCCAATGTCCAAATTTATTTCAACAACTTCTAAATAATTTTATCAAACATATGTCTCCCTAGTCTTTCCTTCTACTTAATCTTAAATCGCTGTAATCTCCTTTTCTTCTCAAAACCTCGACATTTTAGCATTCATCAACTTTATAATAGTTCTTAAGATAGATTTTAAATTTCTTCCAATCTTCTTCCGCTGTCTCTTTCCCCTGGTCGCGGATTCTGCCAGTCATCTCAGCCAGTGTCATGTAGTCCATCACTTTCATCTGCCATTCTTCCAGAGTGGGTAGATCTTGTGTCTTCCAATGCTTTGCGATGAGTATTCTTGCTGCTGTAGTAGCGTACATAAAAAAGTTTCTATCTTTCTTTGACACCAATTGGCCGACAATGCCCAAGAGAAAGGCCTCTGGTTTCTTAGGGAAAGGGGGAATTCTCCCCCCTTGGGGAAAAGCCTGCAAGAGCTACACAGAGTTTGTGTGCTCTTGGGGGCTTCCCGCCTGCCTCCTGTCTGCATTTGCTCCATAAGACGCACAGACATTTCCCCTTACTTTTTAGGAGGGAAAAAGTGTGTCTTATGGAGCAAAAAATACGGTAGTTATTTGGACAATTCTGTGTCCAGGGCAGCTATCTATCAGCTCCATCTGGTATGCAGGCTGAGACCCTATCTGCCCATGGACTGTCTCACCAGAGTGGTGCATGCTTTAGCTATCTCCTGCTTGGACTACTTGCAATGCACTCTACGTGGGGCTACCTTTGAAGGTTACCTGGAAACTACAATTAATCCAGAATGCGGCAGCTACATTGGTGACTGGGAGCGGCCGCCGAGACCATATAACACAAGTCATGAAAGTCCTGCATTGACTCCCAGTACATATCTGAGCACGATTCAAATTGTAGGTGCTGACCTTTAAAGCCCTAAATGGCCTCAGTCCTGTATACCTGAAGAAGCGTCTCCACCCCCATTGTTCAGCTCCGAGGGCCTTCTGGTGGTTCCCTCCAGAGAAGTGAAGTTACAGGGAACCAGGCAGAAGTGAAGTATCGGTAGTGGCCCCCGCCCTGACCTCCCTGACCATTAGGTCCAGTCGTGGCCGACTCTGGGGTTGCGGCGCTCAACTCGCTTTATTGGCCGAGGGAGCCGGCGTACAGCTTCCAGGTCATGTGGCCAGCATGACTAAGCCGCTTCTGGCGAACCAGAGCAGCGCATGGAAACGCCGTTTACCTTCCCGTCAGAGCGGTACCTATTTATCTACTTGCACTTTGACATGCTTTCGAACTGCTAGGTTGGCAAGAGCAGGGACTGAGCAATGGGAGCTCACCCCGTCGCGGGGATTCGAACCGCCAACCTTCAGATCGGCAAGTCCTAGGCTCTGTGGTTTAACCCACAGCGCCACCCGCGTCCCTTAACGCAAATTAAGAATGGATAAATATGAAGAAATCTGGAAGGAATACTTAAGTGATAAGGCAGACAGTGGTGAGGGGGTTGGGGGAGGAGAGGTGGGAAATATTGTTAAAAAGGTGTAGTTATAGGTATATCAGTACTCAAATCTGAATTGTTAAATTAGTGTTATTGTGGTTCTTGTTGTATTTGTTTTTTGTGGTGGTTGTTTGTATTGAAAAAATGATTAAATAATTTTTTTAAAAAAGCTGCCAGATTGACGAGTTGCCTTCAAGGGGCAGCGGGGGCAAAGATTCCCAGTCAAAGCTGCAGAGTTATGATAAACTTAAAGAGAAGGTGCTAGACTGGTTACACTACTTTCAAATAAGAGAAGCTTACAATCTGGATAAAAAGATTGGTTTTCAGGTGGAAAAATCAAAGTTAGAAACAGAATTGTTAGAACCCAATGCTAAGATACTTTCAAGAATGTACAATTTGCTGTTGAAATGGAATACTGAGGAAGAAACGGTAAAATCTGCAATGATTAAATGGGCACAAGATATAGGACATAACATCATGTTTGCTGACTGGGAGAAGTTATGGACCACCGGGATTAAATTTACGGCATGTAATGCTTTAAGAGAGAATATTATGAAAATGATGTACAGGTGGTACATGACCCCAGTCAAGCTTGCAAAAATCTATCATTTGCCCGATAACAAATGTTGGAAATGTAAAGAAATTGAAGGTTCATTCTTTCACCTTTGGTGGACGTGCCCAAGGATCAAGGCCTTCTGGGAAATGATATATAATGAACTGAAAAAGGTATTTAAATATACTTTCCTGAAGAAACCAGAGGCCTTCCTCCTGGGCATTGTTGGCCAATTGGTGTTAAAGAAGGATAGAATTTTCTTTATGTACACTACAGCAGCAGCAAGAATTCTCATCGCAAAGCATTGGAAGACACAAGACCTACCCACTTTGGAGGAATGGCAGATGCAACTAATAGACTATATGGAGATGGCAGAAATGACTGGCAGAATCCGAGACCAGGGAGAAGAGATGGTGGAAGAAGATTGGAGGAAATTTAAAATTTATTTGCAGAAATATTGTAAAATTTTTGAATGTTGACGACATTGAAATGAATTGAAGGGGCTCTAGCAACAAGGTAAAAAGTATAAGGTGACTAATAATAGATAAACTAATAGATCAGGAATTTGCTGAACTAAATTTAAAAGGGATACAATAATGGGAGACGCGAGGAAGTCAGGAAAATAAGTTAATTTAAAGTGGAGAGATTAAGAAAGAGAGAAATTTTGTTTTTCTTTTATATGTGTTTTTCTTCTTTTTGTGTTTAATTTTTGTATTTTGTATTTTTGTGCTTTTGTATTTTGTATTTGTTTTGCATTTGCCTTTTGTGTTTTCTAGACTTTTCTACTGTCAAAACCTAATAAAATATTATATATATATAAAAAAAGATTCCCAGTCAAAGAGTCGTGGGAAAGGCTGGCTTGCCTCATGAGCTCAGGGGGCAATGCTGCTGGCATCGCAGCCAAAGTCATTCCTGTTGACATAGGAATCGCTGGAATAAGTGGCAGTCAAGGTGACAGCCAAACAGAAGCGCCATCTGTCCAGAAATGACTCATCGCCATTCGGTCCTGACCTGCCCTGCAGCATAGTGTGAAATGATGTTGTTGCTGGTTTTTAATCCCACTCTTCAGTCGAAAAAAAGACTCCCAGAGCAATTTACAAATATCAAGAAGAAGACTGCCCCTGTCCTCAGGAACACAATCTGAGAGGCATGGCACAAAAGGAAAGGGGAAGGGAGGAGGAAAGGGCAAGATCATTTTTTGTTTGTTTATTTGTTTCAGAGCTCTTGTACCAGGCAACAGGGAAGGTATTAAAGTTGCTGCTTACAAATAATAATAATAATAATAATAATAATAATAATAATAATAAATTTATACCTCACCCATCTGGCTACGTTTCCCCAGCCACTCTGGGCAGCTCCCAATCAAGTGTTTAAAAACAATACAGCATTAAATATTAAAAACTTCCCTAAACAGGGCTGCCTTCAGATGCCTTTTAAAGATAGCTGCTTATTTCCACATCTGAAGGGAGGGCGTTCCACAGGGCGGGCGCCACTACCGAGAAGGCTTTCTGTCTGGTTCCCTGTAACCTCACTTCTCGCAATGAGGGAACCGCCAGAAGGCCCTCGGAGCTGGACCTCAGTGTCCGGGCTGAACGATGGGGGTGGAGACACTCCTTCATATATACTGGGCCAAGGCTGTTTAGGGCTTTAAAAGTCAGCACCGACACTTTGAATTGTGCTTGGAAATGTGCTTTTCTCTCAAGTGTGCCTTAAATTCAGCACACTTTTCTACCTCTCATAATTAAAGAACTGAACAGAACCTTAACCGAACACTGTTATGGCTTATCTAAACTAAAGGCAAGAATGGATGGCTCTCTTTATTCTACTCTACGGTTTTTTGAATGAAAGCTGGTTTATAAATAAAAGGATAATTTTGTTCTGATCTGCACAGAGTCCAGGAGACAAAAAAATAATAATGGGGTCATTCAAATTCCTAAAGCACTCCTGCCCGACACATAATCCCACCTTTTCACGCGATGATCAAAATCACTTAAAAGATGGACCAAATCTAAAGGTGCCTTGCTTATAATAAGAGCATTTGGCACTAACAGGGTGGATTTTCCCTCCCCCTCCCCTTGTATATTTGGAATTGTATATTTGAATGTACAGTGGTACCTCGGGTTAAGTACTTAATTTGTTCCGGAGGTCTGTACTTAACCTGAAACTGTTCTTAACTTGAAGCATCACTTTAGCTAATGGGTCCTCCCACTGCCGCCGCGCCACCGGAGCACAATTTCTGTTCTCATCCTGAAGCAAAGTTCTTAACCTGAAGCACTATTTCTGGGTTAGCGGAGGCTGTAACCTGAAGCGTATGTAACCCGAGGTACCACTGTATATTTGGAGGAGAAGGGAGGGGGCAGTCAGTGTGATCTGCATTAGTAATCATAAGCAGAAAAACTGGAGATGCTGTTTTCATTTGATTAGACACAGTTAATGGATTTGATCTTGTATTTGGTGCATTGATAGCTACATGCTCCAGGCTCCCCACGTCAGAGCTGCTCCCCCAAATATGGACAGTGGGGGTGGGGCTATTAAGGGGTGTGTCCAGCTGGAGGCGGGGCTGCATTGATGGGGGCGTGGCCAACAAACGCGGCCTGGCTCTCTCACTCCACATTATTGTAGCTCAGTGATCCTTCCGTGGGCTTTGTCTCTGTAAGGAAGAAAGAGGAGAAAGGGCTTGTTTTGAAACAGTTCTAATTGCACACTCGAGGCCGTTGAAGGGCCATCAGCAGCTACCCTCCACAAGCCTTGGCAAGCTGTTTCAAATCTATTTCCCTTCGTCTCCGGTATTTATAGCACGCCTCTTGTCATGAAGGAGTAAGTGATGAGAGAAAGGAGGGATCGATTGGGGGCACTTTAATTTAATAAAGCAAATATATAAAGAACTGCTTTGTAAGTGCTTTGCCCTTCCGTCGCAGTAAACACAACGCTTGCAGTGTGCGGTTGAAATCCTAAGCCTAGATGGCTACTCCAACATCCCTAGAGCGAGTTCCTGTGAGGTCAATGTGAATAGCGTTAAAAACGTAAGAAGAGCTTCCTGGATCGAGCCAATGGCCCATACGATACGATACGACACTGTAATGGGTATGGGGTTGCTCGTGCGTAAGTTGCCGCCTCTCCTGGTTATGTTGCCTTGTTAAACCTTTCTGTCTGGACAGCCCTTCAATTCGTGGCTGCCTCAGTCGCTAGCAGAATCCGTCAGTGGGCGTTTCTTAAATCTTTTCCAACATAAAAGTTGTTTGACACCCAGTCTCCTCCTACTCTCTCTGCGCAGAAGTCTTCTGCGCAGGGTGGGCAGCGGAGGACCCGTGCTCTCCCTGCTGGTGTCCGGTGAAGAGTCCTGGAGCCCTCTCGCCGATTCCCCCATCAGCCCCTCTATATCCCTGGTGTTGCGCTGATTTGCTTCCCCATCTGCGGAGCTGCCTCTCTCCCTGCTGGGCCCTTCTCCAGCATCATTTGAGAGCCTCCCCTCTGCCTCTAGCTCCGATGTCAGTTCCCTGACAGACACGATACGATAATCTTTATTGTCATTGTCCCATACTATCAGGGAACTGCCATCAGCTCAGAGGCGAGAGGTGGAAGGGCAGCTGGGTTACAGAGAGCCTCCAAAGATAGTGAGAAGCAGCACTTCCTCCGCAGAGGAGGGAAGCCCCGCCGCTAGTGGGGAAGGGGTGCAATGCTCAGAGGATGCAAGAGAGAGCCAAGACACCGTGCATGAGCAAAGTGGGGGGGGAGGCAGGGCCAACTTTACCCACGCCCTCTCTGCACAGTTGGTTTACGCGCAGAGAGGGGAGGCGTCGGATGGGGGTCAAGAGACTACTTTGCTGGGGAAAGTGTAAGGACCGCCCACTCTCAGATTCTGCTAGTGACTGAGCAAGACATGGAACGGAGACGTTCTGCACTGTAAATGTTTTTGCACTGATAAGCCTTTTAAAAAGACCGGTGGGGATCTTGCCTGTTCGCTCTCAAGCAACCACGCCAGTAGGCACAACACATACATAACAACGAAATTAAAAATCTACATCAGACATCCAGAAGCCAACAAGCCTGCTATCCCAGCTATCCCAGCCTGGTTAGCCGCCTAAAAACTCTGATAAAGGTAGAGGGACCCCTGACCATTAGGTCCAGATGTGGCCGACTCTGGGGTTGCAGTGCTCATCTCACTTTATTGGCCGAGGGAGCCGGTGTACAGCTTCCGGGTCATGTGGCCAGCATGAATAAGCCGCTTCTGGCGAACCAGAGCAGCGCACAGCAACGCCGTTTACCTTCCCGCCGGAGTGGTACCTATACATCTACTTGCAGTTTGACGTGCTTTCGAACTGCTAGGTTGGCAGGAGCTGGGACCGAGCAATGGGAGCTCACCCGGTCACGGGGATTCGAACCGCTGACCATCTGATCGGCAAGCCCTAGGCTCTGTGGTTTAAGCCACAATGCCACCCACGTCCCAGAGACTACCTTACACTGCTTTTAAAACCAAAAATTTTGAATAGAAACTGTTTCTCAGGCGGCTAGTTCTAGTCTTTATAACCCTGTACCTTCTTCCAGAAAGCAGAAGCTGAAAGAGACCATTTCCAGGGTGCGCACTATCCTGCACTATCTCTGCAGCTTTCTTATGGCACCTGGAAGCATAGATTTGATCCAAGGTAGGGAGAGTGTACCCAATTATTCTCTTCGCAGTCTTTACAACTGGGGTGCGGGTGTTGGGTAATCTTTCATAATACGACAACCCGGGCGAAGCCAAAATTTGGCGCTGCCAAATGGAGCATTTCAAATGAGTCTTCTCAACTTTGTGCCCCCTTGGCTCAGCGCCCAGTGCGAGAGAACCGCCCGCACCAACCTAAATCCAGTGCTACAACTAGTCCAGCTTCCTGTTCTCACAGTGACCAACCAAATACCTGTGGGAAACCTCTCCCACAAGAGGCCTCTCCCCTTCTGTGGCTTCCAGCAACTGGTATCCAGAAGCATTGAAGACCATAGCAATCATCTTTATAACACCTGTCCTGAGAGACCTACACTGGCTCCCAGTTTCAAAGTGTTGGTGCTGACCTTTAAAGCCCTAGATGGCCTCTGCCCAGTATACCTGAAGGACTATCTCCACCCCCATCGTTCTGCCCGGACACTGAGGGCCAGCGCTGAGGGCCTTCTGGCGGTTCTCTCACTGCAAGAAGTGAGGTTACAGGGAACCAGGCAGAGGGCTTTCTTGGTAGTGGCGCCTACCCTGTGGAACGCCCTCCCATCAAGATGTCAAGGAAATAAAGAACTATACAGCTTTTAGAAGACATCTGAAGGTATCCGTGTTTTGGGAAATGTTTAATGTTTAATGCTGTATTGCGTTTTTAATATTCTGTTGGGAGCTGCCCAGAGTGGCTGGGGAAACCCAGCCAGATGGGCGGGGTATAAATAATAAATTATTATATTATTATCATCATCTCCCATATTATAGAGACTTGTCCAGTCTCAACTAGAAGTCAGGCCATCCAGCATTCTGCTAGAATACTCCTCCAGCAGAGATGTGGCAGGCCTCTTCACTTTTGACTTTCAGCGGTTACCTTAATAACTTGCTATGAAGTCAAGCTTATGTTGCTGTTTATTTTCTTCTTTTTAATTAACCAGCCTCTTTAATTATTATCTGTCTTGTTCCATTTTTCCAAATTATTTTTATTAATTTTCCAAATCATTACAAATCCAACCAAATTAATTTAATTTAATACAATTTCTTAAAATCAGGTTTCCCGCTCCTGTTCCGAACATGGGATCATCACCCTTTCCTCACATTGCCACAGCATTTCTATCATCAGTATTGTTCTTAATGGTGTTTTGTGTTTTAAAGTTGAACATAACCCTGATATTTTATGATTTTCCTTTTATGAGTGAATATGTTCGATCTATCTTTGGTTAGTATTGCCTGCACTGAGTAAAAGGTAAAGGACCCCTGGATGGTTAAGTCCAGTCAAAGGCGACTATGGGGTTGCAGCGCTCATCTCGCTTTCAGGCCAAGGGAGCCGGCATTTGTCCACAGACAGCTTTCTGGGTCATGTGGCTAGCATGGCCAAACTGCTCCTGGCACAACGGGAGACCATGATGGAAGCCAGAGAGCATGGAAGCATCGTTTACCTTCCCGCCACAGTGGTACCTATTTATCTACTTGTACTGGTATGCTTTCGAAATGCTAGGTTGGCAGGAGCTGGGACAGAGCAACGGGAGCTCATTCTGTTGCAGGAATTTGAACCGCTGACGTTCCAATCAGCAAGCCCAAGAGGCTCCGTGGTTTAGATCACAGTGCTACCCGCACCACTGAATGCCAGCAGCACACCAGGGTTTCAGATAGGAGTCTGTTTCAGCTGTAACAGGAGATGCTGAGAACTGAACCCAGGAACTTCTGCATGTGCTCCACAACTGAGCTACGGCTGCTTCCCCAACGTAGGCTAACAGTCTTCTTCTGAATACTTGTTGCTGGAAACCGCAGGAGAGAAGAGTGCTGTGGTCCTTGGGTCCTTCTGGTGGGCCACTGCGAGAATGGCGAGACTAGATAGGCCATTGGCCCAATCCTGCAGGCTCTCCCTAGGTCCAAAACACCAGTTTGGGCCAATAGGAAGTGTATTAGACCAGAGTTGGGGGATCTCCATTGCTTACCAATTAGCTCCCAGGCTCAGTTCCAGGTTTTAGTAGTACAATAATGGGGAAAGGATGTACTCTGAACATATAGACAAAGGTGAAAAATATCTGGCGAAAAACCCCAAGTTGAATAAGCAAGTTTGCCACGGGCGTTTTCAGGAGACAGATGCTTTTACAGGCTCTGCATGCTCTCTTGGAATAAACTGCCAATGCAGGGATCGACCAAGAGGGCATCATTTATCATGGTTTAGCACCTGCTCAGCTGTGGCTCACCCACCTATTTGTTTCCTGAGGATAGGGGGCAGGCAAGCTGTTGCTGTTCCTGCAGAAATGAAGCATTGCACCATCCACAAGCTATTGCAAATTATTGCAAATCCATTCCACTGAGAATTGACTTCTTCTTTTTTACATATTACAGGGTATCTTCCAATAAATATTATTACACCTGCCCTGTATTCTTAAATGCTAGCTACCTGCAGAAAGCAGGGTTGAGTTCAGCAGTCCCCAGCACACTGAACGCTGCCAAACTTGTTTCTGAGTCAGCTTGCATGAGATCTGGCTTCCAGGCCTGAACACATTTATTAGGAAACAAGTCCCACCGAATTTAATGAGCCTGACTTCAGAGTACATGTGCTTTCTCCATGGTGGAGATGTGCCTTCTTGTAACTTAAATCCATTGGTTTGGGTCCTAACCTTTCTAGCAGGAGAAAACAAGCTTCCACCATCTTCCACATGACAGCCCTTTAGATGTTTAAGGATGGCTATCATATCACCTAACTTATGAACTTGCCATTTAAATTGCCATCACCTCCTGGCAAATAGAAGGGGAAGAAATGGAGGCAGTGAGAGATTTTACTTTCTTGGGCTCCATGATCACTGCAGATGGTGACAGCAGCCACAAAATTAAAAGACGCCTGCTTCCTGGGAGAAAAGCAATGACAAACCTAGACAGCATCTTAAAAAGCAGAGACATCACCTTGCCAACAAAGGTCCATATAGTTACAGCTATAGTTTTCCCAGTAGTGATGAGAGCTGGACCATAAAGAACGCTGATTGCTGAAGAATTGATGCTTTTGAATTATGGTGCTGGAGGAGACTCTGGAGAGTCCCATGGATTGCAAGATCAAACCTAACCATTCTGAAGGAAATCAGCCTTGAGTGCTCACTGGAAGGACAGTTCGTGAAGCTAAGGCTCTAATACTTTGGCCACCGCATGAGAAGAGAAGACTCCCTGGAAAAGACCCTGATGTTGGGAAAGATGGAGGGCACAAGGAGAAGGGGACAACAGAGGATGAGATGGTTGGATAGTGTTCTCAAAGCTACCAGCATGAGTTTGACCAAACTGCGGGAGGCAGTGGAAGACAGGAGTGCCTGCCGTGCTCTGGTCCATAGGGTCACGAAGAGTCGGACACTACTAAAACACTAAACAACGACAACAACAAAATCATATCACCACTCAGTCCTCTCCTCTAGGCTAATCATTCCCAGTCCCATCAACTGTTCCTCATAAGGATTGGCTTCCAGACCTTTGACCATTTGGGTTACCCCGGTCTGCACACATTCCAGCTTGCCAAAATCCTTCTTAATTTGTGGTGCACATGACTTCTTCCCCTTCTCTCTTGGGAAATTAATGTAATGTGTGAAGTTGGAGAGTCCAAAATCAGGAAGGGGAAGGGGAAGGGGAAGGGGAAGGGGAAGGAGAAGGAGAAGGAGAAGGAGAAGGAGAAGGAGAAGGAGAAGGAGAAGGAGAAGGAGAAGGAGAAGGAGAAGGAGAAGGAGAAGGAGAACTTCAATTACCCGGATATTTGTTGGACGTCAAACTCAGCCAAGAGCATAAGGTCAAACAGATTCCTCACTGGCCTTGCAGACAACTTCATTGTCCAGAAAGTGGGAGAAGCAACAAGAGGAACAGCCATTTTAGATCTGGTCCTAACCAATGTTGATGACCTGATTAGTGGGGTAGAAGTGGAAGGATCATTAGGCGCGAGTGATCATGCTCTTCTGAAGTTTACTATACAGCGGAAAGGAGCAGCCAAGCATACTAGGACTCAATTTCTTGACTTTAAGAAAGCCGACTTCATAAAACTTAGGGAAGTGCTGGGTGAGATCCCATGGACAACAATACTAAAAGGAAAGGGAGTTCATGATGGCTGGGAGTTTGTTAAGAGGGAGATACTAAAAGCACAACGTCAGGCAATACCAATGAGACGGAAACATGGAAGGTGCCTAAAGAAGCCAGGGTGGCTATCTAAAGAACTTTTAACTGAATTAAGATTAAAAAAGGATGTGTACAAAAAATGGAAAAGGGGGGAAACCACCAAAGAGGAATTCAAACAAATAGCCAGCACGTGTAGACACAAAGTCAGAAAAGCTAAAGCACAGAATGAACTCAGGCTTGCTAGAGAGGTTAAAAGCAACAAAAAAGGCTTTTATGGGTATGTTCGTAGCAAAAGGAAGAACAAAGAAACAATGGGGTCACTCAGAGGAGAAGATGGTGAAATGCAAACAGGGGACACAGAAAGGGCTGAACTACTCAATGCCTTCTTTGCCTCAGTCTTCTCCGATAAAGAAAACAATGCCCGACCTGAAGAATTTGGAGCAAATGATTCAGAAAAGGAAACACAGCCCAGAATAACTAAGGAGATAGTACAAGAATATTTGGCTAGTTTAGATGTATTCAAGTCTCCAGGGCCAGATGAACTGCATCCAAGAGTATTAAAAGAACTGGCAGATGTGATCTCAGAACCACTGGCAGTCATCTTTGAGAATTCCTGGAGAACAGGCGAAGTCCCGGCAGACTGGAGGAGGGCAAATGTTGTCCCTATTTTCAAAAAGGGGAAAAGAGAGGACCCAAATAATTACCGCCCAGTCAGTCTGACATCAATAGCAGGGAAGATTCTGGAGCAGATCATTAAGCAAACAGTCTGTGAGCACCTAGAAAGGAATGCTGTGATCACCAATAGTCAGCATGGATTTCTGAAAA
Organism: Podarcis vaucheri; assembly: GCF_965113315.1. NCBI lineage: Eukaryota > Metazoa > Chordata > Lepidosauria > Squamata > Lacertidae > Podarcis > Podarcis vaucheri. The sequence goes on from NC_138761.1 coordinate 12,089,132, forward strand.
ATAAGTCATGTCAGACTAACCTGATCTCGTTTTTTGACAGAATTACAAGCCTGGTAGATGAAGGGAACGCAGTGGATGTAGCCTACCTTGATTTCAGCAAGGCATTTGACAAGGTGCCCCATGATATTCTTGTAAAGAAGCTGGTAAAATGCGGTCTTGACTATGCTACCACTCAGTGGATTTGTAACTGGCTGACTGACCGAACCCAAAGGGTGCTCATCAATGGTTCCTCTTCATCCTGGAGAAGAGTGACTAGTGGGGTGCCACAGGGTTCTGTCTTGGGCCCGGTCTTATTCAACATCTTTATCAACGACTTGGATGATGGACTCAAGGGCATCCTGATCAAATTTGCAGATGACACCAAACTGGGAGGGGTGGCTAACACCCCAGAGGACAGGATCACACTTCAAAACGACCTTGACAGATTAGAGAACTGGGCAAAAATAAACAAGATGAATTTTAACAAGGAGAAATGTAAAGTATTGCACTTGGGCAAAAAAAATGAGAAGCACAAATACAAGATGGGTGACACCTGGCTTGAGAGCAGTACATGTGAAAAGGATCTAGGAGTCTTGGTTGACCACAAACTTGACATGAGCCAACAGTGTGACGCGGCAGCTAAAAAAGCCAATGCAATTCTGGGCTGCATCAATAGGAGTATAGCATCTAGATCAAGGGAAGTAATAGTGCCACTGTATTCTGCTCTGGTCAGACCACACCTGGAGTACTGTGTCCAGTTCTGGGCACCACAATTCAAGAAGGACACTGGAACGTGTCCAGAGGAGGGCAACCAAAATGGTCAAAGGCCTGGAAACGATGCCTTATGAGGAACGGCTAAGGGAGCTGGGCATGTTTAGCCTGGAGAAGAGGAGGTTAAGGGGTGATATGATAGCCATGTTCAAATATATAAAAGGATGTCACATAGAGGAGGGAGAAAGGTTGTTTTCTGCTGCTCCGGAGAAGCGGACACGGAGCAATGGATCCAAACTACAAGAAAGAAGATTCCACCTAAACATTAGGAAGAACTTCCTGACAGTAAGAGCTGTTCGACAGTGGAATTTGCTGCCAAGGAGTGTGGTGGAGTCTCCTACTTTGGAGGTCTTTAAGCAGAGGCTTGACAACCATATGTCAGGAGTGCTCTGATGGTGTTTCCTGCTTGGCAGGGGGTTGGACTCGATGGCCCTTGTGGTCTCTTCCAACTCTATGATTCTATGATTCTATGAGAAGGAGAAGAAGACTTGCACTACTTTTCCTCCTCAGTGACCTTACTACATATGGGCAGCTTACTACATATGGGCAGCTTACTACATTATCGCAGCCCTCACCAGGTCTGATGGGAGTTGCAGCCCAAACATCTAGTGGTCACCAGCTTGTCAAAGCCTGATCTATAGTGACAGCACCCAGGATTCACACGACTATTTTTGTAGGGGCTGCAAAAACCCCTTAGAGTTCATGAAATGAAGAAGAAACTTGGAAATACCCAACACTCCAATGTTAAGCTTTGACTCAAGAACCCTCAGCCCATACCAAATGTGCTTAACAAGGGACAAAAAAAAGCCAGTTTCACGTTCCCCTTTGATTTTTGTCAGATGTTTCAAATCCCAGTCAAAGCAGATTCCCTTTCAGCTGCTTCCCTTTTCGTCCTGCCACTTGTATTTAGAACATGCATATGACACCTGGGATAATCTGTCAACTCTCGCTGCTCCTTTGATCCTCTTTCAGCCCTGGCTGTGAAATTCTGATCCTTCCATTTGCTGCTCTGGTCTTTTCTTATCTGCAGGAAAGCACAAGGTCATTTCTTTCTCAGCACTTCTGGAAGACGAAAGCTAATTTCTTCTTCTTCCTTCTTCTTCTTCTTCTTCTTCTTCTTCTTCTTCTTCTTCTTCTGGAATCTGATTTTCCCCATCTTCCTAAGTTTTCATGTAATTTTCAAGTACATACTTTGATACATATTATCTACCTTTCCATCTATCTGTAAAATTCAACAGAAAATTAGAACGGCAACTACACCTACATATTTTTATGCCGCAAGATATAAAGTCACTGACATCTAAGTCACTTGCATCTATTGGTTCCAGTAGGTCTAACTTAGAGATTGACTTAGTTGGACATCACCTTTTATTCCTGGGGTAGCCAATGTGCTGCTGAACTACAACTCCCATCATACCCCTGCCCACTGGCTATGTTGCCTGGGATTGATGGGCTTTGTAGTCCAGTACAGAGCAGCCTTTCTCAATTTCGGGTCCCCAGACGTTGGATGTCGTGGACTGGTTGGGCGCAGAGGAATGCTGGGAGGAACCAGCCGGGGGACCACAAAGGGAAGAAGGCTTAGGGCCTGGGCATTGGTGGTGGGATGACAATGAGTGGGAGAAGACTGTGAAGAGATGTCAGAAGCTGAAGGAGTAACAGGGCTTTGTGAGCTGGGAGAGTCTGTGACAGAGAGAAGTCCAGAATCACAGGCAGATGCAGAAGCAGGAGGGTGGGAGGACAGTGGCCAAGAGGCAGAAAAAAGTTGGGCTGGTGAAAAGTCACGGGTGTCTCCTCCTCCTGCTGTGACAATCTTCCCTCCCCGTGGTCTTCCAGAACCAGAAGAGGCATGAAGCGAGCAGAACAGAGAAAGGCATGCAGGCGCTGTCTCTGATTGCTTGGAAAAATTCCTAGAAAGGAGGAAACATAGACAGCTTTGGGGAGGCAGGGAGCTTTAATCTCGGCAATTGATCCATGGGGCAAGATGTACCAAGGATGAATTCCAGTGATCATTGACCAGACCCTCTACCAAGTGCAGATCTTGTTCTTGCTAATAAAGAGTGCACAGTGTGATTTACTGCTGGCTCGCTCCTGTCATTGGATTACAACTTCCATTACACACATCCCTCAAAAAGACAACGGCTGCCATCCCTGACCACTAGTCCTGCTACCTAGGGATGATGGGAATTGTAGTTCCAAAACATCTGAGAACGCAAGGTTGAGAAAGGTTGATCTAGAGCAGTGATGGCCAAACTTGGCCCTCCAGCTGCTTTGGGACTACAATTCCCATCATCCCTGACCACTGGTCCTGTTAGTTTGGGATGATGGGAGTTGTAGTCCCAAAACAGCTGGAGGGCCAAGTTTGGCCATCACTGATCTAGAGGATACCACATTGGCTAACCTCACTTTCTTCCAAGAAGTCTGAGTGACCTCAATTTTGACAGGGCTTAAAGAGGACTTAACCTTCACCCTTCGAATCATAAACAATGGAATTATTCGCCAAACTCAACTGAGTTTTAATACAACTGAATACAAATTGAGAATATTGACATGGGAATTCAGAATAAACAAATGTCAAGTAAGTATAAGATCTTCATTATGCATAGTGTATTTTAGGCAACCAGCTCATTAGCTTCCAAGTTTATTATCTGCACCAGTGTCTTTTGTCATTTGCATTCATCACAGTGGATATTATGAGCGTAGCCTGCTGGGATTTCTGCTATCAGAAACATTAAGAACTTACTAATAAAAGTTATATTGGAAACACCCAATTGCACTCTGAGTTTAATCATTCCATTTGTTTCCTTGTCCCTCCCACTGTTCTACATTGGATTAAAGAGAGAGAAAGATCTGTCTGCAGTGATTAACACATCTCCATGGATGGAGATGCCCAGCCAACATTTGGAAGTGCTTATGTTAGGGCAAACAATAACCAGTAACAGTGCTTCAGGAAAAAGATTTAACAAGCAGCTCTCGGTAGACATATTCATGGTTGCAGAGGAAGGTGACCAAGATACTGAAGGGTGGAACACTTGAGGGAGCTGGGTATGTTTAGCCTGGAAAAGAAGAGACTGAACAATGATATGATTGACATCTTCAAATATCTAAAGGGTTGTCACATGGAAAATGGAGCAAACTTATTTTCTCCTGCTCCAGATGCTAGGACCCCAACCAATTGATTCTTGTAATTTGAATTAAATTCGGATTAAACATTAGGAAGAGCTTTCTGATGGTAAGAGCTGTTCAACAGTGGCTCCCTCAGGACATGGTAGACTCTCCTTCATTGGAGGTTTTTGAGTTTAAGTTTTTAATTCTGGGTGGCCATCTGTTGGGGATTATTTAGCTGTGATTCCTACGTTTCAGGTGGTTGGACTATATGACCCTTGGGGTCTATTCCAAATCTACAGTTCTATGATTCTAAGATTTTTTTACTTTGCAGAAATTCAGCCACTGCTTTAGAATTATAAAGTCTCACAACCTGCAGGCTTCTGAAGGAACTTGAACATTTTGTCCTGGTCCAGCCTATGGCTAAGGCTCTACATGGTTAAAGGAAGGAAGGAGCCTGAAGGTGACTGTAGCAGGCAGCACTTCTGATAGCTACTACAGGCACAAAGCAAGAGTTCTCATCAAATTCTTCTCAGTGCTGCTCACTCATTTTGACAATGAGTTCTGGGTTTCTGGGTTCAACGGAAGTCACAATGAGCAGTACTTTCCTTCAAATGGTTAGCTGTAGCACCATTTGAAACTGATAACAGATATGATGGACCTTCTTGCAGCCTGAGGTCCACATTCCATTCTAGGCAGCCTTCTGAGGGCCACATGCCAGTGGCGGGTCCGGCGAGTGGCAAAAGTGGGTGGAGCGACCATGCAAATTTTACCTTTGTTCAGAAGGCTGTTTTCTACATCCACACAACCTTCTCCTGCTTGCATTCACAAGAGGAAAAGGCATTGTTAGAGTTGAAGGACACATTCCAGTCCTGGGGGAAAACACTAAACAGGACCAGTGGGGGCATGGCCTGACAGAATGGCCTGGAGGGTCATATTTGCAGAGTCAGTCCCTCTTCCCAGGGAACTCTGAGGAGTGTAGCTCTGTGAGGGGAAGAGAATAGAAATACTTTATTTTCACTGTACCACTTGTTTACAGTGAGATTAAATGACACCCCCCCAATCTCTCAGTCCTTGTTACACTCTGTGTGCTGTCGTACGACCACCAACCCTGAACGTCAGCTGCAATGTTGCTGTCTTCCATTCAGCAGCCTCATGGCCCACGGGTAGAAACTGTTCTTTAACCTGTTGGTGCGGTTTAGCATGCTTCTATATCTCCTGCCCAAGGGCAGGAGATTAAAAAGGTGCTGGCCAGGGTATGAGTCATCCCTGAGAATGTTCCTTGCTCTTCTGAGGCAATGGTCTCCTGCGATGTCATCTAGCAAATGCAGGGGACAGCCCATGATATCGTGTGCTGTCTTCACCACCCTCTGAAGAGACTTTCTGTCCATGGCTGTCAATCCAACGTACCACACTGTAATACAGTGGTACCTCAGGTTAAGAACTTAATTCGTTCTGGAGGTCCGTTCTTAACCTGAAACCGTTCTTAACCTGAGGTACCACGTTAGCTAATGGGGCCTCCCGCTGCCACACGATTTCTGTTCTCATCCTGAAGCAAAGTTCTTAACTCGAGGTACTATTTCTGGCTTAGTGGAGTCCGTAACCTGAAGCATCTGTAACCCGAGGTACCACTGTACAGTATGAGAGAACACTTTCTATCATGGACCGATAGAAGGAAATCATCAGTTACTGTCTAACATTGTTTTTTCACAAGACCCTAAGGAAATGAAGTCTCTGTTGGGATCTTCCTACAAACTACAGCTCCCAGGGTTCTTTGGGAGAAGTCACAACTGTTTAAAGAGGCACGATACAACTTGAAATGCATTGTGCAGATGAAGCCAGGATTGCCTTAACTATCTTGGCAAAGAAAAACACTGAGAGACTTATGGCTCCTCAGAGGATTTCGGGCTCTGTGGTTCCTCTTCTCTGTGTGCTAGTCTATACACAGCCTTACCGTGGATGAAGACATCAGTATATGGTGATCAAGGTACAGCAAAAAGGGTCAAGTATGCTACCCACGAGATATAGATGTTCTGGAAACAGTGGGACTTTTCGCAGGCTCAGGTACCTACGAAACCCCCAACTGACTAAGTTTCTTGCGCTGATCTGTGTAGCCTTTGCTTGTTCTTGTGCTTGAGAGAGTTGCTATGGCAACCAGCGAAGATGGATCCAAGCTTTGCAGAAGGGAGGAATAACAATGCAAACTCAAAGAATATGGAAAATGAGGGGAATCTTGAAGAGATATAGCGGTTAGGTCCATGAGGTGTAAACTGGATGCATCAAGTTTAGATCTCTTCTCATGAGAATTAGGTAGAGTAGAATAACTTTAATTGCTTTAGTCCTTAGACCATAGCAGTACATGACACTCACATGTGAGAGGGCTGTGAAGAGTTGTTCTTTAATGTTGCCAGTTGAAGTCTGCATCCACCAAGAAGCTCTTTTTACCAGTGGAGAGGAACCTCGGGCCCAGGTCTGAGATGTGGCCCTCCAGTTCTCTAGTATCTGGCCCTCAGGACTCTCTCAGGCCACACCCATCTCCCCAGACCACGCCCTTTCACTGGCCCTGCCCTACCCCTGCTTCAGGTGCTTTTTGCCTGGCTGAAATGTGCCCTTAAATGGTGACGGTGGTTGCATGGCAATACCCGCCCCCTCCCACAGATGGAGTAAATGAAGACACCAGACACCAGAATTTAGGTTAATGGGCGAAAAATGGCCACAACTTTATTGATTACAGGTAAGAGCGGTATTGGCCTTAGGCATTGGCCCTAACAATCTATCCGGTCTAACCGGGGAGGGTTAAGCACCAACAAGGGGAGCCCCCCAGATGTACATCCATAGGCGCTCCCCAAGGGGTTACCGCTTGGGAGCGCGCTTTAGGCCCTAGCCTCCGTAGGTTTCGGACGAGGTGACGCCCCCCGGAATCCTTTAACGAACTACCCTCCAAGCATTGGGGGAGGTGATGCCGACCTCAATTGCATAACAATACCCCGGCCAATGCCTAACCGCCAAAACCAAAGAGTTGTGACGTTTTGCTACGAGGTAGGCGAAAAAACCAAGTGGCTTCAAAATTCAGCCAATTAGCCAAATGGAAAAACTCCTACCAGGCCCCTTGCGGCAACCAGCCGAAGCCCATAGCAAAGTCCGAATGCCTACCTAAAGGGTGGGTGGGTGGGAAACCGCGCCTGCTGCAGAGGAGTAAAAGGGGGTGAGCCGGGGCAACCCTGACCTTAAGAGCCCTCTGGTAACCCCGCCCCCAGCACCAGCCCATTGGCTGGGGCTGCTGGATATGAATATGTATGAGAACCCTGGGTCCCGCGCCCGCAACCCCCCCCCCTCTGTAGCTTGGGAGTGGCTTTCTTGTTTTCCTGGTTGGAACGAGATGTGTGGCTGGGTAGATACAAAAGCCTCTGACTTTGGCACGGAGTAGGAATTTTCCTGCTAGATGTTAAGTACAGTGGTACCTCGGGTTACATACGCTTCAGGTTACAGACTCCGCTAACCCAGAAATAGTGCTTCAGGTTAAGAATTTTGCTTCAGATTAAGAACAGAAATCGTGCTCCGGCGGCGCGGCGGCAGCAGGAGGCCCCATTAGCTAAAGTGGTGCTTCAGGTTAAGAACAGTTTCAGGTTAAGTACGGATCTCCGGAACGAATTAAGTACTTAACCTGAGGTACCACTGTATAGTGATTTAATTCACTGAAATTGTAAATGCTTGTATGCTTTACTATGTGTTTAAATGGGAGGTATCTAGTGAAGGAGAAACTCCATTTTATGTGACGCTAGATGACTGTGCTTTAGAATCCACTGTGAACACTGCTAAGTTGAATGGAGTGTTGGAGTGCTGCTTCACTGCTTCACAGAAAGCAAGCAAAGCTGCAGGAGAAGGTAGAAGTGGAAATCGCTCATAGGAGCTGCAAGGCATGGCCTGATTAAGATATAGAAAGCTGAATGCTGAACTCTGGAAAAAGAGGAAACTACAGTTGTTTGGAAGTTGGAAGAAGAGACTGTATGCCTGGAGAAGCATGTGACTGTACATATTATGTTTTAATACATCTATAACTATAAGTGTCTGCAAGAAAAGTTTTTGAATGTTAAAGTCTGTACATTGGTTTAATTTCCAAAGGAGTGTGTCAGTCTCTCTCTCTCTCTCTCTCTCTCTCTCTCTCTCTCTCTCTCTCTCACGCACACACACACACACACACACACACACACAAGCTTCTTACACAGGTAAGGGTCCCATCATTTGTCTCTGGTCAGGTGAACAATTGTTCATCGCCCCTGTTTCAAGAGCATCCCAGACTCTGAGATTTCAGGGCCCAAACCTTCTGAGCCCTAGGGGAAGCCCTTGGCGATGTCATGGGGGCAGGCCCCAGAGATGTCAGCAATGTCACTCCTATCATTCCTCGCGAGCAAGACAGGGGTGATGGGGATTGTAGTCCCAAAACAGCGAAAGACCTAAGTTTGGGAAACCTTGGGTTAGAGCATCAAACTAGGACCTGAGAGACCAGGGATCAAATCTTCACCCAGCCTTGAAGCTCAGTGGGTGACCTTGGACCAGTCACTGCCCCTCAGCCTAACTACCTCACATGTGGCGTGGCGTGGCATGTCGTGTTGTGTTTGTTTGGTAAGTCCTTATAGCAAAGTGTTATAACCTGCTGAGCCAAAGTCCAAAATTACTTCCTGGAAAGTATGCGTCTTTTCTCACCCATCAGAGTGAGTCGTCTCATCCCCCCCATCTCCTCACCACAACGTTGGAAGTGTCGAATCATCTGCTAGGAGGGTCTTGTCATATTTTGCAATATCACCTTTCTAAATAACAACAGCCCTTGAAGGAGAACGCCGGCTATTGATCTGATGTGAGAGCCACTGACACAGCAGATAACATCAGCCAAGAAGGAGATGCAACCCAAGGTCGCTGCCTTCTTAAAATACACATTTGGATACTGTTTGATTCAATTCAATAAGCCATTAACTATCGATTGGGAGAGCTGTTTATATATAACTGGTCACTCCCCAAGAAAGCTGCACTTTGTGTTCTTGTCTCGCTGCCAGAGGCTTCGAGATTTGACAGGCACCCCAGAGAGCCTGAGCCTTTGGGGACAGAGCAGGATTAGAAAATAACGACAGCCCAGCAATGCATAAACACAGGGCCGCTCTCTCATTTAAAGAGCGCAGATGGAAATTTTGGAATTCAGCTCCAGAAAAACTAATTCAGAGGAGCAAATGGCTGGCAAAGACCATGCTTAGCAGAACAAATGAAAGACAATGTGGTATATTGGTTAGAGTGATTGGACTAGGACCCAGTAGAGACCACTCAGGCCACAAAGATCACTAGGTGACCTTGGGGCAGTTGCTGTCTCTCAGCCTAACTTACATCACAGGGGGATTAAATTGGGAGGGGGAGAACCATTTATACCACCTTGAGCCACCTGGTGAAAAAAAAACAAGGCAATACATACATAAATACATATTTTGGAAGAGGCACCCATTGCATGCAAAAACCAGCAGACCTGCCCACAACTCTACTGGTGAAGGAATGGGTTTCCCAAACCCCAAACTGACTGTGCAGGCAGTTTTAAACTGCACCAAAATCCCTATTTTTCCTTAGCTAAAATGCATAAACTTGAGCCGTTGAGCAAATGCATAACAAGAACACAGCTCTCTCCTTTATCAGTTTGTGATGTCAAGGATGACCCTGACTGTACCAGTAGAACAGAGAAAACACATGTGTGCCTTATCTTATGTTCTGACCACAAAGACGCACAGACCCAAGTCTGGGAACAACGCCAGAGTGTGTTCTCAGAAATAGTGACCTCTGGCTCCAAGATAAGAGTAGGAACAGGAATATCCCTTTATGGTCAGGAGTGCAGGAAGGAAATCCCTTTTATGATTAAGAGTGCCGGAGCAGGAACATCTGTGATGTCAACCTGCGTACATAGGCTGACGTGGTTGGATTCCTGGGGAAGGAGGGAGAGGGTGCCTGGAGGATATATATACTGCATGAAACTTCTCATTTCTTTGGACTTGTCATGGACACACCACACAGGTGCCTTTCTGCTGTTCTGGAGAGCAGAAATAAAGAACTCTTTCTCTGAACCAACCCTCAGTGTCATTTGACTTCCTTCCTCCTGTCCAGGAGCAACGCAGACCCAATCGGTGAACTCCAATAAGGCTACACTGGAATTGAGAGGTGTTGATAGTGTTTTTTTCTCCTAACCCCCAGGGCAGCAAAATCTCTCTAGCATATGGATGGACTGACTCAGCCCTCTCTCCCACTATAGTACAAAGCGCTATTTGCATGCACAGCTCCAGAGATTGCACACTTGTTGAACGTCGTGTGTGAGAAGCCCTCTAGAGACAACTCAAGGACAGTCACTATGAGATAGGTAAAGAGACAGGCTTCTCTTTGCTGAGGGGGCAGAGGATGGGATTGAATGAAGGAGGTTTCTTGAACAACACGTAGCTTCTCTCTCTCCATGCTATTGGACCTTATTATGCTTTAACTGAAAGGTAGGGAAGAAAAGGATGGGACGCGGGTGGCGCTGTGGGCTAAAGCCTCAGCGCCTAGGGCTTGCCGATCGAAAGGTCGGCGGTTCGAATCCCCGCGGCGGGGTGCGCTCCCGCTGCTTGGTCCCAGCGCCTGCCAACCTAGCAGTTCGAAAGCACCCCCGGGGGCAAGTAGATAAATAGGTACCGCTTACCAGCGGGAAGGTAAACGGCGTTCCGTGTGCGGCTCTGGCTCGCCAGAGCAGCGTTGTCACGCTGGCCACGTGACCCGGAAGTGTCTCCGGACAGCGCTGGCCCCCGGCCAATAGATGTGAGATGGGCGCACAAACCCCAGAGTCTGGCAAGACTGGCCCGTTCGGGCAGGGGTACCTTTACCTTTACCTTTAGGGAAGAAAAAAGGAGCAGTGGGAAACACAAGTCACCTGCTTGTTGAAAGCACTTTCTACCCCTTCCTACTTTTTGCATTCGTCCTCAGCCTTGGCTGGTCATTGTGGAGGCCTGAGATGGTAGAACCAATGGCCAGTTGACACATCCTTGTAACAACAACAACAACAACAACAACAACAACAACAACTTATTATTTATACCCCACCCATCTGGCTGGGCTTCCCCAGCCACTCTGGGCAGATCCCAACAGAATATTAAAAACACAATAAAACATCAAACATTAAAAACTTCCCTACTGCCTTCAGATGCCTTCTAAATGTCATATAGTTGTTTTTTCCTTTGACATCCGATGGGAGGGCGTTCCACAGGGCGGGGGCCACCACCGAGAAGGCCCTCTGCCTGGTTCCCTGTAACCTCACTTCTCGCAGAGAGGGAACTGCCAGAAGGCCCTCAGCGCTGGATCTCAGTGTCCGAGCTGAACGATGGTGGAGACGCTGACCACTAGCTAGCTCAGTACTTGGGCCCGGTTCACACACATATCCCCTTGGTCTCCCAGGGTTGGATTATTGCATCCTTAAGTCTCTGTTCACCCATGCAGGAACATCGCTTGAGTTCTCTTCGCTTCATTGCTGTATGCACAATGACTGTGTCGACTGACCCAATAAAACACATTGTGTTAGAGCTGATCTGAGAGATGCAGGTTTCCAGGGCAACTGAGTTACTCAACAGGGACATGGGATGCCCTGAAAACGGCATCCTCCAGGGTCTCTGGTATGTAGGACACTCTCATTTCAGCATCCCAGGTGCCAGGGATCAATGGCGGCATTACAGACAGACCTCCTTGATGCCACTGCTAGTAAATGAGGAGGCAGCAGATGAGAGCTCAGGGATTCACAAGTATCAGGGGGTATTGATAAAGAGTACAGTGCAGTGTCTGATATTGGAACTCAGGATGGGAGGGGGAGAAAGTGAGCTATATTCCCTGGGGGGGCATAGTTCATATTAGCCAAGCCCAACTGTTCATGTATATGAGTTGAGTTTCCCGACCACAGCTGGACATCGCTTACAAGGCTTGTTCTCACGTTACAGTGAACATAGGTACAAGCTACAAGCATTTGTGTTAAAGTGTGTGTACTTGCTGATTTCAACTATTTTGCACACAGATACACAGGCTGTGCGCTTGCTGGATGCTACATGAGAAAAACCGTACACCTGTCAGGGACTGGCTGGGCGAGGAAGAGTGGTGGGCACCACCTGCCCTAGAGCCCCCAGAGATGGCACAGAAGACAACTTAGACCCTGGATTGTGGTGGTGGGACACTGGAGAGCAGCCTATGGAAGGGGCGAGCTGGGAGGGGCTAGAAGCAGGAGGTTTGAGCTATCAAGGGAGGTCAGAAGAAGGAGGCCCTTCCAGGACAGAACTAGAGGGTGAGGGTCATAGTGTGAGTGTAGACTCAGACAGAGAAGAGTCAGAGCTTGCCCTTGCTACGCAGCAGCAGGACAGTCCCACTCCTGCTGGCTCTCCACCCCTTCTGGCACCCCAGTCAAGGAGAATCCTGTACGATTGCTGAGTAATGAGCCAGACAGGCCCAGAGGAGGAGCCAGTGGCATCACAACAGGGGGTGGGGGGGTGCCCCGTGTGCCATGTCTGCGGGGGTGACAAGAAGGCACACAGTGGGGGCTCGCGTCAGCACAAGCAGCCATCGCGGCGGCACAGCTACATGTGGAGGATCCTCCATTCGTGGCTGCAGCCACAAGCAGAGGATCCCGGTGCCAGTGGCAAGCCGCTTTGTACAGTGCATGTGCAGCGCCGCATGCATGCACCATACATAGTGACACCGCACATGCGCTGTACATAGCAGTTTGCCGGCGGTGCCGCTCCAGCACCGTATGGACAGTGCCAGGATCCCTCCATCGCCACTACAGCCACAAATGGAGGATCCTCTGTTTGTGGCTGCAGCTGCAGCTGCACATACGTCGTACATAGTGACACCCTGCCACAGGTGTCATGATGCCTTCGTTTGCCCCTGGGAGGAGCCCAGCCCCTTGGCACAGCATTCGTCTGCTTGGGAGGGATCCAGAGAGAGAGGACAGAGGGGAAGAGGCAGAGCCAGTGCTCAGTTTCAGCAACATCTCGAGCTGAATGAGTTGAGCCTGCTGTGTTGTTACTTTCTGCGAATAAAAGCTAATTGCATTTCGCGCCTCGTGTTCTTCCTGCCCTGTGGATGACCTGCGCTTGCCTGACAGCTCCTTGACAAAACCCCACTATCTGCATACACAGCTTCACAGATTACACACTTGTTGAACGTAGTGTGTGAACACCCCTCTTGAGGCAACTCAAGAAGAATCACTAGGAATGTTTGAATCTTTGTCTTCTCGCCACCAGCAATTTATTATGATGAGCTGACTTACACAAAGTCAGAACATTGGTCCATGTAGCTCAATATTGTCTACACTGGATAGCAGCGGCTCTCCAGTCTCCCCAAATCCTACCTGGAAAGGCCAAGGATTCGACCCGGGACCTTCTGCATGTGGAACAGATGCTCTTCTACTCAAGTGGGATTGCAGAATATCCCTGCAGCTTTCTAATCATTATGCCACCGCCATGCCACTCCCCCCCCCCCGCCGCCGCCTGTTCCGGATGGCAGCATTTGGAACATGCCGAGTTTGCCAGTACAGCTGGCAGGGAGCGCATCAGATGGCTGAACATTTTGTGTTGAGATTGTCAGCCGCATCAATGGCATTTCTCTGACAGGCTGGAAATGATACGCAGAATAAACAGATCACAGCTACAGGATAGGGAGAGACGAGAACTCATCCGGTCCCAGATCAAAACTCCAGCTTCCAAGCCCTTCCCGTTAAAAGAGATCTCAAGCTGCCGAAGCGAAAACCCTGCTTTCAGCAAACAAAGAGGCAGGAGGAAAACATTTCAACTGGTTGCATGGCAGGAAACCAGAGGGAGAAAGAGGCATGTCCTGAACGTGGCATGCAAAACATGGCGGTTTCTTTTCTATTACCGTGGAACTGCGGGAGTGCAATTTTGCTGACAATTTTGTGTCACCTTCTAAGACAAGAGGGTAGAAGAAGTGAGTGGGTGGGGGCTTTCTGCACTGTGGATCCTCACATAAAAATAAAAATCCAGTCACCCAGAAGCCACTGGGATCAGGGTGGCAGCAGGGAACCATTAGCTCTGTGATTGGTACTGTCCTGTCTCGCACCCAGCACATGCAGACAGAGGCTCGCTAATATGTAAGTAGAATCATAGAATCATAGAGTTGGAAGAGACCACAAGGGCCATCGAGTCCAACCCCCTGCCAAGCAGGAAACACCATCAGAGCACTCCTGACATATGGTTGTCAAGCCTCTGCTTAAAGACCTCCAAAGTAGGAGACTCCACCACACTCCTGGGCAGCAAATTCCACTGTCGAACAGCTCTTACTGTCAGGAAGTTCTTCCTAATGTTTAGGTGGAATCTTCTTTCTTGTAGTTTGGATCCATTGCTCCGTGTCCGCTTCTCTGGAGCAGCAGAAAACAACCTTTCTCCCTCCTCTATGTGACATCCTTTTATATATTTGAACATGGCTATCATATCACCCCTTAACCTCCTCTTCTCCAGGCTAAACATGCCCAGCTCCCTTAGCCGTTCCTCATAAGGCATCGTTTCCAGGCCTTTGACCATTTTGGTTGGCCTCCTCTGGACACGTTCCAGTTTGTCAGTGTCCTTCTTGAATTGTGGTGCCCAGAACTGGACACAGTACTCCAGGTGAGGTCTGACCAGAGCAGAATACAGTGGCACTAATACTTCCCTTGATCTAGATGCTATACTCCTATTGATGCAGCCCAGAATTGCATTGGCTTTTTTAGCTGCCGCGTCACACTGTTGGCTCATGTCAAGTTTGTGGTCAACCAAGACTCCTAGATCCTTTTCACATGTACTGCTCTCAAGCCAGGTGAAAAGGATCTAGGAGTCTTGGTTGACCACAAACTTGACATGAGCCAACAGTGTGACGCGGCAGCTAAAAAAGTAAGAAAGAGATATATTCAGACCCAGTAACGGTACAGACTTGGCAGCGGACACAGAGCTCAGGAGGCCTGATTTAGGGGTTCGAGAATGAGGCAAGATGGTCAGAACTGGAAGGAAACAATGAAGCTGTCCCAACGGTTTCCACTGCCTACCAGCCAAGCTTTTAAAGATGACATTTGATGCTCTCACTGATGACAACGTAGGAAGAACCTGCTGGGTCAGGTCAATGGCCCATTCTAGTCCAGCATCCTATTCTCACGGTGGCCTCCCAGATGCCTGTGGGAAACCAGGGAGCAGGATCTAATCCCAAGAGCCCTCTGCTCTCCTGCGGTTCCCAGCAGCTGGTATTCAGAAGAAGAAGAAGAGTTTGGATTTGATATCCCGCTTTGTCACTACCCTAAGGAGTCTCAAAGCAGCTAACATTCTCCTTTCCCTTCCTCCCCCACAACAAACACTCTGGGGTGAGTGGGGCTGAGAGACTTCAAAGAAGTGTGACTAGCCCAAGGTCATCCAGCAGCTGCATGTGGAGGAGCGGAGACGCGAACCCGGTTCCCCAGATTACAAGTCCGCCGCTCTTAAACACTACGCCACACTGGCTCTTGCATCTTCCAACTATGGAGGCAGAGCATAGCCATCACAGCTAGGAGCCATTGGTAGCCCTCTCCTCCATGAATCCTCTTTTAAAGCCATCCAAGTTAGCAGGCATCACTGCCTCCTCTGAGAGTAAGTTTCATAAAAGTACTTCCTTTTATCTTTCCTGGATCTTCCAACATTCACTTTGCAAGTGTGTTTGGGTTGTAAATGCTTGCTCCTCCAGGGCAGGTGAGTCTGCTCCCATCTGTGGAGGCCATGCCTGCTTCTAGGGGATGATATTGCACCTAGCTCTTCATGCTTCTGATCGATCATTGCTGCCTCCTGAGCGGCATCACTAGCCTCCACTAAGGCTCTCCAAGGTCAGAGAAAGGAGTCAGCCTCCCTGCTCCCCAAGTGGCCAAAGTCAAGGCACAATGTGGAGAACCTCCTTCTTCCAACCTTGATTCCCAACAATCAACCCCTCCTCTTCTTCTTCTTCTTTCTCCTCCTCCTCCTCCATTGGGACCTGTCAACCCAAGCACTGCAGGACACACTGCAGAACTCACAACTGGTACCTGGGTTGTTGTAGAGCAGAAACTGAAATAAATGGGATAAAAATGTAATTTTAAAATGGATTTCTAATCAATAAATCTAAATTAAGTTATCTGCTTATTAAATCGGTTGGATGGGGTGAATATTTATTTATTGCATTTTAGCCCATCTATTCTCTCCAAGGTGTTTAATGTGATCTATATTGTTCTCCCCTGCCTCCTTATTTTGCCAGATGCGGGTGGCGCTGTGGTCTAAACCACAGCTTGCCAATCAGAAGGTCAGCGGTTCAAATCCCCATGATGGGGTGAGCTCCTGTTGCTCGGTCCCTGCTCCTGCCAACCTAGCAGTTCAAAAGCACATCAAAGTGCAAGTAGATAAATAGGTACTGCTCCGGTGATAAGGTAAATGGCGTTTCTGTGCACTGCTCTTGTTTGCCAGAAGCGGCTTAGTCATGCTGGCCACATGACCCGGAAGCTGTACGCCGGCTCCCTCGGCCAATAAAGCAAGATGAGCACTGCAATCCCAGAGTCATCCGCAACTGGACCTAACGGTCAGGGGTACCTATATCTTTACCTTTACCACCTTATTTAATCCACAGAACAACCCTGTGAGAGGTGCACTGAGCAGCGGCTGGTCCAACATCACCCAGTGCACTTCAAGGCCAAGTGGGGATTTGAACCCCCAGTCTCTCAGGTTTTAGCACGACACTCCTGGCTCTCAAGTGCACAGTGTGAGCTTGCGTGACATCAGTAGCTAGTTTTGATGACCAGCTAGCTCCCCAACCCCAGTTCTAACCACAGTTACATTGGCAAATGTTGCATGTGTTCAACTCCATGTAAGCAGCTGCAAAAACCCCTCTGGATCTCTGCATGCGTTTTGCGAAGTCTCTTCCAAAACAGTTTCCCAGTTCCCCCTGGTTACCAAGTAACCTTGCCACACTGTATTTTTCTCTGGGTGTAACTGTCAGTTCCTGCACCAGCCTTCTCAGCCTTTGTTTCAGAGACACAAGCCTCCTTGCTCACTCCATCTGGTGCCTGTCAGACCGCTGTAAATTCAACAGATCTTCCATCCAAGTACATCATAATCTCCCCTCCACCACCTTTGCATTTTCTCTCTTTTCTTTGTCCAAAATATTTCTCCCTTTAGAACAATTAGCATGTGCAGAAACATCTTGCTCGAGACTGAATCCCCAATTTCTGCACTCGGAATCCCGCCCCAAGATGTGCCGATGTTCAAACCATGGGCACACATGGCAAGGAAAAGAGGAAGCCCCGTAATATTGAGTCAGACCATTGGTCTATCTGGATCAGTGTTGTCAACACTGATTGGTAGCGACTCTCTAGGATTTCAGACAGGACGTCTCTCTCAGCCCTGCCTGGAGACACCAGAGATTGAACACAGGATCTTCTGACTGCAAGGCAGGTGCTCCACCAGTGAGCCCTTCCCCCAAGACCTGCAACCCAACTTCTTTGTGTGTTATCACACATGCACCCTTAGTCCTCCACTCCTCCTTGTCCTGAGAGGAGAAGGTCTGCAGAGGGTTTCTTCATGGATGCACTTGAATGTAAATAATGCTGTTGTACAATTGGGGAAGCAAGGTTTTCAAACAGCTCAGAGGGATCTTCTCACATTCAAGTGAATGCATGTAGAAGCACAGGGAAAGTCATGGTTGATGAGGAGTAGGACTCACGTGAGGACCCTAGAGGGTGAGTCTTGCATGTGAACCCTGGCCCCAAGCCACACTTGGACTATTCATATGTTCAGGAAAGCACAGGTCCAACTCTCTAACCACCACGCTATGCTGGCTCTCTCACATGCTATCTCCAAGATCAGATACCTCTGAATTCTCCTGGCAAATAGAAGGGGAAGAAATGGAGGCAGTGAGAGATTTTGCTTTCTTGGGCTCCGTGATCACTGCAGATGGTGACAGCAGCCACGAAATTAAAAGACGCCTGCTTCTTGGGAGGAAAGCAATGACAAACCTAGACAGCATCTTAAAAAGCAGAGACATCACCTCGCCAATAAAGCTCCGTATAGTTAAAGCTATGGTTTTCCCAGTAGTGATGTATGGAAGTGAGAGCTGGACCATAAAGAAGGCTGATCACCGAAGAATTGATGCTTTTGAATTCTGGTGCTGGAGGAGACTCTTGAGAGTCCCATGGACTGCAAGAAGATCAAACCCATCCATTCTGAAGGAAATCAGCCCTGAGTGCTCACTGGAAGGACAGACCCTGAAGCTGAATCTCCAATACTTTGGCCACCTCATGAGAAGAGAAGACTCCCTGGAAAAGACCCTGATGTTGGGAAAGATGGAGGGCACAAGGAGAAGGGGACGACAGAGGACAAGATGGTGGGACAGTGTTCTCAAAGCTACCAGCATGAGTTTGAGCAAACTGCAGGAGGCAGTGGAATACAGGAGTGCCTGGCATGCTCTGGTCCATGGGGTCACGAAGAATCAGACACAACTAAATGACTAAACAACAATAACAGACAAGAAAAGCAGGAGTCCTGCTTGTGGGCTTTGCAGAGGAATGGAATTAGAAGACTCTGTCAGTTTTGGTTCTATCAGCTTCTCATTTTTCCAATCTTAAATTCAGTTCTCCGTATTTTTGCAGCGAGTTACTATTATTTATATTTTTTTTAAAAAAACCAAAACCTCTCACAAAAATTCTTCAACATTTTAGTGTGCTTTTATCCCAATAAACATATTTTTTTAATTAATGTGACATTTTTGCAAGCAATTTCCATGAAAACAATACATTTTCATATTTTGTTTTGCTCTTTTTTGAGCACATTTATATGCAGTTTTGTGAACCATGGTTGGAAAACTGCACCGCAAAATTCAGAGAAGCGCAAATTTCAAAGTACAGCTTTCTCCTGTTGTTTGGGAAAGTGTGAAACCAATAAATTTGGCTTCAGATGCAAACTGAATCAAATTTCTGCTCCATCCATAGACTAGAGTGGTCTAGATGTGCCTTTGGCCTTATGATCTCATCTATCTTTTCCACCATGTCTTCTGCAGAGACCAAACTCCCGTCCCCTCTCTCCCTCTTGTAATATTAATTGTAAGAAATGTTGTTATGACTGAGTGGTTGTTAAACTTTAATTTTTTATGCTATTTTATTTTATTGCTCCTATGTCTTAAACACTGTCTGTAAGCCACACTGATGATGGGGTGCCTCGCAGCAGACGTTTCGATGAAAATAAATAATGACTCAAGAGTCACACAGATTGCTTCACTCTGCCTCCCAGCATGCCTGAAGTGGCTTTCAAACTGTGTGCTGAGGAACCCTGTTGTTCCTTGGAAGCTTGTCAGTAAATGGAGGCGGGGATATACCCTGAGCGACAGCTTGCCAGCCAATCCTTTTCTTTCACTGCTATGTGTAGCCACAGGATGGTTGGGGTGTGGTCTAGATTGCTTGTGGAGTTCACATGGGGTAATGGAAGATGCTCCTCATGTTATGTGAGCCCCAAAGTATGCCCCATGGTCAGAGGCAGTGCATCAGGGATCAGTGTTCCTCACCAGGAGGCAGGGAGTGAATTGATTTGATTTATTGTTTTTGTACACTGGTTTTTATTCAGATGAATCCCAAAGTGGCTTACAAACAATAAGTGTGATGTAGTGGTTAAGAGCGGTAGACTTGTAATCTGGTGAACCGGGTTCGATTCCCCACTCCTCCACATGCAGCTGCTGGGTGACCTTGGGCTAGTCACACTTCTCTGAAGTCTCTCAGCCTCACTCACCTCACTCTTGTACTTAGTTGCTAAAATAGGGTTCTGTGGTGGTCATAAAGTACTGGGGAAGTATCTGATATGTTTGAAGGGTAGTAGTTATGAAAAGGTCCAGCTAAAAACTTGTGACATTTCTCAGCCAAAGGTCAGCCAGTGTGGTGTAGTGGTTAAGAGCAGTGGACTCGTAATCTGGTGAACCGGGTTCGTGTCTCCGCTCCTCCACATGCAGCTGCTGGCTGACCTTGGGCCAGTCACACTTCTCTGAAGTCTCTCAGCCCCACTCACCTCACAGAGCGTTTGTTGTGGGGGAGGAAGGGAAAGGAGATTGTGAGCCGCTTTGAGACTCCTTAGGGTAGTGATAAAGCGAGGTATCAAATCCAAACTCCTCCTCCTCCTCCTCTTCTCCTTCTTCTTCTTCTTTCTTCTTCTTCTTCTTCTTCTTCTTCTTCTTCTTCTTCTTCTTCATAACAGTAACATAACAGAACACAGCATAAATCATATGAAATAATTGACAAATCATCAACAAAACAGTTAGAACCTATGGTAAAAGACCCCTGGACGGTTAAGTCCAGTCAAAGGTGACTATGGGGTTGTGGCGCTCATCAGGCCGAGGGAGCTGGTGTTTGTCCACAGACAGTTTTCCGGGCCTTGTGGTCAGCATGACTAAACCACTTCTGGAGCAACAGAACACCATGACAGAAACCAGAGCATACGGAAACACCATTTACCTTCCCACCACAGTGGAACCTATTTATCTACTTGCACTGGCATGCTTCAAACTGCAAGGTTGGCAGGAGCTGGGACAGAGCAACGGGAGCTCACTCTGCCACAGGAATTCAAACCGCTGACCTTCTGATCGGCAAGCCCAAGAGGCTCAGTGGTTTAGACCACAGCGCCACCCGCATTACTGTGAGACACTACTGACAAGGCAGCAACTAAAAAATAAGTTAAACATCACCATTACGGCAAAAGTCATAATATATGGTGAACAAATCATGAATATATGCAATTGCATGTGCATATGACCTGCTATATGCATTTGTTGTATACATGGATAGCTCAGTTGGTTAGAGCATGGTGCTGATAATTCCAAGGTTCAGTCTTCATTTGGGACAGTTCTTGCATTGCAAGGAGTGGGACTAGATCAGGCATAGGCAAACTCGGCCTTCCAGATGTTTTATACTTACACTTTAGGTAAAGGTACCCCTGCCCGAACGGGCCAGTCTTGACAGACTCTGGGGTTTGTGCGCCCATCTCACTCAAGAGGCCGGGGGCCAGCGCTGTCCGGAGACACTTCCGGGTCACGTGGCCAGCGTGACAAAGCTGCATCTGGCGAGCCAGCGCAGCACACGGAACGCCGTTTACCTTCCCGCTGGTAAGCGGTACCTATTTATCTACTTGCACCCGGGGGTGCTTTCGAACTGCTAGGTTGGCAGGCGCTGGGACCGAGCAGCGGGAGCGCACCCCGCCGCGGGGATTCGAACCGCCGACCTTTCGATCGGCAAGCCCTAGGCGCTGAGGCTTTTACCCACAGCGCCACCCGCGTCCTTACACTTTACTTTATACTTTATTGTCACTTGTACAACTTGTATACAGTGAGATTACATGGGAACCCCCACTCAGCTCTCTTAGTCTTAATTCCCCTCGTTTACTGATGCACACGCACCAAACCCGAAAGTCAGTTGCCCTGTTGTTATCTTTTCATTCAGCAGCCTAACGGCCCACAGATAGAAGCTGTTCTTTGCCCTGTTGGTGCGACTAATCATGCTTCTATATCTTCTGCCTGAGGGCAGGAGATCCAGAAAGTGCCGGCCAGGGTGTGAATCATCCCTGAGAATTTTCCTCACTCTCCTGAGGCAACGTTCTGCCACGATGTCATCCAGCAGATTCATGGGACAGCCCATAATATCTTGTGCTGTATTCACCACTCTCTGTAGGCACTTCCTATCAGTTGATGTCAAACCAGCATACCACACCGTGATGCAGTATGAAAGGACACTTTCTATTGTGGAATGGTAGAAGGAGATCATCAGATGTTGATATGTTTCTTTCGCAATACTCTGAGGAGATGGAGTCTCTGTTGGGCTTTCTTAACCACCTGGGTTGTATTGATTTTCCAAGTAAGGTCTTCACTGAGATAAACTCCTAGGAATTTAAAGGAAGAGACTCTCTCCACACAGCCCTCCCCAATGTACAGCAGGGCTAGTTCTCCTCTCTTCCTCTGAAAGTCCAATACCATCTCCTTTGTCTTGCTGATATTACAGTGCAAGCTGTTCCCTAGGCACCATGTAGATATTTTTTGGACCTCCCCTCTATACGCTGATTCGTCTCCACCTGTTATTAAACCCATTATGGTGGTGTCATCTGCAAACTTAATAATTGCAGTAGATGGGTCAGATGATACACAATTGTATGTATACAATGAATAAACAAACCTGCCCTCCAGATGTTTTGAGACTACAATTCCCATCATCCTTGACCACTGATCCTGTTAGCTAGGGATGATGGGAGTTGTAGTCCCCAAAACATCTGGAGGGCTGAGTTTGCCTATGCCTGGAGTAGATGATCCTCAGGGTCCCTTCCAACTCTACCATTCTATGATTCTATGATTACTGCACTGCAAAATTTAGAGGAGTGTACTTCTGTTGTATTCTGGTTCACAGATTGTTTCTGCAAGGGCAGATTTGGGAGATTCGTCTCTAAGAAGGAACTGAGCAAAATCCCCCCCATCCCTCCCTTGAAAGGAGAAAGTAGGATACCACTCATCTGCTCTCAGAAATCTTACAAGAGAATTTTGCCCTGCCAGGTGGTCCCTTCCTGTCTTAGCTTGCACTGCAAAGCAAGAGTCTTCGTCAGTGAACCTGCCGTGTTTCAACTGTCCCTCGCAGCTGCGGAGGAAGGAGAAAAAGATCAGTTTTCCACCCTCAGATTTTCTTGCTCTCGTTTTTTGCATCAGCAAAACACCATTATTTCTCACACATGGCGAGAGGCGTCTTCTCCCTTGAAAAACTAAACTGCGTGTCGCAGCAGAAGAGAAGGAAAAGCTGAAGGTCAAAAGGAGGGGAATAACTGCTTGCTTGGGCACATTTCTGCAAAACCGACTCTTACCCCCTGTAATCAACAGCCCGGCTTAATGAGAGAGAGGAAACCCAGCCAGGAATGCACAAGAGGGGATGGAAGGTGAAGAGGAAGGAAGAATCACAGCGAGGAAAAGGTTGCGCCAATGTGAAAAACCCTGCAGGAGGAATTGGCGTTCTCTTCTCCCAGGTGGATTTCCATTTTTTAAAAAAATCCACTTTTGATGGTTCAGAAAAGGGCAGCCGACATGATCAAGGGGATGGGTCAAGTTCCCTGTGAGGAAGGGTTGCAGATTTTGGCACCTTTTAGTCGAGAGAAAAGGTGAGGAAAAGGTGATGTGATAGAAGTCTATAAAATTATGCAAGTTATAGAGAAAGCGGATAGGGAAAAGTTGGTCTCTCTCTACCGTAACACTAGAAATCATGGGTATCCCAGGAAGCTGGATGTTGGATGATTAAGGACAGGCAAAAGAGCAGCACATTGTTAAACTGTGGAACTCCTTGCCACAGGAAGCAGTGATGGCCACCAACATTGATGGCTTTAATGAAGGATTAGACAAACTCATGGAAGAGAGGACTATCAATGACTACTAGTCATGGTGGCTGTGGTCTTCTGAATACCAGTCACCAGGAGGATGCTCTTGCACTCAAATCCTCTTTGTGAGCTTCCCATAGGAATCTGGTTGGTCACTGTGAGAACTAGGTGATTCTTACTTCAGCACTTTTTAAATTTTAAAAAATGCTTTTCAAATTTATAGGTAAAGGTAAAGGGACCCCTGACCATTAGGTCCAGTCGTGACTGACTCTGGGGTTGCGGTGCTCATCTTGCTTTATTGGCCGAGGGAGCCAGCGTACAGCTTCCGGGTCATGTGGCCAGCATGACTAAGCCACTTCTGGCGAACCAGAGCAGCGCACGGAAATGCCATTAACCTTCCCGCCAGAGTGGTACCTATTTATCTACTTGCACTTTGACGTGCTTTCGAACTGCTAGGTTGGCAGGAGCAGGGACCGAACAACGGGAGCTCACCCCGTTGCGGGGATTCGAACCACCGACCTTCTGTTCGGCAAGTCCTAGGCTCTGTGGTTTAACCCACAGCGCCACCTGTGTCCCTTTCAAATTTATAAATTTCACTAATTTTACAATCATTTAAACATTTCAAAACTTGACTTATTTTCCCCTTTCTGCGGTTCCTTAAATTTATTTTTAATATCGTCTACATATCCAAGTTAACTTAATTTGCTCATTTATTTATCCACTTTAAATATCTACTCTTATAAAACTGCATGTTATTACAATAATCCTGCCAATGTTATGATCTGTTTACAATTTATCTGTCAATTTTCAAGAAATCATTTCCATTCTTTTATGAAAAGTTTGTTATCTTGATTTCTTATTCTTCTTGTAAGTTTCACCATTTCTGCATATCCTGTAAGTTTTTGTATCCATTCTTTCCTTGCTGGGACTTCTGATTCTTTCCATTTTGGGGCGAGTATCGTTCTTTCTATCCAGTTTAGAATAGATCTGTCCCTATAATTCCCAAAAGAAAAGCTTCTGGGTTGTTTTTTACAAACGTTATTTCAAACATCCTTTTCAATTCATTATATATCCTTTCCCAGTAACCTTTAACTTTAGTACAAGACCACCACAGATACTTTTCTCTTAGACCATAATGTGCTGTAAATTTTATATCCATATTCCACAATTGTTCCCATGCATCCATGTCTATATTATGACCAATATCTATTGCCCAATGTATCATTGAGGATTTTAATAGCTCATCCTTTGTCTCCCTTACTTCAGTACTTGATAGTGTAACAGCATCCTCCTCTGCATCTGAAGGCAGCAGGCTAGCCTAGCAGGTGGAGATAAGGGAATCTAACAAACACACACCTCTGTTCTACCCATCTCTCATCGCTGCCTCCTGCCTCCCAGCACCTGCCACCTAAGGTGGCTGCTTCACTCTGCCTAACAGTAGGGCCGGTCACATGCTACATGGGCCATGTAGCCTGCCTATGTGAGGGTGGTGGTGGAGGTGGAGGTGGGGCTAGCCCAACATGTTCCCACTGGCCCCTTTGTGCATTCAGTACCCACAGGTATATTGGAGTAAACATGTGTGCAGAGCAGGGCGAGCAAGATGATCAAGGATCTGAAAACCAAGCCTTATGAGGAACGGTCGAAGGATTTGGGTATGTTTAGCCTGGTAAAGAGGAGACTGAGAGAAGATATGTTGTTGTTGTTGTTTGGTTGTTTAGTCGTGTCCAACTCTTCATGACCCCATGGATCAGAGCACAGCAGGCACTCCTGTCTTCCACTGCCTCCTGCAGTTTGGTCAAACTCATGCTGGTAGCTTCGAGAACACTGTCCAACCATCTTGTCCTGTCGTCCCCTTCTCCTTGTGCCCTCCATCTTTCCCAACATCAAGGTCTTTTCCAGGGAGTCTTCTCTTCTCATTAGGTGGCCAAAGTCTTGGAGCCTCAGCTTCAGGACCTGTCCTTCCAGTGAGCACTCATGGCTGTTTTCCTTCAGAATGGAGAGGTTTGATTTTCTTGCAGTCCATGGGACTCTCAAGAGTCTCCTCCAGCACCAGAATTCAAAAGCATCAATTCTTCGGTGATCAGCCTTCTTTATGGTCCAGCTCTCACTTCCATACATCACTACTGGGAAAACCATAGCTTTAACTATACGGACCTTTGTTGGCAAGGTGATGTCTCTGCTTTTTAAGATGCTGTCTAGGTTTAGCCATCTTTAAATATCTCAAGGGCTGTGAAACGGAAGATGGTGCAAGCTTGTTTTCTCCTGCTCTGGAGGGTAGGACTCGAACCAGTGGCTTCAAGTTACGAGAAAGGAGATTCCAATTCAACATCAGGAAGAACTTTCTGGCAGTAAGAGCTGTTTGATGGTGGAACAGTCTTCCTCAGGAGGTTGTGGAGTCTCCTTCCTTGAAGGTTTCAAAGCAGAGGTTGGATGGCCACCTGTCAGGGATGCTTTAGCTGAGATTCCTGCATTGCAGGGGGTTGGATTAGATGACCCCTGAGGTCCCTTCCAACTCTACAATTATCTGATTCTATATTGGAGCATAATACTAAACCCATCTACTAAGAAATAAGGTACTCTCCATATATTTTTGACTATGGCTCGCATCTGATGAGAGTTGTGATCCAAAATATCTAAAGGACCCCGGCCTGTGGAAGACTATGGTGTAGGATGGAGCCCACTCCCAGTTAAATGCATACAGGATTGCAGCTTCAGTTGTTCAATACTTCCCTGAAAAGTTTCCCCCGGCTAACGTGTGCCCTCAGCTGAACCTGCCCTGACAGCCTGGCTTGAGATTTTAACATCTCGTTTTGTATGCCGGTCCTGACCAAGCCAGTCGAATGAGCTGTGCATTGCAGGTGTAATTTGTAGACCTGGAGGACAGTCAGGTTTCCCTAGATTTGAATCTGAAATAGGAGCAATAATCGCCATTGCCAGCTATTACTCACCCTGAATGTCAGCTCCAAATGCAAATCGCAGGCCTTATATATACCAACATTTCACGTACTGTCTTCATTGGGCATATTTACCATCTAATTACCTGTCAAGGCGGGCATACATTCTAGTTAGTTAGCGGCAATTTATGAGCAGAGGGCCACCACGTGTGTAATGTTTCTAAAACCTATTTGTCTTCGGCTCCTAAACAGGTGATCCATTGGTGTTATATAATGCGCGTAGTTTTCAAAAGTTCCACTGTCAGGGGAACATTTTCACTGTGGTTCCTTTGCTGAGGAGAACCTGTAGGCTTGAAATTGACTCCTTCACGTTGCAAAGGATTCTGGGACCTACCTTGTAAGTCACTGTGGGTTGCCCTGGGCAAGATAAAGCAACTTACAAACTTAATACATTAATAATAATACAGTCATACCTCAGGTTACAGCCATTTCAGGTTGCGTATTTTCAGGTTGCAGACCACTGAAACCCAGAAGTACCAGAAGGGGTTACTTCCGGGTTTCAGTGGTTGCGCATGCACAGCATGGCCTGAGCTGATGGGAACTGTAGTTCAACAACATCTGAAGGGTCTAACATTCCCCACAGGTGTTTTATTATCTTATAGTCATAAGAAAATGCATTCTTACTCTCGGTAACTATCATAATTGTACAAAGTATACTGCATTTGTTAGAAAATGTATTTTAATTGTACTGGAGAGAAGACACGGCATGACCTTCTTGTAGGCCAGCTGACCTTATGGATATGTCCCATAAGGTTCCTGTAGATCAGCTGGTCTCCTGATCGAGTCACATGGGGATTGATGACGTCCCTGTAGGACAAGTCCTCAGATCTTACATACAGGTAGCAAATTTTGGGGCATGCACTCAAACTTACTGCTTGTTGTTGTTTAGTCGTTTAGTCGTGTCCGACTCCTCATGACCCCATGGACCAGAGCACGCCAGGCACTCCTGTCTTCCACTGCCTCCCACAGTTGGGTCAAACTCATGTTTGTAGCTTCGAGAACACTGTCCAACCATCTCGTCCTCTGTCGTCCCCTTCTCCTTGTGCCCTCCATCTTTCCCAACATCGGGGTCTTTTCCAGGGAGTCTTCTCTTCTCATGAGGTGGTCAAAGTACTGCTAGCCCACAGCAAGCCAGTTGGGCTTGCCTGTTATCAAGGCCAGTAGTAGTTGGCTTTCAGAAAGCCTCACTCCTCTGTTACTTTCCAATGCTTGATGAGGTCTGAATTGTGTGCAGGACAAATTTGGCAGTGACAGGGAGCGATCTGTGCAATTTTGGTCAGATTTGACAGAAATGGGATAAAAGCAACCTCTGAAAAAGAAAAAGTCTTTCTTATAGTGGGGAAATAGTGAGATTCTTCTGATTTCCCCTTAGATTTGCGTTCCACAAGCATTATTTTGATGCTTATTGCTTCTCTTCTAATGTAAATCTATTGTTATTTTTTCCTTGTCAAAACATATCTGAGGCGGGAAAGATGTAATAAAACAGAAAACATGGATAATGTACAGTTTATACAGGAACCATTTAGAAAACGTATTTATGTGCTCTCAGGCAAAGGCTTCAGCAGCCAGCCTTACAGTTTCCCCCCATCCATAATGGACTGCCTGGGATAATTAGACTAATTATGTTTCCATCTTGCAATTTCTCTGATTTATGGACCTGGCTGCCTAGCTTGTTTCTGTAATGAGTGAAAATGTCTGAGGACTCCGATTCACTAAATATGATTTAGAACACATCTCTTTAAAATGATAGGCAGTCAATATTCTTCCCTGACCTTTCATGCTGGCTGAAGGCTCACAGTTAATTTTGTATGGTATGATCCGTAATGTGTGATTAATCATACGACTGACACGGCTCTCGTTTCAAGACACAAGTTTTACACAGCATGCCTGGGGCAGAAGGCTTCTGCAAGGGTGAAGAATTAGCATTCGTCCAGATGTTAGACCACAGTTCCCATAATCCCTAGTCCTTGGCCTTGCTGAATGAGGCTGATGGGAGTTGTAGTCTGACCAGATCAGAAGGCTTACAGTTTCCTATGCTCAATCCCTAAATGGCCTTGGTTCTGTATACCTGAAGGAGTGTCTCCACCCCCATTGTTCTGCCCGGACGCTGAAGTCCAGCGCCGAGGGCCTTCTGGTGGTTCCCTCATTGCGAGAAGTGAGGTTACAGGGAACCAGGCAGACGGCCTTCTCGGTAGTGGCACCCGCCCTGTGGAATGCCCTCCCTTCAGATGTCAAAGAGATAAACAACTACCTGACATTCAGAAGACATCTGAAGGCAGCCCTGTTCAGGGAAGTTTTTAATGTATGACATATTAGTGTATTTTTGGTCTTTGTGGAAGCCACCCAGAGTGTCTGGGGAAACCCAGCCAGATGGGCGGGGTACAAATAATAAATTATTATTATATTATTATTATTATAAGAATAATCCAGATCTAGGGTGACAGGATTAAAAGGAGAGCAGGTATCCTGCACTGTGAAAAGGGGGATTTTGGCAGGAACAGTAGTTTATCATGCAGGGATGAGAAAAGCTTTGACCGCCAAAATTGGGCAGCAATTTTTCATACTGATTCTCTTCTGGGAAAGATTCCAGAGACCACATGTCAGGGGTGGGTGGGGTCAGAGGCAAAAATGGGAAAAGGAATGGATGTAAATTTTTGCCTTTGCACAGTACACTGGTTTCTATACAGACTCACACATTCCTCTCTACAGTCATACCTCATGTTACGTTTGCTTCATGTTATGTTTTTTCCAGGTTGCGTCCCACGGCGACCCAGAAGTACCAGAAAGGGTTACTTCCGGGTTTTGCCACTCACGCAAAATGATGTGACACACATGTGCAGAAGCGGTAAATCGCAAACCGCACGTGCGCAGACGCGCCGCTGCAGATTGTGTTCCTTTCATGTTGCGAACGGGCCTCTGGAACGGATCCTGTTCGCAACCAGAGGTACCACTGTATCTTTCTTCAAGGAAACCACGAGGAATTTTCAGAGCTTGAGGACACATTTCAGCCTGGCAGAAACACTCAAGGAGGGTGCGAAGTAGAGTCTTTGTGGCTGTGGGGTGTGTTGACTTGGGGCAAGACCGCTGTGTCAAGGAGCTGTCGACGAGCCAGGTCATCCACAGGGCAGGCACACACAGAAAGCATGGAAGGCAATTAGCTCTTTATTAGAGAAAAAAAAAACACAGCAATGTCCCCGGTCCATCTCCCCCCCCCCCCCCTGTTTAATAATGTCAGCTTTATTCAGTGTTTTGGTTCTACGGTTTTAGCAAACAACTGTCAGGATCTTCTGTATGTTGGTGGAGCTTTTGTCCCCCCCCCCATTTTATTTTATTCACATAATATACATTCTTTACAACAAACAACTCCAAAATAACCAGACGGCTCCAAAACAAAATCATATGTAACAAAACCATAAGTCTCATGTTTTCCTTTACACTGATCTCCTCTCCGATACCTTTACTTGATATTTCTTGCTGCTTTCTGCTTTCCTTATAGAATCTTTATAAAAAAATTAAATCTCTTAAATGTTATACCAATCTTAATTAATCCCTTCACCTCCCTCCCCCACAGCCCAGTACTTCCCTCCACCTGTGTGCGATCTTCTTTACCTACTATTATTTTTGTTATTGTTGTGTAATTCACTTTATTTGTTATTCCATCCTTGATATATTATTATCCTATCTCCTTGTGCCTTTTAAACCAGTCCATCTTAACTCAATGAAGGCGTTGCTGAAACTCAGCTCCAGGCATCCCCTTCCCCCTCTAGCCTCTCACTCTGGATTCCTCCCAAGCAGGTTGCGTCGAGGAGGTGAGCTCCACTTCTAGGCCTATCTGGTGTGTTTCTCAGTAATGTGCAAGACCCTCCTCAAGTTGGGGGGGGGTGTCAGAGGAGGAGCAGAGTCAGCAGAACTGGGACTGTCTATGAACACCCTGTGACTATCAGCTTCTCATCCTGTCCTGGAAAACCCTCCCTCCCCTGACCTTCCTTGATCGCTCAAGTCTCTGTCGGACTTGCGTTCGACCGAGTGACTCCTCCAGTCGAGTCCTCCGGAATTGTCTCCGACGATGATTAACTACCTAAGCCTCTGATAAGGCTCCAAGCACGTTCCCTCATTACACAGAGTATCCAGCACAGGGAAGAGACGAGAAGTTTATGAGCTACATTTCCAAAGAGTTTTATTTCTAGTTACGCAGACAGAAAAGAAACATCCTCTCTCTGTGAAAACAGGGCAACTGAAAACACAAAAGAACAGGAAACCAGTAAACATCACCTCCATCTCTTGTCTTCTGTGAGACTTCCAACAGTCTGGAATCCCTGGAATGCAAAACAGAGTTGTCAGGGGTTCAGGAGCAGAGGCGAGGGAAAGGGAGGAAACAGAGAGCGAGGGGGAGGAGTCCGAAGGAAAGATGAGTGATGACGACGACCCGAGATCTCCAAGCCTTTCCAGTGAATCGGAAGATTCACAGAAAGGAGCGCCAGTGGCCAGAGCAAGGGGGAAACCTAGAGGGACACCCCAGGAAGAAGGAACCAGAGGGGGTTCAGAGAGCAGCAGTTGGAGATCGGGGCCAGCGTCCCCAGCAGAGCGCAGTGGGGAGGAAGGGCGCCAGGCATCGGGATCCGGCAGTTCACCGCAGGAGGGAGGGCATGAGTGAGGAGTGGCCACACCTCCATCGGGGAGCGAAGGAACGGTCGAGCGGAAGGTGGAAGGTTGGGCGCGCGCGCCAAGTTCAAATACACAGGAAGGCGGCGCAGTAGGCAGCCCGGAAAGGGAGCCAGGTCCTAAAGCCCGCCGCAAAGAGGCAGAAGGGTCCGGGGGATCGTCAGCATCGGTCTAGCTTATAAGACGTAGAGCTGCACGCTGCAGTTCGGAAATGGAATCTGTAACTCAATAAAGACTTTTATAAAGTGAACGCTGGCTAGCGTGGTCCTATGTGAGCTGGGATCCGGAAGCAGCTCTGACAGTAAGCTCCGTCTCCTAAGTTTGACACCTAAAGCCTCGCAGCGTAGGCAGGCGCAGCGAGGGCTGAAGATTGGTGTCTCTTCGCAAGCTCACAAAAGTTGGCAGAAATGACTACTGAACAGCAAATTGCAGCCCTGCAAAATGCAGTGACGCAACTGAACGCAGAGATACTAGCATCCAGGAAAAAGGAGGAGGACGCAGCTGCCGCCTACAAGGATCTCCAAATCAGGTTTGAAATGCTTACGAAGCAAGGGCAACTGGGACCCAGACCGGAGGGAATTGGGCTGGGGAGAAGAGCAGGCGGTCTCGTATCTCATTTCGATGGGAATTTACAACAATACCCCAACTTCCGAGCAGATGTACAGTGTGCGCTGCAACTGCTGGAGAAGGACTTTAGAGATGAGGAAGAGAAAGTGGGGTTTATCCTATCCCATTTGCATGGAGACGCTAAAGCGTGGCTGCGCAATTTGTGGAGAGATAAGGATCCGGCGCTCCAGAGTGCGGATGCCTTTATTAAAGCGATGGATGCGTGCTTTTTATCAAGCATAGACGTGGATCTTGCTCGAAGAGAAATACATGGACTGAAACAGGGGAGGGCCAGTGTAAGGCAGTATCACGCCCGCTTTTTTGCACTGGTCAGTGCCCTGGAATGGGACAGAGATTCACCTCCAGTCAGAGACCTGTTCTGGGAAGGATTGAGCAGCGCGGTTAAAGACGAAATTGCGAGAGGGGAGAGACCCCGGAGCACGCAGGAGGTGGTCCAGAGGGCGCTGACTGTTGGGGTGCGTCTGGAAGAACGTCCGTGGAGCAGGGACAAAGGGCGTGGAGGGCGCGAAACAGCGAGAGGTTTCTCCTTCGTTCCCAGGGAAGCAGCGCGTGCACAATCCACGCCTCCGCCAGGAGGGGGAGTGGAACCTATGGAGGTGGGAGGTGCCAGGGCTCAGTCAGCAACCAGAGCCCTAGCGCCGGGAGCAGTCAAAACGAAGCCTCCTAGAGGGAACCGGAAGTGCTACATCTGCGAAAGCCCTCAGCACATGGCGAAGGAGTGTCCCCAGAGGATGCACAAACACACTGCAGCCTCTGCAATGGTGACTGCAGCTACGCAGCACGGAGAACCACAGCAGGGAAACGACGAAGTCTGGCTGGAGACAGAGGCACTGGGGCCCAGCCAGACAAGTCAGTGAAGCAGTCCCCAGAGATTTTGCAACCCACAGACCCCCTCCCGCCCAAACCAGTGGTGCAACTCACCGCATCGCTCCAGCTACCCAATGGACTCACAATGGACGTGCCTATTACTGTGGACTCAGGCAGCAATGCAGACTTTATAGGGCAAGACTTTGTTGATCGGCACGCTATACAGCTGCTGCCTGCCACACTGCCCCTGCAAGTCGTCACAGTGGATGGCAGGGAGCTGCTAGGTGGGCAGGTGGTGAAGCAAACCCCACCGATGGTGATGCGACTTGGTAATCACAGGGAAGTCATCAGTTTTAATGTCACCCAACTGTCGGACACACCCATTGTCTTGGGCATGAGTTGGCTGGACAGACACAGTCCGACGCTGGCTTGGTACCAGCGACAGCTGATTTTCGGCTCTTCTTATTGTGCAGAACACTGCATCCTGCCCAGGCAGGAGGGAGAAGAAGAGGAATCGCAGCTGCAGTTGGGGACGCTGCAAGCGGTCCCTCACAAATACGCAGACTTTTTGGAGGTCTTCTGCGAGAAGGAGGCGGACAAGCTACCCCCACACAGGCCATATGACTGCAAGATTGACCTCCTACCAGGGGCGACGCTGCCGAAAGGGAAGCTGTATTCCATGTCTGAGGACGAACTACAGGAACTCAAACAGTTCATAGATCACAATTTGGAGCGGGGTTTCATCCGAGAGTCCAAGGCAGTGGGGGGCAGCCCTGTATTCTTCGTGAAGAAGAAAGACACGCCCCAAAAAAGGCTCGTGGTAGACTATAGGATCTTGAACAAGATGACCAAGCCCTCTGATTTCCCCATGCCCAGGATCGACGACCTCCTCGCGACGGTGCGCAAGGGACGCGTGTTCACCAAGTTGGACCTGCGAGGGGCGTACAACCTCATTCGCATGCGGGAAGGAGATGAGTGGAAGACAGCCATGTTCACGCCCCTGGGCACCTACGAATACAGAGTTATGCTGTTTGGACTGCAAAATGGCTCCCACTGTTTTCAAGCTTTCATGCATCACGTGTTGGCGGGGCTCCTCTACAAGAAGTGCGTCTGCTTCTTGGATGACATCCTCATATTTTCTGAATCGCAGCAGGCACACGACCAAGACGTCCGGGAGGTGCTGCGCAGGCTGCAGCAGCATAGACTGTACGCCAAGCTGGAAAAGTGCCAGTTCGACACGACTGAGGTGGATTTCCTGGGATACAGGTTGTCGGACAAGGGGCTAGCCATGGTCAGCGGCAAGGTTCGCACGGTGTTAGATTGGAAGAGCCCGCGCAACCGGAAGGAGGTCCAGCGATTTGTCGGCTTTGCGAACTTCTATCACAAGTTTATCAAGGGGTTCGCAATGCAGACGGCGGCCATTACAGACACGCTCAGCTCCAAGAAAAAGAAGTTCATCTGGACGGAGCAGGCGGAGCAGTCCTTTCAAGCTCTCAAGCGTCTCTTTGCGTCGGAAGAGCAACTGCTACATGTCGACCCCAGCAGACCGATGCGGGTAGAGACAGACGCGTCAGACAGAGCCGTGGGAGCCGTCCTGTTACAGCGAGACCCGCAGGGGACTTGGAGGCCGGGAGCGTTCTACTCCAGGAAGCTCAGCAAGTCAGAACAGAACTACACCATCTGGGACAGGGAGTTGCTTGCCATTCATGCAGCGTTCAAGGCGTGGAGGCACTTCCTGATCGGAGCCAAGCACACAGTGCAGGTCTGCACGGACCACAAGAATCTGGAGCACTGGCGCACGGCGCATTTCCTGAACCAGAGGCAGATACGTTGGGCAGAGTTCTTTGCGGACTTCGACTTCCGAATAGAGTACGTCCCAGGCGACACCAACGTCATGGCGGATGCACTGTCCCGAAAACCGCAATACCTCGAGGAGGCGACGCCAGCGGCGGCCATGCACATCTTCGCACCGACAGCATGAGCGTGCGCCTCAGCAACAGTGGACCTGGATGCGGTGCAGCGCGCGTTGCAGAACGACTCATTCGCGCAAGCAAAGATGGCAGAGGGGCACAGGGGCACGGCGAAGAGCGACGAGTTCCAGGTGCGCGATGGATTGCTCATCCGTAAAGGGGCCATCTACGTGCCGGGAGACGAACTTCGCGCCAAGGTACTGCAGCAGTTGCACGACGCGCCCACAGCCGGACACTTTGGCACGGAGAAAACGGTGGAATTAGTCGCTAGAGACTTCTGGTGGCCCAGGATGCGAGGA
Source organism: Podarcis vaucheri (assembly GCF_965113315.1). Taxonomy (NCBI): domain Eukaryota; kingdom Metazoa; phylum Chordata; class Lepidosauria; order Squamata; family Lacertidae; genus Podarcis; species Podarcis vaucheri. The sequence goes on from NC_138761.1 coordinate 12,123,688, forward strand.
GAAGTCGCGGACTACGTTGCGAGGTGCGACACCTGCCAGAGGGCCAAGCCAGTGCACAAGCCGCCGGCGGGACTGCTGGAACCGCTGCAAACACCGTTTGAACCATGGGAGAGGGTGGCCCTGGACTTTGTCACGGATCTACCCAGCTCGAGGGGCAAGACAGCAGTGCTAGTGGTGGTGGACTTGTTCACCAAGATGGCACATTTCATTCCGTGTGCGAAGGTGGCCACGGCTGAACAAACCGCCAAACTGTTCATAGATCACGTGTTCAAAGTGCACGGTCTGCCGCGGTCCATACTGTCCGACCAGGGGCGCCAGTTCATCTCGAACTACTGGCAGAAGCTGATGGGTTTCCTGAACGTCAAGATCAACCTGGCGTCAGCGAGACACCCGCAGACCAACGGGCAAGCGGAGCGAGTCAATGCAATCATGCAGCAGTACCTGAGATGTTATGCAAATCAACAGCCGGCAATGTGGGTCGATTACCTGCCGCTCGCCGAGTTCGCATACAACAACACGAAGCACGTGTCCACAGGGGTGACGCCGTTCTTCGCCAACAACGGGAGGCATCCCAGAACCTTCCCGGGACTGGAGAGAGTGGGGGAGGGGGAACCGCAGACGGCGGACGCCTTCGCGTCAGAGTTGCAGGAGGTCCACGATCAGCTCCGACGGCAGCTGGAGCTAGCTAAGCACGCGTACAAGGTGCAAGCTGACAGACACAGGCGGGTTGGCGAAGACCTCCAAGTAGGAGACTGGGTCTGGTTGCCAGCCCACGCAGTGCCGGCCAGATCGTTAGCTAAGAAGAAGCTTGGGCATAAGCAACTCGGGCCCTACCAAGTCGAAGCACAGGTCAACCCGGTGGCTTTCCGGCTGAAGCCTCCGGGTGGCTCCAGAATGCATCCGGTGTTCCACAGATCGGTGCTCACTCCCTACCGGACGCCTCACAGATTCCAGGAGCCGGGAACGGCACCGAGTCCGCTCCAGGAGAGGACCGAGCAGGGGGGGTTGTCACAGGAGGATCCTATCAACGAGGTCACGGAGATTTTGGACTCCAGATGGGGGGAAGAGGGAGTAGAGTACCTTCTAGCCAGGGAGGGCACCCGGGCCAGTGCCAATAGCTGGGTGCACGACTACGCTTTGGAGGAACCTCTGCTCAAGGACGAATTTCATGCCCTCTTCCCACACAGACCCATGCCAGCCAACTTTTTCGACGACTGGCTTTTCACACCCACGCTTTCATCAAGCACGTTCCATGGGTTTGACTCGGACGGGGAACCCACACGGGGCGCACGTTCCCCGGAAGGGTCACCCGCGGGATCGGCATCGGACACCTCGTATTGGTGGGACGATCGACCGGAGGAGCAGTGGCGCATGAAGTGGCTGAGAATGCCAGATCGAGCGACGGACCCCAGAGAGACCGAGGCAGAGACTGACTTGGACGTGTTCGGGGAGGATCTTGGGTTCGAGCACGGCGGCACAGAAATGGAAGCTAAGCTGATCAACGTTGAGGAACGCGAGGAGGAAGAACAGGACGTCTTCAGTTGGATGCCCGCCACGGGAAGCGAACTGTATCCGGCATTCCATCCCATGACAATGGAGCACCCAGCACCCACACCTGAGGGAGGGGAGGGGGGAGGGGGGCTTCGAGGGGGGATGGATGTCAGGGGTTCAGGAGCAGAGGCGAGGGAAAGGGAGGAAACAGAGAGCGAGGGGGAGGAGTCCGAAGGAAAGATGAGTGATGACGACGACCCGAGATCTCCAAGCCTTTCCAGTGAATCGGAAGATTCACAGAAAGGAGCGCCAGTGGCCAGAGCAAGGGGAAAACCTAGAGGGACACCCCAGGAAGAAGGAACCAGAGGGGGTTCAGAGAGCAGCAGTTGGAGATCGGGGCCAGCGTCCCCAGCAGAGCGCAGTGGGGAGGAAGGGCGCCAGGCATCGGGATCCGGCAGTTCACCACAGGAGGGAGGGCATGAGTCAGGAGTGGCCACACCTCCATCGGGGAGCGAAGGAACGGTCGAGCGGAAGGTGGAAGGTTGGGCGCGCGCGCCAAGTTCAAATACACAGGAAGGCGGCGCAGTAGGCAGCCCGGAAAGGGAGCCAGGTCCTAAAGCCCGCCGCAAAGAGGCAGAAGGGTCCAGGGGATCGTCAGCGTCGGTCTAGCTTATAAGACGTAGAGCTGCATGCTGCAGTTCGGAAATGGAATCTGTAACTCAATAAAGACTTTTATAAAGTGAACGCTGGCTAGCGTGGTCCTATGTGAGCTGGGATCCGGAAGCAGCTCTGACAAGAGTCTTGTGACTCCAAGCAGTGCACAGTGGCAACACACAGAAACCAACAGTCTCCTGCTTCTATCAGTTCCCAGCTCGTCTCTTCTGCTGACTTCTGTGTCCCACCACCAGGTCCCAGGCTCTAAAGCGGGGGTGGGCAACCTAAGGCTCAGGGGCCGGATGCGGCCCATTCGCCTTCTCAATCCGACCCATGGACACTCTGGGAATCAGCTTGTTTTTAGAGAGTAGAATGTGTCCTTTTATTTAAAGTGCATCTCTGTGTTATTTGTGGGGCATAGAAATTCGTTCTCCCTGCCCCCTCCAAAATATAGTCCGGCCCCCCACAAGGTCTGAGGGATGGAGGGAAGCTGAAAAAGCTTGCTGACCCCTGCTCTAAGGTGTCATCTTCAGAGCCCTCCCGGCAAGGGGGAGAGGTCTTCATCCAGCCAGTCCCTGACACCCTGTCTGAATCCCGGGAGACCAGCTGCTGCCAGACAGTGAAGACCAGGGGCGAAGAACCTGCAGCCTGCAGGACTTATTAGCCGCCTCCGCTCCCTCATTTGGCCTGCCAGGTCATTTTTGCCAAGCCACCTGCCAATCACCTGCTGATATATATAGTGTCAGGTTTGGGCAAGGGAAAAGGCAGGTGAGCTAGGCTAAAAGGGGTGTCTGAAGCCACGTTGTTCAGATGGTTCTTGGTGCTTCAGAAGCCTCACATGCTGGAATTCTGAAGATCTTCATGACGTCTGAGCACAGTAAAGTAAGGTTACCAGATTTTTTTTTCAACGAATCCAGGGACACTTTTTTCTTTAAGAGAAAAAAAAAGTTATTAAAAAAGTTATTTTTTAAAAAAATTAAGAAATAATAACTTCTCTTCTGTGGTCTGCTCTGTCGTGTGGCCTTCCTCCGGGCAATGGCCTGCTCTCTTGGAGCGCTAGCCACCGTGGAGAAAGCTCGGGTCGGACCTGGGCTCAGCCACGTGTCCTTGCCCTCCCGGTGCTCTCCTACCTCTCCTCCTCAGCGGCAGTGGAGGCAGCAGTGTGGCAAGGTTGGGGCTCCCCTCTTTTTTATCCTTTCTCTCTCTCTCTCTCTCTCTCTCTCTCTCTCTCTCTCTCTCTCTTCCTTTTCCTTCTCCTTTCCTCCTTTTCCCTGTGTTGGCTCTGGGGTTTTCCTGGCCCCAGAGCACAGCTGGGCAGTTGGCCATGTGGCTAGGCGCTCTCTTCTGGCTCAATTTGGGTTGTGGGGGGGTCAGCAGTTCCCCCAGTTGACGCGCCAGTTGTCCCCAGTTCCCCCTCGGCAGTGGCGGCAGCAGCGGCAGTCTCAGCAGCCCAGAGCAGGCCTGGTAGCACAGTTGGCTCTGGCTAGTTTCAGGAGCGGCTTGCTGCCATGGCGCACGCCATTTTGCCTCACCAGAAGTCCCCATATGATGTGTCTTGTGCCGTTGAACCAATCACGCAACATTCGTTCCCTACTAATAAATCTACCACACTTAAAATATAAATCTGGGGACATTAAATGAAATCTGAGGACATTCCGGGGACGGATTTTGTCCAGGGACACATTTGTAAATCCGGGGACTGTCTCCGGCAAATGGGGACGTCTGGTAACCATACAGTAGAGCAGTGTTTTTCAACCTTTTTTGGGCAAAGGCACACTTGTTTCATGAAAAAAATCACAAGGCACACCACCACTGTGTGCGGAGAGGGAGATGTCACAGCCCCGCTGCTCTCTATGGGGAATCGGATGAGAGCGGACCGCCTGTCCGCTCTCATCCGATCCCATCCGATCTGATCCCCACCCAGGACGGATGGAAAATAGGGTGGACACAGTCTGGCGCCCGCCTAGTGGGCGAAAATTTGACATTTATTTTTTTAAAAAATCTTTCGAATTTTTCAATTTTTCCCACGGCACACCAGGCAACATCTCGCGGCACACTAGTGTGCCGCGGAACAGTGGTTGAAAAACACTGCAGTAGAGGGCCTCATGCAAATACAGTGGTACCTCGGGTAACATACACTTCATTTTTTAAAAAATAATATTTATTAAAGGTTTTAAACAATACATCACCAAACACATAAAACACCATCACCAACATACAAAAAGAAAAATAGACACAAAACAAATAGCATAGTTAAATTTCAATAAGACCAGATTTCCATAACTTTTCTTTTGGACTTCCTCACATCTCCCTTTCCTGCGTTCCCATTTATAGAGTTATATTCAGCAATTCTTCACCTTCTTTCAAATCTTATCTGTAATTTTCAAATATTATGTCTCCATTTGAACTTTATTATCAGATATTTAGATATTTAAATATGACATAATATTAATCAAAGCTTCAAATTTTGTTCTTGTAGTTCGCTTGTTTTCATGCAACTTTCCACTAAGTTACTAATGCCAGATTATTTCCTATCCTGCATTATCTTAACATTCATACAATTTACAATACTTTTGCAAATAGTCCTTGAACTTTTTCCAGTCCTCTTCCACTGTCTCTTCTCCCAGGTCCCGGATTCTGCCAGTCATTTCTGCCAATTCCATATAATCTATCAGTTGCGTCTGCCATTCTTCCAGCGTGGGCAAATCTTGTGTCTTCCAATGCTTTGCGATGAGTATTCTTGCTGCAGTTGTCGCATACATAAAGAAAGTTCTGTCCTTTTTTGGCACCATTTGGCCGACAATGCCCAAAAGAAAAGCCTCTGGTTTCTTAAGGAAGGTATATTTAAATACCTTTTTTAGTTCATTATAGATCATTTCCCAGAAGGCCTTGACCCTTGGGCACGTCCACCAAAGGTGAAAAAATGTTCCTTCAGTTTCTTTACATTTCCAACACTTATTATCCGGCAAGTGGTATACTTTTGCAATCTTGACTGGGGTCATGTACCACCTATATATCATTTTCATAATATTTTCTTTCAAGGCATTACATGCCGTGAATTTAACACCGGTGGTCCACAATCGTTCCCAGTCAGCAAACATAATGTTATAGCCAATATCCTGTGCCCATTTTATCATAACTGATTTCACCGTTTCGTCCTGTGTGTTCCATTTTAACAGCAAGTTATACATTCTTGAAAGTACCTTAGTTTTAGGTTCTAACAGTTCTGTTTCTAATTTCGATTTTTCCACCTGGAAGCCTGTTTTTTTTATCCAAATTGAAAGCCTCCCTGATCTGAGCATCGGGTTACATACACTTCAGGTTACATACGCTTCAGGTTACAGACTCTGCTAACCCAGAAATAGTACCTCAGGTTAAGAACTTTGCTTCAGGATGAGAACAGAAATTGTGCTCTGGCGGCGCAGCAGCAGCAGCGGGAGGCCCCATTAACTAAAGTGGTGCTTCAGGTTGTTAACGGAAAAATCCAAGGGCTCTCTTGGACAAAACAAAGACACCAACCAGGATAACTTGGAGCAAAACAGCAGCCTGTAGGCTTGGCCTTTATTGAACTGTTGCAACAGGGTATTCCCTTCACTTGCAAGAGAGAGGAAAAGACCCAGAAAGATGGTGTGCAAGACCTTATAAAAACTTTTGAAATTCCCCTCCTCTAGGTCAAGCCCACCCCCAGAAACATCATGCATACATTACAGAAAGGAGGGGTTGACATCATGCATACATTACAGAAGGGGTTGACATCATGCATACATTACAGAAAGGAGGGGTTGAGGGAGGAGTTGTGGTGGTAACCTGAGTGTCCTGTCACCTGGCTGGTTCCTCCTTTCCCCCTCCCCATGAGTCACTTCCAGGAGACAAAGGGGAGTTTGCAGTTTCCTGCCCCCAGAGGGAAAATCTGATTATTGTCCTTTGTTTCAGTCTGTGCTGAATCCACTCCCATATGCAAGTTCTTTGTCTTTTTTGATTGTCTTCTGTCTGGGATTATCAGGGCTGACATAGCAACTGGGCAGGGCTCCTGTGGATGTGCTGGTATGCTGAAGGGATTATGGCTGACCAGAACCTAGCCACACACACCCTTTGATAGTCCTTGTCACATGTAGTAAAATAAAATGGAACAGTGCAAATCCGATGTATGGTTGATTTTCTATGAATTTATAACAGAAATGTGGCGTATGTAGTGTGTGAGTGTGAGTGTGTGTGAAGTTTGTGCAAACAGAATGATTGGGGTAGGGGGTTCCTGCTACAAGGTTAAGAACAGTTTCAGGTTAAGAATGGACCTCCGGAACGAATTAAGTACTTAACCCGAGGTACCACTGTAACTCTGCATTGTACTTTGAAGTCTTACCAATCAGCTGGTTGTGAGGACCTCAAAGTGCCATGTCACCTGATTTCACTGCAATGTCAGGTGACTGACAGGTATGGCTGCCACAGCTACTGCCTGTTAGGATTCCTGATGCAGTGGGACCACTGTACCTTGTATCTCAAGCAGACACGAGTGGCGTTGTGGAGGGTTATATAGAGGCCTCACCATGCAGCCTTCGGATTTATACCAGTTTCTCTGCCTTGCCTTTTCTGCAGAGGATCCTCCAAATATTCAGTTTTAAGAGCTCCCCGCGGATGGGAATGGTGCAAGGCCCAGGGAGTGGCATACCCTTTAATCCAGCTTTGGTGATGGGAAACTCAAGAAGAGATGCAGGCAATCTTTCTTCATTCCCACCACTCCAACGGAAAATCTATTAGGCTGTTATTGGTTCCCTTGAAACCACTCAAAAGCTTCCAGATAGCAATTCTCTCTCTCTCTCTCTCTCTCTCTCTCTCTCTCTCTCTCTCTGTGTGTGTGTGTGTGTGTAGCCGATGCACTTGACTCACCTCAGGCAAAAGTCCTTCTAGGCTTCACTGCTTCCAAACTGATACAGTGGTACCTCTAGTTATGAATTCAATTTGTTCCGGAGGTCCGTTCTGAACCTGAAACTGTTCTTAACTAGAGCCGTGCTCTCACTAATGGGGCCTCTTGCTGCCGCTGCACCGCTGGCATATGATTTCCGTTCTCATCCTGGGGCAAAGTTCTCAACTCGAGGTAACTCTTCCAGGTTAGCAGAGCTTGTAACCTGTAGCATTTGTAACCTGAGGCGTTTGTAACTCAAGGTACCACTGTACTTGCATGAGAGGAGGGATGTGTGAGTCTCAGTCCCTGTAGCATTCGCTTGGGTTTCCCTGTCTGCTTCTGCCATAAAGAACTTTTGAAATGGCTGCCATAAGCAATATGCTTTATGTCAGTTTGTCCAGCTATAATGTGGAGTTTTCAGAGAGGAGTTATCCATTCCAATGCTGATGCAAAGTGAAAGCAAAACCAAATTTGCTTGATACAAATTTCAGACTTTGTGTATGCTAAATACCTAGCCTGGACCACAACTGCCAAACTCTGGATCACCTATGATCTCAATAAGTGGATTGTTGGCATTCCATGACTTGGATTCTAACACAGAACCCCTCGCCCCTCCTGTGGTTTCCAGCAACTAGTATTCAGAAGCATTTCTGCCTCCAGCCATGGAAGGAGAGCAACAGCCATCATGGATAGTAGCCATCAATAATGCCCTCCTCTATGAATTCATTTAATCCTCTTGGACTCAGCAATAGAGCTGCAAATATAACATTTTAAGTGTGTTTTATTAAGTGCATTATTCAAATGTGACACTAGTTGGCGATAGTGAGCTTATGGCCAAATCAATATATTTTTCAAAACCTTTTTTTAAAAAAGTGTTTTCACAGCGTTTTTTATATGTGTCTAGATTCCACCTATGTTAGTGGCCAACACTGCCTCTTGTGGGAGGGAGTTCCATAGTTTATATGTCATGTGAAGAATGACTTTCTTTTATCTGATCCAAATCATCTAGCATTCAACTTCATTGGATGCCCAGGAGTTCTAGTGTTTTGAGAGCAGAAGAAAAAAAATTCTCCATCTACCTTCTTCATACCCTTAAATTGTAGCAAAGGTGTGTCTGGCTTCTTCATTATTCAGATTTCAGCACATCCTGAAGACACACCTTTTTACCTTGGTCTTTGACACCTGAGGTGAGCATTTTTGCACACACACAATTCCTGTGACTGTAATTTATTTTAACTGTTTTTCAATTCTAGACTTTAGATTGTTGTAACCTGCTCTGGGATTTGCTGTCTCAATGTAGTCTACCTTACAGAGCTGACCTGGGGGAGGGGGGCAGAATAGGATATGTACAAACACAAAATCCTTAGAGGAGGGGACTAAAAAAACTAAATAGTCTCTAATTCCTTTGAAACATTAATTGGCAAAGCCTTAATTTATCTGAAACTTTACAGTTCCTCAAATCATAGTTCTGAAAATATTAAAAAGGTTATATATTAGGTTTTTTTAACATACCATTTTCAGCAGTACTTAAACATATTTTTAAATCTTATTCAATATTTTTTTACTTCCATCAGTCCTGTCTGAAAATTTTTCAATCTAATCTCTTAGTATACATTTCTCATTTTCCCTGTTACATTTAAAACTCACAACCAATATCTCTGTTCTTTATTTACTTTGTAGCACTTCATATATTCCTCCTTACAAAACTTCTTGTAGTCCTACTGGCGTAATTTGTTGGTTACAATTGCTCTTCAAATAGTTCATATACTTCTTCCAATCTTCTGTAAATTTCTGGTCCCTCGGTTTCGAATCCTTCCTGTCATTTTGTCCAATTCTGCATAGTCTATTATTTTCATCTGCCATTCTTCTTTCGTCGGAATTTCTTCTTGCTTCCATTTCTGCACTAATAATACTCTTGAAAAGGCTTCTCAGCGGCTACAAAGCTCTCCCTTTATGCTGACTGGGCAGCCCTGGGATGCTGGAGGCAGAGACCCTGCTACAAACATCGTAGCGGGTTTTTGACACACACACACCCAGGTTCACTTTGCTTCTGATCTCAAGTATCTAGAGCAGGGGTGCCCAAACCTTTTTCAAAGAGGGCCAGATCTGATGAAGTGAACATGCGTGAGAGCCGACCAAAGTTGTTGAGCTTTTTTTAGGATTTGACTCCTAAACTGCCACAGGTGGAGAGGCTAGGCTCCCAGATTCTGCCGGAGAGGGGACCAGTAAGGGAAGAGAGAGAACGTCCTCTGGGGAAAGAAGTCCAGGTGACACCAGGAAGAAGGGAGAGGCAGAGAGCACTTCGGAGGGGAGGCTCCAAGACTCTTCCAGTGAAGTTAGTGAGGAGAGTGGAGGACCACCGCTTGGCACACCCACTCTGCGCAGAAGGCTTCCGTGCAGAGAGGCGAGGTGAAGGTTGTCCGTTAAGGAACTCTTATGCTGGAGGAAATTTAGGAGACACCCACTGACGGATTCTACCAGCGACTGAGGCAGCCGCGCAAAAGGACTGCTCAGCCAGGGAAAGACGCAACCACCCCTAAGCAGTTGGAACAGCTGGAGGTTTACACACAAGCAACCCCAATTCCCATGATACTAGCATAGGTAACTCTCTCCCCCAGTGGAAGGGCACAGCCAGAGGGCATAAGAGAAAGGGCTGTGGAGCTGCCACCATTGGCCCCTCTTCTTTGCATGTGTCTATTGAGGCAATCAGCTATCTCTGCCTAAAAATACAGTCAGCTCTGTAGAGGAGCTTTGAGCCATTAGTTGCATTGTAAGAGTCAATAATGTTGCCACAGACTCTATAAATCAAACAGTTCTGAAAGCCACCCACCCACTTCAAACAGCAATCTGAAATAAACATGGGGGGGGGAGGCGCGGAAAATCACATCATTTTCTACAGATGCTAGGTGGACATCTTGCTACTTGTTTGCATGCACTCAATATAAAAACAAGAGGAGGTTTCCTGAATGCATGTAAAGTGGAGGTTTCCTGTGTAGAATGGCCGGCGCCGCTAGAGGGCAGATGTTCTCTAGCTTGTAGGCTGCCGCGCATGCGCTGAAGAGGCGGCTTTCTTGTGTCAAAAAAAGAAAAAAACCGAGAATGAAAGGTGAAGGCTGGCAGCCGGCAGCAGCTACACGGGCCACATGACGAGGTCTGGCGGGCCGGATTCGGCCCGCGGGCCTTGTGTTTGACACCCGTGACCTAGAGGTATTGCCAGAGATAATCCTCCCAGGAACTTGCTGCTGTTGTAAACAAAAATTGCCCTTTTCCCTTATGGGGTATCCAAGAGCCCATATAGAGTCCTTACATAGGTTCCCTATTGGTAGGAGAGAATAACAGAGGCCAACCAGAGAATACTGAGAAGCAAAGCAGCTAGTAAGCTTGATCTTTATTGATCTGTTGCAAGTGGGTGCTCCCCTCACACGCAGGAAAGGAGGAGGAACCCAGAACAATGGCACGCAAGGCCTTATAAAGACTTTCAAAATTACCACCCTGTAGCTCAAGACCACCCCCAGAAACATCATACCTACATCACAGAAAAGGCGGTCTAAACAGAAATTTGAATGTTGTTTTTCTCCTGTCCTTGTTTATCTCCTGTCTGGCAGGATCCTTGATTGGATTTCCTGGGCCATGACATGGGCTCGCACCCTATTCATATCTTAAATGTGCCCTTAAGACAGATTTGTGAGGAAAGACAATGGGGAGGCTTTTCCATTTTCCTTTGACCTTGCAGAGAAAACATTTGGTCAGTTTGGGACTCAAAATGGTTCCAGGTTAGTCTTCCTGTGCTGATCTATGTACGTGCTTGGTTGGTACACTTATGAACATTTAACATATATCTAAGACTTCAAAATTCCTATCACACTGGTGAAGGGTTTGTTGTCATTGTCACTGTCTCGAGATAAGGGAGTGCACCTCTGGGGATGAAGTCAAACCAAATAATAATAATAATAATGATAATATTGTGCTCCTGAACCTGGAAGATCTATTCGGTTTTCACAACTAAATGCCTCTGGTAAATTTATCCTCTGAACAGCGATTCAAAGCTTAAAATCCCATTGGAACATCAGTTCCAGACTTCTGAGCAGGTTTTTCTTTCTCTTTTTCATGTAACGATCCCTGAAGACAATCCTTGAGAACACGGTTCTGACTTTTCTTAGGCCTAATACCTATTCATCTTTAGGAGAAACCTAACAATAGGAAACAGAGATGGCTCCTGATAGCATTCAGGCAGTGGGCCAACTTTTCCTAGACTATTCAGATTATTGTGGCCAAGTGCAAGATAGAGGTTTGCCTTTGATCTCCACAAACCGATCATGGCCAAAACTCAGGAGACTTTCTGCAAAAAAAAATGAAAAACAACCAGCCAGCTTTTTCAAGCAAACTGATGATCAAGCTGCTTGATTTTCTGGCTTTCGGAGGAACATCATGAATATCAGCAGGATTTATTTATTTCATCAAATTTATTCACCCAATTTTAAAAAAAAAAGTGGGTTGAGACAGATGCTTCTTCCTGATGGCCGAATAATCCTTAGATAAGTCCCACTTCTATCAGCTTTTAAGAATATGAGCAGAGCCTGCTAGATCAGACCAGTGGTCCATCGAGTCCTGTATCCAGTTCTCAAAAGGGCCAACTAGATGCCTGTAGGAATCCTCAATCAGGATTCGAACACAAGAGCACTCTCCCTTCCTGTAGTTTCCAGTAGTAGTAGTAGTAATATTATTATTAATAATAATAATAATAATAATAATAATAATAATAATAATAATAAATTGTATTTATATCCCGCCCTCCCCAGCCGAAGCCGGGCTCAGGGCGGCTAACAACAATAAAATATTACAACATTCTAAAATCATTTCATTATAAAATTAATTCAAATCAAATTGATGGCAACCATTAGGCTAAAGTTCTGTGAAGATTGCCAAAAGAGGGAGTCAGGCTGTGCCCTGACCAAAGGCCTGGTGGAACAGCTCTGTCTTGCAGGCCCTGTGGAAAGATGTCAAGTCCTGCAGGGCCCTGGTCTCTTGTGACAGAGCGTTCCACCAGATCGGGGCCACAGCCGAAAAAACCCTGGCTCTGGTTGAAGCCAGCCTAACCTCTCTGTGGCCTGGGACCTTCAGGATGTTTTTGTTTTAAGACCGTAAGTTCCTCTGTGGGACATACCACAGAAGAAGAAGGGAAAGAAAACTTGCTGAATTGCAACTTATTACCAAACTTAAAACCATGGAGAGACCTGGTCTGAATAGAGACATTGGATTCTTATCTCATTATACATGACAAAGCTATTTTTAGCCATATCACCCCTTGCTTTTTCCTGTAAGACCAATTTCAGTTGTTAACAGTCGTCAACAGGTTTACCACACCTATCAGTTAATCACCCATTCCCCCCACCCTTCTGAGTAATACCCCTCCCCATCCTCTCACTATATATAAAGGTCTGATGACTTCTGTTTCAGTGTATCTGAAGACGTGTGCATGCACACGAAAGCTCATACCAATAACAAACTTAGTTGGTCTCTAAAGTGCTACTGGAAGGGATTTTTGTTTGTTTGTTTCAAAGAAGAAGGTTATTACATATACAAGAAGGTTATTACATATACCCTGCCCATCTGGCCGGGCCTCCCTAGCCACTCTGGGCGGCTCCCAACAGAATATTAAAAACACGATAAAACATCAAACATTAAAAACTTCCCTAAACAGTGCTGCCTTCCGATGTCTTCTAAAAGTCAGATAACTGTTTATTTCCTTGACATCTGAAGGGAGGGCATTCCACAGGGAGGGTGCCACCACCTAGAAGGCCCTCTGCCTGGTTCCCTGTAACTTCATTTCTCAAAGTGAGGGAACCACCAGAAGGCCCTCAGAGCTGGACCTCAGTGTCTAGAATGAACGATGGGGATGGAGACACTCCTTCAGGTATACTGGGCCGAAGCTGTTTAGGGCTCTAAAGTTCAGCACCAACACTTTGAATTGTGCTCAGAATCTGGCCAATCCTCTTTTCAAGTTGGTGGTCACCACTGCCTCCTGTGGCACTGAGTTCCGTCTATGCACGGCATGGCGAAGGACTTTTATCGGTCTTGAATCTTCCAACATTCAACTTCATTGGCTTTCTTACAAGTTCTAGCAGATGAATAAATTTTTAAAACCCCTCTAGCTACCCACCTTCTCAATGCCATTTTGCAAACTTCTACCGTGTCGCTGCTTACCAAACTAAAAAGATCTCACTGGCTTCTTGATCTCTGCTGGCCATCAGGAACAGCGATTCTTCTGCACAGCCATTAAGGCCAGCGATGACCCTGGGCCTTGCCCCTGGAGTTGCTGTTTTGACACATGTATGAGTTGATGCATTAAAGCAGGGGTCAGCAAACTTTTTCAGCAGGGGGCCGGTCCACTGTCCCTCAGACCTTGTGAGGGGCCAGACTATATTTTTTGGGGGAGGGGGGGAATGAAAGAATTCCTATGCCCCACAAATAACCCAGAGATGCATTTTAAATAAAAGGACACATTCTACTTATGTAAAAACAAGTTGATTCCTGGACCACCCGCGGGATGGATTTAGAAGGCGATTGGGCCGAATCTGGCCCCCGGGCCTTAGTTTGCCTACCCATGCAACCTATGAGGAAGATTATTGCTGGAGTTACAACTCTCCCTTCGCAAGCCTGCGCCGGTAATTCAGGCAAGCTGAGTCACTTGCAAGGGGCGCGAATTCCAGAGGTCAGTGATGGCCGAGAGGCCCCCTCAGCAGCTTTCAGTCATGCATTTCATTTGGAGGCTTTTGAGTTGACTGGGACACAGTGCAAAGGTCCTTTTCCTTGCAGGGGTTTTCATCAGTCTGGGGCTACAATGATAGAGCTGTGATCCCAGCTGAATGATTTCAGTAATCAGATCGGTGTGGTTTGATACGGCACGCAAGCAATTGCCAAAGGGCCGAGATGTGATTTCTAATTAAACATGAGCCTAACGCTTATGCCTCATGTAAGCAGTCATGGCTGGAAGGTGTGGGGAGGGTTTTGTCGGAGTGGCACCGCCATCAATTGCCAATCAAACCTGGCAGGCGTCAAAAGAGGACGCAGGAGAAGTGTGTCCAAGTCGTTAGAGAGGCAGTGTGGTGTAGTGGTTTGAGTGCCTGACCTTGAATAGGGAGACATGAGCTCAAATGCCACCTCCTCCAGCAACTTTGACCTCTCCCATGCAGCCTATTCTACTTCACAGGGCTGTTGTAGGATAAAGGAGAGTGAACCTTGTATGCCAACTGGAGCTCATTGGAAAAAAGGTGGGATAAAAATGTATCATCATCATCTTTCTCTCTAGCCATATAGATTGCATCACTGGTTTGTTCCACACAACTGTTCCTCAAGTGAAACTACCAGAATTTGCTTGCATTCCTATTTCCCTTGACATCTTCCATGTGAGTCATGTCTATACCTTTGCAAGCCAGGGGTTGCCAACAAGGTGCCCATGGCTGCCAGTATGCCCACTAGTATCTCCTTCAGTGCTTCCCCACAAAATCAGTAAATACCCCCTCAAAAATCCGCAATGCATGAGAGACATTTTCCTGCTCAGTTCCTGTCTATACTCGCTCAACCTCTCCTACAATGAACATAACCCTCTTAAATGAGCCCATATCCAGAATCGCCTGAGCTCTGCGAGTGTGGCTTTCTACCGAATGTGCAGAGTTTGAGGACCGGGACATTCACAAGGAAACAAAAATGCTTGTTTACAAAGCTATTGTACTACCAACCTTACTACAGTGGTACCTCGGGTTACATACGCTTCAGGTTACAGACTCCGCTAACCCAGAAATAGTGCTTCAGGTTAAGAACTTTGCTTCAGGATGAGAACAGAAATTGTGCTCCCGCGGCATGGCAGCAGCAGGAGGCCCCATTAGCTAAAGTGGTTGTCAGGGGTTCAGAGACAGAGGCACAGGTGAGGGAGGAGACGGAGAGCGACGAGGAAGAATCCCAGGACAGTGAGGAAGAGGATGACAATGACTCGAGATCTTCCATGAGTCTCTCAAGTGAATCGGAGGATTCTCAGGAGGGGGCGCCCCTAGTCAGGACAAGGGGGGTCACAGGGGGGACCTGCCAGGAGCAGGGAAGCAGCAGGGAAACCCCGAGCGGGAGTGGGAGATCGGGGCCGGCTTCCCAGCAGGAACGAAGGGAAGAGAGGGGGGTTCCCAGTGTGACACACGGAGCGGAGCAGGAAAGAGACAGGGGAAGGAGATCTGGGGAGAACGTCCTGCCGGAAGAGGCGGAGAGTAGTACAGGGAGTAGTGTAAGTGTCAAAAGGAAGGTCAGGGGTAGCGAGCGCGCGCCAAGTTCAAATGTGGAGGCGCGCGGAAATGGAGAAAGCCCGGAGGAGGAGCCCAGCCCCAAAGCACGAAGGAGGGGGGAACAGGCATCTCAGGAATCCGCTTCAGGAGAGAGCAGGAGGGAAGGAACCCAGGGGGGCAGAAAGACCCTGCGGAAAAGGAAAGACAGGAAGAGGTGGTCTAGCACAAGCCTCTTAAGTTGGTGCAGGGGCGGGACCGATTCAGAGGGGACTTCAAATGTCTGACGTTAGAGACTCGGGGCTGCGCGCCTCGGTTGTGGAACCCATAATGAACTGCAATTAACATCCTTGTATATAAGAAGAGCTTGGCGTTGGTCTTTTGTGAGCTGAGACCTGAGGCAGCCTCTGACAGTGGTGCTTCAGGTTAAGAACAGTTTCAGGTTAAGAACGGACCTGAATTAAGTACTTAACCCGAGGTACCACTGTAAATCAGGCTTTTAATGCAGCTATCTGGCAGTGAGATAAAAGTAAGGTAAAGGGACCCCTGACCATTAGGTTCAGTCGTGGCCGACTCTGGGGTTGCAGCACTTATCTCGCTTTATTGGCCGAGGGAGCCAGCATACAGCGGACCAGAGCAGCGCACAGAAACACCGCTTGTGAAACATGGACCACTTATAAACACCATTTTCAGCTCCTCAAAAGATTCCATCAACGGTGTCCAAAAATTTTTACACATCACTTGGGAAGACAGGCGAACTAATATCAGTGTACTGGAAGAAGCAAAGATCACCAGTGTTGAAGCAATGATTCTTCAACATCAGCTCTGTTGGACTGGCTATGTTGTGCGCATGCCTGATGATCGTCTTCCAAAGCAACTACTCTATTCTGAACTTAAAAATGGAAAGCGTAATGCTGTTGGTCAACAAAAGAGGTTTAAAGACTGTCTCAAGGCAAATCTAAAAAAAATGTAGTCTAGAGACACCTCGGAGGTGACTGAGAAGAAAAAGGGTAACGACAAGGAGATGAGAAGGTGGGATTGTGGCTATCACTGTAAACATCAAAGCAGCAGGAATATAAGATGATTGGACTCCTACCGATCTCGAAGCATGGGTACCCCCCAAAAAATTTATAATTAGACAGAATATTTTGATTTTATGATTTGTATTGTTATAATTTGGAATAGTTAGTATGATATGATTTGGTAAATGGAAACTTAATAAAAAATAATTCTTTTTAAAAAAAATGTAGTCTAAACACTGACAACTGGGAAGCACTGGCCTGCGAGTGCTCCAGTTGGAGAACAATCTTTACCAAAGGTGCCATGGACTTTCAAGAAACACAAACTCAGGACGCAAGGGAGAAATGTGCTAAGAGGAAGGCACGCTTGGCAAATCCACACCGTGATCAACTCCCGCCCGGAAACCAATGTCCCCAGTGTGGAAGGACGTGTGGATCCAGAATTGGCCTCCAGTGCCACTTACGGACTCATTGTTAAAACCGTGTTTATGGAAGATAATCTTACTCGGCTACGAGTGATCGCCGAAGAAGAAAAGAAGAAGAATGTCATAGGATGGTGAGACTGGATCCCGCCCTTTCTGACAGACCTACCTTCCTGCTGATCTCTCCCCCCCCCAAATATTTGCTCCACAAGAGAGTGCTCTCGTCCTTAGGTCCTCCTTGCAAGTTTCCTATAGGGATTTGTCTGGCTGCTATGAGAACATGTTTCTGGACTAGACGGGCCTTTGACCTGATTCAGCCGTCTCTTCTTACTTTCTTAACGCATGGGGAAAGCTTTGGTACACTTTGAGAAAGTGCTGTACGAACGTGAAATGTCTCTCTTTCTCTCTCTTCTGTTCTTTTAAATGTTTGCCATCTGTCAACACATCCTTCCCATCATCTAACGCTTGTCTTAAGGCTAAACGTACCCTCGTCCTCGTCTCGCCACGAGATCAGCCCCAAAGACACAGCATGCTGCCTGTTTTGTTTTCCTTTAAAATTAATTAATGTGATCTGCCGAGAATGAGATGAATAATTCATCTTTCATACACACACACATTTCCTTTTAAATCTTTTAGCTAGACATTTAAGATGAACATGTTTTCAGAAACCTAATTCACAGCAGCAAACCATTTCTGGGGCCGTATGAAATTAAATGATAGGCGACGGGGTTTTGTTCCACTACCAGTTTTGTTTCAGTTTGTTTCATATCTCCATTACATAAGGGAGGGGAGGGTCCCCTTGTCAGGGACAGGGCAGGGGAGGAATGGTGAAGACCGCCTCCCCACCCTGACCCTTTCAGAGAAGAAGGAGACAGCTCAGAATTACAACAGGAGTTTGAGGGAGGTTGCAGCTCAGAGGCAGATGAGGGGGGGGACTGGGAAATAATGGGAGAGGAGGAGGAGGAGGAGGAGGAGGAGGAGGAGGAAGAAGAAGAAGAAGAAGAAGAAGAAGAAGAAGAAGAAGAAGAAGAAGGGGAGTGACAGCTGACAGACTCGGTGTCTTTAGAAAGCATTCCAGACCCGCCCCTCTCCCAGAACCCGTCAGGCATTGAAAGTAGGAGAGCAGAGAGCTCAGAGGCAAAAGGCACAGATCAGACACCGTAGAGATGACGCATAAGGGGAGAGACGGAGGGGTTTCACTTGGAGCAACACCATTACGTTCCCTTAGGTGGCTCCTGTACATTCTGAAGGTGGGCTCTTTTGGGTTCTTCTGGATTCAGAACCTCAGCTTCAAGTTCCAGGCAGTGGTAGATACTGGCGTGTGTGTGTGTGTGTGTCTTGTACACCGACACCTGTAGCGAGTATACGATATACGATATCTTTATTGTCATTGTCCCATACAGAACAATGAAATTGAAAAACTACATAAAACATTCAAAACCCCCTAAAAACTCTGAAACCCCATTTTAAAATACAAGATACTAGAGAGACCCCTTATGCTGCGTTTAGAACCAGAATTGCATTTGCGTAGAAACTGTTTCTCAGGCGGCTAGTCCTAGTCTCTATAACCCTGTACCTTCTTCCAGAAGGCAGAAGGTGAAAGAGATAATTTCCGGGGTGCGTACTATCCTGCGCTATCTCTGCAGCTTTCTTATGGCACCTGGAAGCATAGATTTGATCCAAGGTGGGAAGAGTGCACCCAATTATTCTCTCTGCAATCTTTACAACCCTGGACAGCATTGCTTTCTCCCTGGCCGTAAAGCTCCCAAACCACACACACAGACCATACGTTAATACACTCTCCACAGTTTTGCCCATTTGACTTATTTTCCATTGTATAAAACAAGCCCAAAGGAGGCCCCCAACCCACTCACAGGTCCTTGTATGATCGGTGGAAACAGTTGGTTCTGGCAGTTATTAACCACTCTCAATTCCACCCTGATCATTGCCACCTGCCCAGATTTTAACTTGTCTGAATTAATTTTAAGATGTATTTTAATTAATTGATGTCTGTTTTTATGCTTATTGTTTTGTTTTTATGATGTTAGCCTCTCTGAGCCTGGCCTCAGCCGGGGAGGGCGGGATACAAATAAAAAATTATTATTATTATTATTATTATTATTATTATTATTATTACTCCAGGAGGCTGCATTTCTAAGCCTCTCTCTGTGAATATTGAATAAAGGGCATTGGTAAGAACTTCCTTGTCTTACCCATTCCTGGCAAACTTCTGTGCGGGGTTGGATGCTCTGTAGCCTGACACCCACCTTCAAAGGTGTAATAATAATAATAATAATAATAATAATAATAATAATAATAATTTATTTGTACCCTGCCCATCTGGCTGGGTTTCCGCAGCCACTCTGGGCGGCTTCCAACAAAGATGAAAAATACACTAAAATGTCACATATTAAAAACTTCCCTGAACAGGGCTGCCTTCAGATGTCTTCTGAATGTCAGGTAGTTGTTTATCGCTTTGACATCTGATGGGAGGGCGTTCCACAGGGCAGGCGCCACTACCAAGAAGGCCCTCTGCCTGGTTCCCTGTAACTTGGCCTCTCGCAGTGAGGGAACCGCCAGAAGGCCCTCGGAGCTGGACCTCAGTGTCCAGGCAGAACGATGGGGGTGGAGATGCTCCTTCAGATATACTGGACCGAGGCCGTTTAGGGCTTTAAAGGTCAGCACCAACACCTTGAATTGTGCTCGGAAACATACTGGGAGCCAATGTAGGTCTTTCAAGACCAGTGTGATATGGTCTCAGCGGCCGCTCCCAGTCACCAGTCTAGCTGCCGTATTCTGGATTAGTTGTAGTTTCCGGGTCACCTTCAAAGGTAGCCCCACGTAGAGCGCATTGCAATAGTCCAAGGTGGTTAATTATGTGAACATAAGAGGAGCTGGATGGATCCGGCGATCTAGTCCTGCTTCCACAATGGCCAACCAGCTCCCTCTGGGAAACCTCCAAGTAGGACGTGAGCACAAGAGGGCATTCTCCTCCTCTGGTGTCCAGCAACTGGTTTTCAGAAGCACCACTACCTCCAAGTGTGAAGGCAGATCGCAGACAGCATGGCTAGTAGCCATGGATAGTGTTGTCCTCCATGGATTTGTCTAATCTTTTATTAAAGCCACCAAGCTTGGTGACCATCACTGCTTCCATTGGAAGTGACTGTGTGCTGTGTGAAGTACTCTCTTTTGTCTATCCTGAATCTTCCAGTATTCAGCTTCAATGAATGCCCACAACTTCTAGCATTATGGGAGAGGGGCAAAGACTTTTCTTTGTCCACTTTCAGAGTTGTTCTGATTGCAAACTGAATTGGAGAATGCCTGTATGTATATTGCTGAAAGGGTTTAACACTGGCAATTTCCACAGAAGCCTACTGAAGCTCTCTCTCAGCACTAGCTGAGTTGATCATTAACAGCTGGTGTTCTCTGCTAGCTCTCACATGAATGTTTAACCTTAGACCATGTGATTGTGGCATTTGATTGCAAATCTCCATCTTGAGGAGAACTTTGAATCTAGACATGTTTGGAGTTAAGTTATACAGTGGTGCCCCGCAAGACAAATGCCTCGCAAGACGGAAAACTCGCTAGATGAAAGAGTTTTCTGTTTTGGAGGTGCTTCCCAAAACGAATTTCCTATGGGCTTGCTTCACAAGACGACAATGTCTTGCAAGTTCCTGCTGGTTTTTTCCCTCCCCCCCCCTTTTCTAAGCCGCTAAGCCGCTTATCAGCTGATCCGATCAGCAGATAAGCCGCTAAAAGCCGCTAAAAGCCGCTAATCCGTCAATGGGCTTGCTTCGCAAGACGAAAAAAACGCTAGACGAAGAGAATCACAGAACGGATTCTTTTCATCGTGCGAGGCACCACTGTATAAGAAGAAGAACCTATGCTTGAATGTTCAAAGGCTCTATACAACTTTCTGGATGCATCATTGATTACTTTGCACCTGTTTTTGAAGAAGTTCTGGTTAGTAAAGCTTTGAATAATACTTGTGGGTCTGGAAAAATTTTACTCCAAAAGGAGCCAAGCTTTTATGCATGCTATTGCTTCATGCTGCACAACATTAATATCTGCAATATGCCATGCATCGTTTTATAAACATTTCACCTCTTACTCTGGGCAGCTTGTTCTGCAGCCTTTAAGATGTTTCAGACTCGCACACCCATCAGCCCCAATGACTGTGGCCAATGGTCAAGGTCAATGGGACTAGTAGGCCAAAACATCTGGAGGGGATCAGGTTAGGGAAGGCTGTGTGAAACGGGCAATAGCTTGCCTCCTGTTCCCATGTATATAAGACGTTGTCCATTTTGTATGGGATACCTTTGACTATCCCCAGCCTTAAGATGGCAGAAATAAACATTTGGCAGCAAACCTGGGGTTCCTGGTCGTGTATATGCTGAAAACATGCAACACAGGTCCCTTCTGCACTATACATATTTAAAGTAGTCTTCAAAGTACTGTGGTACCTCGGGTTACAAACACTTCAGGTTACAGACTCCGCTAACCCAGAAATAGTACCTCGGGTTAAGAACTTAGCTTCAGGATGAGAACAGAAATCATGCTCTGGTGGCGCGGTGGCAGCGGGAGGCCCCATTAGCGAAAGTGGTGCTTCAGGTTAAGAACAGTTTCAGATTAAGAACGGACCTCCAGGATGAATTAAGTACTTAACCCAAGGTACCACTGTAGTATTATACCACTTCAAACTGTCATGGTTTCCCCCAAACATAACAAAATATTGGGGTGGGTGCAGAGAGCAGCTTGCATAGAAACCAACTCCTAGGGGCCAAGGTCCCTTCACCACCCCAATAAAATATTTGAGGGAGCTTCCTCCTCCCCCCCCCAAAAAAAAAGTTGATGGGCATTACCATTCAAATGGTGTGTAAGCACTGTATCTTCAGATTATATGGGGAGGAGTTCACCTGCCCCCCCCCCATGTATTTTATTGACTATTAGACCCAGACCTGGCACTGTGGGTTAAACCACAGAGCCTAGGACTTGCTGATCAGAAGATCGGCGGTTCGAATCCCCGTGACAGGGTGAGCTCCTGTTGCTCGGTCCCTGCTCCTGCCAACCTAGCAGTTCAAAAGCATGTCAAAGTGCAAGTAGATAAATAGGTACCGCTCCGGCGGGAAGGTAAACGGCGTTTCCGTGTGCTGCTCTGGTTCGCCAGAAGCGGCTTAGTCATGCTGGCCACATGACCCGGAAGCTGTACGCCGGCTCCCTCGGCCAATAAAGCGAGATGAGCGCCGCAACCCCAGAGTCGGTCATGACTGGAGCTAGTGGTCAGGGGTCCCCTTTACCTTTTTAGACCCAGACCAAACAAGCCCAGCATCCTTGTACATGTGTATTGCAGGAATTTCAGGGGGAATTGCAGAGAGAGGTGGAGAGTTGGGGGAAGGGAGATGCAAAACCAGTTCTTGATCCTTTGGAAACCAGTATGTGACCATGCCTGAAATGCTGTTAATGTAACTCCACTGGAAGAGAGTTATGCAAAAAACCCACCCCTCCTGAATGGAATTGATTTGTTGCAGTGTGGAGGGGGCCTGCCTATCAGCTCTCAAAACAGCAAGCGAGGGCAAATCTTTGAGGAGCAGCAAATGAGGCAGGGAGCTGTTTTGTGGATCACAGGAAACATTTGCAGTGCAGTATCTGCAACCCAGAACAGTGCCAAACCTTGTCCTTTGTGTGGGTTTGTACTGGCTGACTATATTTATGTATATGTACTCCCTTTTCGCATTTTTAGAAATGTGATACGTATATTGTGTTCAGTGTGGGTGGGACAACATATTCAAGATCTAATACCTCCTTAATTTTGCCATCTACTTCTTCGTGCTTCTTTTTCCTGTGGGTAGCTTTCGTTGTTGCTGCTTCTTTTTCCAGTAACAAAGGAACCTGCTATTATATTTATAGTCCTGGCCCCCTTTTTTAATTTTAATTTTATTATATATTTTTTGGAAGCAGGAGTCAAAGCCTTGTTCCCATGGTAACGTCTCTGTGCCACTGATGTAATTCTCTTCAGCTGAGGGATGGGAGAGAGGAGAGCCCATCAGTCCTTGCCAGGCTCCCTGAGTGCTTCTGCAAACTCTCCTCGAGGCCCCTGGATGGGGCAGAGCTGACGCTGGCTGCAAGGTCAGCATGTGGCTTTCAGCTTTTGTTGCGAACTGCAAAGAAGAATCTCTTTGTTGTCAAGAACATCATTTGAAGCCCTGTCTCAGAAGGGTTTGAGGTTGGTTTCCATAAAGACACGGGCATCCTCTTTTGTTTGGCTGAGCCGAGCCCTGGGGACTAGGACAAGCCACTTTGGAAGCAACGAACAGTGGGACCTTTCCGTAGGGCCTCCCTTTTATTTGGTTGCAAATACCGTATTTTTTGCTCTATAAGACTCACTTTTTCCCTCCTAAAAAGTAAGGGGAAATGTGTGTGCGCGTTATGGAGCGAATGCAGGCTGCACAGCTATCCCAGAAGCCAGAACAGCAAGAGGGATTGCTGCTTTTGCTGTGCAGCGATCCCTCTTGCTGTTCTGGCTTCTGGGATTCAGAATATTTTTTTTCTTGTTTTCCTCCTCCAAAAACTAGGTGCGTCTTGTGGTCTGGTGCATCGTATAGAGCGAAAAATACGGTAGCTTTGGGGCTTTAACAAAAGAGGGGGGAAGTGGTGTGCAAGTTTAATAAAGTTACAGTAATGGCTTGAAGGCTTTTAAGTGAAAATTGATAGAGGAATGAAAGGGCAAGCAACTGTTGGGTGTCCATAAAGACGTTGGCAGTGTCAGTGAGTTGACTGATTATGTTTGCCATCATTCTCAGCCACTTGGCGAGTTTCCGGGGCCGGAGGGTACGATACACACACTCCAAATAAATAATCAAACAGATAACACTTTTAATTTTAAAATAAATAAAAGTGGAGTTTTTGTTTTTTCCACGACCCACCTTAGGCTGAGTCCAGTGCCAAAATCAAGCAAGCGAATGAGCGTGAGATTAAATAATTTATTACCGTTGCTAAGATGGAACACACAATGCCTGGCACCCCCATTATATGGTGAATTGTAAAAAAATAGCTTTAATACAGTATCAAAATTTACATACACGTCGTGGCAAAAGACCAGCATCACTCAAATTAGCGGCCGCAGGGCGTGGCTGGGATCCAAAGAACCACAAAACTGGATCCAAACTCTCATGGGATTGTGGGGGTTTGAGGTTTTGGACTTTTCTTCCTCGAACAGGACCTCCACCTGCCCCAGCAGCAAGCTACTTCTACAGCCAAAGGGCATTTTCCAAGCAGTTTGCAATATGGGGTTGGGAAGGACAGCTCTTCGATGAAAAATAGTCAGACAACCTCCCTGGACAAACTCAAAAACAGCTCTTTGGACCCAGCCCTTGACTGCAAAGCACAATTTCTTTTGAGGGTTTCTTTTCTTTTTGCCGTTTGTTCCTCGCACGATTATAGGAATACAACAATTTAAAGAGAAATAGCCGAAGTGGTGGTTTTCATTAGCATGACGTCGTTAAAAAGGGGGGTGGGGAAAGGAAAGGAAAAAATTAGCAAAGCGACCGAGCCACTGAAACAAATCAATCCCTTTGTGATTTCTTCTTCTTCTTCCTTCTAGAAAACGGGTAGCCAATTTACGCTTGCGCTACCATGTATAGGGCGAAAGGGTTGTACCGACACAGCGCCGCCACATTCCACGACCCACAGATCAATAACACAACATGTAACAAAGCCCATCTGGCAGGGGGAGAGGAGGGGAGGATATAAGCTTGGGGAACCCAATCTCATTAATCAAGGGAGAGGGGAATTGTTGCATTCCTATGTTTGCCTTGGTTTTGTTTTGTTTGCTTTTTTGCTTTAAATACTCAGCTATGGTTAGAAAGTCAAAGCAACAGCATCTATTCACAAGCCTGTTGCACATTCATACGAGAAACTGTTGCTGCATTTTGAGATATACACAAAATAGCTATCAGAGCTGAATACACACAATCTAATGGCATATGAAGGGGGTGGGGAAATGGGGAGAGAGAGAGAGAAATGTCAACGTAAGCCCACCCAGGTCCAGAAACTCAGGCACAACGGACAAGAGTTTAAAACCTTGGATGAAGGAAGGACATGCTTTTGAGAATATTCAACCTTTGCTTTGAAAAGATGCGACCATCAGCAACAAAAGCTTTCTTCTTCTTCTTCTCATAAATATAGCGCTACCTTGATAAGCTCTTATAGACTCCTGTGAAGCAAAATATTTGTGTGGTCAAGGAAATGGATGAAGGAAGTCACTCAGTACTCAGAAAGGAGCCCCGGCAGGATTTGGCAGAGTGGAGGCTTCAAATATTTAATTCTAAAGCCCACGGACGGGACGAGTAAAGAAGCGTTTGGGAAGGCATGTGTTTTTCAACAGGTTTGAGGCTTGGTTCGTTGTGCTCTCTGACATCACAACTCAACTCAGGACTCTGCAATAGCACAGCAGAAGACAGCACCAGGAAACCAGGAACATCCAGCACGGACAATTGTTATTTAGGTGTTGTAGACAGCTTCTACGTGGCACAGAAAAATGGGTTCATATGTTGGGAGTCAAGGTGGCTGGGGAAACCCAGGCAGCATTCTAAAGCTAACAGCTGTGATGTCATCTACATGGGAGCATACTTACTATGTCATAATAAGGAGTCAGGACTAGGGGAGGGGAGGAATTTGTTCACTCCCCATGCGGGAGCCAACTAACCTGTCCCAGGCCTTCTAGAGCATTGTGCGACCTGGAACACAGCCATGCGGTTCAGCTCGCACTCTCTGTTTTTGGTTGCCTGCACTGCATGGGTCCGAACTATCTAGGATCTAGCCTCAAGTTAATAGGAATCAGGCCTTTTAGAGGGTTCCAGGCCTGAAAGCCCAAAACCTGCTGGAACTGATGGGTTGTAAATCATGTGCGCACGCACACACACACACATCCAGCTAAGTTGCCAGAGGGTCGAACCAGGATCTTGGACCTCAGATACTTCCATGCATACCTGGTGCATTCAAAACAGCTGGCCACCGTGGAAGCTGAACTTCTCAGGGTGCCTCATTCCATGGGGTTGGACTTCCCAGGATGCACCACATTTCTGCTGGAATAAGAGCTCTGATGAAGCTTATGCCCTGGAGACCTCAAACTAGGTCCTCTCCACTGCCTTTGGCCACTCAGATTACTCATCAAAAGCAGCAAGAGCAACATGATTTCCCAGAAGTACTGGCTGCTTCCCCTACATCCTGAGTAGCTGGCCACTTCAGCACCACTAAGGTCTACTTGCCCTAAAGACACCGAGCATTCAGTGCCTTAAAACACTTCGTAAGATCTTCAGGCCACAAATTTAGTCCTCCCTTCTTTCCTTCCCCTGGTAATGCAAGCAGAGAGGCAGCAAGGAGGACCCCACAGAGTCCCAGACACCAGGGTCTGGTGCAGAATCATCAATATGTGCCAGGGTCTTAAGGGGCAGATCCAAGACTAGCAGAAAGCAGCACCATGACTTCCATAAGTGCAATGAGGCTTCCCCCCCCTCTACTCCCCATGCACTCCTCAAGTTGGCTCTGGGGAGGGGGTCAGGAGAACCCCTCAAACAGTGCACTGGAGCAGGAAAAGGCCTCCCAAACTGAAATGCTTGCCCTGATGGAATGATTGTCATAATGCTACAATGACTTCCACCCCAAGTTGTAATCTAGAACAGGGTTTCCCAAACTTGGCTCTCCAGCTGTTTTTGGACTACAATTCCCATCTTCCCTCGCTAGCAAGACCAGTGGTCAGGGATGATGGGAGCTATAGTCCAAAAACAGCCAGAGACCCAAGTTTGGGGAAGCCTGATCTAGAATCGAGGTTAAGTTTCTGGACATCTAAACAACAGCCATGGAATTAACTTGGATGCTCTGTATAATGTATGAGCAGGTATGTGCAATCCTCACGAGGAGCTGGAAACTGGGGCTCTTTGGATCTGGAAAAAGCCTTTAGCACCTGGCCAGCGTGAAAAGCCTAGCACAGCCTTTCTCAACCTGTGGGTCCCCAGATGTTGTTGAACTACAACTCCCATCACCCCTAGCTAGCAAGGCCAGAACTCAGGGATGATGGGAGTTGTAGTCCAACAACATCTGGGGACCCACAGGTTGAGAACCGCTGGCCTAGCAAGTGAATCTAGCAGAATTCCCCCTCCCCCGCTAGCTTCTGTTCTACCCTGGTGAACTTCTGGAAGCCAAAACTCTAGAAGTCCTCCACTGCCTTTGCTTCATCTCTCTTCCTCCAACGGGCCTCCCTCACACAACCCTCTCCTACATTTTTGGACTGCCTCTTCGGCTTGTGCCTGGTAAAACACAGAACATACCTGATCCCAAATCAAACTCCCTAATATCGCACTACTGCCATCTAGCAACTAGGCTCCTGATCTTTGCTGGGAGACTGCCCATCCATCAGCCCAGCTCCTTGATCCATCTGGTCTCTCAGAGAGGGAATTCCCGCTCTTTACAAGACAGACTCATCGCTGCTCCATTCCTGGGGTTGCCTCAGCATTGGCCTTCAAGCTTAAGAGAGGAATGCCTTCTCTTAAGAGGAGAAATGCCACCTCTTCGGAAGACATTTGCCAAAACGAATGAAAACAAATGAATTCTTTTTGTTTCGGGTGGGGGGGGGCTCAGTTTTAGTGCTGTTGTTTTCTTTGCTACACTACTGGCTGGTTAGGAGACTTGAAGGTCTTATATTTAGCACCTCAGAATGCAATTACTCTACAAAGGAAAGTGTTTCAGCTGCAATCTGCCTAAGCACCATATTAACTAACTTTTTTTTTAACACACCCTGGTGTAGAGCTACCAGGAGAACCTAACTGTCCAAACTGGGATGGCCAAAAGGCACAGTTTGTAGGTATCTTTCCAATCTGGTGAAAAGCTCCTGGGGAAATGTCACAGGAAGGCCAACACATTAAACACTTCTTCCATGGGGGTTCTCCTTCAGCGGCAGATTTTAACAGCCTTCGGAATTATCAGCTGGTACCTCCTGGTCGTATACACTGTAAATGCTCATGGCAGAAGCAGAGTTGGATTAGTCAGAATATATATTGAGTGTGATGAGATCCGGATACTTTTCGCCAAAGTCCTTGCAGGAACGGAGGGAGCGGGGAGAGCAATCCAGTTTCCAGAGGTGATCACAGAGCATGAATGAAGTTGTCTCATTGTTAGGAAAGAGGTTGCTTTGACAAGACTAAATCCAACAGTAGCTGAAATTGTTCCTTTGTTCCTTAAAAAAATATCCATTCACATAGGCCCTTTGTACTGGTTTCCAGACAAGTGTTGCCTAATTCCAGGACACGAGCCGACAGCATCTCCAAGTTTCCTCCACACAACCTGAAAACAGAAAGAGAAAAGCATGTCAGTAGATTTTGCCAGGAACCAGCCGTTCGTCACACAACCCTACACATTCTAAACAGATGCTTACTAGCCTTCTTCGCACATCTTGGTAAACAAAACCATGGCTCACTGGATCGGCACAGACATGATGGTTCCTGAAGGGAAGCACACATCCACTTTGCTCCTTCCTGATCCTTTTACCAAAATGCAGCATTAACATTTGACTTAGTGTGTTGTCCAAACTGGAAATCGTGGTCATGGGCTCTCTGTTGGGAAACTGTGTATGTGCAGCTACTCACACAGAGCCAATTAAGGTTTGGCAGACAGCCAGAAGGCAATCTGACGGAGTAAGTCTGCCTGGTGATAACAGAGACATGCAGACAGCTCCCTGATTGGTCGAGCTCTTTCAAAGGAGTGATAATTAATGGCCTACTAACTGGAATGTGTTAGTTCAGGAGTTCAGAGGTTCAGAGTTCTGTGTGTCAGTATAGGAGTTGTGAGTCGTGTCAGAGAGAGCTAGCAAAAGATCTGCGTTCTGTTCCTATAAATAGTCCACTGTATATAATAAACACCTAACTACAAGTGCCTGGTTCCTGCTTCATCTATCCTGTCTGCAGCCAAGTCACCAATTGCTTCCATGGATTCTGCGTGTGCTCTGCTAGATCTGGCTAAGGTCCTGCAACTAGTCAGAAAGTTGCAAAGTGCCAATAGGTTTTGCCAATACTCTCTTCCTTAACCATGGTTGTTAACGATAGGACAAAGCTTGGCTACATTAACCATGGTCCTGGTTGGCTACATTAACCATGACATGCTAAGCCAAACCTTGGTTTAGTTGCCACACCACACTGTGCTAAAAAAAGGACTGGGGTGAAAGAAGCAGGCATAAGCTTCCCTCTGGGAGCCAGCACATTCCTCTGGTCCCAGTAAAACATGACTTGGCTTACTTTGACATGTGAACCACCCCATTCTATAAAGTCATCATACTGTGTTGTTGTTTTTAATAGAGAAAGTGTTGATTAACTCAAATAACTAAGAGCTAGCTCATATGTTTTGGCTGCCATCAGGAGGTCACCAAAAGTTACCCAAAAATATGCAGAGCCACAACAGCTGTAACTATGCGACACAAGATTGGCATGTTAGGAGTAGCTTTGCCCCCATCAACTGGTATATGATATTTTATGTTTAGCGAGCTTTCAAGTTTTGTTTTGTTTTTCACCACAGCAGCATACACATTCATTAAATAATTATTTTAATAACAATACCAAGAAAGAAGAAGCTGCCACAGATTATTATTTTAGCATGAAGGCTAATTTTTCAGGTGACTTCTGCATCAGCCTGGCTACGGACAAGTGGTTCTTAGATTCAGTGACCATTCTTCCCATATAACCATTTGACTTGCATTTACCAGAATTAGCCTGCTCCCCGCCCTCATCCTTTCTCTTGTATTGTGTCTAATAGGCAGAGACACACCTGTATTATCATGTTGACATTGGTGTTCTGACATGTAACAGAACCAGTAAAAGCTTCCTAGATCTGATCAACTCATTTTTTATGTTCACCAGGCATAGAAAGTCTATTTACCACATGGGCTGTGATGTGTTAAAACATTCGAATAACCAGCTAGCACACCGAAGGAAAACCAACCTGTGACTGCTTATCCTTCTCAGTCACACCTACAATTTTAAAAAATAACGGGGATGAATGCAGATCTGCACAGACTATCTGCAAAACATCTTACCCAGACCTATTACTAAATGTACCATACGCGAATCTAATGCGCACCTCAATTTTCAAAACCTTGAAACCAAAAAAGTACTTGCTGGCGAATGTAAATATGCCATCGAATCTAATGCGCACCCTAATTTTCATGATGTGATTTGGCCAAAGAAGGTGCGCATTGCATTCAAGTAAATGTGGCACAACAGCAGCTCTGGGAAATGATGCAATCCATGTTCTCCACTGGTGACCACCCATGTTTGTGTAGGTGGTGGTAGAGAGGAGTAATAATAATAATTATTATTTTTATTTATACCCCGCCCTCCCCAGCCCAGGCCGGGCTCAGGGCGGCTAACAAGCAATAATAAAAACAAGTTGAATGAATACAACTTAAAAACAAGATTAAAATGCAACATTAAAATATTGAAACATTAAAATATTAAAATGCAGCCTCATCACAGAAGGAGAAAGGAAAAAGTAAGAAGGGGAGGGAATCAAATTGGCTCCAAGCCAAAGGCCAGGCGGAACAACTCTGTCTTACAGGCCCTGCGGTAAGAAATCAGATCCTTCAGGGCCCTGGTCTCGTGAGGCAGAGCGTTCCACCAGGCAGGAGCCAGTGTTGAAAAGGCCCTGTCTCTGGTTGAAGCCAATCTGACTTCCTTAGGGCCCGGGACCACTAGGGTGTTGCTATTTATAGACCTTGAGGCTCTCCGTGGGGCATACCAGGCGAGGCGGTCCGGTAGGTACGAGGGTCCTAGGCCATGAAGGGCTTTAAAGGTCAAAACCAGCGCCTTAAATCTGACCCTGTACTCCACCGGGAGCCAGTGCAGCTGGAAAAGCACTGGGTGAATATGCTCCTGTGGCAGAGACCCCGTGAGGAGCCTCGCTGCAGCATTCTGTACCCGCTGGAATTTCTGGGACAGCTTCAAGGGCAGCCCCACGTAGAGCGAATTACAGTAGTCAAGCCTGGAGGTGACCGTCGCATGGATCACTATAGACAGGTACATTGCTACCTGTACTTCTACACTGATGTCTGCCCATGTGGCAATATGGACATTAAAGACAAAGGAACATTTACTGCCACTAGTAATATCATCCATAGGGTTTTGCCCTTATTGACAGAACATTGAGGAACAAGGTTTCCAAGCATCCTCCTTTTCTGTGCAACAGGTATATTCGCTGAGATTCTGTTCTATTTCATGTTCTTTTCCATTTTTTTGCAGAAATAAAAGGCTGCCTTTCTCGCACTCATCCATAAAAATAGCAAGCAGCAAACCTCACATTTTGTTGCTAGGGTATCCATGCTTAGCTGAGTGTCTTTTCAAAAAGTGCTCATTATCTAAGTGCATCTCCCAACAATCCGTTTTCTGCTCAATGAGCAACAGAAAATATTTACCCAGCAGATAATGTTGATGCGGCAAGGAAGTGAGAGCTGACATTTTCAATTGCCTTTATTTCCAGGGGAAATAATGACCTCTATGAAGGGACACACGGAATAAAAACTGAGTTTGCAGATTGAAGGGCAGCAGCTGCTCCTATGAGAAAATTACATTGGTTTCTACCAACTTCCCAGTACCTGCGTGCATGGCAACGATTGTACTTAGATCCTAAAATTGCTTCCATGGTCAGACGTCCGAGAAACGGCACTTCCAAGCAATTAACTACAGTGGTGCCCCGCAAGACGAATGCTTCGCAAGACGGAAAACTCGCTAGACGAAAGAGTTTTCCGTTTTGGAGGTGCTTCGCAAAACGAATTTCCTATGGGCTTGCTTCGCAAGACGACAATGTCTTGCGAGTTCCTGCTGGGTTTTTTCCCCTTCCCCCCCTTTTTCTAAGCCACTAAGCCGCTTATCAGCTGATCCAATCAGCAGATAAGCTGCTAAAAGCCGCTAATAGCGCTAATCCGCTAATCCGTCAATGGGCTTGCTTCGCAAGACGAAAAAACCGCTAGACGAAGAGAATCACAGAACGGATTCTTTTCGTCTTGCGAGGCACCACTGTATCGCCGTACAACTTCCATGCACGATGCAGAGACACCAATATTTTCTGCCAAAAAATACATTACCCTGTGGACGACAAGCCTCCTGTTATGTGTTCCTTTCCCACCCGCATTCCACAACGCAAAGTGAGTCCCAAAATATTTTGATCCAAGGAGCTCTGCATTGGGGGAGATTATCGAAAGTGGGAGGGATCAGGGGCACCAGCTATAGGGGACGGAAGGGGCTTTCAGACCCCTCAATATTTCCAGGCAGGGGACTGAGCCCCCCCTACCCAATACTGAGGGGGCCACCATCCCTCATCGCCCCTGGGTGAGTGCTCGCCCTCTGGGTGGGAGGTGTGGAAGGTGATTTTCACCCTCTGTGCTCCCCGCCATGATTGCCAGATCACCTTCCCAGAAAGCCGATCCTCAAAGGGATGCCCATGAGGACTGGGGGAGGGGCATCACACATGTGACATCATGCACCTGCAACAGCCCCCGCCCCGAATGTTGGGCCCAACCCGGCGCACCTGGGAGGGACCTTTCTCCTCGGCTCTAAGCCTGATCAGATTTCCCTAAATGAGGTCAACTCATGTACAGTGGTACCTCGGGTTACATACGCTTCCGGTTACAGACTCCGCTAACCCAGAAATAGTACCTCGGGTTAAGAACTTTGCTTCACGATGAGAACAGAAATTGTGCTCCGGCGGCACGGCGGCAGCAGGAGGCCCCGTTAGCTAAAGAGGTGCTTCAGGTTAAGAACAGTTTCGGGTTAAGTACGGACCTCCGGAACGAATTAAGTTCTTAACCCGAGGTACCACTGTAAATCAGGCTTTTAATGCAACTATCTGGCAGTGAGATAAAAGTAAGGTAAAGGTAAAGGGACCCCTGGCCATTAGGTCCAGTCGTGACCAACTCTGGGGTTGCGGCGCTCATCTCGCTTTATTGGCAGAGGGAGCCAGCGTACAGCTTCCGGGTCATGTGGCCAGCATGACTAAGCTGCTTCTGGCGAACCAGAGCAGCGCACGGAAACACCGTTTACCTTCCTGCCG
This sequence comes from Podarcis vaucheri, assembly GCF_965113315.1. NCBI lineage: Eukaryota > Metazoa > Chordata > Lepidosauria > Squamata > Lacertidae > Podarcis > Podarcis vaucheri. Next base: position 12,156,527 of record NC_138761.1, read on the forward strand.
GAGTGGTACCTATTTATCTACTTGCACTTGGACGTGCTTTTGAACTGCTAAGTTGGCAGGAGCAGGTACCGAGCAACGGGAGCTCACCCCGTTGCAGGGATTTGAACCGCCGACCTTCCAATCAGCAAGTCCTAGGCTCCGTGGTTTAACCCACAGCGCCACCCACGTCCCTTCTGAGATAAAAGTAGAAGACAACAAATATTTTTGGGTGCATCACTGCCCTATAATATTGGTATTTTGAAACATTTTGGTTTTCTACATTCTTAAGCTGTGGTCTTAAATTATGGACCAGCTACATATCCTGGTTGACAGACGGATATATCAAAAAGTACTCGGGGTCACGCTGAACTGTGACGCTTCTGTCACAAATGTCTAAATGGAGACGAAAGTACCAGACGGTTCTTACTCCTGCTACGTTCCTTCTGCTCCAGACTGCCTTCCATGCAAGGTGAATTTACAACATTCTTAGCTGACCTCAGCACTGCAAGGCTCACATTCACGTAAAGTCAATAAATTCCACCGTACAGGAGAATCAAAGGATAATTGGTTTCATTTGCATGTTAAAATACTTCCAAGGCATATTGTCAGCATTTTTAAAAATTCATAACATTTCTCTGAATATGATTTCGAGCTTCGAAGAGAGAATAAAAAATGAGGGACATTAAAATTTGCACTGTAAATTTCTCGGGCTGCAACTCTTCTCCCTTGGAAACCCACCCACTAAGCTCATAGCCTTTATCCATAATCAAGAATTGGGTGTGTTAATGGGGGTGGAGAACGAAAATGTAAATTTTCCGCATGAAAACAAAGCTTGCTTTTCCTCTGCAATCAAGAACATTAATGTGACCTTGCAGGTTAAAGCTACGCAGGGAGCCCTTATAATGAATGTCTAATGGGGCCAGTTCAGAGAAGAAATTGAGCATATAACCATTGACCCAGGATGCAAGAATCCAAGCCCCAGATTCTCTGGGGAGCTGGAGAGAGTCTCTGTCTGCAACTACACATTGGGTGAACCAGGTGCTCTGTATGAGTGCCTCAACCATGCAAAATCTCAGATAGTGCTCTCTTCCTTCCTTTTAGAAGGAAAGATAATTTCCGCAAGGCTTCTCCATGGGTGTGCTTGCTCATTATTTATTTGTTTGTTGCAAATTATAACTGTGGCGTTTGCCTCCTAGTAAATTATCAACTGCCTGTGTGACCCTCTTCGAGGGCGTGGGTTCGAATCCCACCACTGCCACCACTTTTGTGGCGATCGTACAGGGTCCCTGGATGTTTGACGGTCTATTGATCCCTGTGACACCACTGTGATTGCCTCTTCGCTGCCACCAACCCGTTTCTCTTGGGTACACATGGAGTCCAGACAGTTGTTTACATTAAGAAACAATCAAGTTTATTTTTATAACCATGAACAAATTTAAGGTTTTAGTTAATTTTTCTTGTCAGTTTCTTATTCTTAGTTTCTTTACTAACTATATGTTCCTAACAACTTCAAACTGATTATTCCAACTATCTATCTGACTACACCTAACAGTTCCTCTCACTCTCTCACAACACAACTTCACCAACCCACAGACTTATTCCTCCCCCTTCCTTCTCCAACTCCCAACTCTCAACTGACTTCCACACAACACCGACTCTAACTCCTCCTATCAGTTTCTTTCTGGCCAATCACATCACACTCATTTAACCCTTTCCTTATGACCCACCTAGGAGGCAAACACCACAATAACCCACCTTTTTTCTCTGAGGAATCATAGAATCATAGAGTTGGAAGAGACCACAAGGGCCATCGAGTCCAACCCCCTGCCAAGCAGGAAACACCATCAGAGCACTCCTGACATATGGTTGTCAAGCCTCTGCTTAAAGACCTCCAAAGAAGGAGACTCCACCACACTCCTTGGCAGCAAATTCCACTATCAAACAGCTCTTACTGTCAGGAAGTTCTTCCTAATGTTTAGGTGGAATCTTCTTTCTTGTAGTTTGGATCCATTGCTCCGTGTCCACTTCTCTGGAGCAGCAGAAAACAACCTTTCTCCCTCCTGTATGGATGTCCAGGTGGGGTACCTGGTACTCCACTTCCCCATTTAATCCCCACAACAACCCTATGAAGTAGGTCAGACTGGCCCAAGGTCACACCCAGTGAGCTCCATGGCGGAGTGGGGATTCGAACCCTGCTCTTCCAGACCCATACACTTCCAAGCAATGGCGTTATCCTTGCAAGTGCATGAGCTGAATAATAATTTAATAATAATAATTTATTATCTATACCCTGCCCATCTGGCTGGGCCTCCCCAGACACTCTGGGTGGCTTCCAACAAAATATTAAAATACAGTAATGCATCAAACATCAAAAACTTCCCTAAACAGGGCTGCCTTCAGATGTCTTCTAAAAGTCTGGAGGTTGTTGTTCTCTTTGACATCTGGTGGGAGGGCGTTCCACAGGGCGGGGGCCACTACCGAGAAGGCCCTCTGCCTGGTTCCCTGTAGCTTTGTTTCTCGCAGTGAGGGAACCACTAGAAGGCCCTCGGCGCTGGACCTCAGTGTCTGGGTAGGACGATGGAGGTGGAGACGCTCCTTCAGATATCCTGGACCAAGGCCATTTAGGGCTTTCAAGGTCAACACCAACACTTTGAATTATGCTCGGAAATGTACTGGGGGCCAGTGTAGGTCTTTCAGGACCGGTGTTATGTGGTCTCGGCGGCCGCCCTCAGTCACCAGTCTAGCTGTTGCATTCTGGATTAGTTGTAGTTTCTGGGTCACCTTCAAAGGTAGCCCCATGTAGAGCGCATTGCAGTAGTCCAAGTGAGAGATAACTAGAGCATGCACCACTCTAGCGAGACAGTCTGCGGGCAGGATTGAAGACCAATCCTTCTCGGAGCTGCAGGATAGGTGAAAGTGAGTTGGGTGAGATGAGGTGAAAGTGTGCAGTATGCTTGGCACAGGCAAACACCCCTGCCTGCCTTCGGTGTGGAAGGGCTGCAGATCAGAGGTAGAGCATCTGCTTCCCAAGCAGAAAGTATTGGGTTCAATCCCCACCATCTCCAGGGAGAGCTGGCAAAGACTGAAAACCTAGAGAGCTGCTGCTGCCAGCCAGTGCATGCAATATTGAGTTCCACTTGACCAATAAGGTGATTTGTTATGAGTTGGAGTGGGCAGCCAGGCAGTCCACAATGATCCTCCTTCTAGTCATCTAGGGTCACCTAGCCCAACCCCCTACAATGCAGGAATCTTTTGCCCAACATGGGGCTTGAACCTGAGATTAAGAGTCTTGCACTCTACTGACTGAGCCATTCTGAACTCCCAAGTCCTTCTGTCGCTTTAAGGACTCCTATCTAACTACACAAAGGAGTGCTACCCTCTTCTCTGGCAAGGGAGAAGGGAAGAGATCTCAAGTTCACACCTTTTCCAGATATTTCCCTGACTTAGGTAAGGTAAAGGGACCCTGACCGTTAGGTCCAGTCATGGCCGACTCTGGGGTTGCGGTGCTCATCTCGCTTTATTGGCCGAGGGAGCCGGCATACAGGTTCCGGGTCATGTGGCCAGCATGACTAAGCCGCTTCTGGCGAACCAGAGCAGCGCACGGAAACGCCGTTTACCTTCCTGCCAGAGTGGTACCTATTTATCTACTTGCACTTTGACGTACTTTCGAATTGCTAGGTTGGCAGGAGCAGGAGCAACGGGAGCTCACCCCGTCACAGGGATTCGAACCGCCAACCTTCTGATCGGCAAGCCCTAGGCTCTGTGGTTTAGACCACAGCGCCACTCGCATCCCAGCCAGGCGCTAAGTGCTGCTTCCTGGCTGCAGGCAGCCTCTCTGTGTAACTTGAGTCTGCCAAAGGCACATGGCAGGGCAGAATGAGTGTGGGGGATTTTGGGAAATGGAAACAAAAAGTTTAGGAACCCATGACATGGTGCCTGTGTGCGTAATGCATGCTTTAGATTTTCTCTTTTTTTCCCATTATTAAACTCGTAAATATTTTATCAGATCATAAAATATTAACCTATTTTTTCTGAGTTGCATGGAGAATACTGGAGAAAGTCTTTGCTATCTGGAAATGTCCCTTGTCTTTTTCAGAGGATGGAAATGATGAAGCTGTAAAGCTGCCTCCAAAGGGACAATTTCCTGCAAAAAACCCCACCCCCATAATGCATAAAGGTAAAGCTAAAAGGACCCCAGACCATTAGGTCCAGTCATGACCGACTCTGGGGTTGCGGCGCTCATCTCGCTTTATTGGCTGAGGGAGGCAGCGTACAGCTTCCGGGTCATGTGGCCAGCATGACTAAGCCGCTTCTGGCGAACCAGAGCAGTGCATGGAAACGCTGTTTATCTTCCTTCTGGAGCAGTACCTATTTATCTACTTGCACTTTGACGTGCTTTCGAACTGCTAGGTTGGCAGGAGCAGGGACCGAGCAACGGGAGCTCACCCCGTCACGGGGATTCGAACCGCCGACCTTCTGATCAGCATGTCTTAGTCTCTGTGGTTTAACCCACAGCGCCACCCGCCCATAACGCATAATAGTATCCAATTGCATTTTATGGAGGAGGACATTCCAAACTGAGAGTGGGGCAGATGTCCCTCTCACTCCCTGGGTCCCACCACTCCTCATGGTGGACAACAATCTTTCCAAAATGGGGCACCTATTGAGATGCAACTAGTTGTCGCAGCAAAAAGAGAAAATCAAAATTGTTGTGGAATATGGTCACTTTTCCAGCCAGAAAGGGCAAAGATCAAGTTGTAAGTCAATAAAATTGTGAACAGCATCAAAACATTTCCCCCCTCTGGTCTCATGACAGCAGATCTTGAGGTCACCCAAAGACTCGTATACAATTCAAGGCAGGCAAAAGGAAGTACTAATTGACACAAAACACATAATTAACTTATGGATTTCACTGCCACAAGATATGGTGATGGTTTCAAGTTCAATGGCTTTTAAAAATAAAAAGTTCGAGAAATCCATGGTGCATGGGCCTATCTGTGACTATTCACCACAACAGCTTAACAGGACTTCCATGTTCAGAAATACTCATATTATTATCAGATGATGGGGGCAGACAGCTCAGGAATTCTTGTTATTTAATGCCCTGCTTTTGAGTGTCTCAGAGGGATCTGAATGCTCACAGTTACTACTGGAAATGGAATGTCAGACTAGATCAGTGTTTCCCAAACTTGGGTCTCCAGATGTTTTGGGACTACAATGCCCATCATCCCTAGCTAGCAAGACCAGTGGTAAGGGATGATGGGATGTAGTCTGAAAACAGCTGGAGACCCAAGTTTGGACTGGATGGACCTTTGGTCCAATCCAGCAGATAAGTTTTGTATGTTCTTAGCTAGGATGACCACACCATCCACAACTAAAACACGATTGTGTGAATGGGGCCAGGAAGAAGTCTACAGAGTGCTCTGATGGAGAGTTAGGCAGGTCTCACAGGACTTCTGAAAATGTAGCTATTTCCGTTCTGCTGGTCAAAGGTGGCCCTACAGATGTTGCAAGACCACAACTCCTATCATCCCTGATCACAACATCTGGAGGGCCACACAGGATTATCACCCCTGCTAAAGGAGAAGTCTCACCAGCTGACAGCCCAAGTAGAGACAAGTGGTAGATGATGGGTGAGACGCGCAGAGGAACATGTGGGGAGATGGAAGCAGCATTTATGGCGTATCGTATCTTCCCTCTGAGAAACGCTGATGCTTTGGTGCAATGGATCACGGATGGTCACAGAACATACAGATGGGAGATTTGGCACCTACATGCCAAACACAGCAAGGCGTGTTACCTTGAGGCCATTTACCACCGCTTCAGGCTGCTGAGAAGGTGAGGAGGCCTGGTCATTGACGCTCGGAGAGCAGACATTCCCATCTGCCCTTGTTGGCATCCTAATGGGACCCTTTGTAGAAAACCAAAAACTATTTAATAGCGGAATGTGCACCACGCTCATCAAGATGAACAGTTTCCCCAACCACCTCTAGCTCCTCACTGCAAAGCCCATGGGGCATGTACATACTCTGAGTACATGTTTAATTCAACCACCTTGTAATTGCGCCCTTGGGATGCTAGGCTGTCCCAGGGCAACCAACTGTCTCTGTAAGTTCCTGTAAGATTCTCGGTCATATCGAGATGATGACAAGCAAAGGGAGCAAAAATCTCCTGTCCGAATCTAGAGATAGCTAAATCATGTTTTACGTCCCACTGAAATCAAACTCATTGCAATTAACATGTCTGACTGTAATTGTAATTTATTTATTACGGTCAAAAACCAGCTCACATAACATAACACAATAAAAACAGCGTACATAAAAATAAAATATACAATCGGAGCAGATTGCAGCAGTAGCTCGTGAGTTAAAATTGAGATATATACATACACCCATACCAGTGGCGTAGCGTGGGTTGTCAGCACCCGGGGCAAGGCAAGTAATTTGCGCCTCCTAACCTGTGGATTTGCGCCCCCTAACCTGTGGATTTGCACCCCCTAACCCGTGGATTTGTGCCCCCTAACCCTAACCCCCCAGATGTTGTGCCCGGTGCGGCCCGCCCCCCCTGCACCCCCCACGCTACGCCACTGACCCATACAACTGAGATTTGGGCTACCATAAAAAACTGACCCTGAGGAGCCCCAAAGGGCAACTTCAGCATTTCCCTAGTAAGCTATATTATTCTAGAGGATGATCTGTGCCTACAAATCTGGTCACAGAATCTGGCTACCATCTTGTGATCTTTGCCTAAGAGGAGAGAATTAAGTTCAGACTTGTCTGAAAGATCGGCGAGCCTCTTCAGCAAAGGATCAATGGTGTCTCTACGAATCTCAACATAAAAAGGACATCTAAAAAATACATGTTCGGGGCTTCCTATTTCCCCTGATGGGCAGGCGCAAAGTCTCTGTGCGTACAGGACTCTTCTATAGGAGCCTTCCAGAACTGGTGAGGGCAAGGCTATTTTATTTTATTTATTAAATTTATGTGCTGTCCTTCAGCATAAGGTCTCATGGCGGTTCACAGAATAAAATGCAAGACAAAAACACAGGTAAATAATTAAAACAAAGCAGCGGAACGACAATACCCTCCCTTCCCACAGGGACATATTAAAAGGCTTCGGAATATTAATCAGCCAAAGGCCTGGTTGAAGAGGAACATTTTTGACTGGTGCCTAAAAATATATAATGAAGGCACCAGGCAAACCTCCCTGGAGAGAGGATTCCACAAATGGGGAGCCAGCACAGAAAAGGCCCGTTCTCGTGTTGCCACCCTCTGGACCTCAGGTGGAGTAGGCACACGTAGAAGGTCCTCAGATGATGAACGCAGAGTCCAGGATGGTTTATATGGGGAGAGGCGGTCCTTGAGGTCTTGCGGTCCTGAGCCGTTTTAAGGCATTATGGTCCAGAGCCGTTGAAATTCTGATTTCAACGGGAAGGAAGTGCAACTGGCTTTGCAAGATCAGGGTTTTATTTTTGAGATCACAAAGACCTAATACAGGAAGTAGCATACACAGTCCTCATAAGTAAGGAAGACATTGCAATGCTAATAAAAAGGCAAGAGAGCAATACTAAAGGGGTTCAAATGTAGGATGGTTTAATGGGGGCACCCCACATCCTTTGGCCATTTTACATTTGATTTGCAAACCATGCTAGAGAGGTTGGTTGAGGGCTCCCAGTCGTTTGCCACTTTCAAGTTAACTGAACTTTTGCACACAGCTATTGACTGAACTGTCTCATTGCCACGGAATATTCAGAGACATTCCAACTTCTGATGAGGTTTAAGACCAAGTTAAATGTGATTTTTTACAGTTATCATTCATCAGTTGTATGCCTTGTATCTTATTTCCAGCTGATGAAGACTATTACGAAACATCAGTATCATTCCAGAGACACTGTCCTTTTGAGGCTTTTGAGACGTCTTCCATCGAAACTTTTGAAAGACTATTGAGAGACTTTACTTTTGAAACTTTTGAGACGTCTTCCTTTGAAAGACTGTTGTGAGACTGTCCTTAAGACATCTGTTATGAACACACGGCTTGACGGTCCTCGCTACCACTCTGTTATATTGTACATATGAACTTTGATCGGCTTATTCCTACAGTTTGAATGATATCATTATTCTATTATATATTCTCTACTAACTATTAGCCTAAGTGTTGTGTTTGTATTGTGATGGAATATTCAGAGACATTCCAACTTCTAAAGAATGAGGTTTAAGACCAACTTAAATGTGACGGCCGTCATGAAGAGGCCATCAAAAATGGTTCAGGTGCCCAACATGGTGGACATAACATTGGAAAGCATATTTGCGCCCATGCAGTGGCTCCTACAAGGCTAGCATTTTCATCCCAGCGCTTTGCGACCTTTGAAACAGCCATGCCAGTGTGCAAATACCAGTGCGCACAAGGACCAGCGCTTGTTGAACATTAAGTGGAGTGTTTGCATTAGAATGTGTTTTAAAATGGCCTATTCAACTTAGTTCTCACTGAGATGGTAAGGCTATGCTTCGTTTACTGTTTCAGACCACAAGTGGTAGCCCAACAAGGAGTGGGAGAATCTGTTTCAATTTCCCTCAGTTTCTCTTTTTCCCCAATCCTGAATTCAGTTCTCCACATTTCCACATGAGGTTTTTTTTTGGGGGGGAGCGGGGGAGCAGGAGGGAGGGAATACTTTTTTTAAAATCCTCATGAAAATTCATCAGCAATTTAGTGCGAATTTTTCCTTATATACACATTTGTATGTTTCCCCCACCCCACCCCCCAATATACACATTTTTGCAAAGGAACATACATCCGTGTTAACAGGGAAGAAGTCAAATAATATACAATGGCTTTGGCAGAGGAATCTCTGAGGCATGGATGGGCAGAAGTTAGATCGGTGGGTGATTTGCAGTAGATCAACAAAGGTTCCTGGCTCCTAACAATCACAACAGCAAACCGACTCCCTTAAATTAGGTTGCTGAAATGAAGAACACTAAACAGGAGTGTGAAACATTGTGGGAAAGAACTGTGGGAGCTCAGTTCAATTCTGGTACTGAAAACAAATTCCTAGTCTCAGAATGTGCTCAGAGGCATTTTGTTCTTTCACACCATTTCTTCTGCCTCTGCTCAGTACCTCTTGGGGTGCTAGTAAAAAAGATGAAGATCTGTGAAGGCTGCCCACTCCTGCGCTAAGACTCCCCCCTTTTCTTTTCCTACACTGTTTTTTTCTTTCCTCCTTATTTGCTAATCCCCCTGGCAGCGGAACATTCATCTCATTCCAGCACAATGTAATATGTATTTTTTATATACATATTTCTTTTCATGCCACAAAAAAGCCAGAACAAATAATACATTCCTTGTGTGAGTCATTCTACCTGCAAACCCCAACATCACATTTTAAAATAGCCAAAGAATTTCAGGCCCCAGCATGCATTTCAGACGAAAGCACTTTAGTTTGAGTCAAATCAACTTCCTCCTTCCACCAGAGGTGGGTTGCTGCTAGGAGAAAGAAAAGGAACAAGAATGGGCAACAAATGCTCAGTTTCTAAGTCAAAGCTTAATTAAGACTGCAGCCCTATGCACAATTATTTCAGGCTGGTTTGCACATGATTTAATAAACTCATACCCCTGAACATTTATCCAACAAGAACAGGAACGTCCTGTTCCTCCATATTAGTAGTAGCATAGTCGTGCCTTGGTTGTTCCAACTTCCGAAAACATTTGACAACCAAGGCGCCGTTTCCGATTGGCTGCAGAAGCTTCCTGCACTCAATCGAAAGCCGCGTTGGAAGTTCAGCTTCCAAAGAACGTTCACAAACAGGAACATTCATGGTTTGCGGCATTCGGGAGCCAAAACGTTCGAGTAGCAAGGTGTTCAGGATTCAAGGTACGACTGTAGTAGTAATATTTTTTAAAGTTATATCCCACTCATTTGACTGGGTTGCCCCAGTCACTCTGGGTGGCTTCCAACATGCATAAGAAAAAAAACAAAACAAACATTATCCTGAAAGATCTTCATTGGCTCCCAATACGTTTCCGAGCACAATTCAAAGTGTTGGTGCTGACCTTGAAAGTCCTGAACGGCCTCGGTCCTCTATACCCAAAGGAACATCTCCACCCCCATCATCCAGCCCGGACACTGAGGTCCAGTGTTGAGGGCCTTCTGGCGGTTCTCTCCCTGCGAGAAGTGAGGTTACAGGGAACCAGGCAGAGGGCCTTCTCGGTAGTGGCACCTGCCCTGTGGAACGCCCTCCCAGCAGATGTCAAGGCAATAAACATCTATTTTACTTTTAAAAGACAACTGAAGGTGGCCCTGTTTAGGGAAGTTTTTAATGTCTGAGGCTGTATTGTTTTTAATATTCAGTTGGAAGCTGCCCAGGGCAGGGTATAAATAATAAATTATTATGTACTATTATTATTATTTGATGTCTTCTAAAGGTGGTATAGTTACTTATCTCCTTGGCTAAGGGGTTGCATAACTCCATACCCGCCAACATTTTTCCAATGAAAATAGGAACGTCCTAAGGAAAAGTGGGACATTCCGGGATCAAATCAGAAACCAGGATGGCTTCTGTAAATCCAGGACTGTCCCCCCAAAATAGGGACACTTGGGGGTCTGTAAACTATGGTGTGTTTGCTGTGAATGAGCAAGCTGATCCTGAGAGATAAGAATTTTTATCACTGTTAAATGGCAGCCTTTACTAGTCAATCCCCGCTACTTTCTTTGGTACAATCTTTGGTCCACCCCTGTGCTTGGATATCCTGATTCTGGTGGTGGCTGGAGATCCCTCCCCCAAATAGCCCCATCTCTTTCTTTAAAAAAGTCTGCAAGATTTTCTTTCAGATGTAGACCTTAAGGTCTTAGCAACTAGCTTTTACGCCTTTGTATCCTCTAGGCTAAGCTAATAATAGTGCTTATTAGAGCTACTATTTTTAGCAATATTTCCTAAAGGCAAACTTTCTGCCTTCAGGGGACAATTTCCAGACTGACTTGCCTGCTAAGCAACATGTGTGTGTCTGCCACACAACAGCAGAGGACTCTAGGGCATTTATTCCTAGGACAGAGATTTCCTATTAAACCTCTTGATGATTTGCAATTGATTGGCAACGTATTCTCACTCCTGACTGTTTATCAATAGCAACAACAAATATGTTGTTCCCCATTACCAGCATATATATTAAAGGTAAAGGGACCCCTGACCATTAGGTCCAGTTGTGACCGACTCTGGGGTTGCGGCGCTCATCTCGCTTTATTGGCTGATGGAGCCTGCGTACAGCTTCCGGGTCATGTGGCCAGCATGACTAAGCCGCTTCTGGCGAACCAGAGCAGCGCATGGAAACGCCATTAACCTTCCCGCCAGAGCGGCACCTATTTATCTATTTGCACTTTGATGTGCTTTCGAACTGCTAGGTTGGCAGGAGCAGGGACTTGAGCAACGGGAGCTCACCCCATCGCGGGGATTCAAACCGCCGACCTTTTGATCAACAAGTCCTATGCTTTGTGGTTTAACCCACAGCGCCACCCGTGTCCCAGCATATATATTAGCCTGCTGCAAAAACAATGATTTGAGAAAGCAGGTTTTTGTGCATGAAAGTTCTCCTTAAAAAATAAAGTCCAAAATTGAAGTGGGTGGGCCTGATCCCCACAGCTTACAATACCACCAGAGGGCCATCCTAGGACATGGTGGCCCTTGACAGCTACTTTTGAGGATGTCAAGAGTCTGGGACACACTTTGAAAACAATTTCTCTGCTCAGCTGAAAACTGATGGACTTACATGGCTTCTTGGTGCGGCCCAAAATGGCTACTGTTATGCACTTACAGAAGACGTAACTGAGGGAGGAGGCCAAGGAATGCAGAATTTCCACACACGCATCCCCGCCCCCAAAGCTGACAGGAGAGACAGGCCGAATCAATAACAATGTAAAGCAATTCTCCGTTGTATTATAAACACATCTAATTCCTGTCACCGCCAAGCGACCTGAAGCCAATTTTTTTAAGTGAAGAGGAAATTGGAAGCAGAAAATCTCCCTGAGGGAAATCCTGACAGGAAAATGTTTAACGACAACTCTGTTATAATAGCACTTTAGGAAATCAGATGCATTTCCCTAAGGCTGACCCTGAAAAAAATCAGACTTTTGAGTGTGTGTGTGTGTGTGTGTTTAGCAGGGCAGGGGGAGATCCAAAATTTTGTATGAGAGGAATGCTTCCTCAGACTTTGGAAGAGGGGATGGTTAAGTGGTAGCACATATTGCTTTGGATGAGGAAGATCTGGCTCAATCCTTGGCCTTTCCTGATGAAATGATCTCAACTGGCAGCAAAAGGGGAATACCCTTCCCGGACTCGAGAGCTGGATTAAACAGTCCTGGACATGATGAATCAACGGTCTGCCTCAGTATGCTAAGTTTCATAGGCACATGTTTTCTGACAGCTCAGGCACAATTTTAAACTGGAGACTTTGAAAACTGGAGGCTCACAACTCCACCCATCAGAGGCAGATTCAAAGGCACACAACTGGTTCGGTCGCACTGGGTGCAGAGCCTTCGGGACACTGCAGGAGCCACCAGAACTGTGAGGTAGAACGGAAACTGAAAGGCGAGGGACACCAAGTTTTGGCATCGCACAGGGAGCCGCTGAATTTTGAGACTCCCCCAAGGTCCGCCACTGCACCCGTCTACCCTAAATGGTTTAATTTCAGAGTGTGAGAGAGTAAAAGTCAGTGTGGTAAAACTACACCATTCTTTCCCAACCTGGGATCTTCCAGGTTTTCTGGCTACAACTCCCATCAGCCCTAGACGGTCTGGGCAATGGGAAGTGTAGTCTAACAAATGTCTTGATGACACCAGATTAGGGAAAGCTAAGTTTACAGTGTTTGACTGGGATTTGGGAAACCCAGCTTCAAATCACTATGAAGCTCCTGTGGTGATCTTGGGCCAGAGTCTTTCTCTCTCTCTTTCTCTTGGCTGAGCATGAGCTGCTGCAAACATGAAATGAAAGAAAGGCAGCATATGAATGTAATGAGTAAGTAAATAAGTAAGTAAAGCAGAATAGCTTGCCCCCAAAAGAGCTGGACTAATGCATCTCTCAGCGCAAGACTGGTCCCATCACCTCCTGGCAAATAGAAGGGGAAGAAATGGAGGCAGTGAGAGATTTTACTTTCTTGGGCTCCATAATCACTACAGATGGTGACAGCAGCCACGGAATTAAAAGACGCCTGCTTCTTGGGAGGAAAGCAATGACAAACCTAGACAGCATCTTAAAAAGCAGAGACATCACCTTGCCAACAAAGGTCCGTACAGTTAAAGCTATGGTTTTCCCAGTAGTGATGTATGGAAGTGAGAGCTGGACCATAAAGAAGGCTGATCGCTGAAGAATTGATGCTTTTGAATTATGGTGCTGGAGGAGACTCTTGAGAGTCCTATGGACTGCAAGAAGATCAAACCTATCCATTCTGAAGGAAATCAGCCCTGAGTGCTCACTGGAAGGACAGATCGTGAAGCTGAGGCTCCAGTACTTTGGCCACCTCATGAGAAGAGAAGACTCACTGGAAAAGACCCTGATGTTGGGAAAGATGGAGGGCACAAGGAGAAGGGGACGACAGAGGACAAGATGGTGGGATAGTGTTCTCAAAGCTACCAGCATGAGTTTGACCAAACTGCAGGAGGCAGTAGAAGACAGGAGTGCCTGGCGTGCTCTGGTCCAGGGGGTCACGAAGAGTCAGACACGACTAAACGACTAAACAACAACAGCAGCAGCACAAAACATCCCTGTGAATATGCCTAAAGACAGGAAGGAGACCATATCAGGACAGTGAGTCATATCTAGTGGCATGGGTGTCTCCCCCTCTTGCTGTGACACACTCCCCTTCCCCCTTGTCTCCTAGAACCAGAAGAGGCATGAAGAGTGTGGAGGAGAGGCTGTCTGATATGCAGGCAGTCTCTGGTTGCTTGGGAAAAACCCTGGTGAGGAGGTGGGGACTTTCAGTTTCAGCAGCCAATTTTCGTGGAAGACGACCACTGGGAATGAGGTGCTCTGCTCATTAGGCCTGACATTCAACCAAGTCTGTGGAGGTTGTGTTTTTGCTAATGACTCTGTGTTTACTGACTGGCACACTCCTGTGACATCTAGAGACAAAAACGGGGACCCTCCTCCCAATTCTGCCGCTCCTTTGCACTGGGCTGAGCGCAATATTCCAGAGTGATAAAGCATGCTTAGCTGCAGCAGGCAGACTGCTCCATGGAATGATGCTATGAGCTCACTGGAGTCTTCACTTCATTAGCTTGTTTTATTTATAAAAGTATTTCTCTACCGCCCACTCACATACAACATGAAGGCGGTGCACGTGATAAAATACGGCAAAATAATACACGACTATCACAATAATTACTTATGTCTCACTCTTTGCGAATGACCCGATTGGATCGTTTGTGCCATATTTTCCTTTAGAAGAAGAGCTAATTGTGATTTGTCGTTTAGTGGGGATGAGGGCTGACTTTGCTTGCAGCACTGCTGAATGAAAAATAAAGGGGAAAGATGCCTTCTCCCTCCCTCCCTCTGTCTGTCTCTCTCTCTCTCTCTCTCTCCTCAATTAGAATTGGCACAAGTGGAGAAACCTTTGTATTTGCCCAGTCTTGGAAGTTGTCTCCCATTTGTCATCCATCCTCTATCAGAGAAAACCTGGCTGGCTGCCGTCTCCCCCAGCAATTTCCCAGTGACGTGCAAGAACAGCCAAGAACATGATGGGGGAGAGAGCGGAAGAGCAGTACATCAGTATCTTGAGGACAGGCACTTCAGGACTCCATAGGAATCTCCCCAACAGACATAGTTCTGTTGTATCCTGAAGCAATCACTCATTTGGCACAGTAGGACGGCAATGGTGGGGAAAGGCTACTTCTGCTCCTAAGCGGGATCTGCAATCTCAACAACAAAAGTGGTCAGCCAAGATGGCATATTGTTTCCTGCTGGGCAGACTGGCAGTGCAGCTCAGCCCCTCTTCTGATGCCAGAGGACGTCCTTTTCTTCCCTGCGCCACCAGCCCCTGGTAACGTAACCTTTATCTTGGCCAAAACAAACTAGATGCCTGAGATCCGGTTTCCAAAAACCTCAGCAAACGAAGGGCACAGAGAAAGAAACTGTATTAATTTGACTAGAGCAAACATAAAGAGACAGAGAGAGAGATCCGTAACTAGTATGGCCACAAGTACGCTGTGTTGTATAACAGATTGTATAATAGATTTGCAGCTGCTTTGGACAGAGATCAGTGTTTTGGTTGCTGCTCTGTAAAGCACTGCTAATATTAAATGTGCTTTCAAAGAATCATAGAATTGCATAGTTGGAAGAGACCCCAAGGATCATCCAGCTCTGTTAAGTATAGTGATTTAAGTCACTGAAATTGGAAATGCTTGTATGCATTAGGTAAAGGGTAAAGGGACCCCTGACCATTAGGTCCAGTCGTGACCGACTCTGGAGTTGCGGCGCTCATCTCATTTTATTAGCCGAGGAAGCCGGCATACAGCTTCCGGGCTATGTATGCATTACTATGTGTTTAAATTTGATTGGTTGGCAACTGAATTCTAGAGAGGTCTCTAGTAGTTCTCATGTCACTGGATAACGTTGGTCACTTGGGAGGTATCTGGTGGAGGAGCGGCTCCATTTTTTGTGAAGCAAGATGACTCCACTGTGAACACTGCTAAGTTGAATAGAGCGTTGGAGTGCTTCTTCTTTGCTTGAAAGAAAGACAGCAAAGCTGCGGGAGAAGGGGAAAGTGGAAATCCCTTATAGGAGCTGCAAGGCATGGCCTAACTGAGATACAGAAGGCTTGAGTGCGGAGCTCTGGAAAGAGAGGAAAATACACTTGTTTGGAAGCTGAAAGAAGAGGCTTTAAGCCCATGCTTGGAGAAGCATATGACTGTAAATATCATGTTTTAATTCATCTATAAGTTTCTGCAAGTAAAGTTTTTGAATATTAAAGTCTGGGCATTGGTATAATTTCCAAAGAAAAGTGTCAGTCTAAGGTTACCAGAGTGGCTGGGGAAACCCAGCCAGATGGGCAGGGTAGGGTATAAATAATAAATTTATTATTATTATTATTATTATTATTATTATTATTATTATTATTATTACTACTACTACTACTACTACCAGATTTTTTTTCAATGAATCCAGGGACACTTTTCAACTTCAATGGATTTTGTATGGGGACTGATTTGTAAATCTGGGGACTGTCCCTGGGAAGCGGGGACATCTGATAACCTTATGTCAGTCATATATATGATTTGAGCGTCTCAGCTGCTATTTCGCTATTCTTACTTCAACAAGAACAAATCCTTGAAATGCAGGAATCACGGCTAAAGACTCCCTGACAGCTGGCCATCTAACCTCTGCTTAAAAACATCCAGTGAATGAGAGCCCCCCCCCACTATCATTTTATTTACTTGTTTACGATTAGGCGACACTGAAGAGCAGAGCAAGTGATCCAGCCATGTCACGTCTCAATTATTTGTGCACAGAGGTCACCCAAGGTTGCACCCGCTGCCACAAATCAATAGAGAAACTGGCTGTGTTACAGAAGGATGAATTTATTGCAGGTACCGAAACTCTCAAGCTTTGGAGTGGATGAATTTATAAAGTTTGGCTTCTCTCGGTTCCGCATATTTCCAGTTGTAAATTCAGTTCTCCACATTTACACACACACACACACACACACACACACACACACACACACAAAATTATCATCATCATAAAGCTTTGCCAACATTTTAGTGTGAATTTCTCTTAATATACAGCCAGCATGGCCAGTGGCCAGGGATATTGGGAGTTGTAGTTCAGCCATGTCTGGAGTAAGCCAAATATTCCCCACATTTGAAATAAGAGGAATATCCCCCATAAAACAGGATAGTGCCTACCAACCCTGGTCCACAGGCCTTCCCAGCTATAAATCCCCAGCCTTGCTGGAATAAGGGTCAGTCCACATTTGGGACCATGAGATGCCTGAATAGTCTGGCCATCACCCAAGCAGTGCAGGCAAGCTGCCATCTTGCAGGAATAACCATTCAATCAGTTTCTAAGTGGAGCTTTCCGGTTAAATGATGAACTTGTGAGTTCTTGGTAAAAGAGAGAGGAGGTTTTCTAATGATTTGACTGCCACCGCAATGAAGCTGTGTGAGGATTAATCGATCCTTATCTGTCTGCAACTTGCACACACAGTTAACACAATGGGAGCATGGAGACTTCCAACAAAGAAATACTGTATTTATTTGCATTATAGATTGGCCTTGTCATTGGCATTGTAACAAAGATCTTTTTTGAAAAAAGAAACCCGGAAACAAGAACCTTCTTTCTGTTCTTAAGTTGGCTCTGGAAGGGAAGAAAATATACTGCACTGGCAAGCATGTAGACTGCCCAGAGAACCAATCTAGGGTCATAACTACAGGGTACTAAGTAGAAATACCCCAGCATTCTTCCCATATAGCTGCTGAGGTGGTCTCAAGACCCCCCAAGAACAGCATGGAGAACTGGGCACAAGCTAACAAAAAGAATTTCAATAGGGACAAATGTCAGGTTCTACATTTAGGCAGGAACAACCAGATGCACAAATATAATAATAATAATAATAATAATAATAATAATAATAATAATAATAATTTATTTATACCCCGCCCACCTGGTTGAGTTTCCCCAGCCACTCTGGGCGGCTCCCAATCAATGTTAAAAACAATACAGCGTTACATATTAAAAACTTCCCTGAACAGGGCTGCCTTAAGATGTCTTCTGAATGTCAGGTAATTATTTATCTCTTTGACATCTGATGGGAGGCCGTTCCACAGGGCGGGCGCCACTACCGAGAAGGCCCTCTGTCTGGTTCCCTGTAGCCTCACTTCTCGCAATGAGGGAACCGCCAGAAGGCCCTCGGCGCTGAACGATGGGGGTGGAGATGCTCCTTCATGTATACTGGACCGAGGCCATTTAGGGCTTTAAAGGTCAGCACCAACACTTTGAATCGTGTTCAGAAACGTACTGGGAGCCAATGCAGATCTCTCAGAACCGGTGTTATGTGGTCCCGGCAGCCATTCCCAGTCACCAGTCTAGCTGCCGCATTCTGGATTAATTGCAGTTTCTGGGTCACCTTCAAAGGTAGCCCCACATAGAGCGCATTGCAGTAGTCCAAGCGTGAGATAACTAGAGCATGCACCACTCTGGCGAGACAGTTCGCGGGCAGGTAGGGTCTTAGCCTGCGTACCAGGTGGAGCTGGTAGACAGCTGCCCTGGACACAGAATTGACCTGCGCCTCCATGGACAGCTGTGAGTCCAAAATGACTCCCAAGCTGCGCACCTGGTCCTTCAGGGGCACAGTTACCGCATTCAAGACCAGGGAATCCCCCACACCAACCCGCTCCCTGTCCCCCCAAAACAGTACTTCTGTCTTGTCAGGATTCAACCTTAATCTAAATATAGGATGGGCTTGCCAGTACTACATGTGAAAAGGATATAGGGGTCTTAGTAGACCACAAGCTTAACATGAGTCAAGAATGGATTCACCAGCAAAAAAAGCTGATGCTATTCTAGGCTGCATCAACAGAAGTCCAGTGTCCCAATCAAGGGAAGTAATTGGTAAAGTGACCCCTGACCGTTAGGTCCAGTCGCAGACGACTCTGGGGTTGCGGCGCTCATCTCGCTTTATTGGCCGAGGGAGCCGGCGTACAGCTTCTGGGTCATGTGGCCAGCATGACTAAGCCGCTTCTGGCAAAACCAGAGCAGCGCAAGGAAACGCCGTTTACCTTCCCGCCGGAGCGGTACCTATTTATCTACTTGCACTTTGACGTGCTTTTGAACTGCTAGGTTGGCAGAAGCAGGGACCGAGCAACAGGAGCTCACCCCGCCGCGTGGATTCAAGCCGCCAACCTTCCGATCGGCAAGCCCTAGGCTCTGTGGTTTAGACCACAGTGCCACCTGCGTCCCAAGGGAAGTAATAGAACCACTCTATTTCGACTTGGTCAAACCACACCTGGAATACTGTGTCCAATTCTGGGCACCACAGTTGACAAGCTGGAACCTGTGCAGAGGATACAAGCAAGATGATCAAGGGGCTGGAAGCCAAGCCTTATGAGGAGTGGTTGACGGAGCTGGGTATGTTTAGCGTGGAAAAGAGGAGACTGAGATGCCATCTTCAAATATCTCAAGGGCTGTCACATGAAAGATGGAGCAAGCTTGTTTTCTCCTGCTCCACAGGGTAAGACTCAAACCAATGGTTCCAAGTTACAATAAAGCAGATTCTGACGAAACATCAGGAAGAACTTTTTGACAATAAGAGCTGTTTGACAGTGGAACGGACTCCTTCTGGAGGTTGTGGACTCTCTTTCATTGAAGGTTTTAAAGCAGAGATTGGGTGGCCATCTGTCATGGATGCTTTAGCTGAGATTCCTGCTTGGCAGGGGGTTGGACTAGATGACCCTCAGGGGTCCATTCCAACTCTACAATTCTATGATTCTATGCAGCAGAGAGGAGATAGGGGATCATTCCATCTGGTAAGCTAAAATGTTTGTGCACACGGTGCGCTCATCACAGCAGACGTTGAATTCTACCCTAAGTGTTTTAGAAATGTATAAACTGCGGAAATTTGCCACCAGCTTCCCTGTGTGGGGTGACTGCTACATTATTATTTACCGTATTTGTCGCTCTATAAGATGCACCAGACCACAAGACGCACCTAGTTTTTGGAGGAGGAAAACAAGGTATTTTCTGAATATTCTGAATCTCAGAAGCCAGAACAGCAAGAGGGATCGCTGCGCAGTGAAAGCAGCAATCCCTCTTGCTGTTCTGGCTTCTGGGATAGCTGCGCAGCCTGCATTCGCTCCATAAGACGCACACACATTTCCCCTTACTTTTTAGGAGGGAAAAAGTGAGTCTTATAGAGCAAAAAATACAGTATTTTATTCATTATACAGTGGTACCTCGGGTAAAGAACTAAATTCATTCTGGAGGTCTGTTCTTAACCTGAAACTGCTCTTAACCTGAAGCACCACTTTAGTTAATGGGGCCTCCTGCTGCCACCACACAATTTCTGTTCTCATCCTGAAGTGAAGTCCTTAACTCGAGGTAATATTTCTGGGTTAGCGGAGTCTGTAACCTGAAGCGTCTGTAACCTGAAGCATATGTAACCCGAGGTACCACTGTATTTATATCCCACCTTTCCTCCCGAAGGAGCCCAGCACAGGAAGCACATCAATCATATATACATATTCCAAAAACAGTTTAAAACATTCTCTCAGCCAGTGGTTTCAGGGCTGTCGTGGGGTATAGATGTTCAAAATAAATATGTGTGGTAGAAAAGGCTGGCATGGGCTTTGTGTCAAAAGTCTAGCTAGGGGGGAAGATTTAACAATCCAGGCTGAGGCAGATGGGGGAGGGAAAATATATGGAGAGGCTGAAGTGAAGTCAAAGGGAAGCAAAGGGTGAAATCCAAGGTGATAAACTAATGGAACGAAAAAGCACAGGAGATAAATGGGAAGCGCTGGAGGTGTTGAAAGACAAAACGAAGTTCGCGGGAGAGTTAGCAATGCTATCTTGCACCTTGGTTCTCCAGGTTTAAGAAAGGGCAGCTGGCGCTTTATTCTTAAAAAATATAACTCTCAGAACTGTTGAATCAAAACCAAAAGAAGACGAAGACTGCAGGAAATCAGCTGGGGAGGTGTAAAGGAGGGAGAAGAGAAATCTGAACTAACAACCAGTCTCTTGACCAAAGAGAAAGGCAGACAGAACTTGCTGGCCAGATTTTTAATCAATGTTTCATCCATCAAAACTAACTGACCTGCCAGACAGAAGGCTGCAACTGTGTTAAATAATGTTGCATGGTACAAAGAGCTGAGGGCGAAGGGAATGAGAGCCACGTATGTCAGAGCAGTTTCAACTCTGCAGGCTGCTGTTCTCCGTCTCCACCACCCCTCCGTCCATCTCAGCTCCTGCATATCTCTGGGACGCAGAAGGCTGTTTGGAAAAGTGAGGCTGTTCTCCACTGACAAGAACACCCATTCCCAACTGCCCAACTTACAACGACTGCATCAAACTTTGGGGAAGGGCGACCGCTCATTCATAGAGCACCTTCGTCGCATGTCAAAGGTCCCTGGTTCCATCCCAGCATCTCCAGGTAGGACTGGGAATGCCTAACCTGAAACCCCAAAGAGATGCTGCCAGACAGTGTCAGCAATACTAAGCTAGATGCAGAGCATCTATGTTTCTTCCATCACATATAACCTTCCTTCCATACTGTGGGGTTGATTAGGCTCTGAAGCAGCAACCCAGTGACAGACAGTCTTTGCTTGCTTATTTCTGTTTTCTGGGCCCCATCAAAAAGAGGGCCATCCCAAGACATTTCGTTGCATGAGGCAGAATACAAGATGGCACCCACTCCCATTCCATGGACATAAATTGATCGGACTGACAGCCAAGAGTCCACTTCAGCACTGCCGATGGGCCAACACCCTTCTCTGCAGAAGGCTCGGTTGGGGTTGGGCATACAGGGCAGGCCACACACAGCATACACAACACCTCACATCTGCTTCCCACCCTCCAGCATCTGCCACCAGAGGCAGCTTCCTCACTCTGCCTAATGACAGGGCCGGCTATGTCCAAGAAGCCTATTTATATACCAAAACCAATAATGGGAAAAGAAGTGGGATATGCAATAACTCGCCCTGCTCAGAAGTAATTATGAAGTATATTTCCGCCGTCTTTGACACCACCGCTGCAAATATCATCCACAAAGATATTATTCCCCTCTTTTCTGATTCATTGCCTAACCTCTGCATAAGCGCATTCTGCCTCGTCTTTGTCCAACTTCTGCCGCGTTGCCATGGAAGTTGAGGATTCAATTCCTCCAGCTCTTGTACATTTGCTTGTACACTTCTGGCAACAAAGGTGGAATCCATCTGTTTTGTTCAGATAGTGTTGTCCTGGCAATAGCATTCGCTGCCGTATTGTTCTATTAAAAGGTGACACTTTAAGGCAAATTACATTACCAGATGATGATTATTATTATTATTTTAAGAATGCCATTAGCAGGCTTCTGGTTTAGAAGAAATAGAGCCAGTTCAACAGAAAAAGTCAATCTCTTGCTGCACTGATAACTAGCAATGGAGGAGATATTCGATTCAGTTCACATTTGATCATGAACTGACCCAATTAACCATACACTCTTCTCCAACAAGAAAAAAGGTATAGGAAAACATGCATATTAGGGGAAAGTGTGCATTAAAACACATATATTAGTTAAAATAGCTTGCATAATTATATTGGGCTGTATTCAACTAAATCCTACTCAAAGTAAACTCATAGAAATTAATGAACCTAACTTCATTTTCGCCAAGTCCATTAACTTCAAAGGGTCTCCCTGAGTAGAACTGGCACTGAATACCACCCATTATATTAGGGGAAACTGCTACAATGCTATGCATATATGAGGGGGAAAATGCATACAAAATTGTGTAGTTCAGACAAATGCGCACTAAAATGTTAACAAATTTTAATAACTGGTTAGATTAGAAATATAATAATATATCAAAAGTGACAAATTGGGAATTGATAAATTTGTCCATCTTTATTAGTAACATCCCTTCCAGCCAGACCAGAGAATAGCAAACATTAATTCTTCAAGTATCCCCCCAGTTTCTGCTTTTTTCAATATTAGTCTATTAGTATAGAATTAGCCCCAGCAATGTGCACAGGGGTCCAGAATGCAATCCCCCCACAAAACAGTCACTGCCTGTATATAAACGAACATAAACACAGTGGCCCTTGTTTTGTGGCTGTACTCTTCCTTCTGTTTCTAGGCTCCCTCTCCCCTAATGTTCCAACTTCTTACAACTTGATCTTACTCCCAGTCCAATCCCACATAGCTACTCCTGTCCCTAGGGTACAGGTGAGGCTTTACTCTGAATCACAACTGCCAACTTTCTCTTTCCTCACAGAAACAAAACTGCAAACATCCCGACAGCTGTGTCCCATCAGCAACTAGAATGTTTAGGAATGTTCTATACTGTGTGCTGTCAAATCAGCATCTTTTTTCCCATGTGACCACTAGGAACTTTTTATACAGGCACAAAAAGTGCAGGAATCAACCTGTGATTACCACACCAAAACATAGCTGTCAACAGTCCCTTATTTGGCGGGAAAGTCCCTTATCCCAGCACCATGTCCCGCTGCTGTCCCTTATTGATAATGTCCCTTAAATTTCCCAGGTTTCAAAGGAAGCAGCTCCTCTCCCTCCCTCCCTGCTGGCCAGGGAGGAGGGAGGCTCCAACTGTGTTGCTTGGCTGCGTTGCTCACCCAGTAAGGAGTCTAAGAATGACTGGGGGGTGGAGCTTGCATGCCTTGTGCCGATCAAATCGGCCGCGTTGCCTGGGGACTCACCTTTGCTCAGCGCTTCCCAGTGGAGAGGGGACGGTGGTTTTCCTTGCTGCATCCCCTTGGCCGGGTTGCTGCGCTGTGGGAACCACTGCTTGAGGCTTTGTTTGGCTGCTGGCTGGGCTTTCTGCCTTTGGCTCGGAGGGGCTCAGAAGTTGAACATTCCTGTGCCCAAAAAACCCTTATTTTGGCTGCTGATCCCTTATTTTCAAATCTGTAAGTTGACAGCTATGCACCAAAACAGAAAATTGGTACCAGGCCTCTGATGATTGCAGAGAAACTGCTTTATGTCATGCATGACATTTTCAAGACGCCCTTGCTGGGCAACTCCTGCAAAGCACATTTCTAGCTTCTCTGAACGTAGGTCGTACTGTATTTCTAGGTCTTCCACACTATATTTCCACCCAGCCGGCTTTCATAGCTTTGCGCTTGGATGAGCGCTGCCATAAAGTGATGATACACACATGCCTTTGTGCAGCCAGCCAATTCATTTTTGACATGATCTGTGGGACAAGGATCCAGCTGCCTGCTGCTACTCTTTAGCAGCAGAGTCTGCTTCCTTGCTCCAAAACTGCCATCTACGGTCATAGAAGCAGCTTGGATCCTGTCCAGTCTCAGGCCAACTGGGAGCAGCAGCGTTCGTTAACTCACCGCCTGGCCAAATGGAAAACCTACAAAATCACTAAACGGTGTGATACTTCGTGCTGGTTCACACATTCAGAACAAAGCTCCAACTGGGGCAGCTTGCCCACACTTTATCCCGCCCCATGTATGGTGCAGGCTGCGACCAGGGCTGGCACCAGCACCCAGCATCCACTGGCAGCTGCCATGGCCCCAGCAGGACCCATCTTTGATGCCTGAGTGCTGGCAGTTCAGGTCCATCATTCACACTTCCTGCAATGCCATCCGAGAAAAGCCTTCAATACAAGTTCAAACAGAGATTGCTGACTCTTCCAGTATATCTGAAGGAGCGTCTCCACCCCCTTCGTTCTGCCCGGACACTGAGGTCCAGCGCCGAGGGCCTTCTGGCGGTTCCCTCACTGCGAGAAGCCAAGTTACAGGGAACCAGGCAGAGGGCCTTCTCGGTAGTGACATCCGCCCTGTGGAACGCCCTCCCACCAGATGTCAAAGAGAACAACAACTACAGTGGTACCTCAGGTTAAGAACTTAATACGTTCTGGAGGTCTGTTCTTAACGTGAAACTGTTCTTAACCTGAGGTACCACTTTAGCTAGTGGGGCCTCCCGCTACCGCTGCACCATTGCCACACGATTTCTGTTCTCATCCTGAAGCAAAGTTCTTAACCCGAGGTACTATTTCTGGGTTAGTGGAGTCTGTAACCTGAAGCGGCTGTAACCTGAAGCATCTGTAACCCGAGGTACCGCTCGCTGTACCAGATTTTTAGAAGACATATGAAGGCAGCCCTCTTTAGGGAAGCTTTTAATGTTTAATGCCTTACTGTATTTTAATATTTTGTTGCAAGCTGCCCAGAGTGGCTGGGGAAGCCCAGCCAGATGGGTGGGGTATAAATAAATTATTATTATTATTATCATCATCATCATCATCCCCCCGTTGGATTTAGCAGTAGGTATCTCAGGAGCTGCTACCCAGAAACATCAATCTTTGTCAAGAGGTTCTAGAACAGGTATAGGTCTGGGAGGAGTGGCACCATCTTTCCCCCAGCAATGCATCTGAAATAATGCACAGCATCTTTCCAACCGATGCATTGAACACAGCAGAGGACAGCAAGGCGTGCAGCAGCACTTCACGTGCCTCCCCCCAACGGATGCTTCCACTTAGTGGGAAGGAGAGGGAGAGAGGCAATGCAGTGGGGAGTAAGGCGGTGCATAAAAAACTTTTTTTAAAAAAATGCCTGCTTCAAAGGCATCTTACTACACTAGGGATTACCGTATTTTTCGCCCTATAGGACGCACCAGCCCATAGGACTCACCTAGTTTTTTTGGGGGGGGGGAATTCAAGGGGGGAAAATTATTTCCCTCCCAGGTTTGCGCAGCCATCCCCAAGCTAGAAGAGGGAGACGGAGCGCTCCGTCTCCCTCTTCTGCCTTCAGGGACACCTTGCCCCGCTGTCCCCCGAGTTTGTGGGGCTGGCGGGGGGAGAAGCAAGCGGACTGAGACCCAGTAAACAACTTGGTCCAGGCTTTTATAGCCTGTAGTCACTCTCCCTCCTCCTTCACCGGGAAGACACGGAAATTTCTTATTGGTCAAGAGAGAAGCCATATATGATGTAGGAGCAATTAAAACAACCGTTCTGATATGATTTATGACACAAGATGCACATGCTGCAAGTATATGATGCCAGTTTTTTAGTTTTTTTTGGGCATGGCTCCATCATTCCTCTTAGATCCTTTGCCAAGAGATAACATACTTCCCTAGCTCACATATTTACAGCTTTCGTGGGTGACACTGACCTGACCCTGAGCTAGCATGCGAGGATATCTAGCTTCCTTGCCAAGATTCTCGCATGTTCAACTGGTCAGGTGGGTTTAGTTCACTCACAGCTCATTCCTCACATGTTTCTAGCCTGGGTCTGCTTAACCTTTGTATGAACCTTTTAGCTTAAAGTGAACTGTAAGCTACATCAGAAGGAATGTTCCTCGTTTTACATCCTTTTGTTTTGCAGGCCTGGGGATCATTTGCATTCAAATTGGTGGTTCAAAATAAATTCTGATCGACGCCTCCTACAATAATATGATAACATGGCAGGCCAGCTAGCCACCAACTGCAGAGGTCAGGAAATTTGCTCTAAAAAGAAGTTTAGTGCTAATTATTATTATTATTATTATTATTATTATTATTATTATTATTATTATTATTATTATTATTATTTATTGGTATCCTGCCCTCCCCGGCCGAAACTGGGCTCAGGGCGGCTAACATCAAATTAATTAATTTTAATTAATTTTACAATGAATGATTTTAGAGTGTTGTTTATGTTATACTTTTATACTGTTTTATTGTTGTTAGCCGCCCTGAGCCCGGCCTCAGCTGGGGAGGGCGGGATATAAAAAAAAATTATTATTATTATTATTATTATTATTATTATTATTATTAGGGCCTGTGAGAATGCTGGGAGGCCTCTTTCATATTAGTTCTTATACAAAAAGAGAAGGGGAGTCAGGCTGCGCCCTGACCAAAGGCCTGGCGGAACAACTCCATCTTGCAGGCTTTGTGGAAAGATGTCAAATACCGCAGGGCCTTGATCTCTTGTGACAGAGTATTCCACCAGGCCGGGGCCAAGACCAAAAAGGTCATGGCCCTGGTCGAGGCCAGCCTAATATCCCTGAGGCCCAGGATCTCTAAGCTGTTATTATTTGCAGACCATAAGGTCCACCTTGGGGCATACCAGGAGAGGCGGTCCTGTAGGTACGAGGGTCCTAGGCCGTATAGGGAACACTACCATTCCCAACTTTACTGCCTCTGGTTTGTTTGTTTTTTAACTTTAAACTGTTCCTGGAAAGTTTGAGTTTCTTCTTCCACTTTTTCCCACCCTCCAATCCCACCTGAAAAAGCTTAGACGTGAAAGCTCCAGACCCGTGCTAATTATTTGTGCCGTGACAGCTGAAATTTGGATTACTGCAATGGGGTTTTGGAAGACATCCTCCAGCGTCCAAAGCTCTCCATAGAATATGATTAGAAAGAAGACAGAAAAGAAGACCGACAAATCCATGAACGCTTGAAGCCGGCCGTTTGTAACTTTAGACTTCTTTTAATCAAAAATTCATTCCACAACACAGGTTTGAGCCTCTAGTGAGATTTTGCTAGCGAAGTAGCAACATTTGGGGAAGGGGGAGGAGGGCAAAGATAAAGCGTGAGAAAGCATTTAATCTGGAACACCCCAAGCGCATGTGCTTGACGGTGTTTGTTAATGAGAAATTAAAACAAAAGGATGCGAGCGCATTTGATTGCTGGAACGGGAGGTTTCGGCTTTCTTGAAAGAGAGATTTGTGCTTAAAACCAAGACTAGCTCAGCTCACAAAGTGCTGAAAGCAGCACCTCAAAAGGACTACCGCTGCCACCATTTCACAACCGCCTCAAGAATATGACAGACAAACACCCCTGGCATATTTACTCGCTGTTCTCTTGGCGGTGGATCTCACACAAGTAAGGGAATGTGTGAAGTCATCTGCATGCAGCAGTGGCCCTGCTGCTGCTCACATCATCTGGTTGTTAACCACGTGGGTGGAAAGGCTTCTCTCATTCCTTTATACCAGTGTGGGAGAAATCGCCCACAGAGGAACCAAGCACCGTGCTGCTAAGTCCACTTTTACAAAGGAAGGAGGTCCATTCTTCACAGATGTGATCAGAGGGGTACCAAAGGGTAGACAGGAATGAGTCATTGCACTAAACAACCGGAAGGGTTATTATGGAAGGGACAGTGAAAGCATAAGAAGCAGCCTGCTGGATTGAACTAAAGGATCACCCAGAACAGATTCCTGTTCTCACAGTGGTCAACAAGATGCCTATGGAAGTCCACCAGCAGACAATCCCCCTCTCTCACTGTTGTTCTCCAGAAACTGCCTCCAGAGCCTCTGATACTATCATGGCTTGTGTCCCACACAGCATGCATGGAGATCCACTCGTGCAATGGGACTTCCCCTTCCCCTCTGGGCAGACTCTCAAAATCTGATCCAGGAGGTCCTCCAATTCTCTGAAGCAGATCTTGAGGAAGCATGAGGTACTGCGGGAAAGCAGAGAGGAGGGGAGAGCTCCATCGCAGAAGTCTGTCATGACCTCCATGACCAGCATCCATGACCTCACCTTCTATGAGTTTGCTTGTCTACATTGGTGGCATCGCTACATATGGTGGTGGCACATTCCATCATGCAACTGTGCACTGTGGCTCAATGGGAGGTCTCCTGTGCAATCCATTTCCAGGGGGGTAGCTCTGTTGCAGCAGAAGGAAGGGTCTTGCTTAAGACTTGTCATGTTGGCTCCAATTCTGCCGGCACCCTTCACTACACCTGAGTTCACTATTACAGGAAACCATCATCCAACATGAGCTTTTAAATCAGGACTCCTACCAATTGGGCGCAAGTTCCTTATCCCCTGTGGACCGTACTGGGTTACCCAGAGACATGATGTCAGCAATACTGCAAGCCATACCACCTGACTCGGTACTGGTCAGGTGACCCAGGGACCCCACAGAGTACCACCTAGTTCTATAAAGTATCAGCCTTAGGACCTGCAACCAGAGATCCTTCTCAGACTCTTCTTTCCACCCTGAACCTGTCACTTAAGACCTTTTTGGTCTGCTTTGGCTACAGCATCTACCTCCAGCTCCTCATCAGCCTCAAGGCTTCCTCCTTGATGAACTTGGAGGCCCTGATCCTGCTGTCGCTTGGGATGCTGACCCCAGTGAACCCTGATGGCAAGTAAATTGGCTACCTCTCTCATGAAACACATTCAGATTCATTCAAGCTCAACTGCTCAACCAAGGCTTTGATACTCAGCGTGATGAGGTCAAACACCAACAAAAGGAACCTGTGCCGATATTCTAGCTAGGGACCTGAGCTACTGTACCTAGCAATAGGAAATCACCCACCTGGGGCAGCATGCGATTTTCCTCCTCCAGCTGTCTTACTCTTGCTTCCAGCTGCCTAACATAGGACAAGGTTGATTCTAAAATTAAAAAAAGACAAAAGAAAAGAACTCTGATTATACACACACGTCTACTTTGGCACACCCGAAATCAGAATTAGTCACCGACAGGTGATTTCTGGCTGGGTGTCTTCTGAGCAGTAGCTATGCAATTACTCTAAGATATATGGTAAAAGCATTCTGTTCTGTCGCGCTCTCTGGATTCATATTTCCAAGTGTCGGCTGCAGCTAGAAGCCATCTAAGCCTTCAAAGTTTGGGTATTGTCGACTCATTTCCCCCCTCTGTCTATGCAGGATCTAAACTACTGGTCTCAAGGACCAGTTTGGAAGTCACATTTCTCGCCCTGGGTGATGCAGAAGCATGAGGTGTCCATGCTCAGATTCACATGCTAAAAACTAGAGGGACACACATGCTCCCAGATCCACTTTGCATATGTGTCTTAAAAAAACACACACATCCAATCTGTTTCTGAATCACCCTGTGAACTCTCTGCTTTGAGCTGTGTTTCAGATTCTGAGCCATTCTGTGTAAAAGGAGGAGTGAATCTGTTCTCCCATTCACTGTAATGGGGAATTAAAAACAGCTAGATCTTCTCCAACTTTGGCCAGAGTGGCTGAAATTTACAGGCACAGGAGCCCCTTGCGTATAGATTAAGCCTGCCAAATTGCAGATAAATTGGTCCAGGGGTTGTTTTTGTGCAGAAAGTAAAAGGGATTCACTTTTCTCCATAATAGAAGAAATTGTTGTCTCTTTCTTAGCTTAAAATAATTAAGAGACAGCTGAGTAAGGCATTTTATGTTATGAACTGCCACAGCACGCACGCGCACACACATTCATTCATTCATTATAGGGTGCATCGAATTCTTAGTTACTCGTTTTTTGAAATATGTACTGGTCTTTCTTTCTGATGTTTGTTTTTGTCCTCCAAAAGGCTTTGCTGGCCTCTCAACGTGAGGCTGTCTAGAATGCAGCCTGCAGGGTTGGCAAAGAGCAGCTTTTCTGTAATTAAAGCAGAGCAATGTAGGATTTTTTAAAAATCTTAAAACTTGCTAGGTTTTTTTTGGGGGGGGGGTTAAATCCTCCACTGCTGTGCCTTAACAGAAAACAATTCTGAGTTCTTCAGTGATCTAGAGGCAACACCTTGGACAGACTCAGTTCTTTCAAAGCCCGGTTTTGCTATTAGCTGGCATTGTTGAAGTTGGGGGAGAATGGGCAGATTGAGAATTTGGGTCTCCCCAAGTTGCTGTAGCTGTCTCCATATAGTGCAGTTATTTAATATAAGGACTTTAATTCTGGAAACATTTTGAAGGCTAACTCTGTAGCGGCCTGCGTTAGCCTTTGTGGATAATTCCTGAACATCTCCTGAGCTATTTATTTATGTATTTGTTCCTGCTACTTATACATTAGTTAAATTGATGGGTTTGGGTTTTATTTAAAAATAAATACATAAAACCTACCATTTTATCACTGCTGTTCATGTCTCTGCAGGTGGTTCTTTTAAGCTCTGTAAACTGCCTTTTCAAGTTAACATTGATGATGATAACAACAATCTCTCTAAAATATGGAATCGAAATATATGTTTCATAGGAATATAGTCAGCTGCCGTAAAGGTTCATCTAGGTCAATATTCCCCACGCTGACTGGCAGCAGCTCCTGAGGACTTCAGGCAGGAGTCTTCCCCTGGCCTACCTGGAGATGCTGGGGACTGAACCGGAGACCTTCTACATGCCAAGCAGATGTACTACACCTTCCCTAGGGCAATTGTTGGATTTAAGAGCAGGCATGTGGCTACAGCAAAGCCGTGAGCTCAACAGGAGTTGGCAGACTTGTTTTTGCTGCTGAGGTGGCGGCTCTATTATATCCAGATCACCTCACCTGCCAGGCAACCTATGAAATAAAAATGAATGGCAGCATGCAAGGTTTCGCTGCTTCCCATTCTGCAGCTCGCCGGAGATTTCAATATGCGCACGCACCGGGACTGCGTGTGAATTGCGAGATGGCAAATCTATTGTGGTTTGTCAGAAGTGATTAATATACAGTGTGCGGTAAACAGGCTAAAAATAGGGCTGTGGGACAGCAGGGAAAGAGGTGAGCTGAGGTTTCATGCACTCTGATGCGCTAAGAGTCGTCACAGCAAGCGATGAGTGAACCTAGGACAACTCAGGGAAATCTGCGCACACCACTGGCAAGTTTTTACGGGAGGAAATCCACTCTTTCAGCACATCCAGGTGGGCTGACAGTTTGGGGACCAGGTACACATCGGGTACCTGCACCCAGGGCCAGCTCCAGGTTCCTGGTGTCCTCCATACAGGTGGAGAGTCACGCCACGCTCCTCTTTTTACCACCAGATGTGGAGAGAGACAGTTGAGTTGGCTTACTAGAAGAGTATGGGTGGCAACAGCAATAGTAGCAAAGTTCTCCAATGTGTGTTAGTTGGCCGCCGCTGTGGTTGCCCACAATGGTGCTGACTCAAGACAGAGACAAGGGAAAATAGATCTTCTGTCAAGTCAGACCAGTGCTTGGACCACCTGCAGTATTGTCAACACTGTATTGGAAGCAAGGTTTCAGGCAGGAGTCTCTACCTGAAGATGTTGGGGACTGAAGCTGAGGAGATGCTGTAACACTGAGTTATGGCCCTTCTCCAGTGCGCGCGAGAGAGAGAGGTGATACCAAATACATGCTGTTAAGATGGGTGGATAAAAAGGTAAAGGTAAAGGGACCCCTGACCATTAGGTCCAGTCGTGGCTGACTCTGGGGTTGCGGCGCTCATCTCGCTTTATTGGCCAAGGGAGCCGGCGTACAGCTTCCAGGTCATGTGGCCAGCGTGACTAAGCCGCTTCCGGCGAACCAGAGCAGCACACAGAAAGCCATTTACCTTCCCACTGGAGGGATACCTATTTATCTACTTGCACTTTGACGTGCTTTCGAACTGCTAGGTTGGCAGGAGCAGGGACTGAGCAATGGGAGCTCACCCCGTTGCGGGGATTCAAACCGGCAACCTTCTGATCGGCAAGCCCTAGGCTCTGTGGTTTAACCCACAGGGCCACCCGCGTCCCAAGATGGATGGATACTGAGGACCAAACCTTTTTAGTGCCTTTGGAACGTCCCAAAGTTCATAGGGCCTCATGACCGCTAGCTTTTAAGAGAACGCCGAAGTTGTTTTCGTCCCAGGTAAATGTGCTGTGTGTGACTGGAGTTTTGTTTTGTTTTCTTAAGCTGCTGTTGGTTTTAAACTAATGGTTGAAACTGAAAACTGCTGTTGTCGATGGCTTGTCCTCGTGACTCGGCTACGTATTGCAAAGCCCTTTTGCAAATGGCCGTGTGATGTTAGAAACAACTACTAACTAGCAACATGTTACTTCTTTTGGGGAAGAGGAGTGCTGATAGTCAGCTTGCCTCTGCGAAAGGTTCAAGGATCTCGTGTTCATTCAAGAAGCCCTAAACAACTTGAGCCCAAAATACCGGTAGGACCACCTTATTCCTCAGGCTCCACCTTGATCTTCTGATGGGGCCATGTGAGTGGTCCTCCCCAGGCCTGATTTCAGTCAGCCTTTACAGAGACTGAGCCTTTGGTGTGGTAACGTGCCCAGTGCAACTCACTGCCAATAGAATTCCCATAGGTGTCTGAAATATACTCAGAGTTGAGAGTGGATTTCATGCTCTTTATTCAGCTCATAGTGGTGAGGAGGAATGAAAGTCCCCTCAAAGTATCTGCTTTATATACATTATTTACACAATGGGCTGCATGTGATTGGCTAATTCCAGAATTCTCCTGTAGGCCAATCAGGTTGTGGATTCACTTCCATCTGGAGCCGGATTGGCTCCTGCAGACCAATCATACTGCTGCGTTGTTCTAGGACCAATCAGACTGCTGCATTCTGAATCCTATTGTTCTAGGACCTATCAGACTGCTGCATTCTGAATCCTATTGTTCTAGGACCAATCAGACTGCTGCATATTGGATCCTATTGTTCTAGGACCAATCAGACTGCTGCATTTTGGATCCTATTCAACTCAGTACATAACAGTGTCATTCCTACTTTCATGCCCATCATTTTCACTAACCTGTGCATTTTTAGCCACACTCTCCCCCGATAAGACACATTTTTGAACACTTATTCTGCTGGAGCACTGCACTGGCAAAATTCTGAGAATCCATGTTTTGGCTCTCATATTGTTCTGGGAAGTGCAAAATAGATAAGCCTCCCCTTAGATGCAAATCGAATCAGATTTCTCCCCAATCCTGATCCAGTCTCTCCTCATAATGCCTAGGAGTGTGTAGGACAACATATAAGAGGAAGAAAATACATAAGAAGGGAAAGATATAAAAGCACATCATTGCATGAGCGATGCAGCCTTGGAATCACAATGGCGCCATTTCAGCCCTTGAGAAGTTAGTTGGGAGAAATGAAAGAACGGATATCGCAAAGCCAGGTATTGAGACTGTGTTTGAACTGGGTTTTGTACAGACATCCTGCAGCCAGCTGTTACGATCCTCCTACATACTGAGGGCCAAGCTGTGGTGTGGGAGGTCTGTGGTCACTTGAGTTATTCAGGATTTCTCAGCCTCAAATTCCTGTCTGTAGAATGGGTATAGTAGAAGAGAAAGCCCTTTGCAGAAGTTGAAGTGCTGCGAAGGTGCAAATTCATACCAAATAAGGAAGCATTTTTTAAGCGGTTTGCCTTTGGTGAATCAGCGGGGCTTAAAACGTTTTCTCCATCACATTTCTTCCCTCCTCCCAAAATGTACACAACAGCCCACTTTTACCTTTGCCACATCTTAACCAGCTTATTTCTCTCTCATCAGTAATTACAAGTCTGTGACCATTTGATTTGCTCACTTCTTTCTGGAACAAAACGTTCTCTCTCTCTCTCTCTCTCTCTCTCTCTGTGTGTGTGTGTGTGTGTGTGTGTAGCGCTGTTGTTAATTCACTGGAACTCGGAGCCAAGTATGTGCCTCTGATGATTGCTAAATGAAGCCTTAGCACTTGTAAGCTTTATCCTTTGCTAACCAAATTACATTCAGAATTACATCCTCCCCTTCCATCCAGATTTATCTCTTTTCTAGTCAAAACAGTTATTTTTATACCCCAGCCAACAGGTGCAGTTTACTCCTCCTCTGAACGCGCACACTTTGCAGACAATGCCAGTAATTATACATCACTATGTAATTAGGTATTTTTAATCCTGGGTTCTTATGGAAGGAGTCAGCCTTTTTCTCCACCTCCTTTTTAGTCCTAAGCAGGGCTCAATTTGGAAATTTTGTCTCCATGTTGCCGTTTAGGACAGCTCAAGGTGTGAGAGGTTGTGGCAAAGAATTCTCTGGATGGGTCATCTCAGATGTTACCCTGGTAGTGATGGCAGTCACAGAATGTGGGAGCCTCCATCTACATTTCCCAAAATGCCACCCAATGTAGCACTGCATTGTGGGAAACCGAGCTACCAGCTACCATACTTTTAAATGCACATATTATATACAGTGGTGCCTCGCAAGACGAAAAGAATCTGTTCCGTGATTCTCTTCGTCTAGCGGTTTTTTCATCTTGCGAAGCAAGCCCATTGACGGATTAGAGGATTAGCGCTATTAGCGCTATTAGTGGCTTTTAGCGGCTTATCAGCTTATCGGATCAGCTGATAAGCGGCTTAGCGGCTTAGGAAAAGGGGGGGAGGAAAAAGACCCCGCAGGAACTCGCAAGACATTGTCATCTTGCGAAGCAAGACCATAGGAGATTCGTTTTGCGAAGCACCTCCAAAACGGAAAACTCTTTCGTCTAGCGAGTTTTCCGTCTTGCGAGGCATTCGTTTTGCGGGGCACCACTGTAATGCGGTCTATGGGCCGAAATAAAGCTGTGTGTATATATAATGCTATTTTTAATGTTGATTTTTTTTATAAGCTTTCTCTCTCCCCTAAAAAAACATTTTTGTACACATATGTGGGGCTGGAAAGCCGCCTTGCAAAATTCCGAGAAGTGTGAATTCCGAAGTAAATATGACTTTTGCTTTGCACACTGTTTAGTGCCAATTAGGAAACTTTCCATTAAAATACAAACCAAACCAAACCATTATTATTATTATTATTATTATTATTATTATTATTATTAACCCTCCATCCCTACTGAAAATTTAAACCTGGGTAGCCCTAGCCCTTGTCCAGCACACTAACTTTTATACAAGCCAGACTTAACTAATAAAGAGGAATGGTCACATAAACCCTCCTTTCAGTTTGAAATATTTCTTGGCAGAGAATGGTACAACATTTTGAAGACATTTGCCGTTCTTGGCATTGAATTTCTACATTTCAGCTACAAAATCATTTAGAAATCCAGAGCCAAAGACCATCGCCATAAAATAAATAACAAAACAACTTTGATGAACATTTTCCTGCAAGGCGCATTGTTTTTTTCCATTCTAACCTCTGATTCACAGATTGAGACATGGGCTAAAGATATTGTGAATTTCTGACTTCTTGCCAGTGGCGTAGCGTGGGTTGTCAGCACCCGGGGCAAGGCAAGTAATTTGCGCCCCCTAACCCGTGGATTTGACCCCCTAACCCTAACCCCCAGATGTTGCGCCCGGTGTGGCCCACCCCCCCTGCACCCCCCACGCTACGCCACTGCTTCTTGCTATGTCCAACTCTCTAACACCTGTGCTGAATCCAACTCTCCTCTCCTCTCCTCCCTCCTCTCTCTCACACACACATTCTTCCAGCCCTTTCTCTCCTTTTTCCGGCTCCCTTTCTGCCTCTAGTCTAGAGGTCCCCCCCACACAAACTGAGGCCTGTAGAGCCCACACAACTCTTGCAAAAGCAGCCAATCAAATTAGGTTTGACTTGGCTCCGTAGCAGTGATGGAGCATCGTAGTGAAGCTAAGGTGAGCAGGAACCAGATGGGATATCCAGATGCTTGGAAGCATCTGCAAGAGGCGCTGAGCTATTTAAGGTGACAGAGAACCAGGAAGGAGTATCTAGGAGCCAAGCACATGCTTGGAGACAGGAGAGTAGTAGAGGGCAAAGCGTGGGGACAACCCACAAACTAAACGGCCTTGGCCCAGTATACCTGAAGGAGCATCTCCACCCCCATCGTTCTGCCCAGATGCCGAGGTCCAGCTCCAAGGTCCTTCTGGCGGTTCCCTCACTGCGAGAAGCCAAGTTACGGGGAGCCAGACAGAGGGCCTTCTCGGTAGTGGCACCCGCCCTGTGGAACGCCCTCCCACCAGATGTCAAAGAGATAAACAACTACCTGACATTTAGAAAACAGGGAAGTTTTTAACATGTGACATTTTAATGTATTTTCAATCTTTGTTGGAAGCCGCCCAGAGTGGCTGGGGAAACCCAGCCAGATGGGCGGGGTACAAATAATAAATCATCATTATTATTATAAGGCCCTTTCTGAGACAGGAACATAGTCAGGGCTTCCAGAATGTCATCATTTTCAGGTGGGATTCAGTCAAATACAAGAAGGTCTTGCCCAAGGGTCAGCAAGGTTTACCTTGCCTGGGCCGGTTCACTCCAGCAGAGCGCACGTGCCCGTGATTTCCGGCGTCTGCGCAGATGAGATTTCCAGCGCTGCAAAAACGAGTCCCTGTGCCGCACTGCGCTGGTTTAGCACAGCGCGTGGGGACTCGCCAAGCGGGCGGCTCAGTTTGGGAGCAGCTCGAGGGGCCGGTTAAATGACCCCCATGGGCTGCTTGTGGTCCATGGGCCTTAGGTTGCCTGACCCTGGTCTTGCCCAACAAACCATTTCTCCACTCCCTAAGATCTGATTATTATTATTTTTTGTGATAAGACAGGAAAATGCACTGGAAAGTGTGGAGAAGCACTGACGTTAACACAGCCTAATCTAACTTCCCCACAAACGAATCAGAATGAATGCTCAAAAAAAAAGATTGCCTAAAAGCAACTCCAGGAAAAGAGAAGCTACTCAGTTTTTCAGCACAGAATTCTGTTATGTACTAAGTTCAACAGGATTCAGAATGCAGCAGTCTGATTGGTCCTAGAACAATAGGACCCAGAATGCAGCAGTCTGATTGGTCCACAGGAGCCACCCAATCCAGCTCCAGGTGGAAGTGAATCCGCAACCTGATTGGCTTACAGGAGAATCCCAGAATTAGCCAATCACGTGGGGCCCATTATGTAAATAATGTATATAAAGCAGACATTCTTTATATACTTCCATTCCTCCTCACCACTATGAGCTGGATAAAGAGCATGAAATCCACTCTCGACTCTGAGTATATTTCAAGTTCCATTCTTCAAACCCCTAAAGGAACTGCTCCCTCCCTGGGCCTCACCCATAGGAGTACCTGGGGTGTTACCCTGAGACACTCCCCCCCCTTGCCTTACCTACCCCACAGGGTAAAGTGAAAGAAACTACATAAGTCTCTTTGTACTCCTTTCTCAGAAGGGCAAAACAATAGCTATAAGAAGTGCTATTTACCGTATTTTTCGCCCTATAGGACGCACCGGCCCATAGGACGCACCTAGTTTTCAGGGGGTTTTCATGGGGCTGTTTCCCCCACCGCCAGCCTCGAAGCCGGGTTGGAGAGTAGCGGCAAGGCGTCGCGCACCTTCCCCTGCCCCCCATCCTCTGGGGCTGGCGATGGGGGAAGCGCTGGTTTCCACACCGCCAGCCTCAAAGAGCAGACTCTCCTGGCTTCAGCGGAAGCAATGCGAAGCCTCCGGAGTGCAGGCTTCGGAGGCTTCGCGTTGCTATCGCTGAAGCCAAGGAGTCTGCATTCGCACACACATTTCCCCTTCATTTTTGGAGGGGGAAAAGTGCGTCTTATAGGGCGAAAAATACGATAACTTTAAGAATGGGTGCATGAGTTTGCTTTCTTCCTCTTCCCTCCCCATGCCTTTTCCCCTTCGTTTCACCACTTTTAGACTGTACGCCAGGGGGCAAGGACTTTCTTGCTCTTGTATCCTGCTCTTATAGAATTCCCTCGGGAAGCGCTTTCAGCCGCAGGTATGTACCACCTGCTTCCCAAACCCTACCCCCCAAAATGCAAAAAGGAGCCCAATTATTCCAGAGGAGGAGGAAGGAGGCCCATGAATTGCAGGCACTTTAGAGCGCTGTGGGAAGCCTCAAAAGGTTATCCAGTTCACTCTGAAAACATGACCAATTACGTTCTTAAAGCAGCTTTATTCCTCTGCCAACTTTCTGCGGTAATTTGCTGAAAGACAAGCAGGGCTGAAAGCATTTATCGATTCATCAGTGTGCTTAATCAATTAATTCTTTAATCAAGAGATTTACAGATTTGGAATCTGGGTCTTTAATGAGGTTTTAATTTGATCAAATGCCTGGTCCCCAAGTATTCCCTGAGGGGCTTGCTTGGGGCCTGTTCTGTGGGAGCAAAGGTGATGGGCAGAGAGACCGTGCCATAGCTTGCTGCTAGGCAACCAACTCGCTTGCCAGTTCACTTCCATCTTGGTCTCATGCGAGCGGCACAAATTTTATCTAGAGGAGGAAAAGGAGGACTGCTATCCCTCACTCGTCTGGAAAGTGGGAGGGTGAGAGCGTGCCTCCCTTTCTTCGTCTCGTTTGGAGGCGAGCTCACTTTGGTTTTGGAGAGAGCACCAGACCCACCCTGCTCTGGTGTGTCAGCAAAGACAAAGCCTGTTACACCCTCTAGAAGCCATTTTTGTTTCACTTTTTTAAAAAAAAATAATGTTTATTAAAGTTTCACAAACAATACAAAACCAAAACATATAAAAAAAATACACAATAAGAAACAATTCGCAAAAGAAAAGAAAGAAGAAAAGAAAGAAAGAAAAGAACAACCAAAAAGCTAAACAGAAAATAGGTTAATATTTTCATCTCTTATACTTCATTCACTTGTTTCCTGACCTCCTCCCACCTCCCACCTTGTACTCCAGTCATTTTTGTTTCACTTTTTGAATAGCCTAGTTCGGAGGCAGCCAATGTGGCGCCATCATAACTAGCAGCCACTGATAGTGTTATGATTGTGACGTGCCTTCATATCACACCTTTTTCTCCAAGACGTTCAAGGTGGCATGTATGGTTCTCCCCACTCATTTAACCCCCCAAACAACCCTGTGGGAGAGGTTAGGCTGAGATGTAATAACACGGTGGTACCTCGGGTTAAGAACTTAATTCGTTCTGGAGGTCCGTTCTTAACCTGAAACTGTTCTTAACCTGAGGTACCACTTTAGCTAATGGGGCCTCCTGCTGCCGCCGCACGATTTCCGTTCTCATCCTGAAGCAAAGTTCTTAACCTGAGGTACTATTTCTGGGTTAGCGGAGTCCGTAACCTGAAGCGTATGTAACCTGAAGCGTATGTAACCCGAGGTACCACTGTAACAACAACAACAACAACAACAACAACAACAACAACAATTTATTACTTATACCCCGCTCATCTATCTGGGTTTCCCCAGCCACTCTGGGTGGCTCCCAACAGAATTTTAAAAACATGATAAAACATCAAACATTAAAAACTTCCCTAATCAGGGCTGCCGTCGGGTGTCTTCTAAACCTCAGATAGTTGTTTATTTCCTTGACATCTGATGGGAGGGCGTTCCACAGGGCAGGCGCCACCACCGAGAAGGACCTCTGCCTGGTTCCCTGTAACCTCCCTTCTCGCAGTGAGGGAACCGCCAGAAAGCCCTCGGAGCTGGACCTCAGCGTCCGGGCAGAACAATGGGGGTGGAGACGCTCCGTCAGGTATATAGGGCCAAGGCCGTTTAGGGCTTTAAACGTCAGCACCACACTTCGAATTGTGCTCGGAAACGTACTGGGAGCCAATGTAGGTCTTTCAGGACTGGTGTTAAGTGGTCTTGGCAGCCGCTCCCAGTCACCAGTCTAGCTGCCGATTCTGGATTAGTTGTAGTTTCCGGGTCACCTTCAAAGGTAGCCCCACGTAGAGCGCATTGCAGTAGTCCAGAAGTTTGGGAAACTGCTCTGGCTTTCCTTAGGACTGGTGTGGGGAACCTGGGAGACACCCAGGCATTGTTCTACTCTAAGTCCCATCACCCTGACCATTAGTGATGCTGGCTGCGAGCTCATAGGAGTTAGAGTCCAACATTATCCGAAAGCCAAAGGTATCTAATCCCTAACTTGGAATCTTGGACTATCAATACCGATCTAGTCTTTGACCAAAGGAAGCAGCGGCAGTTTGAGCACCCCTCCTGCCCGATCGCTCTTTTTTGTGGTGTTGTTGATGTGCCTCATTTAGTTTTGTTTATGCTACAGGAAGCTTTGGGGGGGAGAGGGAGAGACTTGTAATTTTCTTCAGACGTTGGCATCGCGCCAAGGAGTAAAGTGTACGAGTCTCAGCTGTCTCCAAGACTCAGTGCTCAGTAATTGCTACTATTAGGGAAGGAATGGAAAAAGAGGGTACTTGAGAGTGACTCCTTCCTACATCAAGAAGGTTTTTATGTATTTCTCTGCTGAATCCACATCGAAGAATGGAAGGCAGTCTGGAGTCTGACTTGCACCAAGAAAAATGCCCCACTGCCACCGCCACCCCTATTGCTATCTACCACATTAATAGGATTTTAATGGTCAATTTGTCAAAGATAGCCAAAAATTGCATCCAAGGGGTCCTTTCCATGTTTAAATTTAAAGATAAAGAGAGAGAGTCAAGGGGCAAAAACAGATCCGTGATCAGATTTCCTGACTATTTTAAAGAGACAAAGTGATCTGATTTCTATCAGAGATGTGGCAAAGAGCCAGGATGTGTTTAATGCTTTCCCCCATATATAGATGAGTCTGACTTTTTTGAAGTATTTTGTTCTCTTTTTAAAAAAATGTTTCTAGAAGCATTGCTAGGAAATTCCAAGAAACCAAAGGATCGTTGCTGTTTCGAAATCAATGGTTATGGGAGGCTCAGTCGGCCATCTTGACTCAAAATGGCACCCCACTGGATCCAAAGAAAGGGCTGTCTCCAACTAAGCTGTGCCCAGAGTACACTAATTGAAATTAATGAACAGTTGATGTGTCTCAGAAGAGCTTTTTTCAGAGTGCGCTGTCAAGGCTGTGTCATCTGCAAACGACGTTTCTCAGATAAGGACCTGCTGCACTTTTGGCGCACGTTGAACAGACTCCTGTCACTCTTTGAATGGAGGCACACACTGTCTTCAGTCAAGCTGAAGGCCGATGAGAGCAACCAGGAGAAGAATATGCCCCAGAGAGTTGGGGCAGCCCTGTTTCACACCACTCTTTGTAGGGAAGGAGGCCAAGAATGAGCCATCCTACTGGACGGTGCCATGCATGTTCTCATGGAATCATCTTGTGAAGCTTAGGTGAGCTATGCGAAGAGTCCTTTTCAGCTAATGAGGTCAAAGGCCTTTCTCAGGTCCGTGAAGGTGGTATATGAGGGGCATCACTCCTCTTGCATCTGGTTCAGTGAGAAAATCATGTCGTCTGTTGACCTCTGAGCTCTAAAGTCACATTGTGACTTGGGATGGACCCTTTCAGCGAGCGACTGCAATCTGTTGGGAACTTCACGGGTGAGGGCTTCCCCCAGAGTTCTCAACAGTGAGATTCCACTGTAGTTGTTACAGTCATGGCAGTCAGCTTTGTTCTTGTCACAGTGTCGGAGTCACACATATATAGTGGCTCTGATCCTTGCTGCAAACACTGCGAGAGAAGGCCATGGCAGTCCATCATGAGGGAGGAACTAGAGACAGCTTTCAGGAATTCTGTTCAGATTTCATCCTGTTCTGGGATTTTACCACATGCCTGAGAGTTGATGGCATTTTCAGCTCATGAAGAGAGCAGGGGATATCCAGCTCTCCCAAGAGAGGCAGAGTCTGGATACTAGGGCCGGGCAACATCACAGTATACCGATATATCATGAAGTCTGAAATAAGGATGGAAACTATGTAGAAGTGAACAGTAGGTATGGGCAATATCTGGTTTTCAACATCATATGTCACCAGTTAAACACTGTGATATTCTGATATATCACAATGTCTGAAATAAGGATGGAGCTATGTAGAGGCATTGATTGGTTTCATGGTTTTTTCCCCGCATCGTGATTTTTGTGTAGCGTGCACACACACAAGCACACACACCCTTGTCAACACAGCTACTTTACCATAAGCAGGGCCTTTTTTTCAGCCGGAACTCGCTAGAACTCAGTTCCGACACCTCTCAGGTGGGCACCATTGCCATTCTAAGAGAACGAGAGAGGTGTTTGTTGTGAGTTCTGCCACCTCTTTTTCTAGAAAAATAGTACTGAACATCAGGGACAAAAGCCACAAAGGTAGAAGGTCCAGCCATTTAATCAGTGTTGTGATTAAAATCCTAATATAGGTCACGTTCGCACTATGTATTTAGAGCAGTATCATAGCACTAGAAACAGTAATGGTTTCCCTCTAAGAATTCTAGGAGCTCTGCTTTTTAAGGATGCTGAGAGTTATCACTGGACCCCTATTCCCCTCAAAGTGCTACCATCCCCAGAGTAGTTTCCCAACCAATCCTCCTTTAGAGGAACTGTAACTCTGAGGGGAAAGTAGGGGTTTCCTAATAATTCTCAGCACCCCTGATAAACTATAGTTTCCATTATTCTTTGGGGAGCCAAAGAATGGGCTTTACATGTACAGAAATGTCTGGTGTGGTTGTGAGCATGGATCCTTCATGCTTAACAGCTGAGTAGCTAATTGTCCAGCTAAATGTGCAGAGGGCCGGTGCCATGACCAGTAGGCAGGCTCCTCGTCTTCCTCACTGCACTCATTCAGTGGATTAAAAAGTGAGAACAAGGTTTTACTATTTAATATGTCTGTGTCATGGTTCTAGAACTCTGTAACCCAGAAATCATGCATCATGATTTCTAGACCAGAAATCATGAGAGCCAGTGTGGTGTAGTGGTTAAGAGCGGTAGTTTCATAATCTGGGGAACCAGGTTCGCGTCTCCGCTCCTCCACATGCGGCTGCTGGTTGACCTTGGGCTAGTCACACTTCTTTGAAGTCTCTCAGCCCCATTCACCTCACAGAGTGTTTGTTGTGGGGCAGGATGGGAAAAGGAGAATGTTAGCCGCTTTGAGACTCCTGAAGGGGAGTGAAAGGCGGGATATCAAATCCAAACTCTTCTTCTTCTTCACAAGTTTAATTCTGAAATCTCCGGCCTCCGTGGCAATCACTGTTGTAACTTGCACACGGATTTCCAAAAGGACACTCCATATTTTTCAGCAGCCAAACCTGACAAACGATTGTTCTGCGCCATGGTATTGGATGTCTCCAATTAAATGGCTCTTTTAGTTATTTACTGCCAGTGTTTATCTGCCTTCTCTCTCAGATGTAATGAATGTATCATGAGACCCACTTGACTTCATAGCCTGTGGAAATTCAGGACACAGCTGCTAAATCATTTCTCAACCCAGGGCAAGTTTCCTATTCTAAATCTCTGGGAGCACTACGCTTTAAAAGAAAAATCACCTGAGAGGTTATATGGAACAGGTTAAAGAAGTATAAAGTGGGAGGTTACTCCTCTGCTATGAGGAGAGATTGGTCAAAGCTGGGCGAGTTAAGAAAGACTGGGGGCAGGCTTCAACTAGTTCATCTTTAGAAGGATTTGCTAAAAGGGCCCCCAATAATTCTCCAAGCAATTTGTAGATTTCACCAAATATTCTGGGGAGGGGAGGGTAGACACACACAGAGAGAATGAAATTCTCCAACAATATTTTTCTCAGAAAACTCTATTCAGAGAAATATTCGCTCATTAAACATTGAATGAATTGTATTGTAGATAGTCAGTAGAATTGTCAGTAGATAGTGGTGGATGAAGGAAGGAACAGGCTATGAGAAGAAGGTTGGAAGGGGAAGGGGACTAGGCCACTTTTTGTTAAAGTCCTCACCGTCAGCATTTTAGTGCAGAATTCTCCTAATGCACCCCTTTGCATGCAATTCCCCCTAATGTATACATTTCTGCAAAGCAACGTTCTCTGGCTCCATGCATCTTTGGTACCTTATTTTCACTTTAAATGCACACTTTACGCTAGCCTGTGCATTTTTCCTCACTTCGCTAGAGGAAACTGCATCGCAAAATTCGGAGAGGTACAAATTTCAAAGGACAGCTGTGTTTCTATTTGCATAATGTTTTGGAAAGCGCAAGTTAGCAAAGTTCACCTTTAAATGTGAGCTGAAATAAATTTCTCCCCATCCCTAATGAGAAGGTTTCCATGGTGTCCTTCAGGCAGGTGTGCCACCTTGACCCCGCAAAAGAGTGTCCGGGGCCACATGACATCACGGCGGTGAGTGTCACATCAACACACCCCGTGGCATGCGGATGTCACTCACATGTCACGGGGATGTGTTGCCATGTTGTG
The DNA here is from genome assembly GCF_965113315.1 of Podarcis vaucheri. Lineage (NCBI taxonomy): Eukaryota > Metazoa > Chordata > Lepidosauria > Squamata > Lacertidae > Podarcis > Podarcis vaucheri. Next base: position 12,200,791 of record NC_138761.1, read on the forward strand.
CGCATGCCCTGTGGCATGCACATGTGATGCAAGCATGCTCCACAGCATGCGTGCACCGCCGCGTAGAACTTGGGGGGAGCCCAGCACCTCTGTTAAAAATTGGTGGGTGCCTGGGCATATGCCTCCAGGCATGAGATGGATTGCAACCACAAGTGGAATACTGTGTCCAATTCTGGGCACCACAATTTAAGAAGGACATTGACAAGCTGGAATGTGTGCAGAAGAGGGCAAGCAAGATGACCAAGGGTCTGGAAACGAAGGCTCATGAGGAGTGTTTGAAGGAACTGGGTATGTTTAGCCTGGAAAAGAGACTGAGAGGAGATATGATAAAGGTAAAGGACCCCTGACAGTTAAGTCCAGTCGCAGACGACTCTGGGCTTGCGGTGCTCATCTCACTTTACAGGCCAATGGACAGTTTTTCCGGGTCATGTGGCCAACATGACTAAGCCACTTCTGGCGCAACGGAACACCAAAACCAGAGCAGCGCATGGAAACGCCGTTTGCCTTCCCCCCCCCCCCCCCGGAGTGGTACCTATTTATCTACTTGCACTTTTTGGCGTGCTTTCTTTCTTTTTCTTTTTTAATTTTTTTATTGGAATTTTATTTGCAACATAGCATAAACCCCCCACCCCCAATACACAAATCCTCCTTCATTAAACGTGAACATAACATACAGTGAGCATAACATACAACAATGCAAACAACCAAATAAAAGACTTCCTTTATCCTGTATCTGGCTTCCTTATTTACTTCTTATAAGCTGTTTCCTTTATGAATAATTATTAAGATTTTTCTAATTATAACTTAAATATCCACAAAGTCTCCTGGATACATTAATCAAAACAAGTCCAGGTATGTATTTTAAGGAACTGTTTTGTGAAGTATTCTCTGCATTTCCCCCATGCTTTTTGAAACTCTTGTCTAGTGTGATCTCTAATTGCCTCTGTCAATCTGGCCAGTTCAATATACTCTAAAAGTATCTCTTGCCATTCCTTTTTTGTTGGCACAGTTTCCCCCCCCCCCCAGTTTTTAGCAAATAGGACCCTTGCCGCTCCTGCAGCATAGAGGAATATTTTCTGATCTTCTCTTGCTATACCTGTGTCCATTATTCCTAGTAGTAAAGCTTCTGTATTTTTCAGAAAGTTAAACTTAAATGTTTTTTTTAAGCTCGGCATGTACTGCGTTCCAGAAGCTTTTGATTTTTTTTACAGGTCCCCAAACATGTATAAGTGTCCCCTCTGTTTTACCACACCTCCAGCATGCTTTCGAACTGCTAGGTTGGCAGGAGTTGGTACCAAGCAACGGGCGCTGGAACAAGCTTTTTTTCTCCTGCTCTGGAGGGTAGGACTCGAACCAATGGATTTAAGTTACAAGAAAGGAGATTCCAACTAATCAGGAAAAACCTTTTGACAGTAAGAGCTGTTCAACAATGGAATGGACTCCCTCTGGAGGTTGTGGACTCTCCTTCCCAGTGGCGTAGCGTGGGGGGTGCAGGTGGGGCCGGCCGCACCGGGCGCAACATCTGGGGGTTAGGGTTAGGGGGCGCAAATCCACAGGTTAGGGGGCGCAAATCCATGGGTTAGGGGGCGCAAATCCACGGGTTAGGGGGCGCAAATTACTTGCCTTGCCCCGGGTGCTGACAACCCACGCTACGCCACTGCTCCTTCCTTGGAGGTTTTTAAGCAGAGGTTAGATGGCCATCTGCCATGGATGCTTTAGCTGAGTTTCCTACAATTTAGGGAGTTGGACTAGTGGTTCCTTCCAACTCTACAATTCTATAATTCTAACTGGGGAATGACAAAACTAGACAGCATCTTAAAAAGTAGATACATCACCTTGCCAACAAAGGTCTGTATAGTTAAAGCTCTGGTTTTCCCAGTAGTGATGTATGGAAGTGAGAGCTGGACCATCAAGAAGGCTGATCGCCAAAGAATTGATGCTTTTGAATTATGGTGCTGGAGGAGACTCTTGAGAGTCCCATGGACTGCAAGAAGATCAAACCTCTCCATTCTGAAGGAAATCAGCCCTGAGTGCTCGCTGGAAGGACAGATCCTGAAGCTGAGGCTCCAATACTTTGGCCACCTCAGGAGAAGAGAAGACTCCCTGGAAAAGACCCTGATGTTGGGAAAGATGGAGGGCACAAGGAGAAGGGGACGACAGAGGACGAGATGGTTGGACAGTGTTCTCGAAGCTACCAGCATGAGTCTGACTAAACTGCGTGAGGCAGTGGAAGACAGGAGTGCCTGGCGTGCTCTGGTCCCTGGGGTCACAAAGAGTCGGACACGACTAAACAACAACAGCAACTAGGGGAAGGGCCTTTTCAGTGTTGGTGTTCAATTTATGGAGCTTCGTACCCACAAACGCTCAGCTTCAGTCCATGCTGCACCAGCTAAGGAACCTTTTTATTTTCTCAGGCACTTTAAAGTTTTGAATTTTAGACCTGTTTTACTGCAGTTGGGTTTTAGTACAACTTGATTCTATTTTGCTTTATTATTGATTTTATTGCTGGTTTGTATTTTATTGTTGTACATTGTCCTGGGAAACCTTTTCTATTTTTCTTTTTGCCCTTTGGCTGAAAGGCAGCATAAAAATATGTATTAAACATATAAATAACAGAAAACCTCTTTCTTTTTTTTGAAAAAGGCAGCTGCTGCCACATGTACATTAAGGCTGAAAGCAAAGGGCATATCCCAGGCTGAGCCCCCTACCAGCTTTCAGTCGTTACCTCCTATGCAGCTTGGCTAGAAAGGGATTGAGGAATAAGCTCCCTTTGATTTCTAAGAAAGGAGACTGAGAAACTTGACCTCAATTTAAAACTGCAAATGAAAACAAAATCGGCTCCCGCAGAAAGGAATGTAGATGTAGATATGCTTGTGGCAAGAGCTGCGTAGAGGAGCTATATGCTGATAGGCAGCCAAAATAAAATTCAGGAATAAACAACAGAAAGTAATAGGTAAAAAGAAAGACGTTTCAAGCAGTCAGCATATATTTGGGTTTTAAATTGTGGTTTTTATTCGACATTTTAATGTTATTTAATATTAGGGATGGGATTTTTTTTTTAAGGCAATCACATTTAAATATGAAACACAGTCACCCTTCAAAATTCTCTCTTCTAGTGACATAAACAGAAAGGAATGTAAGCTCTTTTTATATGCAATAACAGCAGCAAAAATATTATTGGCCTAAAAATGGAAGCAAGAAGAGTTACCAACGATTGAAGAATGGAGGATGAAGTTAATGGACTATGCAGAATTAGATAAACTAACAGGAAGGATTCGAAACCGGAGAGACCAAAAATTCACGGAAGACTAGAGTAAATTTACGGATTATTTGAAAAGTAATTGTGAAGAACAGACGACGTTCGTAGGGTTGCAAGAAGCTTTGTGAGGAGTATTATTATAAGTATTGTAAAAATGGAGAAGGGGAAGGATGATTTGTTAAGAGATGTAAACGCAATATAAAGTTAAGAAATGCATAAGAAGTGGTTAAAACGGTGAATCATCAGAGGTGCTGATGGAAGTCTAAAAAGATTGTATAAGTGATAAGTTTTGTGGTACATTTTATAATTTATGTTAAAATTAATAAAAAATATTATTTTTAAAAAAATCCCTCTTCTACAAATTTTGCAATGCAGTTACCCAGCCAAACAAAAGCACATCCAGTCCCGTGAAATGTGCAGTGAAATGCATATATCAGTAAAAGCAGCACACCAAAAAAGCATTACATTAGTGGAAACAGCCTGCAAAACAATGTGCGTCTTAAGGTAAAATTGCATGCAGATATTTGCATATCAGGGAAAAGTCTTACAAAAGTGCTGAATAATTTTCCTGAGGATTAAAAAAAATTGCAAACTGATGCAGAAATGTGAAGAACTGAAGACTGTGAGAAAGTAAAATTGTCAGATTTCCTCATTGCAGTTTATTGTTATTTATTTCTTAATGAAGCTAAGGTGCAATCTACACACGTATTAAAAAAACGCTGTGAAAATGCTTTTTTAAAAAAAGTTTTGAAAAACACATTGAATTTGACATAGCTCACTGTTGCCATCTAGTGTCACATTTGTATATTGACCTTTACAACACATTTAAAATGTTTGATTTGCAGTTGTATAGCTGATTCCCAAGACAGATCTTCACTATAAAAAAAATCATAGAGCTTTCTCGTAATTGCTTTGAAACAAAATATGATGCAAAGTAAACAGCAATAAGATAGCTCACCTCCCCCACAACTCAAGAGATCGCTCATGTTCCAACCCACCCACAGCAAAAGATTATCTATAATTTCCCTCAGGAAAATGAATAAATTGATTTAGTATATCATATTATACAACCATTTTACAATCATGACAAATGACATAATAGTCACTTCTTTGCATCAAAGCAAATTGATTTTCTTTTTAAAAAGGGGGGGGGGGCTTTGAAAATGTATATAATATCCATTTTGGTTTCCTTGTTATAGACTAGAACTTTGATTTCGATTCTCCAAGCGCTTTTTGCAATAGTAGTTCTTCAATAGTACCTCTTTAATTACTCTGTTTTATTCCAATAAAGGCCAACTCCTACATGAGGGCTGCAGTACCAGGACCTATTCCAAAATTGCTATTTAAAATACTCTTTTTACAAGCTGCCAAGCTGAACTTACAACTTCAGTTTTACTGTCACGTCAAAATTATGGTCCCAATACATTTCACGATTATGCCCTAACAGCACTCTGTAATATAAGAAATATTTTTACACAGGCTGCTATTCACCTTTCAAACAAAGCTCTCATTGGTATCAATGGAGGCTTCTTTTATAATGCAAATGACTTTGGAAAGGGAGGGGTGTTTTTGGAAGGAGGGGTCCAGGGCTGTGGTTAGAATGTGTGGAGAGGGGAAAATGTATATGGGCCTCCAAGCAAGTCCCTCATAAGACACCTTAAGTCATGTGATCAAGCATAAAACAGATACCACATCTATTGTCCACAGCACTGGCGAAAGAAAGAAAGAAAGAAAGAAAGAAAGAAAGAAAGAAAGAAAGAAAGAAAGAAAATCCCATAGGAACATTCAATTAGTTCAACTTAGATATTTTGGAAAGTTTTGAGAACATTTAATAGGACTTTAGCGCCATCTTGCCCCAAAATGGCAACTAGATATTCCATTTTGGTGACTGTAACCTTGCTTTAAGGAGCCATTTGTTGCCTAGCTTACCGTATTGTTCGCTCCATAAGACACACTTTTTTCCTCCTAAAAAGTAGGGGGGAATGTCTGCACGTCTTATGGAGCGAATGCACTGGATGGCAGCGGGATCCCTCGGCTGCCGCTGCAGTCGCGAGCGGAGGGATGCCTCTGTCGCTGGAGCCATGGCTCCTGTCCGTCGCTCGCTGTAAAGCAAGCAAAGCAAGAGCCGCTTATACACTTTGCACGGCTCTCGCTTTGCTTGCTTTACAGTGGGCTGGGAGGAGGAACGGACGGGAGCCATGCCCTCCTCCTGATTCGCTATAAAGCAAGCAAATCGAGAGCCGGTTACATGCTCTGCGCGGTTCTCGCTTTGCTTTGCTTGCCATGGCCCCTGTCCGTCCCTCCTGCCCATAGCTGTCAACCTTCCCTTTTTTGCGGGAAATTCCCTTATTCCAGCGCCGTTTCCCGCTGCTATCCTGGATTGTTAGATATCCCGTAGACTGTCCCCGGGACAGGTGAGGCTGCTGTTCCCTTATTTTCAAATCTGAAAGTTGACAGCTATGCTCCTGCCGCCTCGCTGTAAAGCAAGCAGAGCGAGAGGCGTTTACATGGCTCCTATCCCGGCGTCTCCTCCTCATCTTCTTGCTCCGGCTCCAATGTCGCCTCAGAGGTGAGGCAGCTGCCCGATCCTGCCTAGCTGTCTCCCTGCCTGTCTCCCTCCCTCCTGGCTGTCTGATCGTGGATCGCAGACACACACAGACACACACACATGCACACACACAAAAAAATATTAGTGCCTAACAAGCCCAGGCCTTGTCTGAATGGGCACAGTCAGAGGCCTAGTGTAGGGATGCGGGAAAAAGCTGATGGGAGACTCAAACTTCTGTACTCCATTAAAAACTACTGGAACAAAAGACATTTGGTGGAAACTAAAGACGCTATGCCTGTGGCTGAGGATAATAGTTTGAACCCTTCCAATGGATATGGGGGGGGGAGGGATACCTACTGGACGAACGAAGAGGCCCACTATCACTCAAGTTTGTGAATGGGTGAAAACATCATGGCACTCGGTGAAGGAGGAAATCATCCAGACATTCAAAGAATGTGGCATTAGCAATGCTTTGGATGGAAACAATGATGGTATCTTATATGAAGATAGCGAAGAAAGTGATGTCAGCGATTGTGAGCAACTGAGCTTCATCAATTCTGACTCTAGCACTGATGAGGTCTTGGGGTTCACAGAAGACTAGAAGAGTACTCAAACCTTAAAGTCTCTCTTCATTTGTTGATGACAGTGATGATGGTTCTTAATGCCACTGTTGACTGCTGTTCACTTTACATGGTTGAAATTTTATTGTGATACAGTGGTACTTCAGGTTACAGACGCTTCAGGTTACAGACTCCGCTAACCCAGGAATAGTACCTCAGGTTAAGAACTTTGCTTCAGGATGAGAACAGAAATTGTGCGGCGGCGGTGCAGCGGCAGCGGGAGCCCCCATTAGCTAAAGTGGTACCTCAGGTTAAGAACAGTTTCAGGTTAAGAACGGACCTCCAGAATGAATTAAGTTCTTAACCCGAGGTACCACTGTATACCGGTTGTTTATTAAATAGTTTAGTACAACATTTGATTCAGAATATTGTTTTCTTGTTTTCCTCCTCTAAAAACTAGGTGCGTCTTATGGTCAGGTGCGTTTTATGGAGTGAAAAATATCTGAGTTTCTAACACATGGTTCAGCATCCTGATTGCCAGACAGCACAAAAATGGTCCTGGTTAGAGGAGGGCAAGCACATGGCTGTCAGTGGTGGCTGGGCTGATTTAGACACACATATCAGATGAGCACCTACTCTCTGCTTGGGGTTCCCATCTTGGGCAGCAAGTGATCATTTACGACTGTGCAGCTGGGGGGGGGGAGCTTCTCTTCTGTACTTTTGCAGAGAGAATCATTCACAGGTGCGATTTTACCAGAAGGACCTGTAGTAGCCCTGGAGGCTTCCGAACTCCTCTTTAGAAAAAGGGGGGGGGAAGCAAGAGTGGAACTCAGCCAAGGTGTTTATTGATGGATTCTCTGGTTGGTTAGTTCCATTTTGCACGGCTTTCCCTGACATGATGTAAAAATTAATTTAATGTGGCTGGATATCCCCCAATGGAGATGTTTGCTTGCACGAAAGGAGCCTGCAGGAGTGCAGGAGGAGAGAAAGAGAGAATAATTGCCTGCTGCACAAACTCCAGGTACCTTCTTGGAAATGGAGGATGGAGAATGCCAGCAGAGGGATGGGAGCAGGTAAGGTGAGCATAACACAAGCCAAGTTCCTGCTGTTAGAATTTATTAGTTCATCCAAGACTCTAACCAGCTGCAATACAAGGACCTGGGACTGGGTTATAGGACAACTTGATTTTTAAAAATGAAACAATTGCACATATATATAGACAGCATCTTAAAAAGCAGAGACATCACCTTGCCAACAAAGGTCTGTATAGTAAAAGCTATGGTTTTCCCAGTAGTGATGTATGGAAGTGAGAGCTGGACCATAAAGAAGGCTGATTGCTGAAGAATTGATGCTTTAGAATTATGGTGCTGGAGGAGACTCTTGAGAGTCCCATGGACTGCAAGAAGATCAAACCTCTCCATTCTTAAGGAAATCAGCCCTGAGTGCTCACTGGAAGGACAGATCCTGAAACTGAGGCTCCAATACTTTGGCCACCTCATGAGAAGAGAAGACTCTCTGGAAAAGACCCTGATGCTGGGAAAGATGGAGGGCACAAGGAGAAGGGGAAGACAGAGGACAAGATGGTTGGACAGTGTTCTTGAAGGTACCAGAATGAGTTTGACCAAACTGAGGGAGACAGTGGAAGACAGGAGTGCCTGGCGTGCTCTGGTCCATTGGGTCACGAAGAGTCGGACACGACTAAACGACTAAACAACAACAATATATATATCATAGGCACAGCCCAGCCAGACATAAGTGCTTGTCAGTCCCAACAGCTTTGGTGGTTTAGCACTGCAATCCTCTACATCTGTCTTCCAGAGGTCCTCCCTACCAATCTAAGGATAATCCATCTCCAGCCCATATGAAACAACTCTGGCGAAGCTTTGAGGAGTCACAAGGAAGTGTGACTCCTTTGCTGCCATGTGTCCCAATCCGACACTCTAAGCATTACACCATGCTTGTGAATATAGGACTGCACAGCCCATCTTCCAATAAAATCAATGAGGCCTAAAAGGACTTAGCATTGGTCGGCACTTACCTAAGGTGTTTCCAATATCCTTTCGTCTTGGAAGGAAAGTAACATATTGCATTAAATATGCAGTTTCAGCCTATTCCATTATTCATACCTGCCTATTCTTTCTTTGGCCAAGACAAAATCCTATCCCTATTACCTAGAAACAGACCTTTTGCAGTCTGCCCTTTTCCTCCTGCTCTTGCACCGGCAGGCTAAATTGCTTCACCTATTCACCTTAATTGTTGCTGGCATCTGTCTGTCTCGTGAGACAATGGAGTGCATCTCTGGGAGTGAAGTCAAACTGTGACCTCTCCGGGGTGCAAGCCTGGACAGTGTGTATGGAAGTCCTGGGCCACCCAGACAACAAGACCTCCCCCTTGGCCTGGCTGATGTGGTCCAAAGGAAAGAACAGCAATATGCTTGGCACCAGGAGTTGCCAGAAGGAAGTATACAAGGCACCATCCAACTGTCTTAAGGACTCTGGATTTCTGCAGGGATTACTCCTTAGACCTTTCTCCACCCCCATCGTTCTACCCGGACACTGAGGTCCAGCACCGAGAGCCTTCTGGCGGTTCCCTCACTGTGAGAAGCCAAGTTACAGGGAACCAGGCAGAGGGCCTTCTCAGTAGTGGCAGCCGCCCTGTGGAAAGCCCTCCCACCAGATGTCAAAGAGAACAACAACTACCAGACTTTTAGAAGACATCTGAAGGCAGCCCTGTTTAGGGAAGCTTTTAATGTTTGATGCATTACTGTATTTTAGTATTTTGTTGAAAGCTGCCCAGAGTGGCTGGTGAAGTTTGACATGAGTCAACCACATGATGCAGCAAAAAAAGAAAAGAAAAGAAAAGCTAACACTATTCTAGGCTGCATCAACAGAAGTCTAGTGTCTGATCAAGGGAAGTACCAGCCCTGCTCTATTCTGCCTTGGTCAGATCACACCTGGAGTACTGTGTCCAATTCTGGGCACCACAATTTAAGGAAGATATTGACAAGATGGAATATACGCTGAGAAGAGTACCCAAGACGATCAAGGGTCTTGGAAACCAAGCCTTATAAAGAAGGGTTGAAAGAGTTGAGTGTGTTTAGCCTGGAAAAGAGGAGACTGTCTCTCAGGAGGTTGTGGACTCTCCTTTGTTGAAGGTTTTTAAGCAGAGGTTGGATAACCACCTGTCATGGATGCGTTAGATGAGATTCCTGCATTGCAGGGGGTTGGACTAGATGACCTTGGGGTCCCTTCCAATTCTAGAAATCAGAGAGGGAGATAGGGACACAATTGGAGTTAGTTGGCTCTGCCAGGCTCTGGTCTCCACATCTTCAGCTCCACCAGCCCCAATGGCAACCAGCCAACCTGCCTCCCCTGCTCCATATTGTATTTTATCCTGCATTCAGAACAAGTGCAAATATTTGTGTAGGTTTTTTTTCCTTCTCTCTCTTTTTTTTTACCCACATTTCTAGCTGTTTGCCCAGAGGGATAAGATTTGCCCTGACTCATTCTGTTCTCTCTGAAATAGGTCAAGCCATTTTAAAAAAAAAAATAAGAAGAAAATCTGACACAGCATAGATGTAACCTAATTAGCATCTTCCAAGAGCCAAGATTCTCTCATTATTCTTCAGTGTCCATATTGCTGGCAGGCTCTTGAGTAAATGGCTCCTGTTCACTGTTGCCAATTATTAATTATAGGTTTAGACATCAATTTCTTCCCTGATCTGTTCCAACACCAATACCACCCAAATCTCATTTATTTAAAGCACTGGTGTTTAAATTTTCAAAGTTTCTACTTCAAGCAACTGTTTCCCCCGCTGAGGAATCATACTGTCCACCGTGGAACCCCTTGGTGAGGCAGAGGATTCTGGGAAATATTCTATCCGTGGTGCTTATTCTGTTTAACATCAGGGGGCTTCCGTGCTTTGGGGGCTGAACATTGCTTTGTGTAACATGAAGAGTTCACCCTTTGCAGACAAAGGCCCTGGCCCATGCCATCACCAAACCAGACATCGGGTGGGACTTTCCTTTCATTTTTACTGGCACACTGGAGAGGATGAAATCATAAGCTCCGAGCGTCCCTATTTTCCAGAGACAGCCCCGGAATTATGAATGCCATCTCAGTTTCTGATTTGATCCGATGATGTCCCCCATCAGTGCCACTGCCATCAAGCTTGGGGGTGAGCTTGATGGCAAACACTCTGTGAGATGAGTGGGGCTGAGAGACTTCAAAGAAGTGTGACTGGCCCAGGGTCACCCAGCAGCTGCATGTGGAGGAGCGGGGAAGCGAACCCGGTTCACCAGATTACGAGTCTACCACTCTTAACCACTACACCACACTGGCTCTCTCCCTCTTCTGTCCTCTCCAGCCCTCCATGTCCCCTCAAAAGCATATTGGAAGACCCTCCAGAGCATATTAAAGGTAAAGGTAAAGGTACCCCTGCCCGTACGGGCCAGTCTTGCCAGACTCTAGGGTTGTGCGCCCATCTCACTCAAGAGGCCGTGGGCCAGCGCTGTCCGAAGACACTTCCGGGTCACGTGGCCAGCGTGACATCGCTGCTCTGGCGAGCCAGAGCCGCACACGGAAACGCCGTTTACCTTCCCGCTTGTAAGCGGTCCCTATTTATCTACTTGCACCCGGAGGTGCTTTCGAACTGCTAGGTTGGCAGGCGCTGGGACCGAACGACGGGAGCGCACCCCGCCGCAGGGATTCGAACCGCCGACCTTTCGATCGGCAAGCCCTAGGCGCTGAGGCTTTTACCCACAGCGCCACCTGCGTCCCTATCCAGAGCATATTATTTCTCTCTAAAGGGGGGGGGGTAAGTAGACTTTCCTACAATTGGTAAAAGCCCTTGTAAACCTTCACTTACATTTATCATCCCAGGAGGAAATTACCAGTGCTTTCTTTTTTCCCCTCTACAAAAGCCTTGCTTTGCTGAATGTCATGTTTTCTCAACTGTAAGATCCCCTTCACAATACATCTTTCGGAGCATTTGTTCTAGCCCTTTTGTTCACAGCCTATAAAAAAAGGCAGCGCTTGCTCAAAATGTCAGTTCTTCAGATCTTTATAACCGGTTTAAAAGCTCTATAAGCCAGGCCTGTATTAAATAGAGAATCTGACGACTTGGAAGAGGAAAGAATCGGGTTGCACCGCTGGGCTGGTAACGGGACAGGGGTGAGGAAACAAAAAGATTCGTAACTCCAAGAAAAAAGTTTTTCAATACAAGCCATGATACATAGATAAAGAATATCTCTTGCTCATTATTAACTACTCTACTTTTGTTGTCGTTTAGTCATTTAGTCGTGTCCGACTCTTCATGACTCCGTGGACCAGAGCGCGCCAGGCACTCCTGTCTTCCACTGCCTCCCCCAGTTTGGTCAAACTCATGTTCGTCGCTTCGAGAACACTGTCCAACCATCTCGTCCTCTGTTGTCCCCTTCTCCTTGTGCCCTCAATCTTTCCCAACATCAGGGTCTTTTCCAGGGAGTCTTCTCTTCTCATGAGGTGGCCAAAGTATTGGACCCTCAGCTTCAGGATATGTCCTTCCAGTGAGCTCTCATGGCTGATTTCTTTCAGAATGGAGAGGTTTGATCTTCTTGCAGTCCATGAGACTCTCAAGAGTCTCCTCCAGCACTGTTATTCAAAAGCATCAATTCTTCGGCAATCAGCCTTCTTTATGGTCCAGCTCTCAATTCCATACATCACTACTGGGAAAACCATAGCTTTAACTATACGGACCTTTGTTGGCAAGGTGATGTCTCTGCTTTTTAAGATGCTGTCTAGGTTTGTCATTGCTTTTCTCCCAAGAAGCAGGCGTCTTTCAATTTCGTGACTGCTGTCACCATCTGCAGTTTGCCACTTATTAAATGAAGGAAACAAAAGATGCCTGAAAAATATGGCTTCTGGTGGAAGTTGTCGTGACTTTGCTGGGAATAGACTTCAGGAAGGAGTAAGAGTCCAGTGGCAGAGCCATGTTTCACATGAAGCGGGTCTTGGATTCAAATCTCAGCATCTCCACTGAAAGACTCATGGTGGCAAGGCAGAGGTTTTTCTTAACCTGATATACGCTGGAGAGCTGCTGTCTTTCATAGCAAACAGAGTGGATCTGGATGGAACAATGGTCTGCAGAGTCATACACTCAACATATTGGTCTCCAAACTGTTCTCCATTTCTCCCAGCCAACTACTAACCAACCACCCATGGAACATAAGAACTCAAGAAGCAGGCCAAGTATCCATCTGCTCCAGCCTTTTTTTCTCACAGTGGCCAAACAGATGCCTATGGGAAGCCTGGAAGCTGCACATGAATGCAACAGCACTTTGCTGATCAAGGTGTATCCAGTGGCAGAGGAAGGGGTTGTGGTGGGTGCGGGCTGCCCTGGGTGTCATCACTGAGGGGGGTGATAAAAATATGAGGTTTTTTGGACTATGAAGAATTGGATAAATTAACAGGAAGGATTTGAAACCTGCGGGACTAGAGATTCTTAGAAGACTGGAGTAAATATATGAACTATTCGAAAAGTAATTGTAATGAACAGATCACACTAGTAGGATTGCAAGAAGGTTTGTAAGGATGATTACAGTGGTACCTCGGGTTACATACGCTTCAGGTTACATATGCTTTAGGTTACAGACTCCGCTAACCCAGAAATAGTACCTCGGGTTAAGAACTTTGCTTCAGGACGAGAACAGAAATCATGTAGCAGCGGCACGGTGGCAGCAGGAGGCCCCATTAGCTAAAGTGGTGCTTCAGGTTAGGAACAGTTTCAGGTTAAGAACGGACCTCTAGAACTAATTAAGTTCTTAACTTGAGGTACTACTGTATTTGAAATATTGCAAGAAGGATTATGAGGAGAACTATTAGTTAATGATAATTAAGAGTAATAGAGAAATTAAGAAATGCAGAATAAGTGATAAGGAACGGAAAATCATCAGGGGTGTTGATGGAAGTCTAAAATATTGTATATGATAAGAAATTATGTTATATGATTGTTGCAGATGATATGCTAAAAAAACTAACAAAATTGTACATATAAAAAAATATAAAAATATGAGTGTTTTTTTAAAAGTGGGCTCATGAAACTTTTTAGTTCAGTCAAGAAACGGAACGGAACACGGCTGGCACTGGGCGCCACACCGTGGGGGCTGGCATTTACCACGGGACCTGCAGCGTGCCCGAGCCACGCATCTCTCCTGGGAGTGATGTGGTGGTTTGGGCGCTTGCAGGCTCTGCGCTGCCTGAAACAGCAGCGTGGGGCTTGCATCTGTCCATCGCCTCTCCCTCAGCCGCCCTACAGCTGAGGGGGAGGCGGCGGAGAGGCTCCACGCAGCTCACCCCGCCCCCATGGGCGGCTCGCCCCGCCCCCAGCTGCGGGGTGTACCAATGGTCTGACAGCCGCTTCCTAAGATGACAGGCAGATGCATTCTAAAGCAGAAACTGATTTATATATTAAATTGTGTATCCCTTCCCCTTGCCTTCAGCTGAGATATCCAAAGGGAGCCAGTGAGGTGTAGTGGTTAGTGTTAGAATTCCTGATCTATGATTGCAGTCATGGGATTTTTGTCTATCACATGAAGTGGTATGTTTTGACTCCACAGAGTGGGAAGTGACGGAGACAGGATGTTTATGTTACTGTGTTCCGTGAAGTGGGACTATTGTCCTTTGTTCTTTCTCTCTTTGCTGTCTGATGCTAGAGAGAGAGGGAGCCATGTTGCAGTGCTCCGTGTGTGTTTATATGTAAATAAAGTAGATTAGCCAAAATGCTGATTTGCTGAGGTCTGTCACGCATGATGCGCAAACTCTGCAGATCCCTAAGTGTGCTGGTGTTGGTTGACATCAGTCTCTGTGATGTTCGGGCTGAAGAAAGCTAATATATATATATATATATATATATATATATATATATATATATATATATATATATATATATATATATGCAGGTTTTGGTGTCTTCGGGTGTCTTCCCGTGTAAGAGTCGGGGTGTCTGTGTATACACACACACACACACACACACACACCCCGCCCATCTGACTGAGTTTCCCCAGCCACTCTGGGTGGCTTCCAATCAAGTGTTAAAAACAATACAGCATTAAATATTAAAAACTTCCCTGCCTTCAGATGTCTTTTAAAAGTAAAATAGTTGTTTATCGCCTTGACATCTGAAGGGAGGGCATTCCACAGGGCGGACGCCACTACCGAGAAGGCCCTCTGTCTGGTTCCCTGTAACCTCACTTCTCGCAATGAGGGAACCGCCAGAAGGCCCTCGGTGCTGGATCTCAGTGTCCGGGCTGAACGATGGGGGTGGAGACGCTCCTTCAGGTATACAGGCTCCCGAACGATCGACCAGGAGGGAGGGAACATGTGTCTCTGCCAGGGTCCTACCCGAGCATAGGCTGAACTCCTGACAGTTAGAGCACTGGACTAAGACCACAGAGACCAGGGTTCTAGTCCCCACTCAGCCATGAACCCTAATGGGTGACATTGGGCAGCTACTGTCTCTCAGCCTAACCTACCTCCTGGGTTGTTACATAGGTAAAATGCAGAGATGGAAAACCATGTATGCCGCCTCGAGCTCCTTCGAGGAAAGGTGGGGCATAAAAGTAATAAACCAAAGAAAAACAAAGGGGTCAGCATTAGCTATGTGGCAAATCTTTGCATCAGCCACCAGAGCAGAGCACTCATGTGCATGTGATGTCCACTGCGATCTATTTGTCCCATGTGATTTGGTTATTGAAACTTTGGCATCCAGGGTTCGAGAACGCAGCAATCATCTTTCTCCAATAATGTGCACTGAAGCCTTTTAAGTATTCAGGGTTTCTTTTCCCTACAATTCATCCCCATCCTTATGGGTTGCAGTTTGTAGTCCTCTGCCTCTATACAGTCGTTGCAAATTTTCAAAATAATAATAATCAGTTCCCAAATTTGCATTTGCTGATCACAGAATTCCATCTCTCTGGTCTAGAATATAAATTTCCCAGAAGCGATTTCCAAGAGTAGCGGGCAGTTGTGTCTCCATCCCCTTTGAATGTTTGCACAACTGCTCGATAAACAAGCATGACCTTTTCTTCGGACGTGATGATTTGCTGTCAAAAAAGCAATACACTCTCGGATGTGTTTGCCGATTCAATACAAACTAAATTTTAGTGTTTTGGGGTAGGGGTGGGGGACTCACGTAGAGGAAATGTTCCCATGTAAATGTTCAAAAGATGAAAATGTTATTGTGATGACTGTAAAGATTAAGAGGGCAATCAATCTAAAGAGAAACAAAACAAAACAAAATAAAAAATCCCAAACCAGCTTTTGAATGATGGGCTCCATGAGTGAAGTTTTAACATCCAATTTGTGCTTTAAAATCCTAAGTGAAGTTTCCACATATCATCTTCATTCCAGCAAATTCCTTGTCAACAGCACTGTCAATCAAATGCCTCTGTATTTATACTGTCATTCCTCTTTAGCATTTGCTAGCGTGAAAACAGGAACGGAGAGTGGATGCTAATATATTGCAAGGATCTGTCAAGCGGGGAGCACAATGCAATACATGCAGAGAGACGTGCTCCTTCTTCGCCAGAGTTCCTACTCAATGAGAGTGGGTGGTCCAGCCTCTAAGGCAGGGGATGTGATTTGGCCTCACCATAATGGCATCCCCCACTGTAGCACGCTACGTTTTCTAATCATCATTTTCTAGGTAAACAGGAGTGAATTAAAGTGATGCAAACAGGCCCTGGTGAGTCACAGAATCACGGAATTGTAGCGTTGGAAGGGAACACAAGGGTCATCTAGTACATTATAATGACCCTACCTGCCCGCGGACTGTCTCGCCAGAGTGGTGCATGCTCTAGTTATCTCTCGCTTGTTCTACTGCAATGCGCTCTATGTGGGGCTACCTTTGAAGGTGACTCGGAAACTACAACTAATCCAGAATGCGGCAGCTAGACTGGTGACTGGGAGCAGCCGCCGAGACCATATTCCAACAAAATATTAAAACACAATAACCTATTAAACATTAAAAGCTTCCCTACACAGGGCTGCCTTCAGATGTCTTCTAAAAGTCTGGTAGTTGCTTTTCTCTTTGACATCTGGTAGGAGGGCGTTCCACAGGGCAGGTGCCACTACCGAGAAGGCCTTCTGCCTGGTTCCCTGTAACTTGGCTTCTCACAGGGAGGGAACCGCCAGAAGGCCCTCAGCGCTGGATCTCAATGTCTGGGCAGAATAATGGGGGTGGAGACGCTCCTTCAGGTATACAATGGTGCCCCGCAAGACGAATGCCTCGCAAGACGGAAAACTCGCTAGACAAAAGAGTTTTCCGTTTTGGAGGTGCTTCACAAAATGAATCTCCTATGGGCTTGCTTTGCAAGACGACAATGTCTTGCGAGTTCCTGCTGGTTTTTTCCCCTCCCCCCCCCTTTTTCTAAGCCGCTAAGCCGCTTAACAGCTGATCCGATCAGCAGATAAGCCTCTAAAAGCCTCTAAAAGCCACTAATAGCGCTAATCCGCTAATCCTTCAATGGGCTTGCTTCGCAAGACGGAAAAAACCGCTAGACGAAGAGAATCACAGAATGGATTCTTTTCGTCTTGCGAGGCACCACTGTACTGGACCGAGGCCATTTAGGGTTTTAAAGGTCAGCACCAACACTTCGAATTGTGCTCGAAAATGTACTGGGAGCCAGTGATGTCCTGGTTAAAATGGTACACTTGGAGAGTATGAGTCATGTACATTAATGCATGAGCAATGTTTGGCTTCAGGGGTGACCAGTTTTATGGTTCTGTTACATCCAAAATTGGAAACAGCTTTCGGGGGAACGTGGGCAGCGAGAGGGCTATGGGACTTATGTCCTGCTTGTAGCCTTCTCAGAGCCATCTTAGCTGGCCACTGTGAGAGCAGGAAGCTGGGCTAGATAGGCAGGGAATTCTAGTTATGCTCAACGAATACAGAGAAGCAAGGCTGCACCATCATCCACAGCTGACAAGTCGAAGAATTGCCTGCCTGTTTCTGAACGTGGTCCGTAATTTGCCTTTCCTATAATTGCTAGACAGATGCTTCGCAGAGTGTATTTCATATTCAGGTGTCTGGATGCTTAATAGAACTTGAGGAATGGGCCCGGCTGGGCCTGGTTAGGGCATGACCCAACTTTCATTGAAATGAATAGTGACTTCCCACAATTGCAACAACCTTTGGAACAGGTCTTGTAATGCAAAGATTCTCCCCCCACAAAAAAACACACAGCCATTTTCTTCTTCTTTTTGGTACTCTGTTTCTCAATGACAGACCTAGACAGCATCTTAAAAAGCAGAGACATCACCTTGCCAACAAAGGTCCGTATAGTTAAAGCTATGGTTTTCCCAGTAGTGATGTATGGAAGTGAGAGCTGGACCATAAAGAAAGCTGATTGCTGAAGAATTGATGCTTTTGAATTATGGTGCTGGAGGAGACTCTTGAGAGTCCCATGGACTGCAAGAAGATCAAACTTATCCATTCAGAAGGAAATCAGCCCTGAGTACTCATTGGAAGGACAGATCGTGAAGCTGAGGCTCCAATACTTTGGTCACCTCATGAGAAGAGAAGACTCCTTGGAAAAGACCCTGATGTTGAGAAAGATTGAGGGCACAAGGAGAAGGGGACGACAGAGGACGAGATGGTGGGACAGTGTTCTTGAAGCTACCAGCATGAGTTTGACCAAACTGCGGGAGGCATTGGAAGACAGGAGTGCCTGGCGTGCTCTGGTCCATGGGGTCACAAAGAGTCGGACACAACTAAATGACTAAACAGAAACAACAATTGGAACAGGTCTTATAATGCAAAGATTCTCCCCACACAAAAAAAACACACACACAACTGTTTTCTTCTTCTTTTCGGTACTCTGTTTCTATAATCCTAACGTTGCCACCTCCTATTGCAACAATCTGTACTAGGGACAATTCAGGTTTAATAGAGGCAATGATAGTAATTTCAGCAACCGAGCTGTGTGAGCTTCAATTACTCATTGACCTTTGACCATGAACAGGACAGCCAAAGTACCTCCCACCCGGAAAGACAAACCATCTCACTATTCTGGATACAAACGGGAAGGGAAATGTCATTTTTCTTCAAATGAGAAAGGACAGCAGCGGTAAATCGGGATCTGCTGATAGATCTCTGGGCAATTTGAAGCAAACCAGAAAAGAGTTTGCAACTCCCAGTTGCCTTAAACAACAGCAGTAACAAGGGACGCGGGTAGCGCTGTGGGTTAAACCACAGAGCCAAGGGCTTGCGGATCAGAAGGTCGGCAGTTCGAATCCCCACGACAGGGTGAGCTCCCGTTGCTCGGTCCCAGCTCCTGCCCACCTAGCAGTTCGAAAGAACATCAAAGTGCAAGTAGATAAATAGGTACCACTCCAGTGGGAAGGTAAACGGCGTTTCCATGCACTGCTCTGGTTCGCCAGAAGCGGCTTAGTCATGCTGGCCACATGACCCGGAAGCTGTACGCCGGCTCCCTCGGCCAATAAAGCGAGATGAGCGCCGCAACCCCAGAGTCGGTCATGACTGGACCTAATGGTCAGGGGTCACTTTACCTTTACCTTTACCTTACAGCAGTAACAGCACAAAAAGCTTTCCCTCCAGAAAAATTGGTGAGAAAGAACACTTAACAGAAAACATGGAGCGGACTTTTTAATGGATCTGTGCAGGGGTTTCACCTTGGAAAAAAATATTGGGAAGGGCAGGTAAACCCCCACATAATTGATCACATGATGGGGTGCAGGCACACCATTTGAATGGCAATGCCCATCAACTTTGGGGAGCCCCAGCCCCCTCTAATATTTTATTAGGGGGCTCGAAGACCCTTCAGCCGCTAGGAGTTGGTTCCTATGGATCCGTCAGCTTGGATTTGGTACCGACCACAAATTTCCTAGCATGTGCTCAGAGTGACCCTCTTTTTTAATTCTTAACAAATATTTGGCTGGCTGAACTACTGGTCTGCACCCTGGCTCGAGCTGGCATACCTCTGGGTTCCACTTGAAAAATAAACTAGATTTCTGCAAGTCTGAAGTCTGCCCATGCAATCTGTCAACGCCTTCTTCCTTCACCAATTTCTTTTCTCTCGCTCTCTTTCCTGTTTCCACCAGAATTGCGCCCTCATGAGCTGTTGTCTTCCAGCCTCTGAGGAGAAAGTTAGTTGGCCACCTTAATGGCCAATGGACCTGATCTGTCTGGGTAAGAGTGCACACAAGCAAACTGGGATGTAATTTTGCATTTTCTTCATGATTCTCTCTCGCATTAACAGCACTCTCACACGCGACTCCCAAAATGCAAGAGGGGTTCAAATGCCGTTCTGAGCATCATGTCCCAAACCACACTGTATTTCTTTGTTCAGCTGAGCGAGATTTCAATCTGTGATTAAAAACTTCAGCTGTTTCATGGCAAGGAGGAATAGATTCGGGTTCACAATACAGTGGTACCTCTGGTTGTGTACTTAATTCATTCCGGAGGTCCGTTCTTAACCTGAAACTGTTCTTAACCTGAAGCACCACTTTAGCTAATAGGGCCTCCTTCTGCCGCCGGGCCGCCGCACGATTTCTGTTCTCATCCTGAAGCAAAGTTCTTAACCCAAGGTACTATTTCTGTAACCTGAAGCGTGTGTAATCTGAAGTGTATGTATGTAACCCAAGGTACCACTGAACTATGAGAAGGAATGGACAATTGTTCCTCTCAGCTTTAAGTTCAGTTTTCCACATTTCTGCATCACTTGGGGGGTGGGGGGGTGGATTAAAGACCTATTGAAAATTCACCAGCATTTTAGTGCAAATTTCTCCTAATGTAAACATATGCAATTCTAATGTAAATTACATGCAATTCTGCCCAAAACACACATATTTACAAAGCAATTTTCCCTAATACATTTTCTTATGCCTAACTAATAGATACATTTTTATGCACACTTTAACCTAGATAATGTATTTATATATTGGCTGGAAAACTGCACTGCAAGATTTGGAGCGTACATTTTGAAGTGCGGCTGTGTTTTGGTACACTATTTTTTCAGAAAGTGTGAATTAGGCTATGCCTTTAAATGTGCACTGAATTCCTCCTTAATCCCTAACTATGAAATTACAAAACATGAAAAATGTACAGTTATAATATGTGGATTTTCATGCATATTTTGAAGGGGGGGAAGTGGATTAGTGCAGGATGGGCTCATGGAAAAACCCACGGGAAAGTAAGTTGGACTGGAAATAGATTCACTCAATAACCCCTCAGACTGAATGACACGCAGTGTAATGTCAAAGAGGATTTGTGGGGAAAGCCATTGTGAAGCGTGAGGATGAAAAACTCGTTTTAGAGAATCTATCTCATTCATTGGACCAGGAGTGACAAAAGAAGAAGAGAAAAAGAGTTTGGATTTGATATCCCGCTTTATCACTACCCGAAGGCGTCCCAAAGCGGCTAACATTCTCCTTTCCCTTCCTCCCCCACAACAAACACTCTAAGGTGAGCGAGGCTGAGAGACTTCAGAGAAGTGTGACTGGCCCAAGGTCACCCAGCAGCTGCATGTGGAGGAGCGGAGACACGAACCCGGTTCACCAGATTACGAGTCCACCGCTCTTAACCACTACACCAGACTAACTCACACCCTGAGCCAAGTAACATAACAACTGTATGAAACACAGCAAACCTAAATGAATGGATACATATATATTCCCCATTTACTGAGAATGAAAAGCTAATGATAATTCAGAAGAGAAATTAACACAATGCTTTGCCTCAGGCCACGGCAAATTGAACAGGATTTCCGGTGTTGTGCTAAACTAAATGCAGATGCTGCTATTTGAAGGAACATCCATGTCATCCAGGGTTTGCATCTGCTCCTCAGCAACCCACTTCCTCCAAACTGCAGGCTGATCCTCGTCTCCCCCCACCACCCTATGTTTTTGCAACACCAAGCCAACCTTCTGCTTCCTTCGAAGACGCAGTTTACCCGATTGTGTTGCTGTCACTTTCCTCTCGACGTGTCTGCGAAGATTCTGTACAGTCGCATTGGCTCACAACATCACACCGAAGAGCCTTGCGTGAAGGGGAAGGAATTGGAGGGCAGGGGGCAAGAGACTGATGCAAGGGGAAAGCTGGAAATAAGAGAAGGGAGGATGGCTAGATTCTTCCCCTGTCTGCCTGTGGCACCTCATGATACTGTTCTGAGGAAGAGGAAGAGGAAGAAGAAGAGGAGGAGGAGGAGGAGGAGGAGGAGGAGTTTGGACTTGATAACCCACCTTTCACTCCCCTTAAGGAGTCTCAAACCAGCCCACAATCTGCTTTCCCTTCCACCCCCACAACAAACACTCTGTGAGGTGAGTGGGGCTGAGAGACTTCAGAGAAGTGCGACAGCAGCTGCATGTGGAGGAGCGGGGAAGTGAACCCGGTTCACCAGATTATGAGTCCACCGCTCTTAACCACTATACCACACTGGCTGACCTTTGGCCAAGCAATGTCACAATTTTTTAGCCGGACCTTTTCATAACTACTACCCTTCAAACATGCCAAATACTTCCCCAGTGTTTTATGACCGCTTTATGACCACCACAGAGCCCTATTTCAGCAACTACTGTATTTTTCGCTCCATAAGACGCACCTGACCATAAGACACACCTAGTTTTTAGAGGAGGAAAGGGGGAAAGCCCCGTTTTGGGGGGGGGGTCAGCTCACAGTTCTGCAGCTTCTTTTGCAAAGGGGGAAAGCCCCTTTTTTGAGGATCGGCTCAAAGTTGTTGAGCTTAGTTTGCAAAGGGGAAAAAATCCTGCTTTTGGGTTTCAACTCACAGTTCTACAGCTTCTTTCCAGACAGATAATCTAGTCAGCCAGTCACATGTCACTGGGGAAACAAACAGCCTCCGCCTGCAGAACATTCAACAATGGAGGCCTGGGCCAGAAAGGGAGCCAGTGACTGACCACACATTCGCTCCATAAGACGCACAGACATTTCCCTTTCCCTTTTAGGAGGAAAAAGGTGTGTCTTATGGAGCGAAAAATACGGTAAGTACAAGAAAGGGCAACTTAGCTCAGTTGGTAGCTCTTAATCTCAGGGTTGTGGGTTTGAGCCCCACGGTGAGCAAAGATTCCTGCAGTGCAGGGGGTTGGTCTAGGGCAGGGGTCTGCAACCTTTAAGACAAAAAGAGCCACTTGGACCCGTTTCTGAAGGAAAAAAAACTGGGAGCTGCAAAACTCGTCATTATAAAAATAATTTTTTTGTCACTTTTTTATCATTTCTTTGTTTGACCCCTCAGAATTACTCCTCCTCATAGAAATAAACGTTAAATTAACAAGTTACCTTTTTGTATGTGTGTGTGTGTTCTTCACTACCCTTCAAAACAGTGACCAGCGTACATGCCCCCTTTCAATGCAGTGACCAGCGTACATGCCCCTTACAATGTGGCGGGCGGGAAGGTGACGTCAGGACGGTGCGTGACTAATGCACGCACCGCCCCCATGCGACATCACAGCCAGTACAGTGCCCGCCACAGTGGGGAGTGTCAGGGCGCACAATGCGCCTCCTCCCCTCGCTAGTATCCGCCCCGGAGCCGCGGCAAAGGTGTAAAAGAGCCACATGCGGCTCCGGAGCCGCGGGTTGCAGACCCCTGGTCTAGGGGAACCCTGTGGACCCTTCCAACTCTATGATTCTATAACCATGATCCTCATCTGCTTGAAAATTAAGAAATTTGGAATGGAAAGGACGATCCAGTGGAAACAAGACCCTTTGTAGTTCACAGGGACTCTTCCCCAAACCCCCAGATTTCTGCCACGGCCCATGATTTCGCTCTCACCACATCAAATAAAAGTCTACCCCCTCCCCAAGAGCCTGAAGATGTTCTAACTATGTCTACCCAACAAGGACACCATTTAATGAGTTTCTAAATTTACACTTTCCAGAAGTGAAGTTTGCTTGTGACCTAGAATCTCCTCCACAGCAACTTTCTTCAATGAGCTGTTTAACAGCCGCACTTTCAAGAGGTAGCAGTTTGTGTGTTAACAGTATTTATTTGCCACTCAATAATCAGGACATCTAGTCAGCCCACAACAACAGAACAATGTCCATATGAACCATAATATACAGTATATGCATCATTAAAAAAGGGGGGGAGCACAGCGGAGAATAATAATAGTGAATTCGAAGGTACACTTCGCATGCACACGAAAGCTCATACCAATAACAAACTTAGTTGGTCTCTAAGGTGCTACTGGAAGGAATTTTTTTATTTTGTTTCGACTACGGCAGACCAACACGGCTTGTAACTCTGCTATAGGGGTTCCCTAACTCTCTAGAAAAGATACGAGAATAGTATGAAAGGTATGAAAGATGGGAGATTTCTTTAGTCCAAGAGGAAATTTTGCACTGATGGGACACAGTAGTTGAATACCACCCACTCTCAAGCTTACAACAAAGTGAAACTGGGAAATATAGTAAGTTCTATAAGAATAGCATGATTGTAATATATTCATTTACTGAAATATTTATAAAATGTTTTTATAGATTAAAAAAAGTAAATTTTCAACCAATGCCAACAATATAAAAAGTCTTAACCTGCCACCAAAAAGAGGGATCCCATGAAACTCTTTGGAGAGGGCATGCCACAGCCAGGGTGTCACCACCAAAAAGGCTCTCTCTGCAGTAACCACCCAGCAAATATCACATTGCAGGAACACCCAAAGGGCCTCTAAATATGAACTCAGGAAACCTGACCCCACACCATTAAGGGCCTTGAAAGGTTAAAACCTACCCTCCGAGTTGTGCCCAGACACAAACTTTCACATATGCTTTTTTATCTCTTAGCACAGTCCCTCAAGATTAGCCCAAGTCTTCATATCTGGAGAGAACCAGGTTGATGACAGCTTTGCTTGCAAAATGGTTAGTTAGTTCCTTCCCGCTCAAGCATTGCTCTCCAGTTTACAGATTCCATCTACCTAGGATTATATACTTGCAAAACACAAGCGGTGCTACAGTCTATAAGAACTTCTACCGCCGCAGTAGGAATGAGGCTGCAGGTTCCCATAAGACAAAGCGAAAGGTGCAAAAGTAATTTTGCTTTCCCTGGTTTGGGCAGCGTTAACTGATCAGGAGAAAAACAAAACGTTATTTCTGCCCAAGGCTAAGCAAAGAGGTGACCCTTCTTAGCAATCCGCTGCAAATCAAAACACTACTTAGGGAACACATTGCCCTTTTATTTAATCATTCCTTCTGGCGCAGAAGGGGGAAAAAAGATCAAAAAGCCCACTGCATTGCATCAAGCAGACTTAGGTGCTATAATACTTGAATATATCTAAGCCAATGACATTTCTCTGCGGAGATCAGGCCACGGTGCAGGGATTTTTTTATATCGTATCCTTATTAAAAAGTCACACATAAAAGTCTACCTGCAGAAGAGCGAAAGCCAAGGCTGGTTCTGAAATGCAAACTGAAGGAGGGCGAGGGAAATGGCAGCTCGCACTCTTCCGGGCTTCTGCTAACGGCGCCGCCGAAATTGCTTCACCCCCATCACAACACATCACACATCACAGTCAAGTCCTTAACAGGTTAGACACTTCGAGTTTGCCAACATCAAAAAGCGAAAGACAAGTTTATGCCGCCCATTACAGTGAATGTAAATTTGCCAGCTGAAAGCCAAGGCATTTGGAAGTCTGGGGTTTTTTTTTACTCTTGGGGCAAAGCCAAGGTCAAACAAGTTGTCTGCAAGGAAAGTGACAGACCAGAAGCAGCGATGGGTGAACTTCAGACGGCTCAGCTGGTTTGTACCGATTACAAGAGTTTTGAGGGAACTCTAGGAAAAATCTGTTTTATTCCCCCAGGAGTTCTGAATTGACTCACAGTGTTGGCTGCACTATATTAGATTGGTTTCAAACGTCAATCTATTTTTAGTACAAGTCCAGGGTACCAATTAGTGCTCACACAAAGCTTAAAAAGCACCCCTGCAACATCGCTAATCAGGCTTCTCAAAGAAACCAAGGCATACAATATAAAGTGCTAAGAAGCTGCAGCACATGAAAAGATGAAGATGAAACTTGTAAGGATTTTCAGAGGAGCCCATAGTACAATTTTGTTGTTACTGTTGCTGTTTAGGGCTGGTTTCCAACACCACAATATACTGATATATCATGATGTCTGAAATAAGGATGGAACTATGTAGAGGCTAAGGGACGCAGGTGGCGCTGTGGTCTAAACCACAGAGCCTAGGGCTTGCTGATCGGAAGGTCGGCGGTTCAAATCCCCGCAACGGGGTGAGCTCCCGTTACTCGGTCCCTACTCCTGCCAACCTAGCAGTTCAAAAGCACGTCAAAGTGCAAGTAGATAAATAGGTACCGCTCCGGCGGGAAGGTAAACAGTGTTTCCGTGCGCTGTTCTGGTTCACCAGAAGCGGCTTAGTCATGCTGGCCACATAACCCGGAAGCTGTCTGCAGACAAACACCAACTCCCTTGGCCAGTAAAGCAAGATGAGAACTGCAACCCCAGAGTCATCCGTGAGTGGACTTAACAGTCAGGGGTTCCTTTAACTTTACCTTTAAAGTTAAAGTTTAAAGTTTAAAGGCTGGCTTCATGTCTTTCCCCCCTGCAGGAGGCAGGGGAGAGCTGAACTGGCAGAGTTAACAGAGCAGAAATCGAGAGAAGAATTGGCTGGCTTCACGTTTTTTCCTGCATTGTGATTTTTGCATAACACACACAAACAAACATACACATCATGATCGTGCCAGGTCAAAAACTGTGACATGGACTTCAAACTGGTTTTGGACAATATATCAATATATCGCCCAGCCCTATTGTTGTTGTGTGGATTGATCTTGATTATCAAGTATAGACCAGGGATTGGGATGCTGGGGCATTTCTGATATTGTTGGTCTCCAAACACAACCAGCCCCAGAAAATAACCAGGGGAGATGGGATCTGTTGCTGGACAATGTCTGGAGGGCCCCAGTTTTCACTTCCCTTCTGAGTTACGTGGGCTCCCACAGTGACTCCCTATTAGCAGCTTCTTATAGAATCAGATGTGGGTGGGGCTGTGGGTTAAACCACAGAGCCTAGGACTTGCCAATCAGAAGGTCAGCGGTTCGAATCCCCGTGACAGGGTGAGCTCCTGTTGCTCAGTCCCAGCTCCTGCCAACCTAGCAGTTTGAAAGCACGTCAAAGTGCAAGTAGATAAATAGGTACCGCTCCGGCGGGAAGGTAAACGGCGTTTCCGTGCACTGCTCTGGTTCGCCAGAAGCGGCTTAGTCATGCTGGACACATGACCCGGAAGCTGTACGCCAGCTCCCTCAGCCAATAAAGCGAGATGAGCGCTGCAACCCCAGAGTCGGCCACAACTGGACCTAATGATCAGGGTCCCTTTACCTATAGAATCAAAGAATCATAGAGTTGGAAGGGACAAAAAGGTTCATCTAGTCCAACCCCAAGCAATGCAGAAATATTTTTTCCCCAACTCTGGGCTCGAACCCACAACCCTGAGATTAAGAGTCTCATGCTCTGCTGACAGAGCTATCCCAGACATCATCATCTTGCTTTCCTGCTGCCAGCCAGGCTACCCTATATTTTATCGGGAACATGAACTGGCAGACTCTGGACTCGCCTCCTCCTATTGTCTGTTTTTCTAGGAATAACAACCATTTATCAAGATGACAGGCCACAGCTTTCAGCAATTCAGACACCCAGATACAGGCATGTGAGTAGATGTCAGTTTCTGGGGTCAGCTTTCAGCTTTCTGAAATGATCTCGCAACGCGGTAGCAATGAATCAGCTGCAGTACCTTCCTGCAGGACTGCTGAAAGGGTGTCTTCCGGGTGTCGCTCCAGATACTACAACGTCCATCATCCCTGATCACTGGCCGTGCTGGCTGGGGCTGATGGGAGTTGGAGTCCAATAACATCTGGAAGACACTACCTCAGGTCAATCCTTCTAAATGCAATGTGTAAAACGGAAGAAGCCTATATTAGGGAAAAGTGTGCTTCAAAAATGCCTCTGTTAGTGGAAATAACATAACAAAGCGCTTTGTCTCGGAGATACTTTGCAAATGATTTGCAAAATTGTGTAGAGACAGCATAATCTTGTACAAAAATGTGAGTGATGGGAGTTGAAAGCCAAGAGGGCACAACACTGACCGCCCCTGGAAAATGCCATCAATGAACTGAATGAGCAATTCTCTCTCTTTTAAAACAGACTATTTGTTGAACCTACCTCAAACGTGATATGACAAAGCACGTGATACTCACAGATCAATGAAAATATGTGATGCATTGATTATATGATTGCATATATTACAATAAAGAAATCAGAGAAGCTCAAAAGGAAGAAAAGAGCAGTGGAGCAGACTTGGAGAAGGAAGTGTTGAGAATAACACATGCACAAATAGATATAAACGATGCTACATAGCATTGCTCTTCATCTCCTGCGAGGGTGGAGAATCTCAGGTTCAGGAGCCTAGCATGGGCCTTGCAAGCCCCTCCATCTGGCCCTCAGGACTCTTCCTGAGCTGCACTCCCATTTACTTACTTGCTTACTTGTTGTTGTTTAGTCTTTTAGTCGTGTCCGACTCTGCGTGACCCCATGGACCAGAGCATACCAGGCACTCCTGTCTCCCACGGCCTCCTGCAGTTTGGTCAGACTCATGCTGGTAGCTTCGAGAACACTGTCCAACCATCTCATCCTCTGTCGTCCCCTTCTCCTTGTGCCCTCCATCTTTCCCAACATCAGGGTCTTTTCCAGGGAGTCTTCTCTTCTCATGAGGTGGCCAAAGTACTGGAGTCTCAGCTTCAGGATCCGCCCTTCCAGCGAGCACTCAGGGCTGATTTCCTTAACAATGGATAGGTTTGACCTTCTTGCAGTCCATGGGACTCTCAAGAGTCTCCTCCAGCACCAGAATTCAAAAGCATCAATTCTTCGGCTATCAGCCTTCTTTATGGTCCAGCTCTCACTTCCATACATCACTACTGGGAAAACCATGGCTTTAACTATACGGACCTTTGTTGGCAAGGTGATGTCTCTGCTTTTTAAGATGCTGTCTAGGTTTGTCATTGCTTTTCTCCCAAGAAGCAGGCATCTTTTACTTACTTACTTACTTATTTACCTCTCATCTGACTGGGTTGCCCCAGGCCCTCCCTAGCCACTCCCCTCAGCAGCTCTGCTTTGCACCCTCATTGGATGTTCCCCCCTGGATTAAGTGTGCCCTTGAATTCTGATAATGGTTCTTGCTTGCCTGGATGGGGAATAGAGAAGGGTGCATGATTGTGGATAGGAACTAGCCAGCCATACAAAAGAAAACTCATATGTGTCGCTCCACCCAGTTTTTGCTTCTGCTCACCACCAGAGAATGGCGCCACCTGCACTAACATACTATTTGAAACAGTTACAGTTTCTGTTGCAAAGAATCCTGGGAACTGTAGTCCGTTAAAGGAGCTTAAGAGTTATAAGGCGACATCTACTCTTCTCAAGGGGCGCGGGTGGCGCTGTGGGTTAAACCCCAGAGTCTAGGATTTGCCAATCAGAAGGTTGGTGGTTCGAATCCCCGCAACGGGGTGAGCGCCCGTTGCTCAGTCCCAGGTCCTGCCAACCTAGCAGTTCAAAAGCACATCAAAGTGCAAGTAGATAAATAGGTACCGCTCCGGCGGGAAGGTAAACAGCGTTTCCATGCGCTGCTCTGGTTTGCCAGAAGCGGTTTAGTCCTGCTGGCCACATGACCCGGAAGCTGTACGCCAGCTCCCTCGGCCAGTAAAGCGAGATGAGCACCGCAACCCCAGAGTCGGTCACGACTGGACATAATGGTCAGGGGTCCCTTTACCTTTACTCTTCTCAAAGAGCTACAATTTCCAAAATCGCTTAACTATCATTCTTTGCAGGGAACTCTGGGAATTGTAACTCACTGAGAGAAACAGGGTTCTCCCAACAACTCTCAGCTCCCTTAACAGACTACACTTCCCAGAATTCTTCGGGGAAAGCCAAGTCAAGACTGTTTAAAGTGGTACGGTACTGCATTAAATGCACTGTGCAGATACAAACAGAAGAACAGCTTGCTGGATCAGACCCGTGGTCCATGTAGTGAAGCATCCTGTTCTCACAGTGCCCAGCCAGATGGCTCTGGAGAGCAGGATCCAAGCACAGAACCCAAGAACACTCCCTTCCTGTGGCTTCCGGCAACTGGTACTGATGGGGTCATTGGTTCAGAACTTCCACACCTTCAACTGACTGCGATGAAATGGAGAAGTCAGGCATCTGAAGAACAAGTGACACTTCCATGATTCTGCAGCGAGCTCCTTTTTGCGAGCATCGCCGTTTCCAGGACAACCGACACTCGTGAGATTTTTTCTCAACTTTGTCAAGGATGAAGACCAGGCTGCCCAGGGCGGGTTGAGAAAACACACACAGCTGTTCGTCAAACTGGCAAGGCAGATGCAAAGCATGAGAGGCCAAAGACAAATGGGACTTGATGGAGCAAAACCAAAGAAGAGGAAAACGAGAATGAGACGCAGCATCTCTAGCAAGCCTGGTTTGCTTCTCGCTCGTGGGCAATCCATGAAAGATCCCATCGATCCATGAACAATAAAAGACTATTTTGCTGTTTGCTATACTGGGTGAGGGAGGGGAGGCTGGTTCTATGGTTTAAGAATGCTTCCAAGTTTTGTAGTTAGAGATTTTTTTCTCTCCTTGTGCCCCTCTGGCATATCTAAACTTAAAACCTGTATTGTTTGCACGCAGGTGGTACTGTGGCCTAAACCACTGACCCTCTTGGGCTTGCCGATCAGAAGGTTGGCAGTTTGAATCCCTGTGATGGGGTGAGCTCCCGTTGCTCTGTACCAGCTCCTGACAACCTAGCCGTTCGAAAGCACACTGGTGCGAGTAGATAAATAGGTACCAATGTGACATGAAGGTAAACGGCATTTCCGTGTGCTCTAGTTTCCATCACGGTGTCCTGTTGGACCAGAAGTCGTTTAGTCATGCTGGCCACCTGACCTGGAAAGCTGTCTGTGGAAAAACGCCAGCTCCCTTGGCCTGAAAGCGAGATTAGCGCTGCAACCCCATATTTGCCACTGACTGCACTTAACTGTCCAGGGGTCCTCTCCCTTTACCTATTGTCTGCACCAGTTTAAAGTACCAGCTCCCCTTAAGAAAGCAACCTAGGGCTCATAACTGGCACCAAGGGCTGGCACGGTTGGGCTCACACCAAGGGCTCACACCTGAGCATGTGGCGCACTTGAGGAGGCAGAGATAGAGTCACTGTGGAAGCGGGTGCCTACGAAGGGGATTTCTGGAGCAAACCATGGCTGAAATCTGGAGGAGGTGCTGAGCCTTCTACTAGAGACCCATAAACTATATCCTTCAAATATATAAAAGGATGTCACATAGAGGAGGGAGAAAGGTTGTTTTCTGCTGCTCCAGAGAAGTGGACACGGAGCAATGGATCCAAACTACAAGAAAGAAAATTCCACCTAAACATTCGGAAGAACTTCCTGACCGTAAGAGCTGTTCGACAGCGGAATTTGCTGCCAAGGAGTGTGGTGGAGTCTCCTTCTTTGGAGGTCTTTAAGCAGAGGCTTGACAACCATATGTCAGGAGTGCTCTGATGGTGTTTCCTGCTTGGCAGGGGGTTGGACTCGATGGCCCTTGCGGTCTCTTCCAACTCTTCTATGATTCTATGATTCTAAACTCAGGAGTTCAGCTACTACAATTCCCTGGGGGAGGAACAGAATCAGTTTAAGGTCCAAATGGGGTGGTTGTTATTAAGAATGCAGCAAAGAAGGTTCATCCCATCACTCCCTAGCTACAACGAGGATGGAAACCACAGCAAGGAGACTTAAGAGTGTTGTAGTAGTTAGGGTGTTGGGATTAGGATTTGGGAGACTGGAGTTCAGCCATGACACTCACTGGGTGACCTTGGGTCAGTCGCTGTCTCAGCCTAACCTACCTCACAGGACTGTGGTGAAAACAAAATGGGGACCAGGAGAATGATACCTCGAGGTCCTTAGCGAGATATAAAGGAAAACACTTTCTATCCACCTGTATGTGCAAAAATAATGCAACCGTAAGGATAGGGCAAATATCACAAAAGAAGAAAACCAAGCCTTTAGTTTTTTGCTATTCCACCTGCACCCCAATGAGCTCAAGGGCATGTGCAGAGTCCCCTCTTCCATTTTATCTACCCAACAAGCCTGTGGGGTAGGATAGGCTGAAGAGTACTAGCTGGGCCAGGATCAACCCCTGAGCTTCACAGCCAAGTGGAGATTTGAACTCGGGTTTAGTGGAGGCTGGTCCGTCAGAGAAAATAGGGCACTGTGCTCAACCAGCCCCATCCTTCCTACAACTATCCCCCCTGACTGTCCGCTTCCTCTTCCTTCGTCTCAGTGTTGCCCTGGTAGAAATCAGCAGGGAGAGGAACGGAGACTAGGAACTAGGATTAGTTGGCTCTGTCTGTCATTGGCTCTGGCGCCACCTACTGTTTGACTCCTGCCTTCCATCCTGCTAGTCCTAAGGCAGCAGCTCTCAACCTGTGGGTCCCCAGATGTCGTTGGACTACAACTCCCATCATCCCTGAGCTCTGGCCTGGCTAGCTAGGGGTGATGGGAGTTGTAGTTCAACAACATCTGGGGACCCACAGGTTGAGAAAGGCTGGGGTACCAGCCATCACTGCCAGTACCAAACCGCCACTCCAACCACCATGCCAAATCTTCTTCTTCTTCTTCTTCTTCTTATTATTATTATTATTATTATTATTATTATTATTAAAAATGCAGTGTTTCCAGAGCCCAGATAAAACATCTGCGGCACAGCCACTTCACAGCCCCTCCCCTGTTCACCTCTGAGCTCACCAATGTCTCCTGCGAGTTAGTTCTACTTCTCTGCACCCACACAGCTGATGAGGCATCTTGAAATTGTGAAGCTGCGCCCATCCATTTCATGCATGAAGCAGCGCTTTATCATGGCAATTGGAGCCGAATCTTTTATTCAACCGACTGCAGCCTCTGCATTGCTGCAGATTTTCTCCTCCGAGCTTAAAAATAAATCAAAACCACCCTCGAATCCACGCGCCTTTCGATTTGAAGTGGGAAGAGGGGAAGGGGGCATTGCTGTAACTATTTCATCCAAGAGAGAACGTCCCGCAGATGCAGCTTGCACTTAAGGGCTGCGATCCTGGCAATTTTAACACTGAACAGCTGTGGGGTTCTGTTGAATGTGAACACAGGGGTAAGATTAGAAATGGCTATGAGCCATGGTGACTATGCCCTGTCTCTGCAATCCCAGGTAATAATGTTGCTGAATACAGGTTGCTGGAGGGGAGAGTGCTCTTGTGATCTCAGTTGGGGAGAGAGAGCCTGCTATCTTATAAAAGCAGGGGTTTCAGAAAGTGGCTCCTTGGATCTGTGTATAGGGGACAGGTTAACATATAATGTGAAATATCTGCCACCTGGGGTTGACCCTTCAATTGCTGGGGGACTACAATGCCCATCATCCCTGATCACTAGCCATGGCGGCTAACAGATTGAGGTTGAATCCTGACAAGACAGAAGTACCGTTTTGGGGGGACAGGGGGTGGGCAGGTGTGGGGGGCTCCCTGGTCCTGAATGGGGTAACTGTGCCCCTGAAGGACCAGGTGCGCAGCCTGGGAGTCATTTTGGGCTCACAGCTGTCCATGGAGGTGCAGGTCAGTTCTGTGTCCAGGGCAGCTGTTTACCAGCTCCATCTGGTACGCAGGAAGAGACCCTATCTGCCCGCAGACTGTCTCATCAGAGTGGTGCATACTCTAGTTATCTCTCACTAGGACCACTGCAATGCACTCTACAT
This sequence comes from Podarcis vaucheri, assembly GCF_965113315.1. Classification (NCBI taxonomy): domain Eukaryota; kingdom Metazoa; phylum Chordata; class Lepidosauria; order Squamata; family Lacertidae; genus Podarcis; species Podarcis vaucheri. Next base: position 12,233,931 of record NC_138761.1, read on the forward strand.
GGGGCTACCTTTGAAGGTGACCCAGAAACTACAACTAAACCAGAATGCTGCAGCTAGACTGGTGACTGGGTGTGGCTGCCAAGACCACATAACACCGGTCCTGAAAGACCTACATTGGCTCCCAGTACGTTTCCAAGCACAATTCAAAGTGTTGGTGCTGACCTTTAAACCCTAAATGGCCTCAGCCCAGTATACCTGAAGGTCAATTTGCCAAGTGCTGGCAGCTGGGCGATCCAGATTGCCATTTGCCGGATCACTTGGCATGGCCCATGGCCTGGTGACGTCACTGTCCACCAGATGTTTTCACAGTCCCTATTTCCCAGATACAGGGAAGATACAGGGAAGCAGGCAGAGGGCCTTCTTGGTAGTGCCACCCGCCTTGTGGAATGTCCTTCCATCAGCTGTCAAGAAAATAAACAACTATCTGACTTTTAGAAGACATCTGAAGGCAGCACTGTTTAGGGAAGTTTTTAATGTTTCATGTTTTATCACATTTTTAACTTTCTGTTGGGAGCTGCCCAGAGTGGCTGGAGAAACCCAGCTAGATGGGTGGGGTATAAATAAATTATTATTATTATTATTATTATTATTATTCTGACTGAGGCTGATGGGAGTTGGAGTCCAACAGGATCTCAAAGGCCACCATTTCTCTCGGAACTGGGGAAATAATCTCCTTACGCCTAAGGGCACTTTCAGACTTGGTTTCCAAAATGACAGTCCCACCTCTACACCATGCTAACTAAACTTGGAACTCACTGTACAGTTAATCTTAATTTCAGACATAGGCTCTCAGGGTCTGAAGTACAGTGACGGACCAGGAATGGTGACCTTGAGTCCGTCGTGTGTGGAGGCTGTGAAGAAAGTAGATAGAGAAAAGCTTTTCCCCCTCTGAGAGCCAGTGTGGTGTAGTGGTTGAGAGCGGTAGTCTTGTAATCTGGGGAACCGGGTTCGCGTCTCCGCTCCTCCCCATGCAGCTGCTGGGTGACCTTGGGCCAGTCATACTTCTCTGAAGTCTCTCAACCTCACTCACCTCACAGAGTGTTTGTTGTGGGGGAGGAAGGGAAAGGAGAATGTTAGCTGCTTTGAGACTCCTTAAAGAGAGTGAAAGGCGGGATATCAAATCCAAACTCTTCTTCTTCTCGGTCATAACACTAGATGTCATGGACATCCAGATCCCGTCTCGATATTCCGCTGCCTTCATCTTTCAGTTTCTCCATTTTTAATTTATTTGGCTCATCCCAAAGCTGTCTGTTTTGTTCAGCAGAAATCAGGAAGAAAAAAAGTGATGGGGGATGGAGGAGGATGTTCCCCCAAATGATCTTTTAATCAGTATTTGCATGAAGCATACATGGCACTCTGGGGAGGAATATAAATCCAGTGGGAATGGCTTGCTCTGCTGATGGGAGGATATTTCAAGATGACTTTTCCAAGCACTGGGCTTCTTTAATCTTCTCTAAACATAAGAAGAGCCTACTGGATGAGGCCAATGGCCCATCTAGTCCCCTCCCACAATGTAATATTAACTATTTAAGAAAGATCAACATCCTCCTGCTCCCAAAAGATTATGGAGTTTGTTTCTTGATAATCTTTATAAAAATGAGTACATCTGTTTTCCGAACTGTAACAAATTGCTTTTCAGATCTTGGCTGGAACAGCCCCGCGTTTGTTTCAGGGGCTGAAATGTTGGAACACAGTCACTAATGAGGAGCATTCATTATTTTCAAATTCTGCTGTCGACGTTAGCTTTCTTCCCTTCATGCAAATCTGCTAACGTGGGTGGATATTTCTGGAACACATGCACAAACAGCAGCTCCAAACAAACGGAACAAGTTGCATCAACAACCAGCCAGCCAAGGATTGCTCCACCGGCACTTTTGATGACCCACTGAGGATGGGGAAATTAGTCCACCCTGGACCTCACATGCCATGATGTTGAATTCAGCACTTAAAATTAATTAAAACTGAAAACACACATTCGGTGACTGGAATCAATGGTAGCTCAGTCGGTAGAGCATGAGACTCGTAATCTCAGGGTCATGTTGGACAAAAGATTCCTACATTGCAGTGGGTTGGACTAGATGACCCTCGTGGTCCCTTCCAACTCGACAATTCCATGATTCTAGACATCACCTTGCCAACAAAGGTCCGTATAGTTAAAGCTATGGGATTCCCAGTAGTGATGTATGGAAGTGAGAGCTGGACCATAAAGAAGGCCGATCGCCGAAGAATTGATGCTTTTGAATTATGTTGTTGTTGTTGTTTAGTCGTTTAGTCGTGTCCGACTCTTCGTGACTCCATGGACCAGAGCACGCCAGGCACTCCTGTCTTCCACTGCCTCCCGCAGTTTGGTCAAACTCATGCTGGTAGCTTCAAGAACACTATCCAACCATCTCGTCCTCTGTTGTCCCCTTCTCCTTGTGCCCTCAATCTTTCCCAACATCAGGGTCTTTTCCAGGGAGTCTTCTCTTCTCATGAGGTGGCCAAAGTACTGGAGTCTCAGCTTCAGGATCTGTCCTTCCAGTAAGCACTCAGGGCTGATTTCCTTCAGAATGGATAGGTTTGATCTTCTTGCAGTCCATGGGACTCTCAAGAGTCTCCTCCAGCACCATAATTCAAAAGCATCAATTCTTCGGCGATCAGCCTTCTTTATGGTCCAGCTCTCACTTCCATACATCACTACTGGGAAATGCCTGTTGTCTGTAGCTTCGCTTATAAATGTGAACTGTATCAAACTGCTCCACCGATTCAAGGGGGGATGGACAGATGTTACAAGCCAGAGAGCTCTCAAATTACGGCGCATGAAACTGCATCTTGCACCTGTCCTATCCACTCCTGGCTGTATCATTGCACAAAGGCAGCTTTTGAACAGTGGGTGAATTGCTGCGTGTGCGTCTCATTTCGGATAAAATTTCACTTGCTTGCAAAGGTTAGCTAAGGAAAGCGGAGTGGGGGTTCTCAGGCGTCAGTGTGCTCTTCTTGCCTTTCGATACCTCCCTCTCCTGAATTGTTACATCTATTTATATTCCAATTCCCAGCCCGCCAGATACCAAAGAAGCAGGTAAAAGGTCCTTTAAAAGTCCCCGTGAAACCAGCACAATCAAATGCTCATTAAAAGACTGTAAAAGTGCCTCCTAATTTCTTAGCCACAGGCAGTAAAAATCAGGCGAATCAAGACCTCTGTTTCCTGCTGCTTTATCATATCTAATAATTTCAGGGGAGGGGCAAAGCATCTGCTTTTCATGCAGAAATCGGCAGCTTTGATCCTCAGCATCTCAATTTGCCCAAAGAAGAGGAAGTCCCGACAAGATAAAAATGGCTACAGAAATTAACGGACTATGCAGAAATGGCAAAACCTACCCGGAAGAATAAGAAATCAAGACAACAAACTCTTTAATAGGGAATGGAAATCTTTTACTGAATATTTACAAATGAACTGTAAACAAATCAAGACATTAGCAGGATTATTGTAAAAATGTTGCTAAAACTTGTATGAAATAGTACAAATAGATTTAATTGGGAAATGAAGGGGGGGAGAGAGTAAATTTAAGGAACCACAGAAGGAGGGGGAGGGGAGTCAAGGTTTAACATGTAACAATGACTTTTTTACTGTTTGAATTTTTTTTGTAATAAATGAAAATTATAAATAAAAAATTACAGAAATATACTTGTGGGCAGGGGGCCAATCCCCCCCCCAATACTGAGGGCCCCCCAAACAGATTGACCTCTGTCTGGATTTGGGGACGGCCACCCACAGTTTTAGCCTGCCTCTGTTGACCAGACCCTGTTTTAGAGTAACTGTTCATAAAACGATTTGCCTCAACCACCGTAATGGCGAGCATGTCACAAGAAATGTGCCCCGGCTTCTGGCTTTATTTTTCCTTCAATTACACCGACTTTGAATTCCTTGCATGAGCAGGCTCCTGATGCAACTTGCACGTCCTGCAAAGGGAACCGTAAGTAATAGGTATCTGCAAAGCTATTTTGGACGCAAGCAAAATGGGCATTGTTGTCTTCAGCCTGATGGCTCGTTCTGATTATGCTTAGCTGCACTCTCTCCTAAGCTTTTAAGCAGCTATACAATGCCCAGAAAACAATGACAGCGTGCCAGCCATCTGGATGCTCTGCTCAAACGTATTCTTATGTACCCCATCATGGGTCAACCTGCATTGCCGAGTCCCTAAAAGGTTGGAGCAGGGCCAAAACTCCTCTTGCAACATTCACTTGGTAGGAAGAGCAGCTTAAAGGGCAAGGGAACGAGAGGGCACCCATCCCGGTATACTTGTTTTTGCTGGGTTTTCTTAATATTGATGTGGTCAATGGTGCGACTCAGAGGTGTGTGTTTGTAATTATAACCTGTATGACAGCACATCTGTGAGCTCTTAACAATTCAACACACCTGTAGCATCTTAACAATTTACCGTTTTTTTTGCACCATAACACTCACTTTTTTCCTCCTAGAAAGTAAGGGGAAATGTCTGTGCGTGTTATGGAGGAAATGCCTACGGGTGGCATGCCTATGGATTTTTCTCCTCTAAAAACTACGTGTGTGTTATGGTCGGGTGCGTGTTATAGAGCGAAAAATACGGTAACTAAATAGCAGGGGGGAGTTTACCTGCAGCATCGAATGCAGCAATGTGATAGGGTAATTGATTATTTTGAAAACTGTATTTGACCAAATGCTTTGTACGGTACTGGCTGGCGCAGAGTGGTGAGTTGCAGCTGTTTGATTATTATTCAAAATAAAGACAAGCAAAGATGTCGTGGGCAATTTTTTATTCCATCGCCCCAGTCGCTGCGCAAACTTGGCTGGCGAAGGAAGCCCAGCAGCTTTTCTACCAGGGTTGGCTTGCTAGAGGGTGCCATGGTTGGAATATGAGCCGGTTGGGTTTTGCTCTACAAAGCTGCAATTTTTGAATTGTGTTGTACTCAATCCTGGAGGCCCCTTGCCAATTCAGCAAGCAATGGGAAGATGGGTAAATAGTCATCCAGCTTTGCTGAAAGGCTGTTTCTGGCCCCAGTTCAATGTGCTGGCATTAAACTTGACGGCCCTACCTACCCAGACACCCCTGCCAAATGAACGGAAGTGGGGGAATCTAGATGGAAGGACCTTTTCAGTGATGGCACCCCAGTTGTGCACCAAGAGTAAATAACCAGACAAGACAACAGCATACAGCCGTACCTTGGAAGCCGAACACCTTGACTTCTGAACAAATCGGCTCCCAAACGATCGAACCCAGAAGTGAGTGTTTTTGAATGATTTTCGGAAGCCGAATATCCAGCGCGGCTTCTGATTGGCTGCAGGACATTCCTGGTTTTCGAATGGTTCCGGAAGTCGAATGGACTCTCAGAATGCATTCTGTCCGAAAACCAAGGTACCACTCTATTGGTTTGGGGGTTCAAATAAGGCCACAATTTTATTGGTTTCAGATGTGAACAGTTTGGCACAGGGTGAAACCATCACTATTCTACTCTAGCCCATCTTCTGGAAGTGCACCTAAGAGTAAACCACATCTTGGAGGGGGTGCCCTATGCCCTACATCAAATAGGGGCACACCCCTCAAGGGTTCCCCGTTGGAGGAGTGGTATGGCCCTAGCCCCCACCTGAGCATCAGACAGAAGCCACTCCTCCTGGATCCTTTCAACAGGCTACCCTTTGTTAGGATATTGATGTTCCGTTCCACCTTAACACATGTGTGGAATTGTTGTATGTCACATGTCTGTTTACACTCCAGCACAGCTTGCTGGGAACTTCCGTTTGTGTGTATAGATATTGCTTATGCTGCTTGCTTGGACGTGAAAGGGAGGAGACATGCTTTTCCTCTTGTCCTGATGTACGCTGAATAAACTGCTTGTAAATATGCTTTACACAGCCCCTCCCTGCCACTTTTGTTGTGCGTTTACTCTGCTGAGTTTGACCGGCATGTCGGCCAGTGGCCTGGAGCCAGCTGGGGGCTTGCCAATTGCCCCCGATTCTTTAGCAGCATCCCATCACCCATTACCCAAGAGGGTCAGGCAGAGGCTGCAACCTCGCCTCCGGCCAAGACCTAGCCTTACCCAACACCTAACCTCACAAAGCTGGGACGATTGCTGTCAGGCAGGCAAAAACCAGACGGACGGTGCCAATTTGCCAGGTTGGGGGGTGGAATCCCTGCCTGTCCCCGAATACAGCTGCCAGCGTGGTCCATAGCAAGGTCATAGCATAATTGGAAGTAATAATTAAAGGACGGTTGGTGGGAGATCCGACAAAAAGGCGGAGGAAGGATGCCAGGCAGGCTGCAATTTATCCGCCCTGGGAGTGGGTGCAAGAAACCTCATTAGTCAAGTTGGGCCCGCCCATCCAAAGCCTGCCAGCATTGGCCAGTTGCCAGCAGCCAGGAGATCCAGACTGCCATTTGCCAGATCACTTGGCGTGGCCCGTGGCCTGGTCGCAACAGAGAAGGTGAGCTCACCTGTAGTGTTTTCACAGTCCCTCCAAGTGTCTCTCTTTCCCAGATACAGTCCCAGATTTACCTGAAGGAGTGTCTCCACCCCATCATTCAACCCAGGCACAGAGGTCCAGCTCCAAGGGTACGTTTTCAGTGCCAGGTAAAGGGACTCCTGACCAGTAGGTCAAGTCGTGGCCGACTCTGGGGTTGCGGCGCTCATCTCACTTTATTGGCCAAGGGAGCCGCCGTATAGCTTCCGGGTCATGTGGCCAGCATGACTAAGCCACTTCTGGCGAACCAGAGCAGCGCACGGAAACGCCGTTTACCTTCCCGCTGGAGCGATACCTATTTATCTACTTGCACTTTGATGTGCTTTCAAACTGCTAGGTTGGCAGGAGCTGGGACCGAGCAACGGGAGCTCACCCCGTTGCGGGGATTCGAACCACCAACCTTCGGATCGGCAGGCCCTAGGCTCTGTGGTTTAACCCACAGTGCCACCCGCATCCATTCAGTGCCAGGTAGAGACCTCTTTTACTCAACCAGACTTTATAGAAAGTGTTTTAGCACTCCCTAGATAATTTCAAACTTCCGATATCCTCTGTTGCTGGTTTTATTTTGGTTTCATACTGTCATCTTTTTATTCTGTTTTAGATTTTGAGTCCATGGCTGAGGTGTAGGTGGATTCCCACGAGGCAAGACACAGCAATAACAGTAAGAACCCTTATTGGACTACATAACTGGGAAACGGGGCAAAGCAACTGCTTATATACATTCCTGAAAGCCTGGGCCACTCCCACTCCCAACGTGATTGGCTGTCTAAACTTCCAAGCTGCGAATCACAACTCAGAGTTCAAGGGCCAATGGCAGAGGCCCAAATCCTGAAATATTCTGTGATTGGACATCATGTATCGAATCAGGAGCTCACAATCCTTAGTCCAGACTCAAGCTCAGACAACTGAATACATAACAATGTCCTTGTTACAAACCCCTCAGACAATTTTGGTTCTTAGTGTAGTTAAATTGATTAAGTAAATAAAGGCAGCTTTCCCACCATTACGTCTTTCCCTGCAATTTATAGCTGCAGGAGTGTGTTGGATTTGCTCTACGATTCAACAATGGCAGCCAAACAGACTTGGCCAATGTTTGTGTGAACTGGCCACCGTCCCTAGAATATGGCCAGGAATCCTTTGCAGAAAGCCAGGCACAAAACCAGGAATGTAACAACGGTAGGCCAAAAGCGAAATGGAGGAAAAAAGGAAAGGAGGGACAAACTCCAGGTGCTTGAAGTTTATTTCAGCTTATTCCTGACACACTTTGGAACAATTCATACCTCGTAAGAGGGGTTTTTAATCCGTATCCCATGCATTTGGTAAGAACTGCCATTAGAAATGTGCCCCGTGGAATGAGTTGTTCCAAAATGCAATGGATGCGGAATATGTTTTATTTCGAACAGCTGGCATTTTGCTCTTCTTGCCTTGCCAGGATCCTTTGCAATAGCAACCACACTGGGATTTCAGGCAGACAGGATTTCTCCAGGAGATGGGCAGATATGGAGAGGGTTGCATTTATTTGGCAGAACACAACAAGAATAAAAATGACATGCGAGAATAAAATGCCAAAATTACAGCGCGACCAACAGTGTGCATACAAAACAATGTACTCATTAGCGGAAGCATCCAAAAACGCATTACTTTGGGGAACATTGCTCTCAAAAAATGTGCAAATTACAGAAATGTACACTGAATTTTTTAAAGATTAATTGAGATGATGGTGATTTTTTTTTTAAAAAAAATGTACTGTATGTCTGTATGTGTTTGTGTGTTGATTGGATTGAAGGGATAAACAGAGACACACTGTCACTCACGTCAAAACTTGGTTCAGTATCTATGATGAACAAGTGCCTACTCAATTCCTGTCTTCCCTCACAAGCAGGCAAGCCAAGATAAATGAGGTGCTGAGCTGCTGGAATTCAGATTCGCACATCAGGTTCAGATTCGCCCTCTTCTAGCTTCACCAAGCCAAAGTAAAGGTAAAGGGACCCCTAACCATTAGGTCCAGTCGTGGCCGACTCTGGAGTTGCGGCGCTCATCTTGCATTATTGGCCGAGAGAGCCAGCGTACAGCTTCCAGGCCATGTGGCCGGCGTGACTAAGCCACTTCTGGCGAACCAGAGCAGTGCATGGAAACACCGTTTACCTTCCCGCCGGAGCAGTACCTATTTATCTACTTGCACTTTGACGTGCTTTTGAACTGCTAGGTTGGCAGGAGCAGGGACTGAGAAACGGGAGCTCACCCCGTTGCGGGGATTCGAACCGCCGACCTTCTGATCGGCAAGTCCTAGGCTCTGTGGTTTAACCCACAGCGCCACCCGCGTCCCTCACCAAGCCAAAAGCCCACAATAATTTCATCCGAGGTTACAAATTTTGCCCAAGGGGGACTGAGGTGAGGTCACCGAATGTCTTTCCCAAGAGATTTTGCACGGATTCCTTTTTCTTTTTAATTAATATTGGAACCTCTCGTTCATAACTGCATTAAGCAGATTAAGACCAGGGCATATTAGCATGTGGGCGGTTTGCAAGCTGTGGGCATTGCAGTTCCGTTTCAGCAGGAATCTCCCGAACTTTAAGTGGAGGAGCAGGCGTGATCTCAGTAAGAATCGACTTTTGGGGAAGACCATTCACATGTACACAAAGGTATTTATAAGGAAAACATCTCTCAGACATTGGAGTCCATGCTCCTTTCCTTCCTCAAGCATGAGTAAGCATTGTGAGGAGGTATAAGGAACTCACAGAGTCATAAATTGTGAAGGTGTGGTTTTTTAAAAAATATATTAATACAGTGGTACCTCTGGTTGTGAACGGGATCCGTTCCGGAGGCCTGTTTGAAACATGAATAGAACGCAACCCGCAGCAGCGCATCTGCGCACGCGCGGGTTGCAATTTGCCGCTTCTGCGCATGATGTCATTTTGCACATCTGCACATGCACGAGAGGCAAAACCCGGAAGTAACCCTTTCTGGTACTTCCGGGTCGCAGCGGGACGTAAGCTAAAAAAAACCTATCATGAAGCAAACGTAACTTGAGGTATGACTGTATATCTATTCATAAGCATACAAATTATATGAACATAAGAAGTTGCCTGATACCATTGATGGCTACCAATTCAATTGATACCCCAACCTTTCGTCTCAGCGAAGCCCCAGGGCCGCAAAGATATCCATACCAAAAACACTCTCAAAAGCATTTTAAACTATTCTCTCAGCCAATGAGCTCTGGTTTGCCAGGAACAGTATCTTTCACCCATCAAATAGCACCTTAAGTCTTAAAGTCACCACAACAGAATGTCTAATAACCAGGGTTGGACGAGATGAGTCTTATTCAACATCTTTATCAATGACTTGGATGATGGACTCAAGGGCATCCTGATCAAATTTGCAGATGACACCAAACTGGGAGGGGTGGCTAACACCCCAGAGGACAGGATCACACTTCAAAACGACCTTGACAGATTAGAGAACTGGGCCAAAACAAACAAGATGAACTTTAACAGGGAGAAATGTAAAGTATTGCACTTGGGCAAAAAAAATGAGAGGCACAAATACAAGATGGGGGACACCTGGCTTGAGAGCAGTACATGTGAAAAGGATCTAGGAGTCTTGGTTGACCACAAACTTGACATGAGCCAACAGTGTGACGCGGCAGCTAAAAAAGCCAATGCAATTCTGGGCTGCATCAATAGGAGTATAGCATCTAGATCAAGGGAAGTAATAGTGCCACTGTATTCTGCTCTAGTCAGACCTCACCTGGAGTACTGTGTCCAGTTCTGGGCACCACAATTCAAGAAGGACACTGACAAACTGGAACGTGTCCAGAGGAGGGCAACCAAAATGGTCAAAGGTCTGGAAACGATGCCTTATGAGGAACGGCTAAGGGAGCTGGGCATGGTTAGCCTGGAGAAGAGGAGGTTAAGGGGTGATATGATAGCCATGTTCAAATATATAAAAGGATGTCATATAGAGGAGGGAGAAAGGTTGTTTTCTGCTGCTCCAGAGAAGCGGACACGGAGCAATGGATCCAAACTACAAGAAAGAAGATTCCACCTAAACATTAGGAAGAACTTCCTGACAGTAAGAGCTGTTTGACAGTGGAATTTGCTGCCAAGGAGTGTGGTGGAGTCTCCTACTTTGGAGGTCTTTAAGCAGAGGCTTGACAACCATATGTCAGGAGTGCTCTGATAGTGTTTCCTGCTTGGCAGGGGGTTGGACTCGATGGCCCTTGTGGTCTCTTCCAACTCTATGATTCTATGATTCTATGAGTCTTGGGTCCCTTTCCAATACTACAATTCTGTGATCTACATTGCTTGGCAATAGCTTGCTCTGACTACAATTCCGAGCACAATTCAAAGTGTTGGTGCTGACCTTTAAAGCCCTAAACGGCCTCGGTCCTGTATACCAGAAGGAGCGTCTCCACCCCCATCGTTCTGCCCGGACACTGAGGTCCAGCGCCGAGGGCCTTCTGGCAGTTCCCTCATTGCAAGAAGCAAAGCTACAGGGAACCAGGCAGAGGGCCTTCTTGGTAGTGGCTCCTGCCCTGTGGAACGCCCTCCCATCAGATGTCAAAGAGGTAAACAACTACCTGACATTCAGAAGACATCTTAAGGCAGCCCTGTTCAGGGAAGTTTTTAATGTGTGATATTTTAGTGTATTTTTTGTCTCTGTGGAAGCCACCCAGAGTGGCTGGGGAGGCCCAGCCAGATGGGCAGGGTACAAATAATAAATTGTTGTTGTTGTTGTTGTCCCAGTATACAAGAAAGAGAAACACACACAGTGGAAATGGAAATGGTATTAACTCTGGACTAAGGCAGAGGTTTTTAAACTTGTGGCCGCCATCCTGGCATCCAGAAATCTCCAGGTATTTGCAAAGGGACATGCGCCAGGAGCAAAATGTGCCTGGTGCCTGGGGAATTTCGAACACTGGTCCTAGGTTTAACCCCTGGTGTCCCAAGACAGGGCTGGGCAAGCTGCTTCTCTGTAGCTCTGAGAGCAACACAGAGTTAAATGGAGCACTGATCTGACTCAGTATAATACTAAGTTCCAACGCTGTACAGTCGTACCTTGGTAGTTGAACGGAATCCATTCCAGAAGTCTGTTCGACTTTCAAAATGTTCGGAAACCAAAGCACGGCTTCTGATTGGCTGCAGGAGCTTCCTGCAACCAAGCGGAAGGCACGGAAGCCATGCTGGACATTCAGCTTTCGAAAATCATTCGAAAACCAGAATACTCACTTCCGGGCTTCGATCGTTCAGGAGCTGATTTGTTTGGGAGCCAAGGCATTTGAGATCCAAGGTACAGCTGTATTTGAAGAGGTAAAAAGCCAAAGTTCCGGCTTACAGCCGACAAACTTCCTTGAACTTCTTTTTGTTATTGCAAGAACCTTGCTAAAAGCTCAGCCAATTTTGATTTTTTTTCCCCCATCGAAGAGCAAGTTCTTCCACTCGCAAAGCATTTTCAACATTTCCTGCTCTTCACAGGGCTTTGATTAATGCGCAAGAGAGCCGAATCTTCCTCTTTAAAATTAGATATTTCTGAATGTACCAGTAAATAGACACCCTGACCTTTTCAAGCTGCAGATACCTGAAGCCAGCACGCCGGCAACATTTACCGGCAGCCATTGATAAAGCTAATTTTCCTTTTTTTAAAAAAAAAAAGTCAGCATTTCACGACAGAAACAAAAGCGATTGGAACTGCACGGAAGGAACGGGTCGCAAAGATGTTTCTACTTTTCTTTTTTTAACAAGGAAGGGGGAGTCGCAATCCAGTTGTGCAGAAAGGACACAAAAAGGTCAAACCCTCAGAACGGCGGAGCAAAATAATCAGAATCATGCATGATGAATGAGCTGTTAATTATTAATAACAGTTCGATAGGATGCTGTTAAAAAAGTTTCAGAATCTGAAAAGCATCTTCTATCCAGAATGCAGGCTCTAAAAATTAATATATGTATTTTTTATTTTTAATCACACAGCCGGCCGGTGGGAACAGCTTGTTCCTGATTACTTTGCTCTAGCAAGGAACATCTCCCCCACCCCACCCACAACCAGTGACATTAATCCTCCTGCTAATAAGGTCAAAGGGGTCACAAGCCTGTTTAACTTGCTGTTATGCTAAATAAATTTTGACATATTGGGTTTAATGCATGCAGCTATGGTTATTTCTCCAGGGTGGGAGCAGGAAAAGGGTTTTTCTGACACTCAACGTCAGAGCAGGGATGCAATTTCTCAACTCACGGGATCATAGAATCGGGGGGGGGAGACCCAGCCAGATGGGTGGGGTATAAATAATAAATTAGGAAGGAGAGCCCACCACAGCAGTCCATTTCACCCTCAAATAGGTCTTATCATTGAAAACTTCTTCCTAATGTTAAGTCAGAATCTTGCATGAAGAATTCGGCTGATGCATTGCATTCGTGCCAGGTCTCGAACATGATGCATGCCTCTGTTGTTCCAATAGATTTATTTATTTATTATTATTATTATTATTATTATTATTATTATTATTATTATTAATTTATACCCCACCCATCTGGCTGGGTTGGTGGCATCCAACAAAAGATTAAAACACGTTAAAACATCAATCATTAAAAACTTCCCTAAACAGAGCTGCCTTCAGATATCTTCTAAACATCAGATAGTTGTTTATTTCTTTGAAATCTGATGGGAGGGTGCCACTACCCAGAAGGCCCTCTGCCTGGCTCCCTGTAACTTCGCTTTCTTCCAAGGCTGTGTGTCACTGGTTCTTTTCAAATGTTGCTCTTTGGATTGATTTCAATGTGTATCTGTTACTTTTCAGGGGTTACCCTCCCAAAGTGGTTTGCATCATAAAGGTAAAGGGTAAAGGGACCCCTGACCATTAGGTCCAGTCATGGCTGACTCTGGGGTTACGGAATTCATCTCACTTTATTGGCCGAGGGAACCAGCGTACAGCTTCCGGCTCATGTGGCCAGAATGACTAAGCCGCTTCTGGCGAAACCAGAGCAGCACACGGAAATGCCGTTTACCTTCCTGCCAGTGCAGTACCTATTTATCTACTTGCACTTTGACATGCTTTTGGACTGCTAGGTTGGCAGGAGCAGGGACCGAGCAACGGGAGCTCACCCCGTCGTGGGGATTCGAACCACTGACCTTCTGATCGGCAAGTCCTAGGCTCTGTGGTTTAACCCACAGCGCCACCGTGTCCCTGGCTTGCATCATACTAAGTCACAAATAACTAGCAGCCTCAAACCCAGAGGTGCTCAGGAATCCCAAGAAATCCCCCCCCCCCAAGTGTGAATCCGTAGTTAAAATCACGGCAGTTTTGAAAAGTTCGGTCCACCATCTTGACTCAAAATGGTGTCCCAGTGTATTCACACCTAAGAGAAAAACCTGCCCCATAATCTCAGAATTTGCCTGCTGTATCTTAAGAGCTGTCCAAATGCACATCAAACATACAAGCAACTTTCCAGATCCTGGAAAACTCGTGGTAGCAACATGTATAAATCAACGACAGTCCACACGAAAACATCAAAACTTTTCAAAACTTTCAGCCGAATCTTGAACCAAAGGCCACACGGTTCCTCATGATGGACTACAACTCCCATCATGCCTGACCACTGGGCCACACTGCCGGGGCAAATGGGAGTTGGAGTCCAACAGTATCTGCAGAGCCTCAGGCTCCCCATTCAGAGAATTCAGCCATATCACTTTGCAAAGAAATTATTATTATTATTATTATTATTTATTTATTTATTTATTTATTTATACCCCTCCCATCTGGCTGAGTTTTCACAGCCACTCTGGGCAGCTCCCAATCAAATGTTAAAAACAGTACGGCATTAAAGATTAAAAACTTCCCTGAACAGGGCTGCCTTCAGATATCTTCTAAAGATAGGATAGCTGCTTATTTCCTTCACATCTGAAGGGAGGGTGTTCCACAGGGTGGGCACCACTACCGAGAAGGCCCTCTGCCTGGTTCCCTGTAACCTCACTTCTCGCAATGAGGGAACCGCCAGAAGGCCCTCGGTGCTGGATCTTAGTGTCCGGGCTGAACGATGGGGGTGGAGACGCTCCTTCAGGTATACAGGACCGAGGCTGTTTAGGGCTTTAAAAGCCAGCACCAACACTTTGAATTGTGCTCGGAAACATACTGGGAGCCAATGCAGATCTCTCAGGACTGGTGTTATGTGGTCCCAGTGGCCACTCCCAGTCACCAGTCTAGCTGCCGCATTCTGGATTAATTGCAGTTTCCGGGTCACCTTCAAAGGTAGCCCCACATAGAGCGCATTGCAGTAGTCCAAGCAGGAGATAACTAGAGCATGTACCACTCTGAAGAGACAGTCTGCGAGCAGGTAGGGTCTCAGCCTGCGTACCAGGTGGAGCTGGTAGACAGCCGCCCTGGACACAGAATTAACCTGCACCTCCATGGACAGCTGTGAGTCCAAAATGACTCCCAGGCTGCGCACCTGGTCCTTCAGGGGCACAGTTAGAAAGAAATGCAGCTGTGCATCTGAATGTTAAGTGTTCCTGAGCAACCTTACACTCAAGTTTTTTTTATAACCTTTCCCCCCCTGCAACAGAAACATCGCTGATCTCAGAGGCGGCTAACTTAGCTTCCTACCACGATGCTTCTACAGACCGTGTTCCTTGGCACCAAGAATAACTGGGCTCCAGGATGCAATTGCTGCTTAGCCCACATATTCCTTCTCAGTGACACGAGGATCAATAGCTTCCAAAGGAAGCAGATCACTTAGTGCATCTTGCGTTTTCTTTTTCCTTTTAAGTCAGCCAGTTATTAATAGAACCAACCCACCGGTCAGGCTCTTAAGATATAGCCACAATTCTAAGCTTTAAAAGACTACCGGTGCTAAGCTTGCAAGAAAAGTCTATGAAGAGCACATACATAATCGTTGTGATTACTGTGATTATTATTTCTGTAAAGTAGTCATGACTCCCATTTCTGTCCAGCAGGACCCCTAAAGCAATTCATGATTTATTTATTTATTTTTATTATCTGCCCTTCACCCTAAGGTCCCAGGGCAGGTTGCAACAATTTAGAACATAAACCTCTAGCTGGTGCTACCCGAGAAACCCCACATTAAAGGTGCCATGGGGCTGAACTCCCCAAATATCACCCACTGGAAATAACCAAGTCGGACCAGAACCACCGCAAAGTGGTGCCATCCACCCCTAACTCAGACAGTCACTCCAGAAGGATACTTTTGATGATGGTGATGATGATGATGATGATGATATTAATTTCTTATTTATACCCCGCCCATCTGGCTGGTTTCCCCAGCCACTCTGGGCAGCTCCCAATCCATATTAAAAACACAATACAGTGGTACCTCAGGTTAAGTACTTAATTCGTTCCAGAGGTCTGTTCTTAACCTGAAACTGTTCTTAACCTGAAGCACCACTTTAGCTAATGGGGCCTCCCACTGCTGCAGCGCTGCCAGAGCATGATTTCTGTTCTCATCCTGAAGCAAAGTTCTTAACCTGAAGCAATATTTCTAGGTTAGTGGAGTCTGTAACCTGAAGCGTATGTAACCTGAGGTACCACTGTACAGCATTAAACATAAAATAAACTTCCCTAAACAGGACTACCTTCAGATGTCTTTTGAAAGTAGGACAGCTGCTTATTTCCTTGACATCTGATGGTATCAAAAGATGTTAAGAGGTTGAGGAAAATTAACAAGGACACATTTCCAATTCTCTCTCTCAACAGGTCATCCATACAGGGTGACCAAAGCAGTTTCTGAGCCAAATCTGGGCCTATGAACCCTGACCGAAATGGATCTAGAAGATCAGTTTCCCCCCAAGAACACCTGGACTTGGTCTGTGAACACCTGCTCAAGAATCTTGCTGAAGAATTCCCTTCCATGCAATAGTCCAAGAACAGTTTTATGACTGAATCTGTGGTTTGAATAAAGCAGCCCCACGTGTTTTGGGCAGGAGTTCCTTAATTCCTTCCCTCTCTTTCCGTCTAAGTACCATCTGACAGCATCCCTCTCCTTTCTCTCATCCCGGTGTCCTTGCCCAATCTCTGCCTTGCCCTTCAGAAACTTCTCCCTCCCCCTCCCCTCCACTTCTCACAGATTTAACTATCATCTCCAGACTGAAGACTCGCAAAGCTGTTTTTGTATGCCTGGCTGGTCTCTCCCAGTCTCTTATTTAAGGCTTTCCCCCCCCCCCCCGACGCTTCCACCTGGATGCTTACTGACTCCTCAAGCAGAAAGACGACATTACTTGAGCTATTCCAAAGCTGGCTGCCCCCTTGCAGATCCAGGGAAGCCTAAAGCCTGTTTCAAAGGATGACGTCACCAAATGGAATCCACATTTTGATGTGGATTCATCACATTTGTCTTAAGAAGAAAAGGGATCCTTGGAAGCTGGAAGAGACATCACCTTGCCAACAAAGGTCCGTATAGTTAAAGCTATGGTTTTCCCAGTAGTGATGGATGGAAGTGAAAGCTGGACCATAAAGAAGGCTGATCACCGAAGAACTGATGCTTTTGAATTATGGTGCTGGAGGAGACTCTTGAGAGTCCCGTGGACTGCAAGAAGATCAAACCTCTCCATTCTGAAGGAAATCAGCCCTGAGTGCTCTCTGGAAGGACAGATCCTGAAGCTGAGACTCCAATACTTTGGCCACCTCATGAGAAGAGAAGACTCCCTGGAAAAGACCCTGATGTTGGGAAAGAAGGAGGGCACAAGGAGAAGGGGACGACAAAGGATGAGATGGTTGGACAGTGTTCTCGAAGCTACCAGCATGAGTTTGACCAAACTGCGGGAGGCAGTGGAAGACAGGAGTGCCTGGAGTGCTCTGCTCCATGGGGTCACGAAGAGTCGGACACGACTAAATGACTAAACAACAACAACTATTGACCGGGTCCTCTGAGGAGCTTATCATTTCTGGCAACAGATTGTTCAACTTTTCGTAGAATCATGGCACAGTCTGAAACTCGTAGGTTAAGAAAGATTCTTGTTTTCACTGACACCCCACTATCGATAAATCAAGTAAGATTGTCATGTGGCCTCCCCTTTTAAGTAAAGAAACGGGAGAAATCCTTCTTGGCAAAGCTGTTTGTCCAAAGATATTGACAGCCTGCCGTCTGTTTCTACCTTTTGATATGCAAGGCACCAAGTCTGCAAGATAAAACTTAACAAAAGCTTATCCCAAAAGCCGCTCATCTAGCAAGCCTTGAGATTCCAAGAGTTTGTAAAACCCACACTCAACGAATTTAGAAATCTCGGCTGCTCTGAAAGAAACAATGACGGGAAGAAACATCTATAGATGTGTGTGGTGCTATCTAAAAGCAGTTCCAGATTTATTCAGGCTCCCATCGAACTCAGACAGGGATGGTGGGAGTTGTAGTCTGACAATATATCACAAACCCACAGAGTTCCCCATCCCTGGGCTATCCCTGACCTAAATTAATCCTCCCAGGGTCATTCATACACAGTTGCAAGTAACAAAAGGACACATAGAAGATGCGAGATGGCAACACATGGCTTTAAGTTTCTAGAAACCGATGTGTGGTCGTGGGGTAGGGTCACACATCCATGCCGGAATGATGATGCTCTGTATCCAATATGAGACAGAATAGCTGTCAGCTGTGTCCCATGCATGAGACATGCCTCAGTCCAGTATATCTGAAGGAGGGTCTCCACCCCCATCGCTCAGCCCGGACACTGAGGTCCAGTGCCAAGGGCCTTCTGGCAGTTCCCTCCCTGCGAGGTTACAGGGAACCAGTCAGAGGGTCTTCTCGGTAGTGGCGGCCCCCCTATGGAACGCCCCCCCACCAGATGTCAAAGGAAAAAGCAACTACCAGACTTTTAGGAGACATCTGAAGGCAGCCCTGTTTAGGGAAGCTTTTAATATATGAAGGACTATTATATTTTAATATTTTGTTGGAAGCCACCCAGAGTTGCTGGGGAAACCCAGCCAGATGGGCGGGGTATAAATAAAAGAAAACGAAGAAGAAGAAGAAGAAGAAGAAGAAGAAGAAGAAGAAGAAGAAGAAGAATGTCGCGGGGGGGGAATAGCCTCACTTTGCCTCTGTTCACCTTCCCTATGTTGTTGCCTACTGGACTATAAAGGTAGAGTAGGTAACCTTTTTTTAGCTCAAGGGTAGGGATGTGTGGCACTGTGGGTTAAACCACAGAGCCTAGGACTTGCCGATCAGAAGGTCAGCGGTTCGAATCCCCAGGACGGGGTGATCTCCCGTTGCTCCTGCCTGCCTAGCAGTTTGAAAGCACGTCAAAGTGCAAGTAGATGAATAGGTACCGCTCTGGCAGGAAGGTAAACGGCGTTTCTGTGCACTGCTCTGGTTCACCACAAGTGGCTTAGTCATGCTGGCCACATGACCCGGAAGCTGTACACCGGCTCCCTCAGCCAATGAAGCGAGATGAGCGCTGCAACCCCAGAGTCAGCCACGACTGGACCTAATGGTCAGGGGTCCCTTTACCCTTTAGCTTCTTAGGGATGCGTGAACCTCGACATGAACACAGCCAGAATTTGCGCTTCTCAAAAATTTGCAATGTAGTTCTCCACTCAAGTAATGTGCACAAGAATGCATACACAAGTGGCATTTAATGTATACATTAGTGAAAATAACATACACGATGCATATCAGGAAATAGTACCTTGCCCAAAAAGAAAAAGAAAAGATATTTTACACAAGAAATTGGATACAAAATTTGTACGTTGGGAGAAGTTCGGACTGAAATGCTGTTGAATTTTCTGAAGAATTTTTGTGAAATGAAATCACAATCTTATTGTAGAGAACTGAACTTAAAGATTGGAAAAATTAAGGCACTAGAAGAAACCCAAATGGGCACAGAATCATAAAACAGAACCACAGAATTGTAGGTCCAACCCCCTGCAGTGCGGTAACCTTTCACCCAACTTGGCACCCATCCCTAATTCTTACTGGCTCCACCTACATTTGTGCCACACGCCAATCAGATGTTGCCATAACCTTGTCATAAGATCACATGATGGGTGTACATTCTCTCCTGTCAACCTAGCTACCCTGTGTTCATTTTCCACAGCTATTTTTATTTTCCGTAGGGCTATAAACAGAAGAGCTGCTTTGGTCTACCAAGAAAAATAGGTCACCAACAACAGGATTTTATTTTATTTTATTCTTTTTGCAAACATGATCACAGCATATAATCACTTCCAACCATTTTACTTTATTTTGCACTTTTCAACCGCACAGTCTCCTTCATAGAGATAATCCTGTTAAAAGGGCATTAGCTTCATTTGAGGTTTCAAAACCAAGGTATCTTTCCCCCAGACCTTCAGCTCGCTTAACTCGGAAGCGTGTCATGCTGATTTTAATGGAGCTCACCTCCTAGTTAGTAAATGGGCTTAAGATTTATTACTCTGTAGTCCAACTCCTATAATCATTATGACATCCAGAGCCTGAGACAGGGTGCAATTCAGGCAAAAGCCTTCGTTTTTTAACTCCCATTGATTTCAATGTACCTAAAGGTAAAGGTAAAGGTACCCCTGCCCGTACGGGCCAGTCGTGTCCGACTCTGGGGTTGCGCGCCCATCTCACTTAAGAGGCCGGGGGCCAGCGCTGTCCGGAGACACTTCCGGGTCACGTGGCCATCATGACAAAGCTGCATCTGGCGAGCCAGCACAGCACACAGAAACGCCGTTTACCTTCCCGCCAGTAAGCGGTCCCTATTTATCTACTTGCACCCGGGGTGCTTTCGAACTGCTAGGTTGGCAGGCGCTGGGACCAAGCAACGGGAGCGCACCCCGCCGCGGGGATTCGAACCGCCGACCTTTCGATCAGCAAGTCCTACACGCTGAGGTTTTACCCACAGCGCCACCCGCGTCCCTCAATATACCTAGCAGGCCTTAAAAAGAAACTCCGACGTTTCCTGAGTGAACAAACTAGCCAGGAATGTCCAGAGTGAGGAATTAACTCTGTTGTCAAAAGTACACTTACAATTATTATTATTATTATTATTATTATTATTATTATTATTATTATTATTATTATTATTTTCTAACACGCCCATCTGGCTGGGTTTCCCCAGCCACTCTGGGCTGCTTCCAACAAAATATTAAAAAACAATAGTCTATTAAACATTAAAAGCTTCCCTAAACAGGGCTGCCTTCAGATGTCTTCTAAAAGTCTGGTAGTTGTTCTTCTCTTTGACATCTGGTGGGAGAGTGTTCCACAGGGCGGGTGCCACTACCGAGAAGGCCCTCTGCCTGGTTCCCTGTAACTTGGCTTCTCTCAGTGAGGGAACTGCCAGAAGGCCCTCAGCGCTGGACCTCAGTGTCCGGGCAGAACGATGGGGGTGGAGACGCTACTTACAATTTGGGGAAAGGCAGGGTCATCAGTCCCATGTCTCTCACCTACTCCTAGGTGAGCAGGGGTGCCATCTAGGTGGGCTGGGGGGCAATATTTTCAAGGAGGGGCCCGCTGTGGTGATCACACAAGGTCCCCAGATGTTTCACCGCCTATTGATCCCTGTGCCACCACTTTATTTCTCGCTGCTACCACCCAGGCCCTACCTGGTACAATACTGAGTCCAGTCAGGGTTAAATTGGAACATAAACTTATGTTTATTTATTGCAGTTTAACAAGCGTGTGGTTTCATAAACGGTATCGGTCAATTACAATCATAGGGTGCCTATCCAGACCTATAACTTCCGCTACCTGCTCTCACTCACTAAACCACCTCTCAGATATTTACTTGTCTTCCTAGCTCCTAACTGTTCCTGACTCACCTTATTTCGCTACACTAACTCAACCTACCCACAGACTCTATCCCAATTCACTCCCACTCCAACCACCCAACTCCCAACGAACGAACTCCCTTGCCCCTCCCAGAGCTGGTTTTATAGTCCCTCTGACTCCACCCCCCTGGGCTCTGATTGGGTAACTTGTTTAACTATTTCACCTCCAGCACTATCACATGTTAATGTCACACCCGGTCCCCCCAAAAAATGTTGTAGCTATCCTCAAAAGCATCTTCGTCCTGGCGCATCCCTTTGACGATATCCAGGGAACTTTCCAGAAAAGTGCTCTGGCGATTTCCACCTGCACAAAGCGTGGTGCATCCTCTGTTGGAATACTCCGGCCACAGTTTTGTATGGGCTATCAGGAGGGAAATGCGGGGAGAAGTGAGAACACATGAGAAGTAACCACACACCAGAGTTCCGAGGTGGGGAAGAGAGATACTTTTGCTATGCATGATCGATAGACATGCTGAAACAGCCCCGTGCCACAGCCCAGAGATTGACAAATCAGCCCATCCCTATCTCAGCTTCTCTTGCTTTCTCATTTTCCACCAATCTTAAGTTCAGTTTGCCACACTGCTGCAGCCCTCTGCAAGTTTTTAAATGGGGGGAAAAAACCTCAGAAACATTTAGGATTAAATTGTTGCCTCATATCTACCTCACCTGGGATGTGGGTGGCGCTGTGGGTTAAACCACAGAGCCTAGGACTTGCCGATCAGAAGGTCGGCAGTTCTAATCCCCGTGACGGGGTGAGCTCCCATTGCTCGGTCCCTGCTCCTGCCAACCTAGCAGTTCGAAAGCACATCAAAGTGCAAGTAGATAAATAGGTACCACTCCAGCGGGAAAGTGAACGCCGTTTCCGTGCGCTGCACTGGTTCGCCAGAAGCGGCTTAGTCATGCTAGTCACATGACCCGGAAGCTGTACGCCGGCTCCGTTGGCCAGTAAAGCGAGATGAGCGCCGCAACCCCAGAGTCGGTCACAACTGGACCTAATGGTCAGGGGTCCCTTTACCCTTTCTCTACCTCACCGCAAGCAGTTGTCCCTAATAGAAGGCATTTCTGCGTGTTATTTTCTCTTACGTGTGCATTTCATGAAGGATTTTCCTTAACGTACACAGTTCTGCATGTTTTCTCTTGCACACAGACAGCTGCATTGCAAAATCCAGAGGAGCGTGGATTTTGAAGCATAGGTGCGTTTCAGATTTTGTTCTGTTTTGGAAAGAGCGAATTAGATTAAGTTTGTGTTAAAATGTAAACCGAAACAAATATTTTCCCCTGTAGAAAATGCTTCCTCTGCCATATTCACCTTCTCTCCTAGGGTGCAAGGCCCGAGACGCGGTAAAAGTTCAGGTGCGGCGGGAGAAAGTTAACACTTTAAAAACTGGGCTTGTTCCAGCTGCTTCCTCTGGATGAGAAAGGAGCTGTTTAGATTGCAGCTTTGGTTATGGAATTTGTAACGGTGTCAGGGGGGCAGCCTTCTGGCCCTCTGCTGATGCCCAGCGGACCTTTAAATGCGATTAGTCTGATGACCAATATACATACTAAGGGATTTCCGCTCGGTTCCTTTTGCCAGATGTGCACGTATTTAGAAAGCCTTAAACACAAGTGGAAATGCAACAAAGGCAGAGATGGCAGAAACATTATCTTTTGTTCAGAAAGCTTTTGGAGCTTCCCAAACGATTTGCATGCATACGCGCAGAATGTATTTTGCACATCTTCGTCGGCTCTCGGTGCATTACAAAAGACCGTCTTGAAAAGGAATTAGAGGAGGTTTGTTTATCTCGCATTGTCTCATCCTGTCCAGCCTCTTAAGGAGGTTGAGCAATGCATCAAAATTATGGAATATCACAAATACAGATGGAGTGAATGCCTTCCCAGCATCTTCCAGGAAAGTCACGGAGCCAGGAAGCCAAGCTTGTTACTAGGCCAAAGCCACTTCCGAACTGAAGAGGAGGTGAGGTTGCGGGCTTCATGCCCCTCTCCATGCTCGTGGGGGCTGACGCACAGCCCTCGCGATAGCAAGGGAATCCTTGGACAAGTCATTCCCCCAGCCAGCCAATCGGCTGGCACGGGGGGCGTGGCCTGCCCTATTTAGGGCTGGCGCGGCCGAGGACCGCCCTCTTTCCTCGCCGCACTCCAGCTGAACTGTTTGCCTCTTATCCCAGAATTACCATTCTGTGTTCGTCACCTTTGGAGAGGCGGGTTTGGAGGGATTGTCGCTGCCCAATCGCAATAAATAGAGCCAATCGCATTAAATAGAGCCAGAAAGATCCTGGAACGTGCTGTGGTGCGTAGAGTCGTGGCACTGGGGGTTCGGGTCCTAGAGCACCCTGATATCCAGTTTGCCAAGGAGGCCCTCTACAGAGATGACGGCGTGCATCTGTCAGACGCTGGAAATGATATTTGGCTGAATGACATTACGTCATGGATTAGGGATTGGTTACAGGTTTGAGGGTACTGGCGGCGAGCTTGGCTCGATTGGCGGTTAGGCATTGGTAGGGGTATTGTTATGCAGATGGAAAGGGTGGGGGGAGGAAGCGCCATCACCTTCCCCCCAAAATCGAAGGGTAGTCCGGTAAAGGATTCCGGATGTGCATCAGCAGGACTCCCCCTACTGGTGGTTAACCCTTGCCGGTCTTCAACCAAGTGGGCTGAAGCCGGTTAGCTGATAGGACCAATGCCTAAGCCAATACCACTCAATTCCTGTAATCAATAAAGTTGTGGCCTAATTTGACCCATTCACCTCAAATTCTGGTGTCTCGTGTCTATATTTCCGTGGGGGGAGGCGGGAACTCGCCACGCAAGGACCAATTTACGAATTACACACCTAAACCACCCTTTCCCTACCCGCCAGATGTTTTGGACTTCCAACTCCCCTCACCCCCAGCCAGCAAGGGCGGGGGGGGAGTGTAGCTCAGCAGCTGGTGAAGAGCATTAAGCTGTGGAAGGCTGGCGTAAAACAGTGCGGTGTGTGAATGTAACAGAAAGGTATTTGAAAATACAATTCAGGATCGGCTGGGGCTTCCAGCATAGCGATGTTGGGATACTGCCAGGGAGACAAAGTCCATCATGGCCCCAAGCCGTCTGCCGGACGATCCATCGATCTCCCGTAGGCACGCAGTATCAGCAATTAGAGATATGAGTTTCCTGAAATATCTTGCCACATTCCAGAGCTCACGCACACTCTATCAGCAGATAATGCACAGCAAAGGTCGCACTCAGGAAAGCATTATTTACAAGTTTTATTCAGCGTTGATCAGAACAAAGAAAGACATGACTGCTTGCGTCAGTGTCTCCGACACAGAGAGAGAAACGAAAGCAATAGAAAACATAAACATCCTGTGAACAGGAAATACGCAGACTCTGTGACTCACAGCCTGCTCCCTTTTAAGGTGGAATGGAAATATCCTAACAAGCGAGGACTCTGCAAAGTCTTATTGGTTGCTGTGTAACATGCGGAACAGCCTTTCCAGAAGCAGCAAATGCCACTGGCTACCTTTTCCCAGCGTCCTCTGCTTTTGCATTTGTGCTTCCACCGCTGAAGCTCATCACAGCACAAAATAGCGAAAAGCCAAGCAGGTGAAGCCATCCGAAACCTGCCTTTCATTGAGCAGCCTGAGAAGCGTACTGACATTCTAGCACAGCTCTTGTTGCAAGCATGCGATTAGAAGACACGACTGCAAGCTCTCAGGATCAAGTGCTTGTGATATATACTCGGAGCTGAGTGTTGATTTCATGCTCTTTATTTCAGCTCATGGTAAACAGTGAGCGAGTACTTTCCAGCAAAACCTCTGGCTATATATACATTATTTACACAATGGGTCCCATGTGATTGACTGATTCAACTCCCCTCCTGGAGCCCGATTGGCCTGCAGGAACTGGCCAATCAGGTTGTTGATTCAGTTCCTCCTGGTGCCTGATTGGGCTGCTCCTGCAGACCAATCAGGTTGCGGCCTTCTGGGATCCTACCTGCCTATTGTTCTAGGATTCAAGCTTAGTACATAGCAGCTTGGTTGCAATGAAATTCACCTAGACAGCTGCAGACCCTCAATATGTGTTGTTACTATCATCATCATCAACATCATCATCATCATCATCATCATCATAATTTGTATACCACCCTATACCTGCAGGTCTCAGGGTGGTCGAAACATAAAATTGCAATATAAAATATATTCAGGATCCATGTTACTTCAGGCATTAGAAATGCACCCACAGCAATGTACAGTGGTACCTCGGGTTACAGACGCTTCAGGTTACATACGCTTCAGGTTACAGACTCCGCTAACCCAGAAATAGTACCTCGGGTTAAGAACTTTGCTTCAGGATGAGAACAGAAATCGTGTGGTGGTGGCGCGGCGGCAGCAGGAGGCCCCATTAGCTAAAGTAGTGCTTCAGGTTAAGAACAGTTTTAGGTTAAGAACAGACCTCCGGAACGAATTAAGTACTTAACCTGAGGTACCACTGTAGTTGACAGTACAGGGAGGCAGGTAATAGCTTTTTCACAGAAGCAGGCTTCACCCAGCTTTTGTCTATGCAGAGTTCATAACTTTTATTATTATGAATTAATCATCTTTCACGTCAAGTCTCAAGGCAATTTACAAGCACACAACTACAACAAAAAGGGTTTGAAAAGCAACACAAATAAAAATCCAGGTCAGAAACCTAGAAATTAAATTTTTAAAAATCACCCAACTATGTAAAAAACCCTCATTGGAACAAAAAAGCATCTTAATAGGGATGCTGTTCCACAAACCAAGGACAGCCCCACTGAAAGCCATCTTGTGAACTGCTGTGGGAGCAGGCTTCTGATATTATAGGGACTTTAAGAGGGAACTCCACCCCACCCCCAGTAACCTGGTCTGAAGCTACAGAAGGTAAGCAGATTGGCACTCAGTGCAGATCCCACAGACAAGATGTTGTAACGCATAGTTTAGAAGTCCTGGGCCCTAAGGAAGTCAGACTATCCTCCACCAGGGCCAGGGCCTTTTCAGTGATGGCTCCGCCCTGGTGGAATGCTCTGTCCATGAGTCTAGGGCCCTTCAGGATTTAACTTCCTTCCGTCGGGCCTGTAAGGCAGAGCTATTCCGCCTGGCCTTTAATTTGAATTCAGCCTGATCTTTTATTTCCCTTCTCTTCCCTCCCCCTCCCCTTTTATGAAGATCATCTGCTCTGAGACCCCACAGCTAATTCTCCCCTGGCCTCCTCGCTGGCCCAAGTAGAACCAAGTCAGCCAGCTAGCCCTGGGGATTATCTAATTGATTTTTGAATTTTATTGTTATTTGTGTTTTTATACTGTATTTTTTGCTGCTTTTATCATTATAATAATAATAATAATAATAATAATTTATTATTTATACCCCGCCCATCTGGCTGGGCCTCCCCAGCCACTCTGGGCGGCTTCCATAAAAACCAAAAATACAATAAAATATCACACGTTAAAAACTTCCCTGAACAGGGCTGCCTTAAGATGTCTCCTGAATGTCAGGTAGTTGTTTATCGCCTTGACATCTGCTGGAAGGGTGTTCCACAGGGTGGGCGCCACTACCGAGAAGGCCCTCTGCCTGGTTCCCTGTAGCTTTGCTTCTCGCAGTGAGGGAACCGCCAGAAGGCCCTCGGCGCTGGACCTCAGCGTCCGGGCAGACTGATGGGGGTGGAGACGCTCCTTCAGGTATACTGGACCGAGGCCGTTTAGGGCTTTAAAGGTCAGCACCAACACTTTGAATTGTGCTCGGAAACGTACTGGGAGCCAATGCAGGTCTTTCAAGACCGGTGTTATATGGTCTCGGCGGCCGCTCCCAGTCACCAGTCTAGCTGCCGCATTCTGGATTAGTTGTAGTTTCCGAGTCACCTTCAAAGGTAGCCCCACGTAGAGTGCATTGCAGTAGTCCAAGCGGGAGATAACCAGAGCATGCACCACTCTGGCGAGACAGTCCGCAGGCAGATAGGGTCTCAGCCTACGTACCAGATGGAGCTGGTAAACAGCTGCCCTGGACACAGATTTGACCTGTGCCTCCATGGACAGCTGTGAGTCCAAAATGACTCCCAGGCTGCGCACCTGGTCCTTCAGGGGCACAGTTACCCCATTCAGGACCAGGGAATCCTCCACACCTGCCCGCCTCCTGTCCCCCAAAAACAGTACTTCTGTCTTGTCAGGATTCAACCTCAATCTGTTAGCCGCCATCCATCCTCCAACCGCCTCCAGACACTCACACAGGACCTTCACCGCCTTCACTGGTTCTGATTTAAAAGAGAGGTAGAGCTGGGTATCATCCGCATACTGATGAACACCCAGCCCAAACCTCCTGATGATCTCTCCCAGCGGCCGCATGTAGATGTTGAAAAGCATGGGGGAGAGGACAGAACCCTGAGGCACCCCACAAGTGAGAGCCCAGGGGTCTGAACACTCATCCCCCACCACCACTTTCTGAACACGGCCTAGGAGGAAGGAGCGGAACCACTGTATAACAGTGCCCCCAGCTCCCAGCCCCCCAAGACGGTCCAGAAGGATGCTATGGTCGATGGTATCGAACGCCGCTGAGAGATCCAGCAGAACTAGGAAACAGCTCTCACCTTTGTCCCTAGCCCGCCGGAGATCATCAACCAGTGCGACCAAGGCAGTTTCAGTCCCATGATGAGGCCTGAATCCCGACTGGAAGGGATCCAAATGGTCCGCTTCTTCCAGGCGTGCCTGGAGTTGTTCGGCAACCGCTCGCTCAATCACCTTGCCCAAGAATGGAAGATTTGAGACTGGGCGATAATTGGCCATCGTGGCCGCATCTAAAGATGGTTTTTTAAGAAGCGGTTTAATAACCGCCTCTTTCAGCGGGTCTGGGAAGGCTCCCTCACGGAGGGAAGCATTCACCACCCCACGAAGCCCATCGCCCAGTCCTTCCCGGCTAGCTTTTATAAGCCAGGATGGGCAAGGATCCAGGAGACAGGTGGTTGGTTTCACTCGTCCAAGCAGCCTGTCCACATCCTCGGAGGTAACAGATTGGAATTGATCCCACTCAACTTGACTAGACAGAACTCTTGCACTCTCCCGCCCCGGCCCTGCTCCCACGGTGGAGTCTACTTCTTCCCGAATCTGAGCGATTTTATCTGCAAAGAACTTTGCGAAATCATTGCAGGAGAACATGTGGCCCGTACTGGGCCCCGATGTTGCAGGTGGTTCCGCTAAATTGTGAACCACCTGAAAAAGTCTCCTGCTGCTGTTTTCTGCAGATGCAATAGAGGCGGTGAAGAAATTCTTCTTCGCCGTCGCTATCGCCACTTGGTAGGCTCGACGTTGAGCTCTAACCTGTGTCCGGTCAGATTCGGAATGAGTTATCCGCCACCGGCGCTCTAGCCGTCTCAACGATTGTTTCATTGCCCTCAGATCCGTGGAAAACCACGGGGCTGTCCGGGCTCCATGCAATCGGAGAGGGCGCTTCGGAGCCAAACAGTCAATAGCCCTGGTTAACTCCACATTCCAGCGGGCCACCAGGGAATCAGCTGAAAGGCCATCAACATGGGATAAAGCATCCCCTACCACTCTCTGGAAACCATTTGGATCCATTAAGTGGCGGGGGCGGACCATCCGAATTGGTCCCACCTCCCTGCAGAGGGGATGGGTCGCAGAGAAGTCCAGTTGCACCAGGAAGTGATCTGACCATGGCACTTCTTTCGTTTCGCTTTTACTTAGTGTCAGATCACCAACATCCATAGAGGTAAACACCAGGTCCAAGGCATGTCCACGGCTATGGGTTGGGCCAGACTTATTCAGGGACAGCCCCATGGAGGCCATGCTTTCCACGAAGTCCCGAGCGGCCCCTTGTAAGGTCGTGTCGGCATGGATGTTAAAATCCCCCAGGACGACCAAGCTAGGTGTCTCCAGGAGAACATCCGCCACGACCTGAAGCAGCTCGGGCAGGGAATCCTTGGCGCAGCGGGGAGGTCGGTACACCAAAAGGAATCCTGTACTGCCCCTATTGCCCAACTTCCAGAACATGCACTCAGAAAACTGGGTCTTCCCAA
Organism: Podarcis vaucheri; assembly: GCF_965113315.1. Lineage (NCBI taxonomy): Eukaryota > Metazoa > Chordata > Lepidosauria > Squamata > Lacertidae > Podarcis > Podarcis vaucheri. The sequence goes on from NC_138761.1 coordinate 12,263,171, forward strand.
TAGGACGCCTGGTGCAAACTAATGACTTCCTAAAAATCACTGCAACCCCCCCTCCCCGCCCACATGACCTGGGTTGCTGTGCGTAAGAGAAACCTGGTGGACAAGCAGCGGCAAGGACAGGCCCATCTGCTTCATCCAGCCAAGTCTCTGTTACACATGCCAGGTCAAATCCTCCATCCATGATCAAGTCATGGATGGCAGTGGTCTTCTGAATCATTGACCTGGCATTGCACAGCAGCACCTTCAGGCTATGTGGGTATCCCTTGCTGATTCTAGTATCCGTCCGGACAGGACCAGACCCGGAGGCAGGGATAGTCCTCAGACAACGACTAAACCTGCCTCCTCTGTAATGACATGGTCTGGTCTTAGCGTAACTCCTCCTCCTACCCGTGATCACTGAGATCGGTTGTCCCAGTGCATCCCCCCCTGTGGAACATGCCCCAGCCATTTTGTGGGCTGGGGCCCACTCCCCGGCAGCCCTGACCCCTCCCCCTAAAAACAAAATAACACCTTAAACAAACAAACAAAACCAATAAAACAATACAAACAAAAAATGTAAAAATTACAAAAACATCAAAATAAAAAATAATAATTCCCCAAGCCCAACCAAACATCCATCCCACCCCCACCCCCCACATACAAAAAATCCAAAGAAAATTTTTAAAAACATTTTAAAAACACTCTGTGCCTCTCCGGCAGTAACAACTGTCCTAGTGAGGCCTGTCAGGCCCCGCCCTGGGCCAGGTGGTAAGTGGCAGGGAGGAGCAGGGCCCTCCGGCACTCACTCAGGGGAGTCCTCCTGGGCAGCAGGCCGCAAGCAGCACACAGTCCTTATGAGGCCCCAGGCCCCGCCCCAGGCCAGATGGTAAGTGGCAAGAGCAGGGCCCTCCAGCACTCACTCAGGGGAGTCCTCCTGGGCAGCAGGCCGCAAGCAGCACACAGTCCTTATGAGGCCCCAGGCCCCGCCCCAGGCCAGATGGTAAGTGGCAAGAGCAGGGCCCTCCAGCACTCACTCAGGGGAGTCCTCCTGGGCAGCAGGCAGCAAGCAGCACACAGTCCTTATGAGGCCCCAGGCCCCGCCCCAGGCCAGATGGTAAGTGGCAAGAGCAGGGCCCTCCAGCACTCACTCAGGGGAGTCCTCCTGGGCAGCAGGCCGCAAGCAGCACACAGTCCTTATGAGGCCCCAGGCCCCGCCCCAGGCCAGATGGTAAGTGGCAAGAGCAGGGCCCTCCAGCACTCACTCAGGGGAGTCCTCCTGGGCAGCAGGCCGCAAGCAGCACACAGTCCTTATGAGGCCCCAGGCCCCGCCCCAGGCCAGATGGTAAGTGGCAAGAGCAGGGCCCTCCAGCACTCACTCAGGGGAGTCCTCCTGGGCAGCAGGCAGCAAGCAGCACACAGTCCTTATGAGGCCCCAGGCCCCGCCCCAAGCCAGATGGTAGGTGGCAAGAGCAGGGCCCTCCAGCACTCACTCAGGGGAGTCCTCCTGGGCAGCAGGCCGCAAGCAGCACACAGTCCTTATGAGGCCCCAGGCCCCGCCCCAAGCCAGATGGTAAGTGGCAAGAGCAGGGCCCCCAAGCACTCACTCAGGGAGTCTTCCTGGGCAGCAGGCCGCAAGCAGCACACAGTCCTTATGAGGCTTCAGGCCCCGCCCCAAGCCAGATGGTAAGTGGCAAGAGCAGGGCCCTCAAGCACTCACTCAGGGAGTCTTCCTGGGCAGCAGGCCGCAAGCAGCACGCAGTCCTTGTGAGGCCCCAGGCCCCGCCCCAAGCCAGATGGTAAGTGGCAAGAGCAGGGCCCTCAAGCACTCACTCAGGGAGTCTTCCTGGGCAGCAGGCCGCAAGCAGCACGCAGTCCTTATGAGGCCCCAGGCCCCGCCCCAAGCCAGATGGTAAGTGGCAAGAGCAGGGCCCCCAAGCACTCACTCAGGGAGTCTTCCTGGGCAGCAGGCCGCAAGCAGCACACAGTCCTTATGAGGCCCCAGGCCCCGCCCCAAGCCAGATGGTAAGTGGCAAGAGCAGGGCCCTCAAGCACTCACTCAGGGAGTCTTCCTGGGCAGCAGGCCGCAAGCAGCACGCAGTCCTTGTGAGGCCCCAGGCCCCGCCCCAAGCCAGATGGTAAGTGGCAAGAGCAGGGCCCCCAAGCACTCACTCAGGGAGTCTTCCTGGGCAGCAGGCCGCAAGCAGCACACAGTCCTTATGAGGCTTCAGGCCCCGCCCCAAGCCAGATGGTAAGTGGCAAGAGCAGGGCCCTCCAGCACTCACTCAGGGGAGTCCTCCTGGGCAGCAGGCAGCAAGCAGCACACAGTCCTTATGAGGCCCCAGGCCCCGCCCCAAGCCAGATGGTAGGTGGCAAGAGCAGGGCCCTCCAGCACTCACTCAGGGGAGTCCTCCTGGGCAGCAGGCCGCAAGCAGCACACAGTCCTTATGAGGCCCCAGGCCCCGCCCCAGGCCAGATGGTAAGTGGCAAGAGCAGGGCCCTCCAGCACTCACTCAGGGGAGTCCTCCTGGACACATTAAAACACATTAAGTGTTTTAAAGTGTTTTAAATTTGTTGTTAGCCGCCCTGAGCCTGGTTTTTGAACCGGGAAGGGCAGGGTATAAATAAAAATTTATTATTATTATTATTATTATTATTATTATTATTGGTATTAGTTTGCCCACGCAAGCAGTCTAGCCGCCATGTTCTCTGTTTCACAGCACCCCAAAAGCCTGCCAAGCGAATTTAACCAGCGGAAACGGCTGGGAAAGAAGAAACTGGTGCATACGCCGTGCAGAATGGCACAACTTCCGAAGCTATTGTGCCTCTCCAGAAACAGCGGAGGCACAGCTGTTTCAGGGAGTTCTGAACAAAAGGCCGGCATTCCCCAGGCGACATTGGAGAGACACCAGAAATCACACACACACATCCCGAAGAACAAAGCGTCCTGCAAATCCCTGCCTCCAATTTTCCCAAACTTTGCAGGAAACGCCTCGGTGCAGGTTGTTTTTGTCTAATTAAAGAAATAGCGGGCAGCCTCTATTGTCCTAGCCCATATTGAGGAGCTGATGCGCGAAGGAGGAGGACGTTTCAGAATATTCCTTTTAATTTACGAAAAGGGGCAGAGCAAAAGCAAGAAAGAGCCTTTTCGATGGCACTGGCTGCTCCTCAGAAGGCGAAACCTGCTCCTCAGGGAGACTTGTCAGGCGCTGCATCCTTTGTCAAAGCCCTTTTATATTCGCCCAGGCGTTTTAATCTATTTTTAGATTTGAGGAGGATGCTGTGCTTTTGTTACGCTGCTCAGGAACTCCTCAGTGCAATCTTATGCATCTCTCCTCCCGGAGGCCACAGGCATTTACGCTGTAGGGATGAGGAACCGTGGCTATCGCTGGACTCCCATCTTCATCATCTCCCAGCCGGCATGACCAATGGACAGAGAAGATGTGAAGTGGGAGCCAAGCAATGTCTGGAAGAAAACAGGTTCCCTGTCACTGGTGTATAAGATTGCAGATTTACACCTGCTCCACTGAGGGCTGCCCATTTGAATTGCTCACAGTGGCCCAGAGTGATGCCACGCTGCCATCGTGATAATTTAGAAGGCTGGCTCACGGTCTCATCTGCCCAGTGCAGAAATCCTTGATGGTGATCCCTGCCAGGGCACTGAAGTTCTCCCAAGCCCACCGGTGGTGTAGCATAGGTTGCTAGTGCCCGGGGCCATGCGGATGGAGGAAAACAGATAGAGTGTGGATGCACATTCAGCATCCGTATCCACAGAAAAGAAGAGTTGTTCCGTTGTCTGCAAAGGTCACTTCCTGGTTCATATGGAGAAGTCGTTTTCAACAGAGCCCAGCAATGGAAGCATGCAGCTGTATTAAGGAAGCACTGGTTGTTGAAATTTTGCGCCCCTAACAATTTTGCACCCAGGACAACCACCTCTTTTTTATACATATAAATAATTTTTATCGAATTTTCGATTTTACATCTCAAATTAAACATTTTACATAGTTTTATATCTCCAGTGACTTCCATCCTTCTCCCTCCATGGTTCATTTATCATTCCTGCATTTTTTTTTTTTTACTTTAACCATTTTAATCAGTTCTCCACTCTTACATCACTCAAATATGAATTACTCTGTTTTGATCTTAATACTGCCAGAGTTTTCAGCTGCATACGGTTATTTTTCATATACTCAATAAATATTTTCCACCCTGCTTTGAATACATGTTCTTCTTGCTCTCTTATTCTATGTGTTAAACCTGCTAGTTCTGCATATTCTAACATCTTAAGTTGCCAATCCTCCTTGCCTGGGACCTCTGTCACTTTCCAGTTTTGTGCTAACAAAACTCAAGCCGCCAATGTTGCATACATAAATAAATTTTCTGGACACCTGGGAATTTCTGTTTGAACTATTCCCAACAGGAAGGACTCCAGTCTTTTTGGAAAGGTTATTCTAAACTTTTTTTTTCAACTCATTATAGATCATCTCCCTTTTTCTTTTTTCTTTTTTAACCTTTTTACATGTCCACCACATATTACTGTGTTTCTTTTACTGTTGTTAGCCGCTCTGAGCCCGGCTTCGGCTGGGGAGGGCGGGATATACATAAAATTTTATTATTTATTATTATTATATGAAAAAATGTTCCCTCCATTCGTTTACATTTTCAGCACATATCTGATTCTGTTCTATATATCTTAGCCAACAAACTCTGAGTTAAGTACCATCTGTGAATCATTTTCATAGAATTCTCTTTCAACGTGTAACACGCAGCAAATTTCAAATCATTTTTCCAAAATTTCTCCCAGAGGTTTAAGTCTATGTTGTGTCCTCTATCTATTGCCCAGTGTGTCACCGGAGCTTTGACTAGCTTGTCTTTTGTTTCTAGTAAAAAAATATACATTTTAGACCATTGTTTATCCGTATTCTGTATTAATTTTCTTTCAAATAGTGAGGTTTCGTCCAAGAAGTAAAGACTGAGGAGAGAATAATTGGGTGCACTCTTCCCACCTTGGATCAAATCTATGCTTCCAGGTGCCATAAGAAAGCTGCAGAGATAGCGCAAGGATAGTGTGCACCCCGGAAATGATCTCTTTCAGCTTCTGCCTTCTGGAAGAAGGTACAGGGTTATTAAGACTAGGATTAGCCGCCTGAGAAACAGTTTCTATCCAAATGCGATTTTGGTTTTAAACGCAGTGTAAGGTAGTCTCTATGGGAGTATACTGTATTTAATTTTGGGGTATCAGAGTTTTTAGGGGGCTAAACAGGATGGGATAGCAGGCTTGTTGGTTTTGAATGTCTGATGTACATTTTTTCAATTTTGTTGTTCTGTAAGGGACAACGACAATAAAGATTATCGTATCATATCGTAAGAACCCATTTTTTAAATCTAATTTTAGCCTATCGTGTAACTGGTGGTATTGTAACCAATCCGTAACTTGGCTCCTTATATCTTCCATTGGTTTTAGTCTGGGTTTATTCCCTGTAAAGTCCAACAGATCCCAGTATGGGACAACAACCTCTGTGCCCGCCCCCACAAGCTATGGCACTGCCCTCTGCTCCCCATAAGCTTCCTGGGGGCAGGCGGTTGAATCCTGGTCCAACTCACCATCACACTACTGACGCCAAAACATGAGTTGATCGATCCACTGGGCAGAGATGTCCAATCTGCAGCGCTGATAATCTTGTCATGCCACAGGGATCCAGAATGGGAGGCAGGGATACAGCCAGAACTCATAAATTAGAAGCGCCAACAATCCTAAAACAGCTTGTCACAATGGTTCCAAAATAGCAACAAGTTTCAAAATACAGCTATCTATCTTTTCCCGGAGCCTCCAGCCCTCTGAGCGGGCCTGAAACAAGATTTATTTTGCCAGATAGTTTGTTTCTAAAATGGAAGGCATGTCTCTTGGCAGCAGAGAAAAAGAGGGCAGCCACCCAAAGCGGAGAGTCTGCCAGGTTTCATCCAACAATCTCCACTGTGTCCACTGTGTTTGCTTCTGTTACAAGCAACGGGGGGTGGGGGGTGGAGGCTGCCAACATTTCCCGCAGCAGGGCTCTCGTCTCCTCTCGCCAAAGTCCCACCACAGAGAGTAAAAGATGCTAAGAACCTGTACCTGGTGAGAGGCACCGATTCCGTTCACCTTCCTCCGTTTAAGTTAAGACTGCGGAGCCTTTGGTCTTGGTGGCAGGCGATCTGGTTAGGAACAAAAAACCACATTGGAATGCTATACTTGAAAATGCTATGCTTTGATGTTGCATCTGACTTTACAAGGATGCGTACAATATACAGTGGTACCTTGGGTTAAGTACTTAATTCATTCCGGAGGTACGTACTTAACCTGAAACTGTTTTCTCGCAGTGAGGGAACAGCCAGAAGGACCTCAGAGCCGGAGCTCAGTGTCCGGGCTTAACGATGGGGGTGGAGACGCTCCTTCAGATATACTGGACCGAGGCTATTTAGGGCTTTAAAGGTCAGCACCAACACTTTGAATTGTGCTCGGAAACATACTGGGAGCCAATTTAGGTCTTTCAGGACCGGGGTTATATGGTCTCGGCAGCCACTCCCAGTCACCAGTCTAGCTGCCGCATTCTGGATTAATTGCAGTTTCTGAGTCACCTTCAAAGGTAGCCCCACGTAGAGTGCATTGCAGTAGTCCAAGCGGGAGATAACCAGAGCATGCACCACTCTGGCGAGACAGTCTGCAGGCAGGTAGGGTCTCAGCCTACGTACCAGATGGAGCTGGTAACTAGCTGGTAAATTCAGATGAAGTGAGCGGCAATTTCAGAGAGCAAGAGGGAACTGGCACTCCTTACCCCCTCAACGTTTTTCTTTGACAGGGCCCATGGTTGAGGTGGCAGAAGCAAATGTGTTTGGCCACCACTGACAACGACCATTTTCACTCCAAGATCCTCTTTGGTCTGTTGGCTCCCAGTACGTTTCCAAGCACAACTCAAAGTGTTGGTGCTGACCTTTAAAGGCCTAAACAGCCTCAGTCCTGTATACCTGAAGGAGCGTCTACACCCCATCATCCAGCCCGGACACTGAGGTCCAGCTCCAAGGATCTCCCGGTGGTTTGCCTCGCTGGAAGAAGCAAAGTTACAGGGAACCAGGCAAAAGGCCTTCTTGGTAGTGGCGCCCTCCCTTCAGATGTCAAGGAGATTAAGAACTACGGAACTTTTAGAAGACATCTGAAGGCAGCCCTGTATCAGGATGTTTTAAAGGTTTGATGCTTTATTATGTTTTATATATTCTGTAAGCCGCCCAGAGTAGCTGGGGAAACCCAGCCAGATGGGCGGGGTATAAATATAATAATCATTATCATGAAACAGCTCAGGATCGAAGGGATTTGGAGCATATGGAAGGAAGTTCTGACCTGCTACTTTCACCTATGAGTTTTGCCCTACCTACCCCAAACTTTTTTTTTTTCAACCACCGCTACTGCTGAATCCATTGCCTTTGCTGTGGAGAGAAGGAAGCACTTGTTCAATGCTCTGTAAACCTTTTAAAGGTAAAGGGAACCCTGATCATTAGGTCCCATCATGACTGACTCTGGGGTTGCAGCGCTCATCTCGCTTTATTGGCCGAGGGAGCCGGCGTACAACTTCCGGGTCATGTGGCCAGCATGACTAAACTGCTTCTGGCGAACCAGAGCAGTGCATGGAAACGCCGTTTACCTTCCCGCTGGAGCGGTACCTATTTATCTACTTGCACTTTGACGTGCTTTCAAACTGCTAGGCGGGCAGGAGCAACGGGAGATCACCCCGTCCCAGGGATTCGAACCGCTGACTTTCTGATCGGCAAGTCCTAGGCTCTGTGGTTTAACCCACAGTGCCACGCATCCCTACCCTTGAGCTAAAAAAAGGTTACCTACTCTAACTTTATAGTCCAGTAGGCAACAACATAGGGAAGGTGAACAGAGGCAAAGTGAGGCTATTTATCTACTTGCACTTTGACAATGTGTGCTAGTTGGCCGCCGCTGTGGTTGCCCACAATGGTGCTGACTCAAGACAGAGACAAGGGGAAATAGATCTTCTGTCAAGTCAGACCAGTGCTTGGACCACCTGCAGTATTGTCAACACTGTATGGGAAGCAAGGTTTCAGGCAGGAGTCTCTACCTGAAGATGTTGGGGACTGAAGCTGAGGAGATGCTGTAACACTGAGTTATGGCCCTTCTCCAGCGAGAGAGAGAGAGGTGATACCAAATACATGCTGTTAAGATGGGTGGATAAAAAGGTAAAGGTAAAGGGACCCCTGACCATTAGGTCCAGTCGTGGCTGACACTGGGGTTGCAGCGCTCATCTCGCTTTATTGGCCAAGGGAGCCGGCGTACAGCTTCAAGGTCATGTGGCCAGCGTGACTAAGTCGCTTCTGGCGAACCAGAGCAGCACACGGAAAGCCATTTACCTTCCCACCGGAGCGGTACCTATTTATCTACTTGCACTTTGATATGCTTACGAACTGCTAGGTTGGCAGGAGCAGGGACCGAGCAACGGGAGCTCACCCCATCGCGGGGATTCGAACCGCTGACCTTCTGATCAGCAAGTCCTAGGCTCTGTGGTTTAACCCACAACGCCACCCGTGTCCTGTAAACCTTTTAGAATCTTCTAAAGGACAACTGTTCTAAAGGACAAGAGTCATTCTCTCCCTTTCTTTAACTCTTCTAATCAATCAAAGCATTGAACACTAGTCAACTGTTAGACAATATTTGACAGGTTAAAATTGACCAAGGGGTTGGTTTTTTATTTGATTTGATTGGGCAAATCTATAATATGATATTCATGCCGTTCACATAGCCTAAAGTGGTTCATTTTAAAAAATCACACCAAGGAAAAAAATCATACCATAGTGGTTATTCGTTACCACTAAATGTATTCAACTTTAGCATGCAAAATATTCCATAACTTTCATAGCCTTTAGGATCCAGGGTCATCCCAACCTCACACCTGCAATGCAAGAACAACCAGACTGCCACAGATCAATGTTCATAATCCAGATTATGCAAATCTCAACACAGGGAAGCACTTTTTGATGCCAATGAAACAGACAGCTCTAGAAAGTGAGCCAAGCTACATATTGAAGGAGGTTAACCATGAATAGGTAAAGGTAAAGGTAAAGGTACCCCTGCCCGAACGGGCCAGTCTTGCCAGACTCTGGGGTTTGTGCGCCCATCTCACATTTATTGGCCGGGGGCCAGCGCTGTCCGGAGACACTTCTGGGTCACGTGGCCAGCGTGACAACGCTGCTCTGGCGAGCCAGAGCCGCACACGGAACGCCGTTTACCTTCCCGCTGGTAAGCGGTACCTATTTATCTACTTGCCCCCGGGGGTGCTTTCGAACTGCTAGGTTGGCAGGCGCTGGGACCGAGCAGCGGGAGCGCACCCCGCCGCGGGGATTCGAACCGCCGACCTTTCGATCGGCAAGCCCTAGGCGCTGAGGCTTTAGCCCACAGCGCCACCCGCGTCCCCTAACCATGAATACATAGAGATAATTCTACATGGAGGAAAAATGCTAATCAGCTCATTAATTTATTACATTATTACACCATTTTTTATTAACAGTTTATATATGCCCTCCCTAATCTTTTGACAGCAATCCTGTAAGGTAAGTTAAACTGAGAAATACTGACTGGCCCAAAGACTTTGGGTATAATATACAATTAAAAGATTGGGAGAAATAAGGAATGAAATTTACCGCATGTAATGCTTTGAAAGAAAATGTGATGAAAATGATGTACAGATGGTATATTACACCAGTGAAATTAGCTAAAATGTATAACACGAGTAACAAATGTTGGAAATGTAAGGAGAAAGAAGGAACTTTTTATCATCTGTGGTGGGAATGTAAAAAAGTAAAAAGCATCTGGGAAATGATATATAATGAGATGAAAAAGATGTTGAAATATACATTTGTAAAAAAAACACAGAAGTATTTCTACTTGGTATGGTAGGAGAAGATATTAGCAGACAAGATAATAAATTGTTTTTATATGCGATAACGGCGGCAAGAGTACTACTGGCACAGAAATGGAAGCAAGAAGAATTACTGACGAAAGAAGAGTGGCAGATTAAATTAATGGACTATGCAGAATTAGATAAAAGGACAGGAAGAATTCGAAACCGGAGGTTCTTAGAAGATTGGAGTAAATATACGAACTATTTGAAAATTAACTCTAATCAATTGAATACGCTAGTAGGACTGCAAGGAGTTTTGTAAGAAGGACTATATGTAATATTGCAGGTAAAATTTATGAAAAGGACTATTAGTTATGGATTTTTAAAAGTAATAGTGAAAATAATGAAATGCAAGACTTAGTGATGAAGAATTAAAATCATTAGGCGTAGCTGAGGGAAGTCCTAAAAACACTGTATAAGATGTTAAGTGGTATTTGGAAAATGCATTTGCAAAATAATAATAATAATAATAATAATAATAATAATAATAATAATAATAACAACAACAACTTATTATTTATACCCCACCCATCTGGCTGGGTTTCCCCAGCCACTCTGGGCGGCTTCCAACAAAACACTAAAATACAATAATACAAAAATTAATTTATATATATATATATATAGAGAGAGAGAGAGAGAGAAATACTGACTAGCCCAAAGTCACCCAGCCACCTTCTGAACCCAGTTGCTCACCGCCCTGGTCTCCAACACCCCACATGAACTGAAAAACTAACAGTACAAACGAAGAATGTGCGAAGGTCAAAAATGCAGAGGAAGATCTAGGTCACAGGTATCGCAGAAGCACTCTGGATGTGAAATGCAGGTTCTCTGGAAGTTATTTGTTAGCTTGCTTATTTGTTAAAATCCTATACTACTTTGTAAAAAATCCCTAAATGATTTCCATAAAAACAATAGAAATGCAAACGAGGTAATACTATAAAACTTTCGAAAAACTGGATAGAACCAGAATAGAACTGCATAAAGTATTGTGGAGACAGCTGAGCAAAGTTCAAAAGGGAGAATTAAACAGTCGAGGTCTAGGGAAGCTTTTAAGAGGTGTTTAAAGGTCATTACTGACGCCACCTCATTAATTCCCCAAAGGCGGGCATTCCAGAGGGTGGGAGCTATCACTAAGAAGACATGTGCCCATGTTGTCAACAAGTAACACTTGCGGAATGAACAGCGGGGTCTCCTCAGAGAACTTCAAAAAATTGTCTTGGTTTGTACTGGGGGAAGGGGTCTCCTGGTCCCAAGTTGTTTAGGGCTTTAAATGTCATCACCAAAAACTTGAACGTGGCTCAGTAGCTAACAGGCAGCCAGTGCAGATCTGCCAAATTGGGTGCAACTACTATGACAGGTCCAAGGAGAGTCACAATGGATGCACTGAATTTGTGATGAGCCCTCCAAGGTGACTACAGTGCTAGAGGAGACACTTGAGAGTCCCACGGACTGCAAGAAGATCAAACCTATCCATTCTGAAGGAAATCAGTGCTCCCTGGAAGGACACATCCTGAAGCTGAGGCTCCAATACTTTGGCCACCTCCTGAGAAGAGAAGACTCCCTGGAAAAGACCCAGATGTTGGGAAAGATGGAGGGCACAAGGAGAAGGGGACGACAGAGGACGAGATGGTTGGACAGTGTTCTCAAAGCTACCAGCATGAGTTTGACCAAACTGCGGGAGGCAGTGGAAGACAGGAGTGCCTGGCGTGCTCTGGTCCAGGGGGTCATGAAGAGTCGGACACGACTAAACAACAACAAAGGTGACTACAATCACCTGAGCCATTAGGGATGGAGATGGACTAAGGAGCATCCCGAAAGGATGCACCTGCTCCTTCAGAAAGAATCCATTTACTTCCAGGACAGGTACACAATTCCTAGACCTGAGAATCAGCCATCCAGAGAGGTTTGTTAGGATTCTGTCACAGGAGTAGCATTCAAGCACATACATGGCCTCTCATGATTTAGATGACACCAAGTAACAAAGGTGGCCATCATCAGCATACTGGTGACGCCTTGCCCCAAAATCTCCTAAGGACCCCGCCGCCATGATTTTATAGAGATATTAATTAAATAGCATTGGGGACAAAGGCATGCCCTAGGGCACCCCACAGGGGACAGGGCACACACCCTCCGGAGCCAAGTAGGAATAATGCCATGGTGTCTCCAAGCCACAACTCACAAAGACAAGCCAGGGCCAGTGGTGGCCAAACTTGGCCCTCCAGCTGTTTTGGGACTACAATTGCCATCATCCCTGACCACTGGTCCTGTTAGCTAGGAATGATGGGAGTTGTAGTCCCAAAACAGCTGGAGGGCCAAGTTTGGCCACCACTGAGTTAGGCAGATACCATGGTCAACTGAGATATCTAGGAGAATCAATAGTGTCACACTTCCTCTGACCCAATGACAGTGGTTCTCAAAAGGTGTGGCATGTCAAGCAGGTGAGGCAGGAGAGGGTGGCAAGTATGGCAAGAAGGTTCGAGGACAATCAAAGAAACATTTGAGCATTTCAGTGAAACAGGAATATACCACCAGAAACAATATCCATGCCTCTCTTCAAGAACATTGGCTGTTCTTCTGGAGTTCTCTATGACATACTGTGAAGAGGGATTTTCAGTTCTGACAAATATGAACGTTTAGAAAAAGAGAAAGGCTTATTTGTGCTGGTGAGGAGACAAGAGTTTGTTTGTCTCAAATTAGACCTAATATAAATGAGATTACCTGGCAAAAGCAAGCATAAATGCCTCAATGAGTTTGTATATACAGTAGTGCCTCGCAAGACGAAAAGAATCCGTTCCGTGATTCTCTTTGTCTAGTGGTTTTTTCGTCTTGCAAAGCAAGCCCATTGAAGGATTAGCGGATTAGCGCTATTAGCGGCTTTTAGCGGCTTATCGGATCAGCTGATAAGCGGCTTAGCGGCTTAGAAAAAGGAGGGAAAGGGAAAAAAACCCGCAGGAACTCGCAAGACATTTTCGTCTTGCGAAGCAAGCCCATAGGAGATTCGTTTTGCGAAGCACCTCCAAAATGGAAAACTCTTTCGTCTAGCGAGTTTTCCGTCTTGCGAGGCATTCGTCTTGCGGGGCACCACTGTATACTTAAGGTACATACATAAGAGGCTCATTTATAATTCTGTTTTGGGGATGATACATGTTCTTACGTGGATGCATTGTTTTATACTTTCTGGGTGCCCCATGATCATATTATAAAGTAATTGTCCTCTGTGTTTTGTTTTGTTTTGTTTTGTTTTGTTTTAAAAGTAAAGAAAAAAATCACGGCTTGGAGTTCTGTCCTTTAGTTTTCCAATGAAAATTTGATGTGGCATGGGCAAATATTTATTCTACAGGTGAGGTGAGGAAAAATGTTTGAGAACCACTGCCCAAGGAACTTCAGCCACTTGGGCAGCTGAGGCGAATTGTCACCCAATTCTCAAACCAGAGCAAAGTGAGTCAAGATCAGAGGTAGGCAACCTAAGACCCGTGGGCCGGATGCGGCCCAATCGCCTTCTCAATCCAGCCCGTGGATGGTCTGGGAATCAGCGTGTTTTTACATAAGTAGATTGTGTCCTTTTATTTAAAATGCATCTCTGGGTTATTTGTGGGTTATAGGAATTTTTTTTCCCTTCTTTTTCAAAATACAGTCCGGCCCACCACATGGTCTGAGGGGTGGTGCAGCCCACAGCTGAAAAAGGTTGTTGACCTCTGGTCAAGATAATCAAGTTTAGGCATCCACCCAAAACTTACAAGAATTTTCAACTTAGTGGGTCGGCTGTTGTTTTCTGAACTAACAAGCTGTTGATATGTTCTACGCTGCCATTTTAAAAACGTGTTTTCATTTATTTATTGCTGGGATCTTGTGACAAACGGCGGGGACATAAACCCAAAAACAAACAAACAAATTTGCCCAATCCTTAGCACAAGCGTGGAAAAAGCTGGTGCGTTCAATCTGATGTTTTTTCAACAGAGACTTCCATTCAAATGCCACCTGGTCAATGTTTATTTCGAGTCGACTAATTGAACATAATGCCTCTCTTGTTGTCATAATAAAAAAGGGATCATATTTGGAAGTGGCAGAAGAGGAGCTGAATTCAGCTTTGAGCAGTAATTAAAGCAATGCTTCCTCTCTCTAAAACCAATAGGTAAAATCAACCCAGAGCTGGGCCTGCAACCTTTTATTGCCAATCTCTAAAGAGAGATGTGCTTTGGGACCCTTGAGTGCAATGGAATAGCAGAATAACCATCTGTACAGCATGTTCTTTTGCTGCGGTGAGAGAAAGCACAGCCGGTACTTTTGTGGTGCACACGTCCTATTGGCCAGTAAGTTCCTTCACCTTCCCTGTTGGGCAGCACTGATGGGAAAGGGCCGTAGCTCAGCGATAGAGCATCTGCTTTGAATGCAGAATGTCTCAAGTTCAATCCCCAGCATCTCCCCTGTCCAGTTTGGGACTAACTCTCCCTAATCCCCTTACCAGCCAGAAACTGAATCACTACAGTAGATGGGGGGAGGGAGAGAGAGAGACAGCAAACCTAAATATAAGCATTTTGGATAATTAACGCTTTATTATTGCATGATTATATATAAAGGAGCCACAGAATGCGGCAGCTAGACTGGTGACTGGGAGCGGCCGCCGAGACCATATAACACCGGTCTTGAAAGACCTACACTGGCTCCCAGTACGTTTCCGAGCACAATTCAAAATGTTGGTGCTGACCTTTAAAGCCCTAAACGGCCTTGGTCCAGTATACCTGAAGGAGCGTCTCCACCCCCATCGTTCTGCCCGAACACTGAGGTCCAGCGTTGAGGGCCTTCTGGCAGTTCCCTCGCTGCGAGAAGCCAAGTTACAGGGAACCAGGCAGAGGGCCTTCTCGGTAGTGGCACCCGCCCTGTGGAAAGCCCTCCCACCAGATGTCAAAGAGAAAAATAACTACCAAACTTCTAGAAGACATCTAAAGGCAGCCCTGTTTAGGGAAGCTTTTAATGTTTAATAGGTTATTGTATTTTAGTGTTTTGTTGGAAACCGCCCAGAGTGGCTGGGGAAACCCAACCAGATGGGCGGGGTATAAATAATAAATTTTTATTATTATTATTATTATTATTATTATTATTATTATTATTATTACAGCAGAATTTTCACCATCCTCCTCCCAACATTACAACGTAAGTGGAAGAAATACAAGCCAATGAAACCGACTCTCTTCCATGCTGTCAGACCTGTCCTTTCTCTAACAATTGCATATCCACCGAGATCTTGATTGCACTGAAACTGCAGTAAAAACAATGCTTATTTGAGGGTCGTAAAACTGCTCCTGCAATGGAGGGGAGGTGGGTGTTTGACGTCATGGACACCAGCCAATTGGAGCTGTGCACAGGGTCATTCTACTTCAAACTCACAAAAGGGATATTTTGTGAGCTGTAAAGTGGAGCAAAAAGGGTTCAGCTGAACGTAACATGGTACATATGCTTCTGGAGCAAAATGTTGTGCACTTGTATAATCTTATTCACATCCAGGACATGTTCTGGCAATCATATCCTTACTAATTAAGCCAAAGCATGGCCATGAATGCAGCCCCTTCACTCCTCCCATTGCTGTGAGCAGCAATTAAACCCAGAAACCTCTAATTAATTAACTAACCACAATTCACATTTCATCTGAACCAGGGAACTATACTTACCAGCTTTAGAGCAAACCAGGACATTCAACCCAACAGCTTGGAAGTTGGTTTAATATCCTGTCTTGTTCCAAATCTGGTCACCATTGTTTCCTGGTTCGGACAAAGCAGAAACTATGGTTAATCGGAGACTTCATGGTTTAACTGCTGCTTATACAGAGAGAAAAGTTATTGGGTCCCAGTGAAGGCTGGATTAAGTACATGAGACAAGGGATCCCATCCATATTTTCCTTTAGAAAAGGTTCACATTTAAGTATCAGGCCACCATCAAAGGCAGAGGAGCAGTAAAAACAAACTGGAAATTTTACTAACACCTCACCCCTGTCACTTTCGGGGAAGCCGTGTACTAAAACGCTCCAATTTCTTCGGTTGGAAAGCTTAAATAATAACCTACAGTCTATGCACAGAGGAGGCGGCGAAGGCCTGTGATTAATGTGCCTTATAAATCCTAAAGGAATGAAGAGGTTAAGTAAGCGGCGGTTGCCAAGAATTACACTAATGTAGTTATGCATTAAAATCAGTGTTGCTCACTCAGGCTCCCTAATCGCAGCTATATTTCCAAGAAAACCCTGCCAACCTCGCGCTTTATACTTCATTAACTGTCCCGAAGAGAAAGCCAGGATGCTATTTAAAAAGAGCTGAGTTATACGAGCCAAGCGCCCTGCTCCCCGAGTCCAGCCAGACCTCGAGAAAAGGCTTTGAGTAGAAAGGTCTTTCTGGATCAAACGAACCATCATTTGTGACAGAGGTGAGGGCATCTGTTTCCTTTGGAGAGCTGTGTACCAGGGGCGGGCGAGGTCAGTGGGAAAAGTGGGTGGACCGATGAATGTTCATCTCATCTCTCTCTGTCTACCCACCACCAAGGCAAGGAAGAAGCAGTATTAGATTTCTAGCCAGGCAGAATCAGGCATGAAGAAGAAGAAGAAGAGTTTGGATTTGACATCCCGCTTTATCACTACCCGAAGGAGTCTCAAAGCGGCTAACAATCTCCTTTCCCTTCCTCCCCCACAACAAACACTCTGTGAGGTGAGTGGGGCTGAGAGACTTCAGAGAAGTGTGACTAGCCCAAGGTCACCCAGCAGCTGCATGTGGAGGAGCGGGGAAGCGAACCCAGTTCACCAGATTACGAGACTACCGCCAGATTACGAGACTACCGCTCTTAACTACCACACCACACTGACATACAGCAGGAGTGAGTCTCCAGCATGTTGAGAAAAAAGAGCAGGTGCTGATATAGGGGTGCCTCGGGTTACAGACGCTTCAGGTTACAGATTCTGCTAACTCAGAAATAGTACCTCGGGTTAAGAACTTTGCTTCAGGATGAGAACAGAAATCGCGCGGCGGCAGCAGGAGGAGGCCCCATTAGCTAAAGTGGTGCTTCAGGTTAAGTACAGTTTCAGGTTAAGAACGGACCTCCAGAACGAATTAAGTACTTAACCTGAGGTACCACTGTATTCTAAGGGAGCAGAGACCAGTCTTGCCTCTACCTGATGCAACATTCGCACTGGCGTCTCTTGATATAGCGCAGCCTGAGGTAACATCCCACCAGGACTCCTTTGCCCCCTCAAGATTTCGGGGGGGTCCTGAGCCCCATCCCAGCAGACACTGGGATGACTGTAGAGGCCTCAACATCATCAAGTGTGTGCACCCAACTCCAATTTGTGTCGGGTTTACTCCTTAGCTGTTTCTTCCCCCCAAAGATAGCACGCAAGGCAGTGGAGATAACCCCCATCTGCTTTTCCAGGCAAAACCCATCCAAAGCTGCTTACAAACAAAAAAAAAATGTATGGGGGGAAATTAAGTGACAAATTCTTGTTTCCAGTTCTATATGTTGGCATACCAATGTTCGTTGGACTGGTCATGTTGTGCGGATGCCTGATGATCGTCTTCCAAAGCAGCTACTCTATTCAGAACTTAAAAATGGAAAGTTTAATGTTGGTGGTCAACAAAAGACTCTCTCAAGGGAAATCTCAAGGGAAACGTAGTATAAACACCAACAACTGGGAAACACTGGCCTGCAAACGCTCCAATTGGAGAACAGCCTTTACCAAAGGTGTCATGGGCTTTGAAGACGCTCAAACTCAGGACGAAAAGGAGAAATGTGCTAAGAGGAAGGTATGTTCGGCAAACCCTCACCATGATCAACTCCCACCCAGAAACCTATGTCTCCAGTGTGGAAGGACATGTGGATCCAGAATTGGCCTCCACAGTCACTTACGGACTCACTGATAAAACCTTGTTTTGGAAAACAATCTTACTCAGCTACAAATGATAGAAGAAGAAGAAGAAGAAGAAGAAGAAGAAGAAGAAGAAGAAGTTGTTGTTGTTGTTATGGTTTGTGAATCCATCATGCTGATGGGTCTGAAGAAGCAAGCATGGCTGAGAACACTTTGATTCCACTGGCTTTAAAAGACAAAAAATGTGTGGTGAGCTTTTCTGGGCCAAGACCCTCTGGGAAATCCAGCGCTTTCATATATCAGGAGATGGCGCTCAAGGTCTTTGCCCAATTTGGCTTTCGTTGCCTTGGCTTTCAGATGCCAAGCTCTCAATTCGTTTGCAATGTTCTCGGGACTGATTTGGTGCTTCCTGAACCAGATACAACAAGGTTAACCGGCAGGTTTGAATGCCGAGGAACAGATGGCGGTGCAGGCAAGGCCGGAATGTGCAGGCAACATTTCCTGGCTGTCAAGCCAGCTGTAAAGTCCAGCTGCTCAGGAAAGCTGCCACAGGAGAGGGTGCTCAGAAAGACACGAAAAGCAGGAGAAACTGGGGAAGTACAGAACAGGCATAAGGAGGAGCCACGTAGACTGTCTCTTCTAAGTCAAGGGCTAAAAAGATTGGAGGTACAATCCCCAACATCTCCAGGTCAGTGTTAGAAACTCAGATATATAAGCTAAGCTCCAAATGGCTGCTTAAACCAACGTTATGTCTAGTTGCCATTTTGGCTCTAAAAGCTTATTTTTTTAAAGATGGACTGACTGTGATTGATTCTCAGTTATATAATATAATAGTAATAATTTATTATTTATACCCCGCCCATCTGGTTGGGTTTCCCCAGCCACTCTGGGCGGCTTCCAAGTGAGTATTAAAAACAATACAGCAACAAACACTTAAAACTTCCCTAAACAGGGCTGCCTTCAGTTGTCTCTTAAAAAGTAAAATAGTTGCTTATTGCCTTGACATCTAATGGGATGGCGTTCCACAGGTCGGGTGCCACTACCAAGAAGGCTCTGTAACTTTGCTTCTTGCAGTGAGGGAACCGCCAGAAGTCCCTCGGAGCTGGACCTCAGTGTCCGGGCAGAACGATGGAGGTGGAGACGCTCCTTCAGGTATACTGGACCGAGGCCGTTTAGGGCTTTAAAGGTCAGCACCAACACTTTGAATTGTGCTCGGAAACTGGGAGCCAATTCATGGACTTTGAACATTGAGCTAGTTCAGATGACAACAGTGGGCTACGTTAAGAGCTTTGAGAACTTAAGGAAGAAAAGACACTTGAAAATCCACATACATATTGGCCTCTTCCAAACTGTTTTTCTTAATAGTGACTGCTCCTGCTCAGGCTGCACAGAAAAAGCATTTTGGTTCCAGAAATTCACGCCAACTGTGAAGATGAAATACAGCGGATAGAATTCTAAAGACGTTCTGTTTTGACAACTTGGTTGAGGGAGCCATTTGGCACCTAGCTTATAGATCTGAGTTTCTAACACTGCAAACACTCTTTACTAGACTACTGCCGCAGGAAACCCCCTCCCCAAATCATTCAGTTTGTACACACACACACACACACACACACACACACACACTACGCTTCTGTTATAAATTCATAGAAACTCAACCATACATCGGATCTGCACCGTTCCACTTTTATTTTACTCCATGAAAGAAGGACTACAAAATGGGGAAGGTTTGATACAGGGCAGCCATAATCCCTTGAGCTCAAGCATGGACTGGAACAAAGGACAACGATCAGATCTTCCCCCTGAGGGCAGGAAACTGCAAACTCCCCTTTGTCACCTGGAAAGTACTCGTGGGGAGGGGGGGAGGAGGAACCAGCCAGGTGACAAGATAATCAGGTTACCTCCACAACTCCTCCCTCAACCCCTCCTTTTTGTGATGTAGTTGTGATGTAGTCTTAGGGGTGTAGTTTGGGGGATTAGTAACTAATAAAAGTTGGGGTCTTCTTTTGTTCTGGACTTCCATTTTGCTTCATCTTGTTGTGGGTGGGAGTCCTGTCGCGACAGTTTCCAATAAAGGCCAAGCCTACAGGCTGCTGTTTTGCTCCAAATTGTCCTGGTTGGTGTCTTTGTTTTTTGCCCAAGCAAGCCCTGGGATTCCTCCATTAATACTATTAAGCTGTCAACCAGGGCCAGAGCCTTTTTAGCTCTGGCCCCGGCTTGGTGAAACGCCCTACTGCAGGAAATCAGGGCCCTGAGGGATTTGACATCTTTCTGTAGGGTCTTCAAGACGGAGCTGTTCCGCCTGGCCTTTGGGCTGGACTCAGCCTAATCCCCCCCCCCATCATTTTTTTTAATGGAACCCCTTATATGGGATTTGTATATAAATTTTCCCTCGGCTCTTTTTGCTGGCCCATGTAGGACCAGCATGGATAGTTGGCCCCGGTGAATATTTGACGTTTTCTCCCCTTATGGCTTTGATCTAAGGGGTACCACTAAAACGAGGCTGCATTTTAAACTGTATTCCAACTTACATTTTAATCAATTGTTTGTTTTTTGTTGTTGTTTTTTGTTTTTAATGTTTTTACTGTATTTTATATTCGGTGTTAGCCACCCTGAGCCTGGTCTTGGCCGGGGAGGACGGGGTATAAATAAAAATTGATTGATTGATTGATTGATTGATTGTTATTATTATGGCTGGGACAGCCAAGGCAGTGCCTTCCAGAATTTGCATGATTCCCATGAGGACCAGCCAGCATGGCCAATGGTTAGTAATGACAGGAAGTGTAATCCACATCCTAAGGAGCGTACTGTGCTGGCAACCCCTGCCGTAAGGAAAGCAGGCTACTGCAATACTAGGCACATGTACATGGAAGTCAGTCCCACTGAAAACAAGGTTACTGTTATATCACCAGGACACTGAGCGTCAAAAATGCCAGTGAGGCCCAAGGACAACGAGAACAAGCTATTCTCTATTTTCTTTTCTAACTTTGCAGATGGCCAACCCCCCTAGAAAACATACACTTTGCCTTTTAAGGTGCTCAAGTGCCGCAAATGTGGCTTCTCGCAAGAGCACTGTGCGGCCTTTGGCAACCTCAAGTGTTCTTGGAAAACCTGCTTTTTCCAGTAGAAATTCCGACGCTGCGTGGTGACAGATCGCTAACTGCAAGGGGAAACACTCAATTTCGTCTTCTCAGAGTGCTCCGTGTCTGGCAAACCACCCCACCAGAAAACAGCTCCCTATTTTAAAAGCGAAGGCTACAGTCTATTAAGTGGGCTTTGCTCCATTTAAGTCGGTTGGCCACGTTCCCTGGCAAGATCACAAATCCAAGTACAGGATGTTTAACTACACATCAAGCCTTGAATTGTCAGCCTGCTGTAATGATGTGAATTGTATTCAGCTTGTATTCAGCTTGGCGCTCCTCTGTGAAAACGGGACGCTTGACCAGAAGGCTCTTATGTCTTATCAAGACAGAAGTACTGTTCTTGGGGGACAGGGGGCGGGTGGGTGTGGGGGATTCCCTGGTCCTGAATAGGGTAACTGTGCCCCTGAAGGACCAGGTGCGCAACCTGGGAGTCATTTTGGACTCACAGCTGTCCATGGAGGCGCGGGTCAATTCTGTATCCAGGGCAGCTGTCTACCAGCTCCATCTGGTACGCAGGCGGAGACCCTACCTGCCTGCAGACTGTCTCCTCAGAGTGGTACATGCTCTAGTTATCTCCTTCTTGGACTACTGCAATGTGCTCTATGTGGGGCTATCTTTGAAGGTGACCCAGAAACTACAACTAATCCAGAATGCAGCAGCTAGACTGGTGACTGGGAGTGGCTGCCGGGACCACATAACACCGGTCTTGAAAGACCTACATTGGCTCCCAGTATGTTTCCAAGCACAATTCAAAGTGTTCCTGCTGTCCTTTAAAGCCCTAAATGGCCTTGGCCCAGTATACCTGAAGGAGCTCCGAGGGCCTTCCGGCAGTTCCCTCATTGCGAGAAATGAGGTTACAGGGAACCAGGCAGAGGGCCTTCTTAGTAGTGGCGTCCTCCCTGTGAAACTCCCTCCCATCAGATGTCAAGGAAATAAAAAACTATCTGACTTTTAGAAGCCCTAAAGGCAACCCTGTTTAAGGTAGTTTTTAATGTTTTATCCTGTTTTTAATATTCTGTTGGGAGCCGCCCAGAGTGGCTGGGGAAACCCACCCAGATGGGCGGGGTATAAATAATAAAATTATGGTGATGATGATGATGATGATGATGGATCAGGCCAATGACTCATCAGGTCCAGCAACCTGTTCTCACAGTGGCTGACCACATGCCTGTGGGAAACAGGTTAGCATGACCTGAGCACAACAGCACATTCCCTTCCTGTGGTTTCCATCAACTAGTGTAGAATCATAGAACTGCAGAGCTGGAAGGGGTCCAGGGGTCATCTAGTCCAATCTTCTGCAATGCTGGAATCTCAACTAAAGCATCCATGACAGATGGCCGTCCAACCTCTGCTTAAAAACCTCCAAGGATGGCAAATCAAGTTGATGGACTGTGCCGAAATGGCTAAATCAACTGGGAAGCAAAAAAACCATGAAGACAATTAAAAAAAAATTAAAAAGGGAAGTGTTTCTAATGTATGTACAAAATCATTGCAAACGGGTCAAAACATTAGCAGGATTCTAAATACATTTGCAATGTAATAGTACAGATAATTTAGGAAGATGAAAATTGGAGAAGTATTGATATGCAGTTGGAAATAGAATTAGGCGGACCCATGGATGGGATGGGGGGAGGGGAGTCAGGAGATTCAGATTAATCTCGATAGGTGGAATTTGTATGATCTTTTGATGGAAGTTTATTCCCTTTCTTTCTTTTCTTTTTTCCATTTTGGAAAATCAAATAAAAAAATTATTTTAAACAACACCTCCAAGGATGGAGAGTTCAGCAACCGCCCTTCCCAATCGTTAGGAGCTCTCTCATTTAACACACACATTTATTTTCCTTTCTTCTCCCTGCTACCCTTTTTAAATGAATGCCGGAGCTCTGAAGGTCTCGTCTCGTTCCCGATCTTTTTCTTTTTTTCATATTTTTTCTGTTCTCTCTCTCTCTATATATATATATATTAAATTACCACAAAAACATACAACAGTTTCACATCCAATTTTTCACAAAATGTTTCTTTTCTGGACTTCCTTCAGCTTTTCTGTAAATCGTCCATAGTCTTTATTTAAGTTACGTATTCCTTAAGTTTGTATTGTCATTATTTAATCCTTTCCCTTACTATTCCCTTTTAACAATACTTCTCAAATTTCACAGTGCTTCTTCAAATCCCTCTAGCGTTATCTGTCCCTTACTTATACATTCCAGATATTCCGCAAATTTTCCCCAGTCCTCAATGAACTTTTGGTCTCTTAGGTATCTGATCTTCCCAGTCAATTTGTCCAACTCAGCATAGTCTAACAGCTTCATTCTCCACGTCTCGTTCCCGATCTATCACACCTCCAACATTACAGTGCCAGAGAGAGAGAGAGAGAGAGAGAGAGAGAGAGAGAGAGAGTGTCAGCACTTTTGCTTTTGCTCATTAAGAACCTCAAGGGGGAGCAAGAAGTAGCAGTCGACAGCCTTTGATATTCCCCATAAATGCAAAAAGAAAAAAGAGAAAGAAATGGGAAGGAAAGGGAGCCACACTCTCAGTCAAACAAAGGAGTTATAAAATTAGATGTTTGGAATAATACTATTGAAGAATGCCTCGGGAGCACACACAGTCTATTAATTCATACCTGTTAAGCTGTACTGAAGCATCCCACCTGGTTATTGTGAATCATCCCAGAGTAGAATGACCCACATAATGGTTTTTGGGGAAGAGAAGTAGAAGAAGAGGAAGAAGAGTTTGGATTTGATATCCCGCTTTATCACTACCCGAAGGAGTCTCAAACAGCTAACATTCTCCTTTTCCCTTCCTCCCCCACAACAAACACTCTGTCAGGTGAGTGGGGCTGAGAGTCTTCAGAGACGTGTGACTGGCCCAAGGTCACCCAGCAGCTGCATGTGGAGGAGCGGGGAAGCTAACCCGGTTCACCAGATTACGAATCCACCGCTCCTAACCACTACACCACACTGGCCCTACACCAATAATGGAAGCAAGTGATATGGCATGAGCACATCATGTCTTTCTCCATCACACACTGCCGCCTGGTGAAAGACTGAAACCATAGAATCGTAGAGCTGGAAGGGACCCAAGCGTCATCTATTCCAAGCCCCTTCAATGCAGGAATCTCAAATGAAGCATCCAGGGCAAATGGCTGCCCAACCTCTGCTTAAAAATATCCAAGGAAGGAGAGTCTACAACCACCCAAGGGAGACTGTTCCACTATCAAACAGCTCCTATCAAACAGCTCCTACCGGATGTCAGGGAACTGCCATCGGAGGAACAGGTGGGGAAAGGGCTCACAGAGGCTGGAAGGGACGCAGCAGCTGAAGCAGGAACCAGCAGGGGGAGAGGTGGGTCTCTGAGGGAAAGCGAGCAAGAGGGAGGGCTCAGGGACACGCCCAGCGAGAACAGTGGGGAGGTGTCTGAAGCTCCCATAGGGAGACCCACTCCTCGCCGGAAACTGTCACGCCGCGAGTCCAGAAGACGTGTTTCCGTTAAGGAGCTTTTATGCTGGAAACGATTCCAAAAGCAACCACTGTCGGAATCTGCAAGTGATTAGAGCAGACATGTCTGAGGGGCTCTGTCACAGACAGAGGTTTGTGAACTTGCACAGACTCTGAGGGACTACGATTTTACGCACAAGCAGCTCATCATCCCATCACACCAGACTTTTAGAAGACATCTTAAGGCAGTCCTGTTCATGGAAGTTTTTAATGTGTGATATTTTAGTGTATTTTTGGTTTCTGTGGAAGCCACCCAGAGTGGCTGGGGAAACCCAGCCAGATGGGTGGGGTACAAATAATAAATTATTATTATTATCCAAGTAAGGTGGCCACCACTGCATCCTGCAGCAGCAAATTCCAGAGGTTAACTATGCATGGCATTCCACACTCCCACCCTCCAAAATGTTAAGATTTGTAGGTTCCCAGTAAGATCCCAAATCTACGAAGACAGATTCCTGGGCTGCTACCACCCATCTCCTTTTTTTACCCTGGTGGAACCATCATGACAACATCAAGATCCTTTCTCAGATGTACCCCAGAGCCTACAAGTTACTGGATCGCCATCCTGATAAATAATCGGCAAGACGTGAACGCCAACTGTACGCTTAGGAAATGGTTCGGGCTTAAAATCCTTGCACTGCACAGCAGCTGGGAGCCTGATCCGCTTCTCCGTCAACTGAGAATAGACGCGCATCCCAGAAACATCTGTTAAAATGTCAGCCTACTGTCACAAACTGCATCGGAAGAGCTAAATGTCAAAGGAATCCGCTTTTGTTTCTTTGCAGAGAATCCCAGGAAAAAGCAATTAAGATGAAGCAAGTAAACCTGAAGCAGAGGACAAAGACTGCTCGACTGCTCAAGTGTCCCCTTTAAGAAGGCAAAGCTACGGTGCATGGACTGTTTTGGGATTCAGAATTGTGGCTCAATTTGAGAATTCCATGCTTCTAATGGCAGAGATACCCAACTTGGTGCCCTCTAGGTGGTGCTAGATGACAGCTTTCATCATTCCTGACCAGGGGTGGGGGAGAAATTCGATTCAGTTCACCGTTGCAGGCAAACCTACTTAATTTGCCCTTTCTAAAACACTTAGAGTTGAAACACAGCTATCCTTTGAAATTCACATTTCTCTGAAGTTCGTAATGCAATTCTCCAACCAATGTTTGAAGGTAAAGCTAAAGGTACCCCTGACCATTAGGTCCAGTTGCAGACGACTCTGGGGTTGCGCGCTCATCTCACTCTATAGGCCGAGGGAGCCGGCGTTTGTCTGCAGACAGCTTCCGGATCATGTGGCCAGCATGACTAAGCCGCTTCTGGCGAAACCAGAGCAGCGCACGGAAACGCCGTTTACCT
This sequence comes from Podarcis vaucheri, assembly GCF_965113315.1. Classification (NCBI taxonomy): domain Eukaryota; kingdom Metazoa; phylum Chordata; class Lepidosauria; order Squamata; family Lacertidae; genus Podarcis; species Podarcis vaucheri. The sequence goes on from NC_138761.1 coordinate 12,288,924, forward strand.
TCCCACTGGAGTGGTACCTATTTATCTACTTGCACTTTGACGTGTTTTTGAACTGCTAGATGGGCAGGAGCAGGGACCGAACAACAGGAGCTCACCCCGTTGTGGGGATTCGAACTGCCTACCTTCTGATTGGCAAGCCCTAGGCTCTGTGGTTTAGACCACAGTGCCACCTGCGTCCCTGTTTACAAAATGTTTACAAAAGTGCAAATATTAGAGGGGGTGTGTGGATCAAACTGACTATATTAGTGAAATTGGCATACAAAAAAGCATTGTTATTGTTTGCAAAAAAAATTACATACTTTGGTCAAAATTGCATACATCAATGTGTGTATTAGGAGAAATTAGCACTTAGATGCGGGTGGATTTTCATTCAGACTTTAAAAGCAACACACAAATTGCTGCAGACTTGTGGAGAACTGAATTGAAGATTAGAAAAAGAGAGAGAAATAGACAGAGAACCAAAACTGACAGATCCATCCATCCCTATTCCTGACTACTGACCATGCTGGCTGGCGGGGTTTGGGAGTTGGAGTCTAACAACACCTGGACGGCAATGCACTGTCTACCCCCTGCTCTAAAATTCTTCCTTCACTGGGTAAGATATGGCAGCAGGAGAAAAGCCAATCAGGGGCGATTCGCTCATCAGCGGAAAAGGCCACACAAACTCCAAGTAAAGAGTTAAAGGGACCCCTGACCATTAGGTCCAGTCGCGGACAACTCTGGGGTTGCGGTGCTCATCTCGCTTTATTGGCCGAGGGAGCCGGCGTACAACTTCTGGGTCATGTGGCCAGCATGACTAATCCGCTTCTGGTGAACCAGAGCAGCGCACAGAAACACTGCTTACCTTCCCGCTGGAGCGGTACCTATTTATCTACTTGCACTCTGACGTGCTTCCGAACTGCTAGGTTGGCAGGAGCAGGGACCGAACAACGCTCACCCCGTCGCGGGGATTCAAACCGCCGGCCTTCTGATCAGCAAGTCCTAGGTTCTGTGGTTTAACCCACAGTGCCACCCGCATCCCTAAGCAAACTCCAAAGAAGATTGCAATTCATGAACACTAAGGAAACTCTTGCACTGGCCTTTGGAAAGGCCGGGTTCAGTGAAGTCCTTGACGCTATGTTTTGGAAGCAACCCTATGCCAGCAGCTGTAATGAATTAAAAGCTACACAGATGCCCTCCATCCCCAGGCACTACCCTTATGAAAAGAAGGTTTCTCCCCAATTCTATTCTCTCCGTTCCGTATCCAGCCTACGTGCACTCGGGCCGTGCTCACAGTACATTAGCTGCAGCCTAGAGGAATCCCATATTTCAATGCCTCTTTGTACAGGCAAGATGCTTTTGCGCAAAAGCCCAGGAGATACAACTGTTGTGCAGCCCGTTACGGCAAGGCATCCATCAACTTCGCCCGTACTTAGCCACTGAATCATCACCGGGGGTGACTGCAGCCTTGGCTGCGCGGTTCCTGCTTCGCGCTGCGCAAGAAGCCTCCCATCACGTACGTACAGAAATGGGCGCCTTTCCCCACCTCGACGCTTCCGTCATTTGCACACACGCAAAGAGGAAAGATGACCCCTTCGACATCATCACTGCAATAAGATAAAATAACATGGACTCACCGTTCATCCCATTGTAGAGGCCTCGGTGATGGGGAGAGAGGTCATCCGTCACTGGCCTCCTTAAGGTGCCTTCTCTGCTGCTGCTGCCCCCCAAGTGCTTGAGGTGGTCCGGGCTTCCGCCATAGTGCTGCTTGAGATGTTCGGGGCTGGTCCCCCTCGCTTTCGGGAGGTGCTCAGAGCTCCCGCTCAGAGCGTGTTTGTGGAGAAGTTCGGGGCTGCCGCCTCCAGCGCTGTGCTTCTGGTGTTCCGGGCTGCTGCCGGCCCTGTGTTTCTGAAAGTGTTCGGGGCTGCCACTCAACAAGTGCTTCGGCAGCGTTTCCGGACTGCTGCAGCTGTGCTTCTGCTGCTCCACGGACCCCTTTCCGAGAGTCTTGTGATGCTCCGGGCTGGGTCCTTTCAGGTGCTTCTGGTGATCGGGGCTGCCGGAGCCGCGGGGTTTGTGGAGGTGTTCGGGGCTGGCGCTGCGGTGTTTCTGGTGCTCGGGACTCCCCTCGCTCCTCGCCTTCTGGAGGTGCTCGGGACTCGAGTTCGGGTGGTGCTTGTGGTGGTCAGGGCTGTCCGTGCTGCCGGTGCTAGAGGTGCTGCTGCCGTCTCCGACGTCCCTGATGAAGGCGCTCGTGGCATTGAGCTGGCAGAGGCTGGCCTGGCTGTCGATCGAGTTTCGGCAACCGGCAACACCACCCTTCTCCTCGTCCAGCAGGACGCAGAGCTCCTTCAGCTCCAGGTTCTCCTTCACCACCTCCTCCTGCCGAACTTCCAGCTCCTTCAGCTTCTGAAGATACAGGGACACTTCCTTGTGCATGACACCCGCGCTGTACCGGCCAAGCCTCTGCCACTCGCGGGAAACCTTCTTGCCTTTCTGCCGGTCATCGTCCAAGAAGCAGCAAAGGTCTCGCAGCTCCTGGTTGTCCTCCTGAAGTTTCTGGTTGATGTCCTTCAAAAGAGAGAGAGAAGCAGAGAGAGAAAACAATAGGTTAGCAAGGGGAAGACTCTCGTCTGATCAACAGCCGTGTCTCACGGGAAACAAGCTGAAGCTAAACACAGAAGAATATTACAAACTTTTCCACCTGCCATTCCCCCCAACACAGAATCATAGAGATGGAAGTGACCCCAAGGATCATCTAGTCCAACACCCTGAACTGTTGCTGCTGTTGGCATCCATCTGTCTCAGGAGACAGTGGAAGAGTGTGCCTTCAGGGGTGATGTCAAACGGTTGGAGAATTACAGCCCTGCTGTGGCTGTAGAGACTTGATACAGGAGAGACATGTTTAGTTGCAACTGGGGCAGATGAAGGCATCCGGCCGTGCTGATACAGATGCACCTTCATCATCATCACCATCATCATCATATTTATAATAATATTGATTACCCGCCCATCTAGCTGGGTTTCCCCAGCTACTCTGGGCAGCTTACAACACATAGAAAATGGTAAAACATGAGACATTTGTTTTATCATTAGACATTTCCCAAGAAGACTTTTAGATGTCTTCTAAAAGTCAGATAGTTGTTTATTTCCTTGATATCTGTAAGTACCGTATTTTTCGCTCCATAAGACGCACCCGACCATAAGACGCACCAGCGAAAGCAGCGATCCCTCTTGCTGTTCTGGCTTCTGGGATAGCTGTGCAGCCTGCAGTCATATAGCAAAAAATACGGTAAGTACCATATTTTTCTCTCTATAAGACACACTTTTCCCCTCCTAAAAATAAGGGGAAATGTATGTGCGTCTTATGGAGCAAATGCAGGCTGCACAGCTATCCCTGAAGCCAGGAGAGCGAGAGGGATAGGTGTGCAGCGATCCCTCTTGCTGTTCTGACTTCACTTTGCTGGAGAGGCGCTGCACAGAGAGGGAAAGCTTCACAGCGCCCCTTCAGCAAAGTGGGAGGAGAAACGGAGCCCCCCACTGCTCTGGTCAGACCTCACCTGGAGTACTGTGTCCAGTTCTGGGCACCACAGTTCAAGGAGGACACTGACAAACTGGAACGTGTCCAGAGGAGGGCAACCAAAATGGTCAAAGGCCTGGAAACGATGCCTTATGAGGAACGGCTAAGGGAGCTGGGCATGTTTAGCCTAGAGAAGAGGAGGTTAAGGGGTGATATGATAGCCATGTTCAAATATATAAAAGGATGTCACACAGAGGAGGGAGAAAGGTTGTTTTCTGCTGCTCCAGAGAAGCGGACACGGAGCAATGGATCCAAACTACAAGAAAGAAGATTCCACCTAAACATTAGGAAGAACTTCCTGACAGTAAGAGCTGTTCGACAGTGGGATTTGCTGCCAAGGAGTGTGGTGGAGTCTCCTACTTTGGAGGTCTTTAAGCAGAGGCTTGACAGCCATATGTCAGGAGTGCTCTGATGGTGTTTCCTGCTTGGCAGGGGGTTGGACTCAATGGCCCTTGTGGTCTCTTCCAACTCTATGATTCTGTGATTCTAGGTGGACAAACTAACCCCAACCCCCCAAAAAGCTAAACAGCTTTATTTCTTAATTTTGGGGTTAAAAAAAAATAGGGGTCGTCTTATGCATGGAGCGTCTTATACACGGAAAAATACGGTACATCTTGAATTGTACAAACTGCAATCAACCACCGAAAAGTAAATTTATAACTCTTTTAAAACCTCGTGATGTTTAGAGGGTTGTTGCAAATGATGTTTTGCCACTTGAAAGTGCAAAATGGGCTGCCCCTGTGTGAGAATCACTCCAGAGGAAGTTCTACTGCATCTTTGAAACAAACGAAAAAGTCAGGATAGTCCATCTTTATGGTTCCTCTCAAGTTGCAGACCATTGGCCTTTATTGCAGAAATATATTTTGGGCAAACACAAACTCAGTACAGTCAAGGTTTATATATAAAAAAAAAATACCAGTGACTATCCTTTTGTAGAAAGAATTCCAGGAAGAATAATCAGTGGGTGATAAAACGCGAGCTTAACTCAACAGTCCACCCTTAGGAAGAAAAATCTATGAAGCTTTTCTATCTTCCTTGTAAAATGGGTAGAGGAACAGATTTAGCCTGTCTTCCAGCTACAGAGTTAAATAAATCTTATGCTACCTACCTTTTTTCTCTAGGATAAAGAACAATATCAGGAGAGCCAGAGGTAGGAATTGAGGCTAATCCCTCTTTCCCCCCTCTTCTATCAAAACCTTTCAAGACTCCAGTGAGGAGGGAAAAAACCAAGCAGAATTTGCAAACTACTGTACAAGAAAGCCTGGCTTAACTTCTTAGTATCCCACCAAGTTATACTCAAAGGTAGATCTATTGAAATCGGTGGACTACAGGGAGCTGGGAGCATGACTTTCAGCACAAAATTAGCTCTCATCTCTAATCCCTATTGAATTCAATTAAGTTTACTCCCAGGAAAGTGGGGTTAGAATACAGTTCCTGTCTGCACAACAGTGCGGCCAAGACTTGCAGCAAAAGAAGAATCACAGAAAGTGAAGGAATGGGTTTCTGTGCAGTCAGTTTAAAACTGACTTGAACCCCCCCCCCCTTTTCTTCTTAGCATTTCTAAAATGCATAAACTTGAGCTCTTGAGCCAAAAGGCTCAGATGTATAAACAAATGCTCAGAGCCCTCTCCTTTATCAGTTTGTGACGGCAAGCAAAGCCTTGACTGTACCAGTAGAACAGAGAAGACACGTCTGTGCCTTATCTTACGTCCTGACCACAAAAACGCACAGACCCAGTCTGGGAACAGCGCCAGAGTGTGTTCTCGGAGATGATGACCTCTTGCTCCAACATAAGAGTAGGAACAGGAAGATCCTTTTATGGTCAGAAGTACAGGAAGGAATACCCTTTTATGGTTAAGAATACCAGAGCAGGAACATATGTGATGTCAACCTGCGTACATAGGCTGACGTGGTTGGATTTCTGGGGAAGGGGGAGAGGGTGTCTGGAGGATATATATACTGCATGAAATTTCTCATTTCTTTGGACTTGTGGGGACTGACCACGCAAGTGCCTTCTGCTATCCGGAGAGCAGAATAAACTCTTTCTTGGAACCAACCCTCGGTGTCATTTGACTTCCTTCCCTCCCGTCCGGGAGCAATGCAGAGGGGGGCGAGGTTCAAGTCAGTTTTAAACTGACTGCACAGAAACCCATTCCTTCAAAGGGACTCTGAGGTTCATCTACTCCAATCTCCTGCAATACAGGAATATGCAGTTGTCCAATACGGGTACTGAACCTTGGTGTTAGTGGTGTTAAATATACCTTAGGCCACAGCGGTAAGAGTATTGTTGGCTCAGAAATGGAAGCAAGAAGAAATACCGAAGAAAGAAGAATGGCAGATAAAATTAATGGACTACGCAGAATTGGATAAAATGACAGGAAGGATTTGAAACCTGTGGGACCAGAGATTTACAGAAGATTGGAAGAAATATACGAACTATTTGAAGAGCAATTGTAATCGACAAATTACGCTAGTAGGACTACAAGAAGTTTTGTAAGGAGAAATATATGAAATATTGCAAAGAAGAGAGATATGAGATTTAAATGTAATAGTGAAAATAAGAAATGTAAATTAAGTAATTAGATTGGAAAATTTTCAGATGTGATTGATGCAACTCAGAAAAAAATTGTATAAGAAGTTAAAGTATGTTTAATTATTGTTGGAAATGATACAGTGGTACCTCAGGCTAAGCACATAATTCATTCCGGAGGTCCGTTCTTAACATGAAACTGTTCTTAACCTGAAGCACCACTTTAGCTAATGGTGCCTCCCGCTGCCTCCCACGATTTCTGTTCTTATCCCGAAGCAAAGTTCTTAACCCGAGGTACTATTTCTGGGTTAGCAGAGTCTGTAACCTGAAGCGTATGTAAGCCGAGGTACCACTGTATGTTGAAAATTAATACAAAACTTATTTTAAAAATATGCCTTAGCCCGGGGTCAGCAAACTAAGGTCTGAGGGTCGGATCAGGCCCAATTGCCTTCAGGATCTGGCCCCGGACTGTCCATGGATCGGCGTGGGGATTCTGTTTGCTCGGGCTGCGCCATTTCCCCCCTGGCGCCATTCCATTTCCCCCCCTCTTCATCACACACACAATGGTGGCGCCTCCTCCCTCCCTCCTCCTATCTTCTCCTCGCCCTGCCTAGAGGAGGAAGGGGACTGGGCTGAGCTGGCTGAGCGCCATTTTAAGCAGCCCCTCTCCGGAGCCAGCCCTTTTGCGCCGCTCATCTTTCCCCGCCCCCAAACACCGCCCTGATGTTCCTGTGGGCCAGAGAGCGAAGCAGACGAGCTCGCTCTGCCTAACCACAAGAAACAGCAGCAGCGGTGGTGGTGGTGGCAGCCCCAGGGAACATAAGCACAGTGGCTGGGGGTGAGGATTGCTTTCCCCCCTTGCCTCTTCTTCCAGCTTCCCCCCCCCCGTGCTGCTTCTCCTGCCACCAAGGTCTGAGGGATAGTAGACCGGCCTGCGGCTAAAAAAATGCTGACCACTGCCTTAGCCTTTTCTGTGAAGGTCTTTTAAAATGGCATCAACAGGAGGGAAGCCCATAAAAATCAGGAGCACATCAGGTAAAGGGACCCCTGACCGTGAGGTCCAGTAGTGACCGACTCTGGGGTTGTGGCGCTCATCTCGCTTTATTGGCCAAGGGAGCCGGCATACAGCTTCCGGGTCATGTGGTCAGCATGACTAAGCCACTTCTGGAGAACCAGAGCAGCGCATGGAAACGCCGTTTACCTTCCCGCCAGAGCGGTACCTATTTATCTACTTGCACTTTGATGTGCTTTTGAACTGCTAGGTTGGCAGGAGCAGGGACCGAGCAACAGGAGCTCACCCCGTCGCGGGAATTAGAACCGCCGACCTTCTGATTGGCAAGTCCTAGGCCCACAGCGCCACCCGTGTCCCCAGGAGCACATCAAGGGGTTAATAATTACCAGGATCATTGTAAGGGGAAAGAATTATCAGGATCATAGCCGGTGTGGAGGGGGGAATGTAACATTTTCCTCCCCTGCTGTGATCCAGAAGATGGACTACTTAACCCTTCGGAAATTTTCCCGTTCAAAACTGCCCTCCGCGAGCTGCTTTTTTCACTCCAAGAGATTCTCCAAATTTCCCCCTTTACAGGTGAAAAAAATAGCCTACAGAGGAGCATCTTGCATGCAGAGCATCAGAGGTTCAATATCAGGGTATCTCCAGAAAGGACTAGGAAGGACCCCTAGTCCTGAAACTCTGGAGAGCTGCTGCCAACCAGTGTAGGCACTCCTGAGCTCAGATGCGCCATTCGCCTGACTTGGTATCAGGCAGCTTCCTCGGTCTCCAGAAATGACCCAAATGCGAACGGCAGCCGTTCCTTGTTCGCCCTTCCTCTTCCCAGCTGCCCTGCTTGTCACCAGGTCAATTGAGTGCATCATTTCAAAGTTTTATATCCCTCCTCCGCCGGCTGGATCAATAGTCAGCCGGGGATGTCACTAAATATAACCACCCGGAAAGAGCTTTTTAGGGGAGGGAGGAGGATGAAGATATATTTTTTCCACCTTCCTTTCCATAGTTTCTTCGCCTCTGCCTCTCTTGACAAGTGGGGACTGCATTAGGGTACAGCACACATAATAATCCGTACGGCCCATTAACTCAGCAATCCACTAACCATTTGCAAAGCAATCAAGATGACTTTTCTTCCTTTCTTTTGTCGCACATGCACAACCCACCAGAAGGAACTAATATAAACAGATGTGGTGTGAAGCTGGATCGGACTAGGCAAGAAGCAACAAGGAAGGGGAACCGCTGGAACTGCATCAGAGGGCTATAGCAGGGCGATCAGGACAAAATATCTTGTAAAAGCCCGTTAAAGGATATGAGTTGTGGCACGCTAAAAGCCAATGGGAGAAAAGCAATGACAAACCTAGACAGCATCTTAAAGAGCAGAGACATCACCTTGCCAACAAAGGTCCGTATAGTGAAAGCTATGGTTTTCCCAGTAGTGATGTATGGAAGTGAGAGCTGGACCATAAAGAAGGCTGATCGCTGAAGAATTGATGCTTTTGAATTATTGTGCTGGAGGAGACTCTTGAGAGTCCCATGGACTGCAAGAGGATCAGACCTATCCATTCTGAAGGAAATCAGCCCTGAGTGCTCACTGGAAGGATAGATCCTGAAGCTGAGGCTCCAATACTTTGGCTACTTCATGAGAAGAGAAGACTCCCTGGAAAAGACCCTGATGTTGGGAAAGATGGAGGGCACAAGGAGAAGGGGATGACAGAGGGCGAGATGGTTGAACAATGTTCTCGAAGCTACCAGCATGAGTTTGACCAAACTGCAGGAGGCAGTGGAAGACAGAAGTGCCTGGTGTGCTCTGGTCCATGGGGTCCCGAAGAGTCGGACACGACTAAACGACTAAACAACAACAACAAAAAGCCAATGAGGCAAGCGGCAAACTTTTTCTTTTCTTTTTGCAAAGTCTTCTTAAAGCAGGGGTCAGCAAACTTTTTCAGCAGGGGACCAGTCCACTGTCCCTCAGACCATGTGGGGGGGCCGGACTATATTTTGGGGGGGGGGAATGAACAAATTCCTGTGCCCCACAAATAACCCAGAGATGCATTTTAAATAAAAGGACACATTCTACTCATGTAAAAACACACTGATTCCCGGACCGTTCGCGGGCCGGATTTAGAAGGCAATTGGGCCGGATCTGGCCCCGGGCCTTAGTTTGCCTACCCATGTCTTAAAGTCTACACATCCAAGTTGGGCGTGTGCTCTCCTGATCGCCTAGAACGCACAAGAATTCTCTCTAGGTGGTCACACAGGGGAGCTTTACAAAAAGCTGGTGGTGTGTAGGTGTCTCTTTCACAACCACCAACATGGGAATCAAAGAGCTGGAGATCTGGGAGGGATGACAAGGGTCATCTATTCCAACCCCCTGCAAAGCAGGAATCTTTTGCCCAATGTGGGGCTCAAACCCCTGACCCTGAGGAGGAACTATTTAAATGGGGAGAAGCTGTCTCTTTGCGGACCACAGTTCCTTTCCTGGATCCACGCAGGTGCTGTTAAGAGCAGGGTTCGAATCCCCACTCAGCCATGAAGCTCACTGCGTGACCTTGGGACAGGCACTGCCTCTCAGGTGACCCCACCTCGCAGGGCTGTTGTGGCATTTAAATGAGATGGGAGAAAACCATGTACGGCACCTTGGATCTTCCTGGAGGAAAAGGTGGGATGTAAGGGCAATTGTGGCGCTGTGGATTAAACCACAGAGCCTAGGACTTACCGATCAGAAGGTCGGCAGTTCGAATCCCCACAACGGGGTGAGCTCCCGTTGCTCGGTCCCTGCTCCTGCCAACCTAGCAGTTCGAAAGCACACCAGTGCAAGTAGATAAATAGGTACTGTTCCGGCAGGAAGGTAAACGGTGTTTCCATGAGCTGATCTGGTTCGCCAGAAGCGGCTTAGTCATGCTGGCCACATGACCCAGAAGCTGTATGCCGGCTCCCCCGGCCAATGAAGCGAGGTAAGTGCCGCAACCCCAGAGTCGGCCACGACTGGACCTCACGGTCAGGGCTCCCTTTACCTTTTAAGGGCAATCATAGAATTGTAGAGTTGGAAGGGACCCCGAGGGTCATCTAGTCCCACCCTCTGCAATACAGGAATCGTTTGCCCAAAGTAGGGCTCAAACCCACGACCATGAGATTAAGGGTCTTATGCGCTACCGACTGAGCTATCTCCACTCAATCATGACTTAAACGCCATAGGATGGAAAGGAAGTATTGGGGGACCATAAACTGGAGAGGACCACAGGGAGGGGTGGATGTTGCTCAAACAGTGCAGAAATAGGAGGTACTTGTTGTCGTTGTCATCACCATCACGTTTATTAACCCTTTCCCCCCTCCAAATGGGTCCAAACTTCAATATCTAAAACTCCTGGTAGAGGACAAGGATCTAGAGATCACGCTAAGGGTGGCCAAATTCTGTGCGACTGCCATAAAACTTAGGGAACAAGCTGTACTACCAAAATGATTAAGGTTTTAAATGACAATTTTAGGTTATATTTTAGGGATCAAGAGTTAATATATATTTTTAACTGCCGCTGTATCTGAATTGTCTCTGTTATACCTAATTGCAATTCAACGTATTCCTGTTGTGTTTTATGATTTTACTGATATTGAAAGTGAGCCAGAACTGGTCTGTGACCGTAATAATAAAATTCAATTCAACCCTTTCCCCCAAAAGATCAAGACATCGTATAGTTCTCCACACACACACAAAATCCCCTCCTTTAGCCTCACAACAACTCAGAAAATGACTGGCCCAAGTTAACCCCATGAGCTTCACAGCTGAAGCAGGATTCAAATCTGGGGTTCCCAGCTTTGTCTGACACCTGAATCGAACCACTGCACTGCACTGCCTCATTTCAGCTGCTGGGGCTAAGCAGGTCTAGTCCCATGCATCTAACCTGGACCACGTAAAAGTAGAAAGATGCTCTATACAGACTCAGGCCGTTGGCTCTTCAGAATGCCAGGCTAGGAGGTTTTTTCCCCCTCCATACATTTTTTGGATCGGAAATGTCAGAGACTGATGCAAGGGGCAGACAGAGAAGTTTCTTAGAGGAAGAGCAGGGTGGTAAGTAATAAACGAAGCCAGAGCAACATCTCAGGAGTGGCATATTCCCAGTTGCCACAGATTTCCCTGGTTTGGCACCAATAATTTTCAGCCGTCTAGTATCAGTCTTGCCAAGTGCCCCTCATACTCCCACCTCCCCTGTGCCAGCCAACGAACACCCGATTCCGACAGAGCATCTTTCCTCCAGGGTGGAATAGGCAAAGGAGGACACATGTCTTAATTATGAAAAAAGAAGATCAGATGGCAATGCAAATTCTACAGTGGAGAAATTCTTGCAGGCAGAAGCTCCTTAAGCAGACACAATGTTCAGGCTCCTACTCAGACATCATCTCCTGCAAAAAATCCACTGTGCATTAAGGATTCCGATAATGGATTCCAAAGTGGATTTTCTCCCCAGATGGAAAAAAAGTTCCTAATAGTACAGTGGTACCTCAGGTTAAGTACTTAATTCATTCCAAAGGTCCGTACTTAACCTGAAACTGTTCTTAACCTGAAGCACCACTTTAGCTAATGGGGCCTCCCGCTGCTGCCACGCCGCCAGAGCACGATTTCTGTTCTCATCCTGAAGCAAAGTTCTTAACCCGAGGTACTATTTCTGGGTTAGCGGAGTCTGTAACCTGAAGCGCATGTAACCTGAAGCGTATGTAACCTGAGGTACCACTGTAAAGCCCTTGCTCTGGCAAAAAAGTAACGCTTAGTCATGACAAATGGGACCTGCAACAAAATGGCGCAGCGTGGAATACTCCCGTTCAGTGCTCCAAGCAGCCAGCCATGCCCTTTTGCAAGACACTCCATTCCACTTCCTATCTGAGCATTCAGATGCTCAGCATTCAGTGGGCATACTCAGTCCAATGAGGCGGTTTCTAAAACAGATTTCCCCCCCCCCCAAGTTTTTTTAGGGGGGGCAATTCTGCAAACCCTGGGGTCACCCCAGGCCTGCCAACCCCTCTCTCTTGTGCATGGATAATGCTGATTTGGCTAGGAAGGGATAAGCACTCTGAAAATGTTTGTCTCTGGTGCATAGGACAGCTCAACAGAGCCTCCAGGCATTATACCACCAAACACTGATTTGCTGGGGAGCAACGCCAGAACAGGGCTACTGCCTTCATGCCCTGCCTTCTGGTTGCCCAGAGACATTTGGTTGGCTGTTGTCAGAAACAGGATGCAGGAGAAAATGGACCTGGATAGCTCATTTAGAGCATGCTGCTGTTAACGCCAAGGTTGCAGGTTCGATTCTGATATGGGACAGCTGAATATTCCCGCATTGCAGGTGGTTGAGCTAGATGACCCCCAGGATTCCTCCAACTCCAGGATTCTATTATCTATAACAGGCTTCTTCAACCTCGGCCCTCCAGATGTTTTTTGGCCTACAACTCCCATGATCCCTAGCTAGCAGGACCAGTGGTCAGGGATGATGGGAATTGTAGTCTTTCTCTTTTTTAATTGATTTTCACACAATTATAAATAAACAAACAAACACACACACAAACATAAATCATAACCTTATTAAAATTACACTTATTAACATTGTTAAGCGACTTCCTCGCTTCCCCTTGGTTGAATTTCAATGCATATCCTTTTAATGGTTTTCCAGGTTCTTATAAACTTAATTTAATCATTTAACATCCTTATATCTTACAATTCAAAATTAAGCATATTAAACATCACTTAACTTATACAAATTCCTAAGCCAATCTGTTTCCTGCAAGCTATTTCCAATTAACAAATTTAACTAAATAGTTATTAAATTTTGTCCATTCTTCCTCAAAACATCTGGAGGGCCAAGGTTGAGGAAGCCTGATTTATAACCTCCAGTCTGAGCCAGCAGGGCTCTCCTTATTCTCCCAGGGGCTCAAGGCTGTGGGTCCGAACCATGAAGCAACAATATCAAAAGACTCAGAGCACACACACACACACCCGACTCTACTCACAGAGTCTCTTTCCAATTTAACCAGGAACCAACTGGACATCTGATAAGACTTTCCAGGTGGGGGGCAAGGATCTGTTAAATGGAGGCAGCGCCCAAGTCTACTCATAATGCCCCAAAATCATAATCTATGTGCAACACATTTACAGGGGATATGCCAAAATCAGTTTTTGAAGGCCAGAAGATGGCCAGGAAGTTGCATCTTCCACAATGGCTGGAGGAAATGGCACCTTTGGAGTGGGGGAAGAGGAAGAAGAAATGAGGCGTCCATTAGGTCTATTTGACCATCACCTCCTGACCTTTGAACATTCTCCAAGGGACATTCTCCAACAAGCATTGGGAGGCAGGGTTGCATAGTGGTTAGAGTCATGGACTAGGACCTAGGTGACCAGCGTTCAAATCCCTACTTCAGCCACAAACCTCACTTGGGTGACCTTAAGCTGTCCCTAACCCATCACTCAGTGCTGACTGCACTCTGCACATGCTCAAAGGTCACACATTAAGCTTACTCCACATGCTCTGGGACTGAGGTACCTCTGTGGCGCAATGGGTCAGCGTGCCTGGCTCTTAACCAGAAGGTTCAAACCCACCCACGGACAGCTTGTGGGCAGCATTCCTGAATTGCACGGGGTTGGACTAGATGACCCTTGGGTCCCTTCCAATGCTATGATTCTGTGAGTCCTAGCAATCAAAGCAATAACTGTTTGTTTCTTTTTGGAGAGGGACGGCTGGCATCTAAGACCAAGGAAACATTGTTTTCACGGCAAAGAGGCAAAGGCGACACTACCATGAGGCGAACCAATCTCAGCTGGCAGATTTTGGAGACGACAGAATGGGAGACAGATGAATCTCCCGGGTGGAAAGTCTCCCAGCAGCTGTTCAGTAATTCAAGAGAAGAACTTCCCAGTGGGAAGCAAGTGAGAGAGATGGATGCCATTTGGATTCTACACCTGAAGACATTTTTTAAAATTCTTTTTTCCCCAAAAAGTTTTATTGATTTTCCAAAAAAAATCAATAACTAAACAAACAAACATGAATCTCAACCGTATTGAAACCAAACTTAGTAACACTGTTAAGTGACTTCCTCGCATTCCCCTGGTTGAATTTCAGTGTATATCATTTTAACGGTTTTCCAAAACCAATATTCTTATAAATTTAACTTCATCACTTAACACCTTTCTTTCTTTCCAATTCAGCATTAAACATATTAATTCATCCCATTACATATTTAAATCCTAGGCCTGCCTGGTATTTGCAAGCTTTTCCAGTTAATTTAACTCAACATATTGAACTAAATATTCTTTAAATTTCGTCCGTTCTTCCTGATAATCCTCCTCCTTCTGGTCACGCACTTTCCCAAGTCAGGTCGGCTAGCTCCTACGTTTTTAAAAATTCTTGGAGGGAACTGCATCCAGGATATTCTCCCCGTGGCCAACCAGATCTCTCTCCCTAGCTGTGATTCATTCCTAGAGCTGGGAAGCCAGAAACATCCTGCGTCTCTGACACCCAGCAGAAATGAGACTACTCCCTCCCTGGCCTGCCCTCTCCATCACCTCTCTCCCAGGTGTGTACCTTGAGTCCCCGGATCTCGCCCAGGTGGAGCTGCAGGCGCCGGTTGACCTCGCGGATGAGATTGCTGTGGTCTAGCATGGCGCTCATTTTCTCCGACTCCGCCTTGCGCAGGCTCCGGATCAGCTCCTCCTTGGTCCACTTCAGCAGCTCCTCGTCCGACACCTTGGAGAGGTCTTCGGCCACACCCGCCGCGCAACTTTCCGAGCCGGGCGCCGACGACGCCGACGCCCCGGCTCCAGGTGCGGATCCGGACGGAGTCGCCACCTTAGACATGGTGCCGGCGGCCCAAGTGGCTCCGGGATCGCCTGGCTAGGATGGGGAGGGGCGGGAATGTCCTTACACTCCGTATTCCACCAAGACCCTCAAGCCCCAGATCTCGAAAACAACGCCTTTAAGTCAGTCGGGACTGTCCCTCTCCGAGAAATCGGAGTGACTTCGGAATGCAGTAAAGACAAAGTGAAGGGGGGGTGCTTTCCCCCAAGCTATTGTGGCTTGTTGAGAAGGAAGGAGGCGCTCCCTCGGTGGTTAAAAGACATCCTTGCAAATTATTTTAGAGGTGGGGGGAGACGGAGAGAAGATAAGGAATCTTCAGTCCTCCGATCCGGTTGTTGAGTCTGCGCTTAGAACAGTACCCGGGCGGAGGGAGCCGTAAAACAGCAAAATCTTTGTTGTGTGTGTGCCTGGGGGGGGGGGTTCAAACAAGGAGCTGGGGTGTTCCCGCACAGCTTCAGCCTCAGAGTTTAGTGGATCTTCCAAATTCAACAGGAAAATACATACACACACACACACACATATATATATACCCGTGCGCGCTAAGGAGTTTCACAGTGCCCCCCGCGCCTACGAACTTGCGAGCCACGCGGCGCGATCACGAGTGGGGCGAGTCCACGCGCCCCTCCCAAGTCCGGCTCTTTGCAAACAAAGTGGAGCCGCCCCAAAGGATCCTTGGCGCCGTCGGGCGGAGAAGGGTCGCTCACCCAGCGCCTCCCAACCTGTTTTCCCAAAGGAGGCGCAGAGAGAGTGTCTCCTCGCTTCCTTCTGCGCCGCGAAACTCAGGGCTTGCTCCGCATCGGCTCCGGCGCGAGACCTCCCTCGGAAACAAGGATCCGGGAGTGGCACGATCCGAGTCTCTTTGCCAGATCCCCCCCGGACAGGACTCGAGGACTTTCCCTTGCGTGCAGGTCGCCTTTCTGTTAGATCCCGCAACACGCCCCCGCGCCCTCTTCGGACGCAGCGAGCGCGGGAAGGCGACACGCGGGTCTTTTGTACGTGAGGATGCGGACCAAGGGCAGGTTTGCGCGCCACTCCCCAGTCTGGGCAACGCAGCTTTGGAGACAGGGGTCTGGAGAAGCGGGGTAGAGGCACAGATCCGAGAGAGAACCGGACCCTCCCCACGTTGCTCCGGGAGAATCCGTGCGCGGGGGCACCGATCCGCCCTCTCCTTCCTCCGTTGCAGCTCAGGAAAGGGCGCTGCCCGCTTCTCAACTAGGCTCGTCCCTGGCAGCCATCCTCCTCCTCCTCCTCCTCTTCTTCCTCCTCCTCCGTCCCGGGCAGCCGGGCCTCGCCCCGCTTCAGCCCGCGCAACCGGCTCCCTGCGAACGCTCCGAGCGCCGCTCTCGGAGCCACGGGATGCCCAGAGCGCGCATTGGGCACGGGAGGGTCTGGTCCGGCGCCTTGGGCAGGCGCTGCGCCCGCGGCGCGGTCCACGTTGGCCGGGCGAGAGTGAGAGTGAGAGCGAAAGTGAGGCGGCGCGAGGCTTTTCAGCTGGGAGGTGGTGGACCACGTGCGATGCTGGGGGGGCTGGGGGGGCGACAGAGAGGGAGGCGCGGCTCGCAGGCGCCACCTCGCGGGCTTGGCCCACAGGCGCCGCGTCTAGAATTGAATCATCGAATTACACAATTTAGGGCTTGACACCTATCCTTCATAATACAGAATTGATCCGTATTTCAATGTAATACGTCCTGTATTATTACAGCTTTATTTAAGATATTGTCTCCATGGGCACAGCCAGGATGGGGGGGGGGAGAGGCAGAACCTACCGTAAAGTAAAAGGGAATCCATTAGGTCCAGTCATGGCCGACTCTGGGGTTGCGGCACCCATCTCCCTTTATTGGTCGAGGGAGCCGGCGTACAGCTTCTGGGTCATGTGGCCAGCATGACTAAGCCGCTTCTGGCGAACCAGAGCAGCGCATGGAAACGCCGTTTACTTTCCCGCCGGAGCGGTACCTATTTATCTACTTGCACTTTGACGTGCTTTGGAACTGCTAGGTTGGCAGGAGCAGGGACCGAGCGACGGGAGCTCACCCCTTCATGGGGATACGAACCGCCAACCTTCTGATCGGCAAGTCCTAGGCTCTGTGGTTTAACCCACAGCGCCACCAACGTCGCTAACCTACCGTATTGGCCCGAATATAAGCCACACCTTTTTTCCCCCAAATTCTGACTGTGAAAAGTTAAAGTGTGCTTATATTCAGAACTGTGCATCCACCTCCCAGAACTACCGCCCTGAATTTTAAAGGTGTGGCTTATTTGTGGGTGCGTCTTATATTCGGGCCAATACGGTACTTATCTGGAACGCAGTAGGTCAGTTAGTTAAGTATTTTAATTTATTTCCCTGATTTAGGGGGACAAATGCCCCCCATCTCTCTCTATCTCTATCTCCCTCTCTGTGCCAAGTTAGGGATCCTCTACAAATTCAGGCATGTGAAAGGCTGTGTGAAAGGTCATGCATTTAAGCTCTGGATAAGCCAAGCACCTGTTGTCTTTGTCCATGGCAGGGATACAGGAGTGGCTTGCCGATTCCTGCTCCAGGTGGATCGCGTGTGGTCAAAACTCTCCACTATGACCTGTCCATCTTGGGTGGCCCTGCACTGCATAGCTCATAGCTTCTCTGAGTTATTCAAGCCCCTTCGCCACGACAAGGCAGTGATCCACGAAGGGGACAAAGGTCCTTGCCAACCTTGCCAACAAAAGTCCGTATAGTTAAAGCTATGGTTTTCCCAGTAGTGATGTATGGAAGTGAGAGCTGGACCATAGAGAAGGCTGATCGCCGAAGAATTGATGCTTTTGAATTATGGTGCTGGAGGAGACTCTTGAGAGTCCCATGGACTGTAAGAAGATCAAACCTATCCATTCTGAAGGAAATCAGCCCTGAGTGCTCACTGGAAGGACAGATTCTGAAGCTGAAGCTCCAGTGCTTTGGCCACCTCATGAGAAGAGACGACTCCCTGGAAAAGACCCTGATGTTGGGAAAGATGGAGGGCACAAGGAGAAGGGGACGACAGAGGACGAGATGGCTGGACAGTGTTCTCAAAGCTACCAGCATGAGTTTGACCAAACTGCAGGAGGCAGTGGAAGACAGGAGTGCCTGGCGTGCTCTGGTCCATGGGGTCACAAAGAGTTGGACATGACTAAACGACTAAACAACAACAACAACGTCAAGCACAGACAGATTTATAAAGTCATGTTTATGTGTGACAGATTCCCCAGGGGCCATCCTGTTAGGCTGCCATATATAATAATAATAATAATAATAATAATAATAATAATAATAATAATAATAATAATTTTATTTATATCCCACCCTCCCCTGCCAAAGCCGGGCTCAGGGGGGCTAACAACAATAAAATAATACAACATTCTAAAATAATTTCATTATAAAAATGGATGGCATATGGATTCAAAGCATATGGATTGCTTTGAAGTCACTTCATCACCATATTTTTTTTGGGGGGTCACCCCTACAATACCCTGCCCTGCCCTGTATTTTGCCAGAACAAAGGTGGCAACCCTAATAGAATTCTAGAATTGGAAGAGGATCCCCCAGTGATCATCTAGTCCAACCCCCTGCACAGCAGGGATCACAACTGAAGAGTCCTTGGCAGGTGGCTGTTCAAGCCTTGCCCCATCCTCTGGACCACCTGGGAAACTCCACTGCTGCCCTTGGAACTGGGTGTGCAGCTGCATGGGGCACAGCTGTGGGCAGCCTGAGGAAGTGCCCATAAAAAGCAATTCTAGAGTGGAAGACTGGGGAGACGCCCGCTGTTTCCAGGATCTCATCTTGCTGTGAGGCTTTTGTTGGTGAGCTGAGAGCTTGACTGGAGACACGTTGAGAAACCGGAGGCTGAGAGAGAGGGTGTGATACTGATTTCTGTATATTAGTAACTTTGTATTAATGTAACATTTTTATATCTAACTGTGTTTTTGTAGTACAGTGGTACCTCTAGATACAAACGGGATCCATTCCAGAGCCCCGTTCGCATCTAGAAGCAAACGTAACTAGCGACGGCACGTCTGCGCATGCGCACATTGCTTTTCACCACTTCTGCACATGCGCGTGACGTCATTTTGAGCGCATGCGCAAGTGGGGAAACCCGGAAGTAACGCGCTCTGTTACTTTCGGGTTGCCACGGAGCGCAACTCGAACGTGCTCAACCCAAAGCGCATTCAACCCAAGGTATGACTGTACAGTGGTACCCTGGTTTGCATACGCCTTGGCTTGCATACGCTGTGGATTACAAACACGTCAAACCCAGAAGTGCGTGTCCTGGTTTGCAACTTTTGGTTGTTGGTTGTCGTTGTTTTTTGGGATTACAGTGGTACCTTGGGTTAAGAACTTAATTAGTTCCAGAGCTCCATTCGTAACCTGAAACCGTTCTTAACCTGAAGCACCACTTTAGCTAATGGAGCCTCCTGCTGCCGCCACAAGATTTCTGTTCTCATCCTGAAGCAAAGCTCTTAACCCGAGGTACTATTTCTGGGTTAGTGGAGTCTGTAACCTGAAGTGTCTGTAACCTGAAGCATCTGTAACCCGAGGTACCACTGTACAACCCATGGGGGGGGATTTTGGATCAAAAAAAAAAAATTGGAGGCCCCATTGGTGAAAGCTTCTCAACATCCCCCTTAAATTGTTGTGCCCAGAACTGGACCATAGCTGTCAAGGTTTCCCTTTTTTAAAGGGAAATTCCCTTATTCCGAATAGGACTCCTCGCAAGAAAAGGGAAAGGTGGACAGCTATGAACTGGACACGGTATTCCAGATATGGTCTGGCCAAGGCAGAATTTTTATTTTTATTGCATTTCCATCCCACCTTCCCCCAAAGAGCTCAAGCTGGTGTACATGGTTGTCTTCCATGGTTGTTTCGGGAAGCTTTTAATGTTTGATGTATTATAGTATTTTAATATTCTTTTGGAAGCCGCCCAGAGTGGCTGGGGAAACCCAGCCAGATGGGCGGGGTATAAATAATAAATTATTATTATTATTATTCCTCCCCATTTTATCCCCACAACACCCCTGTGAAGAAGGTTAGGCTGAGACACTGTGACTGGCCTACGGTCATCCAGTGCACTTCATCTCCATGTGACTGAGTGGAGATTTGAGCCCTGGTCACCAAGGTCATTGTCCAGCACCCAAACCATTATACCGCACTGTCGTTTTCCCCTAGTAATGTTTAGAAGAGGATTTTGGCTGGGGGTGTGTGTTATTTTGAAGAAGTGGGGAAAGCTACACCAGGTGAAATGAAATCTCTACTTATTCAGTAGCATGTGCCTTACTCCTGTACAGTCGCTAACATTTTATATAAAGGATAACAAGCCAAGATAGACAATGTGATGTGAGCCAGATGTTGGACTACAACTCCCATCATCCTTAAGCACTGGTCATGCTGGAGCTTGAGGATCATGGGGGTTGTAATCCAAAAACATGCTGAGATTGGTGGAAGCTGGCATCGGCCATGGGATCTTTGTCAAGAAAGTAGACATCTTAGACAAGGTGAAGCTATAGGTAAGCAACTGTCTCTTGATGGATTCAAAAGCAAAGCAAAGGAGGACTTCTGATGGAGGTATTGCCGCTTGTGACATTGGCATTCATCTAGGAAGCAGGTTTTGTAGGGTCTTTTGGTGTTTCAGAAACCAACTTAATAACAACAACAACAACAACAACAACAACAACAACAACAACAACAACAACTTATTTATATCCCGCCCTCCCCAGCCAAAGCCGGGCTCAGAGCGGCTAACAACAATAAAAGTAACAGCATTCTAAAATCAATTCATTCTAAAATCAATTCAAAATCAAATTAATGGCAACCATTGGGCTAGAGTTCTATGACGATTACCAAAGGAGGGGGTCAGACTGTGCCTTGGCCAAAGGCCTGGTGGAACAGCTCTGTCTTGCAGGCCCTGCGGAACGATGTCAAGTCCCGCAGGGCCCTGGTCTCTTGTGACAGAGCGTTACACCAGATTGGGGCCACAGCCGGAAAAGCCCTGGCTCTGGTTGAGGCCAGCCTAACCTCCCTGTGGCCCGGGACCTCCAAGATGTTTTTGTTTGAAGACCGTAAGGTCCTCCATGGGACATACCAGGAGAGGCGGTCCCGTAGGTACTTAACCTATTTAACCCAAAGCAACAGCAAGAAAAAACATGTGTGCTCATTGTGGAAAGCAATGGATCCCTCAAAATAGATTCCAGGACCTTAAATTAAAAAAAAAAATCCTGCCTGAGCTGATTCATTTATTTGCCTTTTCACTGAGAGGAATTACACTTTTCTTGTTATTCTGCTGGGTGATAAGTATTCTTTGGTGAGAGAACCCCAGCAGAAATTTTAAATCACAAAAAATGCAGCAAAGTAAAGTGTGGAAATATAGAATATTAGACCTTTAAAATATCCCCATCTAAGTAGTTTCCAAAGTTCCCCTTGCATAGAAAGAGACCACATGTTTGGTAAATTAAAAATGGTTTACTTACAAACTCTTCAAAGGTCAGGTTCATGTGCTTTTCCATACAGCAGCAAGAAAACACAGGCAGTAACACTTAGGTTCCAACGTGGTAAATGTTTCAAAACTGTTTGTATAGAAACACAAGGATGGTTTGGTTAAGCCACACGGTCTGAGCTTGGAGCATCCAGCTTAGACCTCCTTACTGGTAGGGTTCACATGGCTGAACAGAAGAACAAAGGCTTGATAACCCTTCCTCCTAGGGTGAGGGGAAGTGACCTAGCTAAGCCTGGCAGGACACCTTACTCTATGGTCTTAACACCTTCATGCATTAATTAGACTTAAGCATGTTGGATATATGAGGTTAATAATCCTGTGTGAATTTCATCTCAGCTCACAATTTTGTAACATTTCCTGAGCCTTCCTGTCCAAAGAGAGTCTAATTTTCCTCTCATTTATGATTCTTTCTTGGCTTCATTTGGGACTTCTTTTATTGCTCATGATTTTTGGCAAGTTGATTCCTCCCCCCCCCCTTCTATTTAAATATCTACATCCCCGGCATATTATAAATAATACATGTTTGTGTCATTATCCACTTTTGTTCCCAAGATATTCCACCGAGATTTGCAAAGTCACACTTTATCAGTTGCAAACCAAGATGAAAATGAAGGGAACGGAAGCAATCAAGGGTTTGGGAAAGCAGGGAGGGAATCATATTTTAGTATCTTCTCCAATGGCAACATTAGACTTGCAAATTTGGGGCAAGTTACTCGTTTTGGCTCTGATTGCTGGTACCTCCTCAATAACACCATCAAAAAGTGACTTGCCAATTGCCAGCAAATTTATTGACTGCCGGTAAAAAAAAAAAAAAACGGGGGAAAACTGGGAAATGTGTATTGCCAGTAAATTCCTCCCTTCCTGGCTCTGTTGATGCTTCTTCAAACAACTTAATAGCTATCACAGTTTGCTACCTTTTTGCCTTGCATCTTTTTAATCAGCTATTGAAAAATCAGGCGATCATCAGCAAAAATAATAATTATGATTTCTTTTTCCAAGTTATCATCCTTAATCTCTTCTTCTTCTTCTTTTTCTTCTTCTTCTTTGGCATAATAAGCTACTCCAGGGGTAGGTAGAAGGTTGAACTAAATCAGCTATGCAAGTCGTTTGCAATAGGCTTTGGGCTGTAGTCAAGGTCAAGGTAAAGGGACCCCTGACTGTTAGGTCCAGCCGTAGACAACTCTGGGATTGCAGCACTCACCTTGCTTTACTGGCCAGGGGAGCTTCTGGGTCATGTGGCCAGCATGACTAAGCCGCTTCTGGTGAAACCAGAGCAGCACACGAAAATGCCGTTTACCTTCCCACCAGAGCGGTACCTATCTACTTGCACTTTTACATGCTTTCGAACTGCTAGATTGGGAGGAGCAGGGACCGAGCAACGGGACCTCACCCCATTGCAGGGATTCAAACCACCAACTTTCTGATCTGTCAAGGTAGCAGAGCACTAAAGGCGAACATTGCATCAGCGGTAGGGTTTCTCTTTGTACAATTGAATGTCTCTCCCCCAATCCCGAATTTTCTGCTTGCAACCCTTACAACTACCCACAAAGTCCTTGAACCCTGTGAACTCCTCTTTTCCACACAGGAGATCCCAGCCTCGGTCTTTGGGGTCTCCAAGTCGGGCTGCAAATGTCCTCTGCCAGAATGCCTGAAGAGCAGCTGCCAATCAGTGTGGACAATGCTGAACTAGTTGACTCTGCAGGAGGCAATTTCCTATGTTCTTCTATTACAAAGTGCCCAAGATCTCACCAAGGAACTGAAAAGAAATTGCTATATGACTTGAAGCTCAGCAACAGTGAGTTTTTAAGCAGCTTAGTATTGATGTAATTCGGGTAATAGATAGAAGGCCGTCCTAAGTCGTAATGCAATACAAAAATAACCCGATTTCACACTTCTCTCTATACGCGAAGATCCACCCTGATCATGAAGAGGTCGTAAAATTGTTAACTTATTGCCTCTCCCTTTCCTTCCAGCAGGATCCAGACTGCTCTCTCGAGTCCCTCATACTGTTTCTCCAAAATGGGGCATTTACCTGGGACTGAACTCTCATCGATTGAGACAAGGAGGAGCAATCTCCTGAAATGAATACATCGATTTCCAGAATAAATGCTTACATTCTGAGCTTGAAGGTTTGATTTCTGCTGGTGGTTGTGGTACTGAGGGTTTCCCCCCCCCCATACTTCTGTGATCACCAAAGTAAACATCCCTGCCATTCAAAGGCAGAGAGAGAGAGAGAGAGGAAATAATGAATCGCTCCTGCTGTTCTTTTGCACAGCCTACCCAAAATACCAATTTTTTCTCTCCATCTTTCGCTGTGTTTTCCTTTATTAAAGCATCACAGATATACAGCTCTCAAATCTCAAACAAAATAATACATAAAATAAAGAAATGGATACGTATTGGGATACATTCAGTACATGAAAAATAAAATAATAATGATAATAATAATAATAATAATAATAATAATAATAATAATAATAATAATATAAGTATTATTATATATTGTATAATTATTATATAATTATAATTATACCCCGCCCTCCCCAGCCAGAGCCGGGCTCAGGGTGGCTAACACCAGTAAAATTACAGTAAAAACATAATAGGAAAAAAAACAATTTAAAATACAGGGTAAAATGAAATTTAAAATGCAGCCTCATTTTAAAAGTAGCCCATAGATCAAAACCATAAGGGGAGGGAAAACATAAGGGTCAGACTGAGTCCAAACCAAAGGCCAGGCGGAACAGCTCTGCCTTGCAGGCCCTGCGGAAAGATGTCAAGTCCCGCAGGGCCCTGGTCTCTTGTGACAGAGTGTTCCACCAGGTTGGGGCCAGTACTGAAAAGGCCCTGGCCCTAGTTGAGACCAATCTAACCACCTTGCGACCTGGGACCTCCAAAATGTTGTCATCGGAACAAGCAGCCTGGAATTGCCTCCTAGCCAAGAGCTTTTCCTTGGGATGCAAACATCTTCAGGTACAAAAAAATAACATTTAATTACATGTGTGTTTACTTATCTTAAATAGCATTTTTGTTGGAAATACACCCTGGGAAGGCTGCAAACTTCTCAAGTTTCCAGAGTGTTCCCCGGTGGCCCTCTCTGGCTGTATATTTTCTTCAGTCCAGAGTAGCCGGTAATAAGCGACCCTTCTCTCCTGAAAAGAGCACGCCAGTCTTCTGGTATATCATAGCAGAAGAAAGACTCAATCGTAGTTCTAAAACTATTTATTTACAGTCTTATGTACAGAGACTCCATCAGTACGTCTGTTCTCTCTGAATACCAGTACAGAACTGCAACACACAGAGAAATGAAACCAACTTCCAATAATACTCAGAGATAATACAGACATCCTTTCTCACACTCTCTCGGACATTCACATGATGTATACAAATCATAGTACCACTCGCTGGAGCAGCTCAGATAGATAAAAATCCCAACAATTTTACCATGTTCTGTAGACAAAGAGGGTCTTACAAAATGAGTAGAGAAATATAGCCAGCGTCAGGATTACAGTCAAAAAGATGCACGACTCAAGGAAAGAGGGATGAGGCAGGAGAAGGAGTAAAAAAAGCAAGCTCAGGTACCTGCCTTTGAAAGTTATCCATCTTTTAATGGCCGGCTGGGATGGAAACTGGCTATCTTGGTGGAATGGCTGCTGCAAGGGGAGAAGGACAACTGCTCTCTCTGCAGAGAAGAGGACCCAATAGTCATATTTCTCCCCTCTACTTCTGCTCCATAGCCACATGTCAAGAAATGTGTGGGAGGCTAAAGGAATTGCCTGTTTTTTCTCTCCATAAGATGCACCTGGCCATAAGACGCACCTAGTTTTTAGAGGAGGGAAAAGGGGAAAGCCCTGTTTTGGAGGGGATCAGCTCCTTCATTTGAGGATCAGCTCAAAGTTGTTAAGCTTACTTTGCAAAGGGAAAAAAATCCTGTTTTTATGGGGTTCAGCTCACAGTTCTGCAGCTTCTTTAGGAAAGGAAAGGAAGCCGTTTCTACAGTTTCCAGACAGAATCAACCAGTCACATGTCGCTGGGGAAACAAACAGCCTCCGTCTGCAGAACATTCAACAATGGAGGCCTGGGCAAGGGGGCAGGGCCAGAAAGGGAGCCAGCGATTGACCACACATTCACCCCATAAGACGCACAGACATTTCCCATTACTTTTTAGGAGGAAAAAGGTGCGTCTTATGGAGCGAAAAATACGGTAAAATGGCAAGTCGGCTTGGGGGTTGTCTCTTTCCAAGTGCCTTAACCAGATAGCTCCAGCATGAGGCATTCCACTGAGAATGAGGCAGGAAGGATATTCCACTTTGCCAGTAAACATTTCAGCTCCAAGGTCTTTCGCTGGCAAAGAGCTGAAGCCAAGCCGCTTCTCCTCAGAGACTCTCCATAAGCAAACTTTGCCTTCCAATAAATGCCAGCCAGGAAATGCTAATGCCCTTGCTTATCATCACATCCAAAACTGCAGTACTCCAGATGAGAGAAGTTCACCTGAAGGGCACAGCTCAGAAAGCGGCGGAGAGGCGCTGCCTCTTTCGGCGAAAGCCATTGACAGTTTGCATCGCTCTTTCTCTCCTGGGAAGATCCCTTGGCAACGGGTCCCTCGGATCATCCACTTTGGGAGGGATTAGAGATGCACGCACAGGGAAAGAGGCTCAGTTTGGATCCAGGTCTGCCATTGATCTGAGCTGTAAATCTGTGGAAGTGATACAGACATGAGACGAGATGCAAGCTAAGCTAAGTGCCTCTCTCAAAGCAGGAAGCTCTGGAAGGGGAAATGACAAAGACAAGACACCGTTCTCTAGAGAACAGTCAACAGCTCAAGAATGAGCAGAGAAAGGGAGAGGGTGGACTTTGGGCCTGCAGGAGGGATGGGGGAAGAAACGTGATTCAGTTCACAGTTGAAGTCAGACCTATATAATCTGCACTTTCTGAAACAGTAAAGGTAAAGGGACCCCTGACTGTTAGGTCGAGTCGCAGACGACTCTGAGGTTGCGGCGCTCATCACATCGTTCTATAGGCCGAGGGAGCTGGCGTTTGTCCGCAGGCAGCTTCCAGGTCATGTGGCCAGCATGACTACATAACACTACATAACATAACACTGATGTCCAGTGCCGAGAGCCTTCTGGCGGTTCCCTCACTGCGAGAAGCCAAGTTACAGGGAACCAGGCAGAGGGCCTTCTCGGTAGTGGCACCCACCCAGTGGAATGCCCTCCCACCAGAAGTCAAAGAGAACAACAACTACCAGACTTTTAGAAGACATCCCTGTTTAGGGAAGCTTTTAATGTTTAACAGACCACTGTATTTTAATACTTTGTTGGAAGCCACCCAGAGTGGCTGGGGAAGTCTAGCCAGATGGGTGGGGTATAAATAATAAATTATTATTATTATTATTATTATTATTATTATTATTATGACTAAGCCGCTTCTGGCGAACCAGAGCAGTGCACGGAAACGCCATTTACCTTCCCGCTGGAGCAGTACCTATTTATCTACTAGCACTTCGTGCTTTCGAACTGCTAAGTTGGCAGGAGCAGGGACCGAGCAATGGGAGCTCACCCCATCGCGGGGATTCGAACCACCGACCTTCTGATCAGCAAGCCCTAGGCTCTGTGGTTTAACCCACAGCGCCACCCGCATCCCTCTGAAACAGTACAAGAACCAAAACACAGCCTTGAAGTTTGTTATGGGTGCTGAGAGTTGTTAGGGGACCCCGTTCCACTCCCAGAGCTACAATTCCGTGAGTGGTTCACCAATCCCACTTCACGGGGAATTCTGGGAGCTGTAGCTCTGGAAGGGGAGAGCTAATAAGACCCCGCATTTTACTGCTGCAGTTTGCATGTTTAATCCGTGGTGGAGATGCTTTTTTACATCAGGGTTGAGCCGATATTGGTTTCAAGAGTTACAGTAATGGAAGAACTGTCAAGGATACAGCTTGACAAAATACTTTCCCTCCTCTCCCATCCCCCCAAGTTGGCATGTGTACAAGCAGAACAACAGGGCAATGTGGGGAACGGGAGGGCTGGGCAAGCCTCTCATGTCAATGGCCTACTCAGGAAAGTTCCTCAAGCTGTATAGTTCAATGATAATAATAATTTTATTATTTATACCCCACACATCTGGCTGGGTTTCCCCAGCCACTCTGGGCAGCTTCCAGCAAAATGTAAAAAATAATAAAATGTCAAACATTAACAACTTCCCAATACAGGGCTGCCTTCAGATGTCTTCTAAAAGTTGTGTAGTTATTTATCTCCTGCACATCTGATAGGACGGCGTTCCACAGGGCGGGGGCCACTACCAAGAAGGCCCTCTGCCTGGTTCCCAGTAGCTTCACTTCTCACAGTGAGGGAACCGCCAGAAGGCCCTCGGAGCTGAATCTCAGTTTCCGGGCTGAACAATGGGGATGGAGACGCTCCTTCAGGTATACAGTCATACCTCAGGTTACAGCCGCTACAGGCTGTGTTTTTTCGGGTTATGGACAGCTGAAACCCAGAAGTAACGGAACAGGTTACTTCCGGGTTTCGGCAGTTGCACATGCACAGAAGCACTAAATCATGCTTTGCACATGCAAAGAAGCGCCGAATCGCGACCCGTGCGTGTGCAGACACGGGTTGCGAACACTCTGGGTTGCAAACTTGCAACCCACACGGATCACATTCGCAACCCAAGCATCCACTATACTGGTTTGAGTCTATTTAGGGTTTTAAAAGTCAGTACCAACACTTTGAATTGTGCTCAGAAACGTACTGGGAGCCAATGAAGATCCTTTAGGACCAGTGTTATATGGTCCTTGCGGCCACTCCAAATCACCTGTCTAGCTGCCGCATTTTGGATTAGTTGTAGTTTCCTTCAAAGGTAGCCCCATGTAGAGCACATTGCAGTAGTCCAGTGGGAGATAACCAGAGCATGTACCACTCTGGCGAGACAGTCTACAAGCAGGTAGGGTCTCAGTCTTCCTCTTCACTCCCCCCTGGTCTCCAAGAATGTGCAGAATAATGAGGAGAGCAGAACAGAGGCCAGAGGCGGACAGATGCAGTTTGAGACTGCTTGGGAAACATCCAGGAGAGGAGGAGTCTTAGAGTGGATGGCAGGGACCTTTATGTCAGGAGTTCAGCCTACACTCGAGTAGGACCCTGGCAGAGACACATGCCCAACTGGCATGTTCTCTCACTCCTGGTCAATTGTTCAGGAGCTTCAAAAGCTTTCTTCTGCCCGAACATCACAACGACCAATGTCAACAGACACCGGGACACTTAAGGATCCGCAGAGTCTTCGCAGTTGCGTAACAGACCTCAGCAACTCAGCATTTTGGCTAATCTACTTTATTTACATATAAACACACACGGAGCACTGCAACATGGCTCCCTCTCTCTCTAGCATCAGACAGCAAAGAGAAAGAGCAAAGGACAATAGTCCCACTTCACAGAACACAGTAACATAAACATCCTGTCTCCATCACTTCCCACTCTGTGGGGTCAAAACATATATTATCATGTGATAGACAAAAATCCCATGACTGCAATCACAGAGCAGCAATTCTAACACTTTAGTCCTGGCAACTGCTCTAAAGGGACAAAACCTACTGGGAAGTGTTGACGAATTGCATGCCATTTCCTTGAATAAAGAGTTAAATTCACTGACAACAGAGCCCGAGCCCTGAGTCTTCCATGCGGACCTCCCTCTGACTTTAGCCCTGACAGCAACATGGCATTGGTTTCCTTTCCTTGTATCCTTAGTTTTTCTTCGATCCTAAGTTGTCATTTATGTAACCCCAGCGAGAGAGTTTTCCCCAAGCTGCCCTTGATCCACAGGTCTCTAGGACTACCAGCACCTTCCTCAAATGAGTCCTCTTTTCCCTAAGCTAGCAAGAGAAGAAAGTAGGGATTGCCAGCACCTCGGAATGCACAATGCCCTCTCCTGCTCACACCTGGAGTCTGATAGCCCAGGGCTAGTTGTTGAGGAGCTCGTGTGTGGTAAACAACCGTTTCAACATCAGATAGCCAAGAAAAATAAGAAGTGGGTGGGGGACACACCAATATTTGCTGCGTTTGTAGCAGACGATCATAAATAATGCACATGAAGCCTGACCTCCCGATCGGGAATTCTTGCCGCTGAAGCAAAAAGGGAAATAAAAAGCGGATCCTATCCAGAAGTCTGGTTTTCAAAGCTGACATGGCAGTTGCTAATCTGAGGCTTGGGACACATAAGTTTCAACCTTTCAGATGTGTAGGGGTCATGCCTCGGAGGTTTCAGAAGCTGAGTGGATAATATAACCCTAATATCGCTACAAAATGGAATTCTTTCCCCTTGCTAGTTCAGAGGACATCTTCCCTTCCTTGAGGCATGCATGGAAGACTCAGTTCACCCCGGAGCTTAAAACAGAGCCTCCATGTGGCTAGAAGCCTCTGCTTCACTGTAGCAGTTATAGATTAGGGCAGCTGTTACAGCCTAGGGTGGCGCTTTGTCCTGGATCTTAGGCAAGCCAATGGAAAAATCACTTTTGGGGGGAGTTTTTGTTAATTAAAAGCTCAACAACTTTAGGAAAAGGGACCCCTGACCATTAGGTCCAGTCACAGCCGATTCTGGGGTTGCAGCACTCATCTTGCTTTACTGGCCGAGGGAGCCAGTGTACAGCTTCTGGGTCATGTGGCCAGCATTACTAAGTCGCTTCTGGTGAACCAGAGCAGCACACGGAAACACCGTTTACCTTCCTGCTGGAGCAGTACCTATTTATCTACTTGCACTTTGACGTGCTTTTGAACTGCTAGGTGGGCAGGAGCTGGGACTGAGCAACCAGAGCTCCCCCTGTAGCGGGGATTCGAACCGTTGACCTTCTGATCGGCAAGCTCTAGGCTCTGTGGTTTAACCCACAGTGCCA
Organism: Podarcis vaucheri; assembly: GCF_965113315.1. Lineage (NCBI taxonomy): Eukaryota > Metazoa > Chordata > Lepidosauria > Squamata > Lacertidae > Podarcis > Podarcis vaucheri. The sequence goes on from NC_138761.1 coordinate 12,319,223, forward strand.
CCCATGTCCCTTCAACAACTTTGGGACTTGTCTAAAAAAGCTTGACATCAGGGAGTCCTGGTTTTTACTTTTGCAATATGGCAACCCTATTACACCACTCGCTGACAATCCACTTTTAGTCCTCTCTCAGCACTGCCCTCTGCCATCCCATCAATCCTTCAGCACCAGCAGGCTTTGTTTCTCAACAGCAGAAACAGGCAAGATGGTTGGAGTTGCAAATTTTCTCTCTATTGCTTCTAGAAAAACCAGTGCGATGCCAAATGGCAAGTGATCAAGTGGGGATTCTCATAAATAGACTCATGGTTGACGTGGAGGCCATGATGAAGACATGAGTCACGCCTGAGAAATCAATCAGTATGTATGTTGAAGATACCTGTAGATTAGTGTTTCCCAAACTTGGATCTCCAGTTGTTTTGGGGACTACAGCTCCCATCATCCCTAGCTAGCAAGACCAGTGGTCAGGGATCATGGGAACTGTAGTCCTAAAACAGCTAGAAACCCAAGTCAAGTCAAGTAACCTTTATTGGCATCACATAAGAGCATTCATAATACATTTAAAATAGATAGGCCAGTGCAATCTCGTCGCCATCCCAACAGCACTGTCACCCGCCAAAGGGCAGAAGAGGCGAGCAATCCGCCTCATCTCTGAGGGCTTCCAGCAAGGGCAGGATCCAGTAGCGTACTTCGGCGACAAAAAATCAAATAAAGGAACTTAGCTACTGTCTTGGTGAGCTCCTGGTCTCTCCCCTGTAATAAGAAGCGCATAACCCCCGTCTCTGGTTTCCATGTTGGAATACATAGATGGTCTAGAAATTGTTGGTGGAGATCATCATACAATTTACAGTTAAAGGGCCATGTGAACTAGAGTTTCCACCAGGTGGGCATCGCATGGGCAGATCCTATCTCCTTCTGCCAAGCCCGCAAACCTACCCCAAAGGAGGTTAGAAGGATTAAAATTGAACCTAGCCAGCGAAAAGGCCCTTCTTTCTTGTGGATTAAACAAAAATGGTAAATAATTAAGATTAAATTCCTGCACCCAAGAGAGTCGAAAATAAAGAGGAGAGCATGTTTTTTCCACAGCTGAGATTAGTTCCTGCCGACAGTGGCGTAGCGTGGGTTGTCAGCACCCGGGGCAAGGCAAGTAATTTGCGCCCCCTAACCCTAACCCCCAGATGTTGTGCCCGGTGCGGCCGGCCCCCCCTGCACCCCCCACGCTACGCCACTGCCTGCTGATCTATGTCCCACAGCCTAGTTTTAGAAACCCAAGTTTGGGATCTCCAGATGGCATTCTCCAGATGGAGGGTTAATCAAAGCAGTGTCCTTTCTCTCTCAGTTTAGGGCACTCTTCCCCAACGTGGTGCCCTCCAGAACTTTTGAACTGTACAGCTCCAGATGCAGCATGGCCAACAGTCAGTGGAGGTCACTAGTTTAGGGAAATCTGGTTAGAGGTCATTTCACATCCTCTTGTTGTTTAGTCGTTTAGTCGTGTCCGCCAGGCACTCCTGTCTTCCACTGCCTCCCACAGTTTGGTCAAACTCATGCTGGTAGCTTCGAGAACACTATCCAACCATCTCATCCTCTGTCGTCCCCTTCTCCTTGTGCCCTCCATCCTTCCCAACATCAGGGTCTTTTCCAGGGAGTCTTCTCTTCTCATGAGGTGGCCAAAGTATTGGAATCTAAGCTTCAGGATCTGTCCTTCCAGTGAGCACTCAGAATGGATAGGTTTGATCTTCTTGCAGTCCATGGGACTCTCAAGAGTCTCCTCCAGCACCATAATTCAACAGCATCATATCCTCTTACCTGTATGCAAAGGGAAGGATAATGACCCTCATTTCAGTGGAATTTCACTGGCACAATCTACACATTTCTCGCACACTGATTTCTTCCATGCTCTGCACATGGGCACCAACCAGAGCCGGTTCTTTTCATTGCACTGCAGAGAACAGAATTTGCTCCACCCCTGCTATCTCCAAGATCACATCTCCTTAATCCAATTACAGTAAAAGAGGACTAATTAAACCCAGTGGATAATGATAGCACTATGAGGACTTAGCATTCTATCCTCAAAGCTCTTTATGGGAATTAACTAATTAATAGGGGAAAGGAGCTTAAAAATCAGGGCATGAACTCAGCATACCATTAGCATGGGTGACTCAGCCAGCCTCTCTTTTGGGCTCCGGCTTCTCAGTCAGATATTCCCAATCTTTTCCTTCTTTTCTGTTTGCTACAGTTAAAATGCACATTGACATTTGGGGCCTTTCTGATTGCCTATTTCACTTGGTGGATTCTGTTCCATACCTGCTGGGCCGAGAGCCCACTGCAATCAGGCAGACCTTAAGTGGGGGACCAGGGGGGAGACGAACTGCTGTTAAAAGGAGCAAATCAGGATTGGTCAAGTCAGTAAGGCGAGCATAAGTTGACCAGAGCATCCAAAGAGCCTGGTATGGGTTACTTAGGCAAAGGCTGCAGGACCGCGGACAGCTCCAGGTGTAACAACAGCTTCACTGCAGCAAAGCTTAGATCTGAAAGAGCCATTGTGAGCAGGCTCAATGGCTGGCAAAGAAAATTTAACCAGCAGAGGAAGAACACTTCCCCTGAACTTGGGTCTTCAGCTGTTTTTGGACTACTGTTCCTGCTGTAGTCCAGAAACAGCTGAAGACCCAAATTTGGGATGCTTTACATTCATACCTCAGGTTAAAGTAGCTTCAAGTTAAGTATTTTCAGGTTGCACTCCATGGCGACCCAGAAGTAACAGAGTAGAGGAAGAAGAGGAAAAAGAGTTTGGATTTGATATCCCGCCTTTCACTCCCTTTAAGGAGTCTCAAAGCGGCTAACAATCTCCTTTCCCTTCCTCCCCCACAACAAACACTCTGTGAGGTGAGTGGGGCTGAGAGACTTCAGAGAACTGTGACTAGCCCAAGGTCACCCAGCAGCTGCGTGTGGAGGAGCGTAGATGCGAACCCAGTTCACCAGATTACAAGTCCTCTGCTCTTAACCACTACACCATGGAGTGTGTTACTTCCGGGTTTCACCACTCGTGCATGCGCAGACGCTCCAAATTACGTCACATGCATGCGCGGAAGCAGCAGGACGCAACCCGCGCACGCGCAGATGCGCAGCCATGTGTTGCGTTTACTTCAGGATGCGAACGGGGCTCCAGAACGGATCCCGTTCGTATCCAGAGGTACCACTGTATTGAAACTGAAATTGAAATACTTTATTGTCACTTGTACAACTTGTATACAATGAGATTACACAAGCACCCCCCACTCAGCTCTCGTAGTCTTAATTCCCCGCGTTTACTGACGCACATCCACCAAACCCAAAAGTCAGTTGCCCTGTTGTTATCTTTTCATTCAGCAGCCTAACAGCCCACGGATAGAAGCTGTTCTTTACCCTGTTGGTGCGACTAATCATGCTTCTATATCTTCTGCCCGAGGGCAGGAGATCAAGAAAGTGCCGGCCAGGGTGTGAATCATCCCTGAGAATTTTCCTCACTCTCCTGAGGCAACGTTCTTCCGCAATGTCATCCAGCAGATTCACGGGACAGCCCATAATATATTGTATATCACCACCCTCTGTAGGCACTTCCTATCATCTGATGTCAAACCAGCGTACCACACTGTGATGCAAAAAGCCATCTACAGCAGATGCTAGTTAAGTGGTTTGCTCTCGGGTGCAAAGTGTTCCTCCCTGGTCCCCAAATAGCCAGTGTGGGAGCATAAGAACATAAGAAGAGTGCGCTGGATCAGGCCAATGGCCCATCTGGTTCTCCTGTTCTCGCAGGGACCAACCAGATGCCCAAGGGAAGCTCGCAAGGACCTGGGCATAAGAACACTCTCCCCTCCTATGGCTTCCAGCTGAAGGAATGGGTTTCCCAAACCCAAAACTGACCATGCAGGCAGTTTGAAACTGCACCAAAATCCCTATTTTTTCTTGGCTAAAATGCTTTAACTTGAGCTCTTGAGCCAAAACCCAGCTGTATAAACAAGTGCTCAAAGCTCTCTCCCTTATCAGTCCATGAAGGCCGGTAATGACAGATGGCTTTGTCCATTCCAAAGTGGAACAGGGATGACACTCTGGGCCTTATCTTACATCCTGACCACAAAGACCACAAAGATGCACAGACCTAGTCCAGGAACAGCGCCAGAGTGTGTTCTTGGAATTGGTGACCTCTTGCTCCAAGATAAGAGTATAAGAACAGGAATACCCTTTTATGGTCAGAAGTACAGGAAGGAATATCCTTTTATGGTTAAGAATACCGGAGCAGGAACATATGTGATGTCAACCTGCGTGTATAGGCTGACGTGGTTGGATTCCTGGGTAAGGAGGAAGAGGGTGCCTGGAGGATATATATACTGCATGAAATTTCTCGTTTCTTTGGACTTGCTGTGGACTGACCACGCAAGTGCCTTCTGCTATCTGGAGAGCAGAATAAACTCTTTCTTGGAACCAACTCTCGGTGTCATTTGACTTCCTTCCTCCTGTCCGGGAGCAACGCAGACCCAATCGGTGAACTCCAATAAGGCTACACAGCCACTGGCATTCTGGCTTAAAACCGTCTATCAAAAACTTCACTCTTGTGGCCTATCCCCACAACACCTACTCACTATGAGCCCTACTAAAGCAAACAGTCTAATTGTTCAACGTCTAAAAGATATCGAGTATCAGAACAACCTGGCCACCATAAGGAAATTTTGCCCTTGGTGTATCCAGTTTCCACCTCTCCATTTTTATTCCCTGGCCCCAAATCTGCACAAACTTATTATCCCAAAATACAGACGTGCTTTGACACTTGCAAGACTGGATGTTTTGCCATCTGCAGTACTTGAGGGTCGATTCCAAAAGATCCTGCCTGAGAAAGGTCTTTTCCCCTGTGGAGATGGTAGCACCAAAACATCGGCACACGTCCTCCTGTCCTGTACTCTCTACAAAGACCTGAGGAATGAGATCATCACCCCACTCGTACTAACCATCCCAGGGCGCTCAGCCACAGCCACAATGTCCTTTCTTCTATCAGATCAAAATGAGCAGATAACAGCAAAGGTTGCTAGGATCATAGCAGGGGCAATCAGAATAAAGGCCACTAACTGACTGCTGATTCAGGGCTTTAAATTGTGCTTTTACTGTATATCAAATTTCCTTTTCTGCATATACTTTAATGTTTTACTGTTGCTACGGCCATTGGCTAATGCAAATAAAGTTTTATCTCTCCTACGGCTTCCAGCCACTGGCATTCCAAAGCATTACTGCCTCTGATCCTGAGGGCAGTGCACAGCCATTGTAGCTTTGTTGTTTTTGTTGTTGAGTTGTTGAGTTGTGTCCGATTCTTCATGACCCCATGGGCCAGAGCACACCAAGCACTCCTGTCTTCCACTGCCTCCCACAGTTTGGTCAAACTCATGTTGGTAGCTTCAAGAACACTGTCCAACAATCTCGTCCTCTGTTGTCCCCTTCTCCTTGTGCCCTCCATCCTTCCCAACATCAGGGGCTTTTCCAGGGAGTCTTCTCTTCTCATGAGGTGGCCAAAGTATTGGAGCCTCAGCTTCAGGATATGTCCTTCTAGTGAGCACTCAGGGCTGATTTCCTTCAGAATGGAGAGGTTTGATCTTCTTGCAGTCCATGGGACTCTCAAGAGTCTCCTCCAGCACCATCATTCAAAAGCATCAATTCTCCAGCGATCAGCCTTCTTTATGGTCCAGCTCTCACTTCCATACATCACTACTGGGAAAACCATAGCTTTAACTATACGGACCTTTGTTGGCAAGGTGATGTCTCTGCTTTTTAAGATGCTGTCTAGGTTATCTACTGCTTAACAGTATATAAACAGCTTCTGAACGCTTTGCAAAAATATAATCACACACACACACACACACACACACTGAAACAAGAAAAAAACTACAATATCAAATAAAACAATAATATCCCCCCGAGTAAAAGAATAGCAGCACATTTTGAAAACATAGTAAGATTCAAGACTTCCTTCCAGTTTTACCCTCCCCCTTGCCAAGACACATCCAGACTCATGATATGCAACACTCACCCACCGATGGAAACTAGATTCTGTCTCATGTCTGACTCAATATCCTTGCTATGTAAACACGAATCTTGCAGTACCCACTACCCATCCAATACAAACTGATTTCATTCTGCTCCTCCACCCCACTCACATTTAGTGATTATGTGGCGTAAAAATAGCTGAAATTAAAAAAAACCTAAAAGGAAAGTAATAAACATACCATCCACCTAATCACGCCAACACCTCCCTCTGTCACCAAACCATTGTCTCCAATGGTGATATGAGGAGATTGGAGAAACAATTCATTTAACAGAAATGGAGGGCTTGAACATAAAGCTATTGGATTACTTACTGTTACAATATCTCAAAAGAACAGTGATGAGAGACGCAGGTGCGTGGGTTGATTATAGGATGGTGGAAGTTTCCAGCCCATAATTCGGAACCATCCTAGTTTCCTGACAAATGTTCCCATGTCGGCTGATGATAAGACTTGCCTAGCACCGCACTAAGCACTTGTTGCCTGGTTTGAATGAAAAATGAAGACTCTTAATGCTTATCAGTCTAAGCACAGGGAAATACTTTTAGCAGAATCCTGGTCAATTATTATATGCTACATTGCTATATTTCAGATGCAACTTTTTTTAAAAAAAGTCATATCAGCTTTTATGGCGCTCTGGAAAGGTTCCCAGTTTTGCATATTGCTATATCGTAAGACCAAATAATTAACATCCATCACTCTTTTCCCAAATATATTTTAACAAGCTTCTCGAAAACAGGATAAAGATATGAAGAGAATAGACATGGGCAAAGCTTGTTGCCAGATTCAGTAGTCAGCAAGATCATCAAATGCAGATCAGCAACCATACCTTGATTTGGTGGCTCTTCCTTGGGTAATGTAATCATGCTATTGCACCCTAATCATCTGTTTTTGGTGGACCCTGGCTGTTCCTAAACAGCTCTTCCTTAGACCACCAAAGCCTCAAAAGCAACGGCAGCCTCTGTCCCTCTCAAAGACCCAGTTCCAGAGTGCTTTCATCCACCTTGCTTATTTAATTGTTGGTTAAATTGTTGGTTAGCCCACCTTTCTTCTTTAATGGAATGCAAAACAGTGGGGGAAAGGTTCCTGGTGGTCTCCAATTCTGGTACGGACCATCAACTCAGAGCAACCCCAGGGTCACCGGAAAGGTCGTGCCATGGTCCTAGCTGCCACCCAAGCTTCGGACAGGAACCACAACCCCCGGATTCCTTTAATGGAATACCCTTAAAGGGGAGGCGGAGGAGAGGTTGGCCACACGCAGGTGAGTCTTCAATTGCCATGGTGAGGAGGTGGGGACTTTCAGTCTCAGGAGCCGATTTTCATGAAGGAAGGCCACCAGGAATGAACTGGTCTACTCATTAGGCTGACACTCAGCCAAGTCTGTGGAGATCGTGCTTTTGCTAATAAAGAGTTAACTCCATCTTCGAACTGTGAGATTACTGACCGGCTCGCTCCTATGACATCATGTTCCATAATGACTGCTCCCCACATTAAATGGGGGGCGCCCTTTGCATGGTCGCGTGCAGCCCCTTGGACCCTATGTGGCGCCATTAGCACAGGCTTGGCTTCACCTCTCCCCAGGTGGGATACCTGGAGGTCTCTGCCTACCTCAATCAGTTGCCCAATCCCGCCTGGGGAGGCGTTGCCAAGGTGATTGAGCCAGGTAAGGGGAGAGATTACCTGCCCACACAATCTTACCTGGGAATCGTCAGTTGCCTCCAGAGCTTCTCCCACCCTACCCACCCTCAGTTAAGACTTCTTTTGCAGGTTTACCTTTTCTCCACAGGTATGCGGGCGCTGCTACGTCAAGGTCGTTGTTGAAGGGCCAGAAAGGAATTCTCCTGCATTGGCAGGTTTGCCTTTCCTGCAGCAAAACGTCACCACTTTGGAGGTATCAGACCTTGAGAGGAATCCTTTAGTCTATCTTCTCTGAATGGGGGGGGTGCAGCGGTGACCCACGCCCCCTCCTCTTTGCGGCGGTGAGATCAGGATTCCCCGTTAAAGGGGTTTCTGAGGGGAGGCTCCAGCCGTACGCCAAGAGATCGTCATTGCTCTCCCCTGCAACGGCGGCGTAACGGAGGCAGACTCTGCTTGAACATATGTTCTCCAGAGCCAGCCCATCCCCGCCCCACACTGGATAACCCTGATGTTCCCCAGATCCCCGGCGGGGGACAGGGAGGGATAAACACCCAATGCCTGAGCCAAGGTCTACCCCCATCTGAAACATAATAAAGCTGTGGCCAATTTTAATCCCATAGCATGTTGTTTTGAGTTGTTATTCCACACGGGGGCCGTCCAGGGTTTGGAGGACTCCGCCTGTCCATGCAGTGCCTCCAGCCATGGTGCTTCCGAATACCAAGCGCTGGAAGACACAGGAGGAAAGAGCGTTCTTGGGCTCATTCCTGCTCTCTCAGGCTTCCCACCAGCATCAAGTTGGCGGCTGTTTGATCAGGACACCGGACTACATGGGCAATTGGCCTGTTGCAGGAAGCTCTCAGAATCACAGCTATTTTTATCAACAAATAAACAGATTTGCACTCAAATGCAGATGACTTTTCCTGAGGGTTTTATATAGATAGGTAAAAAATAAATAAATCACTAACTGACATGGAAATGTACTGAATTGGAACACTGAATGGGGGGGGGAGAGAACAAGACTGGAAAAATAAGAAAGGAAAAACCAAAATTGATGGATTCCCCCATCCCTGCTGTGGGCTACCTATGTCTCCTTTCTCAAATGCTAGACTAAAACTTCTTTTCTCGCTGTTTCAGAAGCCTCACCTGCCTCCTGGCTCCCCAAGGATAATTTGTTTTATTTACGCTTGCTGAGTCTGCTGGGAGCTGGGTGGTGCCCTCCTCCTTCTGCCGGGTGCACCTGTTTGAGAAGAATTTATGCAAAGTGCTGTAGCTTTCCCCCTGAATATTTATGGGCTGGGACTTCATGTCCCAGCTTTACCTTGCCCTCTGCTATGAGCAGATGCCAGCAGCCCAGCGTGAGCATCTTGTAAGGATTGGATTTTCATGTTCCTTGATAGCCTACTCAAGATAAGAATGAGCGTTCGATGGGGGACCTCTAAATAATGGAGGAGGAAGCAGGCGACGAAAGGCCCGTATCCTTTCGCTTCGCTTTTCCACCCTTCTTGAGTGATCGCTCTAGTGTGGCTTCTTGAGGATAATTTCTGCTTCAAAACAGAGTTTTTGTTGTCCTCCTGATCAATAATTCAGGCCTCTGCTTAGCATACCTCCCCGCGTTGCATGCATAAAATGTAGATTCTGAGGGCAAATCTTCAAATGGATCTATGCTCTTCGTGTCCTGATCAATGCCACGTGAAGCCATGTCCTCATGTCAGGGTCATCTGCCATGGATGCTTTTAGATGAGATTCCTGCATTTCAGGAACTAGATGAACCCTGGGTCCCTTCCAACTCAGGCATTGCTACCATCAGCTCTGCTGCTGGATCTGACGGAAGTGGAGATGTTTTATAAGGTAAAGGTAAAGGGACCCCTGACCATTAGGTCCAGTCACGGACGACTCTGGGGTTGCGGCGCTCATCTCGCTTTATTGGACGAGGGAGCCAGCGTACAGCTTCCGGGTCATGTGGCCAGCATGACTAAGCCACTTCTGGCGAACCAGAGCAGCGCACGGAAACACCGTTTGCCTTCCCGCTGAAGCGGTACATATTTATCTACTTGCACTTTGAGGTGTTTTTGAACTGCTAGGTTGGCAGGAGCAGGGACCGAGCAACGGGAGCTCACCCCGTCGCGGGGATTCGAACCGCTGACCTTCTGATCGGCAAGTCCTAGGCTCTGTGGTTTAACCCACAGCGCCCCCCGCGTCCCACCTGATCGCCAAAGAATTGATGCTTTTGAATGATGGTGCTGGAGGAGACTCTTGAGAGTCCCATGGACTGCAAGAAGATGAAACCTCTCCATTCTGAAGGAAATCAGCCCTGAGTGCTCACTGGAAGGACAGATCGTGAAGCTGAGGCTCCAATACTTTGGCCACCTCATGAGAAGAGAAGACTCCCTGGAAAAGCCCCTGATGTTGGGAAAGATGGAGGACACAAGGAGAAGGGGATGACAGAGGACAAGATGGTTGGACAGTGTTCTCGAAGCTACCAGCATGCGTTTGACCAAACTGCGGGAGGCAGTAGAAGACAGGAGTGCCTGGCGTGCTCTGGTCCATGGGGTCATGAAGAGTCGGACACGACGAAACGACTAAACAACAACAACAAAGCTTGGATCCTAGAACAATAGACAAGTAGGATCCCAGCCAGATGGGCGAGGTATAAATAAATTATTATTATTATTATTATTATTATTATTATTATTATTAGCCATGCCGTATATCCACAGCACTCCTACATCAGTGTGGAGTCATGGCTTCCCTCCAAAGAATCGCGGGAACTGTAGTATGTTTGTCAAAGTACAACCCCCCCAGCACCCATAACAAACTATAGTTCCCAGGAGACTTCGAATGGAAGCTTCGGCTGCTGAAATGGTGCAAGAGTGCTCTAAATGTATGCTGCAGATATGAGCATAGTTCACAACATCTGAGGGGACTGGATTGGTTAGCCCTGGGTTAATTCACCTGCTTCCCACACTTGCCCCCTCCTTCCTCAAATGTTGCTGCTGCGGAAACATAGCTATTGAGGACCAACAGATGGCGCCCCATCACAACTTTACAGGGCCTAAATGCGCTCACATCTCTTGGAGTGGTCTTGTTTTTCCAGTTTTTTGAGATGCGTTGTTGCATGACTTGACTTTTTCCCAACCCTCTTACAAAATGGACCAGGATCGAACATAAGGCTCAGTGAGTATCAACTGTGGAGGCAGATTATAATAGCCTTTGATAGTCCCCTTCTTCAAGATGTAAGGAGAGAGAGAGAGAGAGAGAGAGAGAGAGAAAGAAAGAAAGAAAGAAAGAAAGAAAGAAAGAAAGAAAGAAAGAAAGAAAGAAAGAAAGAAAGAAATGTGATCTTCAGATGAAGGGCAATATATAAATTTAATTAATCATAATGATGATGATGATGATAGATAGATAGATAGATAGATAGATAGATAGATAGAGTGGACGCTCAGGTTGTGAATGTGATCCGTGCGGGATGCACGTTCGCAACCCACAGCGGCATGTCTGCACACGTGCGGGTTGCGATTTGGCGCTTCTGTGCATGGGCGAAGCACGATTTAGCGCTTCTGCACATGCTCGACCGCTGAGACCTGGAAGTAACCCGTTCTGGTACTTCCGGGTTTTGGCTGTGGGTCAAACCACAGAAGGTCGGCGGTTCGAATCCCCACGATGGGGTGAGCTCCCGTTGCTCGGTCCCTGCTCCTGCCAACCTAGCAGTTCGAAAGCACATCAAAGTGCAAGTAGATAAATAGGTACCGCTCCGGTGGGAAGGTAAACGGCGTTTCCGTGCGCTGCTCTGCTTCGCCAGAAGTGGCTTAGTCATGCTGGCCACATGACCCGGAAGCTGTACGCCCGCTCCCTCGGCCAATAAAGCAAGATGAGCGCCGAAACCCCAGAGTCGGTCATGACTGGACCTAATGGTCAGGGGTGCCTTTACCTTTACCTTTTTAACCCAAAAAAACGCAACCTGAAGCATTTGTAACCCAAGGTATGACTGCAGATAGATATGACAGATAGATATGCCTTTAGTCATGCAAGACCCCACCTGCAAACTGAGCACAGATGCAAGTTTACAACCTCATTAATGTTCCTGAACACTAGATCTACATAAAGACAAATCCCGAAACTCATCTGGCCAGATGTTTCCTACCTAGAATAACCCAATAAAGAGAATTCTTGTGCCCCTGATGAAGGATTCAGCCAAAACATGCTGGGCAATTTATGATATTATCAAAGCTCCCCTACATTATCAAAGCTCCCCTACATAAAGAAGGCTGATTGATGCTTTTGAATTATGGTGTTGGAGGAGACTCTTGAGAGTCTGCAAGAAGAACAAACCTATCCATTCTGAAGGAAATCAGCCCTGAGTGCTCACTGGAAGGACAGATCCTGAAGCTGAGGCTCCAATACTTTGGTCACCTCGTGAGAAGAGAAGACTCCCTGGAAAAGACCCTGATTCTGGGAAAGATGGAGGGGCACAAGGAGAAGGGGACGACATGGTTGGACAGTGTTCTCAAAGCCACCAGCATGAATTTGACCAAACTGCGGGAGGTAGTGGAAGACAGAAGTGCCTGGCGTGCTCTGGTCCATGGGGTCACAAAGAGTCAGACAAGACCAAACGACTAAACAACAACAACCCGTACATTTCCCAGTACCGTTTTAAAGCTCCTCTGTCTCCCGCTGTCTCTCAAAGTCTCTTAGCACCTGGGTCTTGGCAACAGATTGACATAGACTAAAGCGCACCTGGTATCCTGATGATTCCACCCCACGAGTGGAAGCCGTACCGACAAAAAGCAATCGCATCTACCGACAGGGAATGGTCTATTTGCCTGGCTGCAGCTCCCTTCACGACAAAAGCCGAATGCGTCACAAAGCGGCAGGGTCCCACGGGCACAGCTTGGCATGTGATGGGAAGATGGCATGGGCCAGCTTTCCCCCACAACTGCTAAGTGCCCAGTTAGTTGTGGAACTGGTGAGAATAAAGGCAGGGAACTGCAGAGCCGTGGGTCAAATGTGCTCCCCCAACCCTCTCTATCTGGCCCATTGGACTGTCCCCAGGCCACCATCGCCCTGCTCAACCACACCCACATCTGTCCAGGCCATACCTCTCACCAACCCACCTTTGCACCCTCCATGACTGTTTTCGCCTGGCTGGCATGTGGCGTTGAGACTGGGACCCTGTGTCAGACTGGGACCCTGGAGACCATGGTTCAAATCCCATTTTGGCAGGGTGGTGTTTTGTTTTAGCTGGAGCATGCCGGACCAGCTTCAGCAAAGCCCCACTGCAAATCCACCTGATGAAGAGGCCCTCCCCGGAGCCTGGACATCCTCTATGGGCTGCTGAGAGGGTATTCTTGCAAACCGGAGGAGCAGACTGCCTCACCAGAGTGGTGCATGCTCTAGTTATCTCCCACTTGGACTACAGTGGTACCTCAGGTTACATACGCTTCAGGTTACAGACTCCGCCAACCCAGAAATAGTCAGGTAAAGAACTTTGCTTCAGGATGAGAACAGAAATCATGCTCCGGCGGCACGGTGGCAGCAGGAGGCCCCATTAGCTAAAGTGGTGCTTCAGGTTAAGAACAGTTTCAGGTTAAGAACGGACCTCCAGAACGAATTAAGTACTTAACCCAAGGTACCACTGTACTGCAATGCGCTCTTTGTGAGGCTACCTTTGAAGGTGGCTCGGAAACTACAATTAATCCAGAATGTGACAGCTACTGTAGGCTAGTGACTGGGAGTGGCCGCCGAGACCATATAGGTCCTGAAAGACCTACATTGGCTCCCAAGATGTTTCCGAGCACAATTTAGAGTGTTGGTGCTGACCTTTAAAGTCCTAAATGGCCTCAGCCTGAAGGAATGTCTCCACCCTCATCGTTCAGCCCGGACACTAAGGTCCAGCTCCGAGGGCCTTCTGGTGGTTCCCTCACTGCGAGAAGTGTGGTTACATGGCAGCAGGCAGAGAGCCTTCTCGGTAGTGGCACCCACCCTGTGGAATGCCCTCCCATTAGATGTCAAGGAAATAAACAACTACAGTATCTGACTTTTAGAAGACATCTGAAGGCAGCCCTGTTTAGGGAAGTTTTTAATGTTTCATGTTTTATTGCATTTTTAACTTTCTGTTGGGAGCTGCCCAGAGTGGTGGGGAACCCCACCAGATGGGTGGGGTATAAATGTGGTATCTACTTAGCTTGGATCCTAGAACAATAGGCAAGTAGGATCCTAGAATGCAACAAATGATTGGCTTGCAGGAATAGACCAATCAGGCTCTAGGAGGAAGTTAATCAGCCTATTAGGCTGGTAGGGACGTAGAATGCAACAACTGATTGGCCTGCAGGAGAGGACCAATCAGGCTCCAGGAGGGAAGCAGACTCAGCCAATCAGATGGGACTCATTGTGTAAATAATGTATATAAAAGCCTGAGGTTTGGGGGGCAATTCAATTACTGTTTTACAAGCTGCAATAAAGAGCAGGAAATCACTACAGGACTCCAAGTATATTTCAAAATAATAAGTTGTTGTTGTCTGCTGAGGCTCTTCAGACTCCTAGCTAACAGCTGACGTGTGGAAAAGCTGCCCTGTTTGCCGGAGAGGCAGGGTGACTTCTGTGACCCACAGAACTGAGGGGCAGGGAAGAAGCATCCCCTCAGCTGAGCAAGCCTTCAGGCCCTCAGGCACCTCCCCTTCGAGTTCAGTGTGTGGCCCTCTGGAAATTGCCCAGGAGAGAGTACAGCAGTCAGGTTGCAAAATGTTCCCCACCACTGGTCTAAAATATAGTCTTCTTGCCATAGGGACGCAGGTGACACTGTGGTCTCTTGGGCTTGTCAATCAGAAGGTCGGCGGTTCGAATCCCCGCAACGAGGTGAGCTCCCGTTGCTCTGTCCCAGCTCCTGCCAACCTAGCAGTTCGAAAGCACGCCAGTGCAAGTAGATAAATAGGTACCACTGTGGCGGGAAGGTAAATGGTGTTTCCGTGCACTCTGGTTTCCGTCATGGTGTCCTATTGCGCCAGAAGTGGTTTAGTCATGCTGGCCACATGACCCAGAAAACTGTCTGTGGACAAATGCCGGCCACCTCAGCCTGAAAAGCAAGATGAGCGCCGCACCCCATAGTCGCCTTTAACTGGACTTAACCATCCAGGGGTCCTTTACCTTACCTTTTCATAGTCTTCTTGCTCAGACAGTTGCCTTAAGATGTCCTATAGCGCATGGCCTGGATATTTTCTGCCCCAGACCTTTTCCTTAGCAAGAGCACCATTAATTGGTTTCGAGCTACGAGACAAGCGTGTGTGGAACTCCTTTAGAGGCTGCCGAGCCATTTAGTTCCAGAGACTTAGAGATGCAATTAATTGAGCTTTAACTTTTCCAGCACACAATTCTGTTTGGTAGGGGATAATAGATCCATTCCTGCTTTTGCGCTGCTGAATAAGCACTTTGTCACTCTGCAGATTCGCTGAAATTAAAACCCCGCTTTTGCCGGGCTGGCTTGACAGCGTAACTTGCAAGGGCACCTGTTGAAGGCCCACACACGAGCCACGAGGGGGCTTGGCCCTGGTGTAGCGAGTTGCTAATGTCACTCAGGGAGCAAGGACCCCCTCCTTGCAAAACGTGGAGCTCATACTAGGCATGCAGCCTGCAGGCTGGTGAAAGGAGAGGTGGCCTGTGAACATGTGCAGAGTGCCCCAGAAGCTGGAACAGAGTTCAGCAGCACCAGCTCCACCTGCAATTCCCACCAACTGTTATTCAGGGGCAACACCAGGAACAAAAGTGGGTAGGGACAGGTGGAAGAATGGGCAAAACATTGAATGCGACTCTCATATTTCTACAGCAGGCTACATTCCAGACATGCAAAAAGCAGAGGTTTGCACACACGTAAGTACAGATGCAGAGAGATATAGCTATTTCTGTTCCCCAGTGAGGCAAGCAAGAGGCGTTGCCACAAATCCGCTCCACTTCCCAGTGGGGAGGAGTTGTAGTGGACCGCGTGGCCACCCACTCCCCACCGGGGGCAGGGGACCTTGTCCCCTGTTGCCTGGGGGATCCCGGCCACGTCAGAGCCCGCCAGCCAACCCGCTGGCCGGGGGGCGTGGCCGGGGCCGTTTAAACAGAGAAGCGAACCACAGGACTTCCTCTTTGGCTTGCTTCGTCAATCACCCACCGTCCCTCCCTATTTTGCAGGTTAGGCAATGGCCTTGCTATGGACTTCAGTTGGTTGCCTTGGTTGTCCGAGGGGCCTGGTAGGAATTTTTCCACTTGGCAAATTGGCACTGGCCACTTGGTTTTCGCCTACCAGTGTGGTGTAGCGGTTAAGAGCAGTGGACTCGTAATCTGGGGAACCGGGTTCGCGTCTCCGCTCCTCCACATGCAGCTGCTGGGTGACCTTGGGCCAGTCACACTTCTCTGAAGTCTCTCAGCCCCATTCACCCCACAGAGTGTTTGTTGTGGGGGAGGAAGGGAAAGGAGAATGTTAACCGCTTTGAGACTCCTTTGGGTAGTGATAAAGCGGGATATCAAATCCAAACTCTTCTTCTTCTTCTTTTCTTCTTCTTCTTCTTCTACCTCGTAGCAATCGTCACAACTTTGTTAGGGTTGCGGTTAGGCATTGTCTGACCTTGTGTGGGGGAGGGGAGGTGTGGCCATCACCTGCCCCTCCATGCTTAAGGGTATTCCGTTAAAGGAATCCGGGGGTGTTGTTCTAGTCTGAAGCCCAGCTGGGGGGCTAAGGCCTTGACACGACCTCGACGGGAACACCAGGGGGAGCTTGAGTTGGTCCGCATTGACAGGGCTCCCTCTACCAGTGGCTTACCCTTGCTGGGGACTTCCTGCACAATGGGCAGGAGTCAGATATAGTCAGGTCCAATCAATGCCTAAGCCAATACCGCTCACATTCTGTAATTTCAATAAAGTTGTGGCCAAAATTTGCCCAATAACATAAACCTAATATACGTGTCCTTGTGTGATTTATTTCCAATGAGGGGGCGGCTGCGGGGTCTCGACACGCAATGTGAGGACAAATGCAAGCTGATCAAACACGAAAAGGGTGTGATTTCAGGCGTTTGTGACCTGGAGGAGTCCTGAGGATCCCAAACAGAGAAATGAGGAGCTGCATTGAGGCTCCCACTCCCGGCTTATATACTTACATTCCAGCCTGCAGGGACGTGATGACGATTTTCCAAGATGTTGTGCCATAGAAAATGCGGCCAGAGTTAAAATCCATCGCCTCCGTCATTCAAGGTCTATATGACCTTTCCAAATTTCAGCACATCTTGCAGCTATCGCCCTTAACAACGAGGCCACGAGGCCATTACAAAGGAGGACAAAGTCTGGACTGAGGAAGAGTTCTAATGAGACTCTCACAAGCCTCACCCTGGTCATTAATCTTAGACCAAGTGACATTTGTTTCGGATGTATCGATGGCCCCTTTCCAGCATCCATTAGACTCATCTGCTACAAGCTGCTTCACTTCATTCACATTGTCCCTGATCTAGCATCATCACCACCATCCCCACCATCCATGAATTTGCTGAACACTGGGACACAAAAATTTAAACACCCACAGTAAATATCTCCTGTCCTAAGACCAAGCTTATTTCCACTACTTACATCTTGCCCTCATGCTACAAACGTGCTCCAAAGATGGATATGAGGGTGGAAATGCTGGAAGTACTTTTGCTCCTTGGACAGGATCTATTTATTGTGGCCATCTAAACATTTATGCTGTTGGGCTGAAAACTCCTATCGGCATCTTCCAGCACAGCTGGCTGGGAATGACAAGAGTTGTGGTCCAACAAAATCATCTGGTGGGCACTAGGTGGGTCAAAGCTGCTTCTTGAAGAAGTCCTCTGCCGGAGGGCTGTGCAGTCCAAGACTGGCTGAAAGATAAAGAACCATCAGGAGTTACCCATCTGGATAGCAGAAGGAGCAAGGCACACAGCTCACCTGATCACAGCCTTCCCCACTAAGGTGAGATGCATTTCTGCTTAAGTAATACAGTGGCACATCGGAAGTGGAATGGAATCCGTTCTGGAAGTCCATTCGACTTCCAAAATGTTTGGAAACCAAGGTGCTGCTTCTGATTGGCTGCAGGAAGCCAAGGGCACAAGGAGAAGGGGACAACAGAGGACGAGATGGTTGGACAGTGTTCTCAAAGCTACTAACATTAGTTTGACCAAACTGCCAGAGGCAGTGGAAGACAGGAGTGCCTGGTGTGCTCTGGTCATAGCTGTCAACTTTCAGATTTGAAAATAAGGGACCAGCAGCCTCACCTGTCCTGGGGACAGTCTACAGGATATCTAACAATCCGGGATAGCAGTGGGAAGCAGCGGGAAATGGTGCTGGAATAAGGGAATTTCCTGCAAAAAAAAAGGGAAGGTTGATAGCTATGGCTCTGGTCCATGGGGTCACAAAGAGTTGGACACGACTAAATGACTAAACAACAAGTAACTGAAGTACCTTTTTAAGCCTGCCTGAGCAAAGCTGCTGTGTCTGTTACTCTTCAACAAGTATTCTAAGTGAGTAAATGTTATTTTTACCTTTTATGAGATTTGTGTGTTCTTTGTTTTACGGGGGAGAAAAGAGGGAAATGCCAGGAGAATCCAGTCTTCCTTAAAGCATCCTGGATTACTTAAACTAAAAGTCTAAAACTAGCCTGTCTAAGCTTCCTTTTTCAGCTGCAAATGGATGCACACTGCTGAACTCACAAACGTGAGGAAGGAAGAATAATATCTAATAAATGTATCGTTTCCTAGCATCTATACACACCCCTACAAATCATCACTTTGAAAAGACTTTGGCTAATCAAAAATAAGAAGAAGCTTTGACCTTCTGGCTGGTGACTGTCAGCACGAGACCCACAAAGCTTTCCTGGGGAGACTGTGCCACGTGGTAGGTGCCTCTACTAAAAAGTCGCTGCTTGGTGAGTTTGATTTCATGCACAGGAAACTGAGCCTTTCCAAAAGGCCTATGGGAATGGGGTGGTTCATAAGGAATAGCTGCTCCCCAAAGTACACTGCTGTGTTTTCAATGGTTTCCTAATAAATCCCAGTATAAAATCTTTCATTGCTATGGTGCACCAAACAGTCTTTTCGGTGAGAGGGTTTAGCTTTAAAAGAAACCCAAAAAGCCCTCTCTTCCTCTTATGTACTGAGTTGAATGGGATCCAAATGGCAGCAGTCTGATTGGTCCTAGAACAATAGGATTCAGAATGCAGCAGTCTGGTTGGTCTTAGAGCAATAGGATTCAGAATGCAGCAGTCTGACTGGTCCTAGAACAATAGGATCCAGAATGCAGCAGTCTGATTGGTCCTAGAACAATAGGATCCAGAATGCAGCAGTCTGACTGGTCCTAGAACAATAGGATCCAGAATGCAGCAGTCTGATTGGTCCTAGAACAATAGGATCCAGAATGCAGCAGTCTGATTGGTCCTAGAACAATAGGATCCAGAATGCAGCAGTCTTTCAACTCCAGGTGGAAGTGAATCTGCAACTGATTGGCCTACAGGAGAATCCTGGAATTAGCCAATCATGTGGGGCCCATTGTGTAAATAATGTATATAAAGCAGACATTTCGGGGGAACTTCCATTCCTCCTCACCACTATGAACTGAATAAAGAGCATGAAATCCACACTCGACTCTGAGCATATTTCACTTCCCATTTGGAATCCCCTCCATATCTCTCTTCCCCTTCCATTTTCTCAATTTCGGAAGCAACCCATTCCCCCCCCCCCAAACTTCTGGATTGCTGCTCAGGGATGGTTTGAAGCCACCTTCAGCTCATTAACAAACAAACAGGAAGCCAGGAAGATTCCTCTCCCTGTTTGCACCCCAGACCCAGCGAAAAGAAAAAGAAAAAAAAGCCACTTCATTTGGAATTGGGGGTGGGGGCAGATGTTTTAAAACCCCATTTGTCTTTGTGACACAGAGGAGACGAGCTGGGAGATTCTATGCATACGTTTCATTTCCATTGGCCTTTGACCTCCGGTGGCCTTTGGCCTGGGTCTTTCATCAAGCTTGAAGGATGCTGCACAGAGAGGTTTCGGTGCTGCTGCCTCAGTAGGCAGAGTTTGTGAGGCTCGCTGCCCCAGATGCCTGGAACATGCCCCCCCCCCATAACACCTATGCAAGGTAGTCGCTCCCTGGCTCTCCTCCTTCAAAGCTAAACTCAGAACCACCCTCACTGGTGAAGCCTTTGCTTATCCCCTCAGCCCTGGCCAAAACGGCTGGTCCACGTTTTGGTTTGTTCCATGATTTCTAAGCACAGATAAACCTGCTGTCTATTACTGAATCAGAACAAACATCGACTGGGTTTGCTGCAGTTTGACGTTTGTTCCAATTCTGCAGTGAACAGTGGGTTTTCCCAGGAAAAGCAGTGGGAGGAAAGAAAAACCTCTCTGACTTGTGCCTAGAAATTACGGAACCAAAAAGCTCACCAGGTAGTTTATTCCATTTCCCTGACGTTTCCATGAAGGTTAATTTCCACATTATATTTGAGCTTAATCATGATGCACAAGCAGCTTCCAGAAAGCTAATGGAATATAGCATGTATTTAGCTCTCATTTCTGCATAATTTGATTAAAGACGCAGGGATAGTCTGGGAGTCTGGAGGTCCCCGACTCTATGTTTCATAACCCATTAAAAACCATCTGCAAGCAGAGTTGTAGCTACTCTTCCAACACTTCAGTCACATTCACACCACAGAATCATAGTGAGGTGCTAGTGGATAGCACCACCACCTTTTGTGCTGGAAGGCTGCAATGGAACTGCTCCTGTCGCCTTTCAACCCAATAACCATACATTTCTGCTGCTTGCCATTATGGCCAGCCTTGTTGAATTTTGCAATCATCAAGTGTCAGATCGGATTAGGTACTCTGCTTCTGAGCATCTCCAACATCCTGTGCCTCTGAGGAAGACTTAGAAATTCTGCAGGAGACAGATGTGGGATCATCTCTGCCCACAATGGTTTCCCCGTAATCTCTGGTACTTAAAAGGGATCATCTTAATCTCCTAGCATTTATATCCCTCTCGCAAAAGATGGCAACCAACATTAGCCAGTCTAGCCTGGGGTTATTATTCTGTCCCTCCGTATGCATATAAAATCTCTTTCTTCTTTTAAGGGCCCCCTCAAAAATTGTGCGCCCGAGAACCATAGCCCCCGGGCACACAGGACCCAAGCTACACCCCTGCACCCACTGACACAAATTCTGCTGTTGTCACCATTTCTGTAAGCCCACCCAGACCCATCAGTGGGGAACATCAGAGCACCCCTTCAGCCCTGGAGATTGCTTGGACTTGCCTTTTCCCAACAACCAGAAGTTTTGAGCTGCTTCTGTTAGACATCACCATCATCATCATCACTTTTTAAATTTGTATACCATCTTTCTATCTTGCAATACTCAAGGTATTGCACTCTTTACATGCTGAAGAAACAAAGAATGTACACCTTATAACAATCTAACGCAATACAAAAATGTGATAACAAAACCTAACATTAAAATAAGCAACCTGCATCAAATAAAGTAACATTCAACAATCATTAGAATAGTATTGAATAATAGTATCAGCATCTAAAAATTAAAGTTAAATTAAATTAAACAGGCAGCCCTGTTTAGGGAAGCTTTTAATGTTTGATGGATTACTGTATTTTAATATTTTGTTGGAAGCTGCCCAGGGTGGCTGGGGAAGCCCAGCCAGATGGGCGGGGTATAAATAAATTTATTTTATTATTATTATTATTATTATTATTATTATTATTATTATTATTATTTATTATTTATACCCCGCCCATCTGGCTGGGTTTCTCCAGCCACTCTGGGCGGCTTCCAAAAGAATATTAAAATACTGTGATACATCAAACATTAAAAGCTTCCCTAAACAGGGCTGCCTCCTTCTTCTTCTTCTTCTTCTTCTTCTTCTTCTTATTATTATTATTATTATTATTATTATTATTATTAAACAGAAATTCACTCTTTAACAATTACAATAAATAATTTCTAACACATGGAAACTAATCCTCAGCTGGGAGAACAGCAGAATTCAAAAGAGCTAAAAGCAGGTGCCGTTTCATAAAAGTGAAGCATCTCTTCACGTGAATCTGTTCTAATGCAACTTGTTGTAAGCTCCCTCTTGCACCCACCTTCCGCATCTGGACTGTACAGATGTGAAGAAACGTTCCCCTGAATGCATATAGTGGGGTGGCAAGGTCGCATAGGCTGGCGCCAACTCATACTGAAGCATCCAGCATAACTTCTGGAAGATCCTACAATGTGTACACACTGTGCACCTGTTCAGATTTAAAGTCTTCACCACTGCCTAACGGTTGTATCCAGTGCTAACCTTACTCAGAGTTAACTCACGGGAGTTAAATGGACATGACTCACTTAGGCCCCGAGGGACATGGGTGGCACTGGGGATTAAACCACAGAGCCTAGGACTTGCCGATCAGAAGGTCGGCAGTTCGAATCCCTGCGACGGGGTGAGCTCCTGTTGCTCCATCCCTGCTCCTGCAACCTAGCAGTTCGAAAGCACGTCAAAGTGCAAGTAGATAAATAGATACCACTCCGGCGGGAAGGTAAACGGCGTTTCCGTGCGCTGCTCTGGTTTGCCAGAAGTGGCTTAGTCATGCTGGCCACATGACCCGGAAGCTGTACGCTGGCTCCCTCGGCCAGTAAAGCGAGATGAGCGCCGCAACCCCAGAGTTGGCCACGACTGGACCTAATGGTCAGGGGTCCCTTTACCTTTACACTTAGGCCAACTAATTTCAGTGGGTCCACCCTGAGTATCTGAACTTGAATTGGAAAAATGAGAAACCAAATGGACAGATTCACACATCCCCTCCACACAAGTCAAAGTGCTTAGCATCTGTCAAATTATTTTGGCACTAGGAACAGAAAAACCCACAAGCTGCTCTCCCCTTCCCTGGCAGGAAAAAGCACAAAGGTAACAAATCAACTAATGAATTATATTTCTGCCCTTTTAGGATACCCAAAATCTGCTGCCTGAGGCAACCACCTTACTTTGCCTAACAGCAGGGCTGGCCTGCTCACCTTCTCCACATCGCTCCCTCTCCTTGCCTCCAATGTAAGTTATCTTGAAATCCCTGGGTGATTTGCTGGGTGCAAACCTGACAAACAAACAGCATTGATGTGAAACGCTACGAGCACTTTGCAAAAGCAAGAAAAAGTTGGTGAGATCCCTTTCTCTTTGCCGTCCGTTTCTCTCCACACACACCCTCCCAAAAATGGGTTTACATAAATCCCGTTTGCTTTGTTTAATTAAAGAACAGACATCAGCTATAAATGATTACGCACAACATATGACCTGACAGAGGAGGAGATAAAACTCAGGCTGTTTGTCATGAATCACAAAAGCGCTGATGTGCCCCCTCCTTAAAGTCTTTCTTTTGTCTACTTTATTAATCAATGCAAACTGTTATGTCAGGGCAATTCTTACGAAGCAGGAAGTAGTATGAATTGCGGTTCGGTTAATCACGTCGGAGCAGAAGACTTCCTTCGTAATTTCTTTAATTACGCTGCAAACTAATCAAAGTTGGTAAGGGCAGAAAGATCCAGCCTGTTCCTATGGATTAAGACGGCAGGGGTGCCGACTCATTCCAGGGATTTGATCCTTTATTTCCCAGTAATTTGTTTCAAGTCGAACTCGGGGAACAAAAACCCAAAGCCAGGGAGCAGATGGTGAGGGTAATACGCCGCTTTCTGTACCTCTATAAAATTAAATCAAGGCAGTTAAGTCCTCTTATCAAAAGGGAATCACTCCAGGAACTTATCGCCATTGATTGAAAACAGCTGAAATAACACATATTCAGCCAGGTAAGACCGCTGGCCTTGTTGTTGTAACCTGGCCTGGGACCTTATGGCAAAGTGTGGGTAAGAAATCTAATAACTTAATAAATATTGAGGACCTTCTTCAATTGCCAAAGCATATTAACTAAGTTGCATGGAGGTCCCCCCTTTTTTTGCCCGTTTTTTTCAAAAAAAATTATTAACCTTTTCACAAATACTACATAGAAAAAAGAAAACAGACAAAAAGAAAACACAGAGACTAAAAGAAAAACAAAAAATTTAAACACATATCACTTGAAAACCCCAATTTAGCTTACATTGTTGATTGACTTCCTCAATAACCTCCCTTCTGAATTTCATTGTATCTGCATATAACAGCTCTCCAATATCATTCTTCAACTAAAATTATTTCCAGCAATTAACTATCTTCTTCTCTTTTCTTAATATTCTAAATCCGACTTACTTACAATTGAATCTTATTTTAATCCTAGGCCTGTTTGGTACTTTCACGTGACTTCTAATTATTTATATTACAATATTTAGTTAAATAATCCTTAAATTTCTTCCAATCTTCTTGATATTCCTCTTCTTTCTGGTCGTGGATTCTTCCAGTCAGGTCGGCTAGCTCCAAAAAGTCCAACATCTTCATCTGCCATTCTTCCACCGCTGGAATTTCTTGGGATTTCCAATTTTTGGCTAACAGCAGTCTTGCCACTGTGGTGGCATACAAAAATCGTCTAACATCGTTTTTGGGCAATTCAGTTCCTATTATTCCAAGTAGAAAGACCTCAGGTTTCTTAGTAGATGTATTTTTCAACATTTTTTTCAATTCATTATAAATCTTTTCCCAGAAGTCTTTCACCTTGGCACACGTCCACCACATATGAAAAAAGGTACCTTCTTTTTCTCTACATTTTCAACATATATCATCATTCATGTGGTAAATCTTTGCCAATTTTACTGGGGTTAAGTACCATCTATACATCATTTTCATGATGTTTTCTTTTAATACAGTACATGCCGTAAACTTAACCCCTTTCTTCCATAACCTTTCCCAATCTTCCAACATTATACTGTGTCCAACATCTCTTTTTTGCCTGTTTTCTTGCTGCACTTGGTAGATCTCCCATAAAGCACCTCTAGTTTCATTTCCTTATTTAGTTCCCCTGCTTAATTTGTCACTGTAACCAGAGTGATATCTTTTTCCAAAGATCCTTAATAGTTTCATAAAGAGCCGAGCTTGGAGATCAATTGAACAATGCCTATTAAGTATGGAGGATAAGATTTGAATAGGGACATGGAAACGAAGCCTTCGTATCAAAGGACTGAAGGCTGTTGCTTTCATCCAGGGTGACACCCAGAACAATAATTACTTCCACCAAGCTGTACAATGGAGGAGTTAAAATATCAAGAGTGGAAAAACCTGGGTTTGGTTTTTCTGGCAAAGGACCATGTGGCCCACAGAAAGCGTATTCCGTGCAAAGATGAGCATAAAGAGTCACAAAGTTTTAATTACCAATGCCTGCAAACTTAATATGAAGTGAAGGGATTGGTTTCAAGTTTTCTCTTGGGTTGAGGTTGCTCTCTTTGTTATAAACAGGGGGCCGGGGGGCGGGCACTGTGAACAATTCGAGGAAATTATTCCATGTTATTTTAACGTTCAGACAGGATGGTGAATCTGTGGATGTCCAGATATCGTTCGACTCCGCTTCCCATCACTCCCATCCAGCATGGCCAACAGTCAAGGATGATAGGATTTGTAGTGCAGCAGCATCTGGAATTTAGCCGTCCCTGGCATATGGTATACATCTCACGGCCCAAAGAAAGATACATTGGGTATGCTCAAGGAAGGGGGTGGTGCTGTGGTCTAAACCACTGAGCCTCTTGGGCTTGCCGATCAGAAGGTCAGCGGTTCAAATCCCTGCGACAGAGTGAGCTCCCGTTGCTCTGTCCCAGCTCCTGCCAACCTAGCAGTTTGAAAGCACACCAGTGCAAGTAGATAAATAGGTACCACTGTGGCAGGAAGGTAAATGGCAACACCAAAACTTGCCCAGTAACCCAACTGCCCAATCACTGCGGATGGTCATCCATACTAACCCGCCTAGCAACAGGGGTGGCCTGTCAGACCCCACCACAACACGTGCTCTCTATGAAAGAGAACACACTTTGCAAAAAAAGACAAATCAGCAGCACCTATCCCACAATAAACATCCACCTGGAAGCATTTTGACATTATTGATTAGTGTTTTCTCTACTTAAAGAATAAATAGAATGATATGCAATAAACATAGCCTGGCACCAAATGTTCATCTGTTTACAAACTGAAATGCGTAATAAACACCTCACATGTGGCTAAGGATGGGTATCAGTTTTGGTTTCTCTCTGTTTCTTATTTTTCAATCTTAAATTCATTTCTACATCTATTTTTTTTAAGTCCTCAAGAGAATTCATTGGTATTTCATTGATCATTTTTCCTTATATATATATATTTTTGTGCGCAATTTTGCGTAATACATTCCATTCCATTTCCCCATATATTTTCTAATGTTCTTTCAGCTAATATATACATTTCTATGTGCAGCCTCCTGTAATTTACACATTTTGGGGGACATGTGATTTGGGGGGAGAACTGCAGCCCAAAATTCAGTAGAAGTGTGGATTTCAAAAGCTTCATCTCAATTTGCGCATTTTGGGGGGCAGCATGAATTAGCTAGTTTTGCATTAAAAGATGAACGAAACTGAATTCCTCCCCATGTTCCTACAGTTGATACATAGGTTTGGCACTGAAATTAAGAAGGCCTTGTTGATACCTACATCCATATACTCTTAAAATGCAAGAAAACTATTCCACAATATCCATTTTTCCAGATATTCCCGGGCCACAGCCACACAAAAAATCACCTTTTGATAAATGCCTTTTTAAAAAAACACCTTTCCACGTGATACTGAAAGAGCTCTAAGAATACCACCAATAATAAAGGTTGGCTCCAGAGAGAATATAAGGTCATCTGGAGAGAATCTATATAGGGTGCTTCTGTGGTTATTACCTTGAGACTCAAATAAATGTCACTGCATGATGGCAGCTGAACACTTGAGAGCTTTTTGCAAACAAAACAAAAAAAGTAAACACCCATTTGCAGCAAAACGTGGTGTCAGAATACCAGCTGTCAGGCTGCCGAGGGTCTAATATTACCAGCAGCGCAATTTTTTGCTTTCCGTTGAATTTTGCTTTCTTGCCCAAAGTATCGTTGATTGAATGCAAGGCAGTTCCACAGTTCTCAGGGTGGAGAGCCTAAGAATATAAGATGTGAGACTAGAATAACATTTGTGCACAGGCACAGATGAAAATCGAACGTGTTTCGAGACTTTCGATGCCCTGTTCTTTTTTTAATATAATTTTTTATTAATTTTTCAACATATCATTTTCAACAGCAGTTAAACATACTTTCATATCTTATACCTTTTTTTTTACTTCCGTCAATCACATCTGAAAATTTTCCAATCTATTCACTTAATATACATTTCTTACTTCCACTATTACATTAAAATCTTATAACAAATATCTTTATTCTTTTTGTACTTTGCAGTGTTTCCTTCCTGTAGTTCTACTAGCGTAATTTGTTGATTACAGTTGTTCTTCAAATAATCCATATGGTTTTCCCAGTAGTGATGTATGGAAGTGAGAGCTGGACCATAAAGAAGGCTGATCACCAAAGAATTGATCCTTTTGAATTATGGTGCTGGAGGAGACTCTTGAGAGTCCCATGGACTGCAAGAAGATCAAACCTCTCCATTCTGAAGGAAATCAGCCCTGAGTGCTCACTCGAAGGACAGATCGTGAAGCTGAGGCTCCAATACTTTGGCCACCTCATGAGAAGAGAAGACTCCCTGTAAAAGACCCTGATGTTGGGAAAGATGGAGGGCACAATGAGAAGGGGACGACAGAGGACGAGATGGTTGGATAGTGTTCTCGAAGCTACCAGCATGAGTTTGACCGAACTGTGGGAGGCAGTGGAAGACAGGAGTGCCTGGCATGCTCTGGTCCATGGGGTCACGAAGAGTCGGACACGACTAAACAACAATAAAAATTTCTTCCAATCTTCTGTGAATCTCTGGTCCCACAGATTTCGAATCCTTCTTGTCATTTTATCTAATTCTGCGTAGTCCATTAATTTTGTTTGCCATTGTTCTTTCGTCGGAATCGATGCCCTGTTCACACCATCAAGCAATTTTGTTCTGCTCTCCTTCCTTGGAGGTTTTTGAGCAGAGGTTGGATGGTCGTCTGTTGTGGATGCTTTAGCTGAGATTCCTGCATTGCAGAGGGTTGATCTAGATGATCCTTAGGGTCCCTTCCAACTCTACAATTCTATGATTCTCTTATTCTACTTGGCAGGAGAGCCAACTTGGGCTCCAGGTTATGGGTGCCCAGGCATGTAATGTCATGGCGGCACATTGCAGCGTCTCACAAGGCCTCGGACGTGACTTCTGGTGCTTCTTGAGGCAGCAGAAGTTGCGTCGGGGGTCCTGTGGTGTGGGTGCTGAGACCCACAACAAAAAAAATTCTGGGTGCTCAGGCACACCCCACCCCCACACCCCACCCCACACCCTGTTGATGCCACTGCGGGATGAAGCACTTCCTATTTTCTGTCCTGAGATTTCCAACATCCAGCCTTATGCAAGAAGGAGAGAGAGATAAAACTTATCCCTGTCCACTCTCTCTGCACATTGCACTATTTCACACACCTTTGCCATGTCCCCTTTCACACACCTTTTCTCGAAACTAAAAATCCACAATTGCTGTTACCTTTCCTCATAGTACAACTCATGCAACACTTTGGCAACTAATATACACACAACAGTGACCAAAATGATTATACATTCTTTATCAAGCTTCTGAGAAAAATGCAAAACCTTGTACAAAGCCACAGAGACTTGCGAACTACCCAACCTAAGATGAACTTATAATATCTGATTTCAATGGATTTTTGAGGTGCTTAACTCAGTCTTTTGTTTTCTTTATCTTTTTAGGTAAGTTCATGAAGATACCAACAAAAGGCAAGTTCGGTGGTGTTCACAATTCCAAGAGATGCTAGTGAAGTTGTAGATGGATGCTAATGAAGTTGTAGACAGGGTGCCAGCGTTTTGCACCTGTTTTGCCCTGGCATTCCAAGTAATCAAGAGGTCGCTATTTGCTATTTGCTATTGCCTTTCCTCATAGCAGAATCATTTTGGTGGCCCTTTTCTGAAACTTTTCCAGTTCAAAAATATGCTATTTTTCCCAGGGGTTTTCTTCAGCCGGGACTTGACGGAACTGAATTCCGACATCTCTCGGATGGGCACCATTGCCATTCTAAGAGAATGGAGAATTATGGAATTTTCCCCCATCCTTAGTATCTATATAGATCCTCAGGAGGGACTCATTCTTCCACCCCTCCATCTAGGCCAGCGGTTCTCAACCTGTGAGTCCACAGATGTTGTTGAACTACAACTCCCATCACCCCTAACTAGCAAGGCCAGAGCTCAGGGATGATGAGAGTTGTAGTACAACAACATCTGGGGAACCACAGGTTGAGAACCACTGATCTAGGCTGTGGTAAATTTACGTGTCACAACAGCAGTCAGCATCTCAGAAGACGGAGGAGGAGGAGAGGATAGAGGGTGAAGAAAGAGCTGTGAGTGGAGTGGGCTCCTTGACCCATCCTTTGGACCCCCTGGGAAGCTCCACAAATCTGCTACCCCTGCAACTGAGTGTGGAGAGTGCAGCTGAATGGGACACAGCTATAGGCAGCCTGAAGGTGTGCCATCTACCTTGGGTCTGCCCAATAAAAAGCAAGCCTAGCTTTCTTGGGCTCCATGATCACTGCAGATGGTGGCAGCAGTCATGGAATTAAAAGACACCTGCTTCTTGGGAGAAAAGCAATGACAAACCTAGACAGCATCTTAAAAAGCAGAGACATCACCTTGCCAACAAAGGTTCGTATAGTTAAAGCCATGGTTTTCCCAGTAGTGATGAATGGAAGTGAGAGCTGGATCATAAAGAAGGCTGATCGCCGAAGAATTGATGCTTTTGAATTATGGTGCTGGAGGAGACTCTTGAGAGTCCCGTGGACTGCAAGAAGATCAAACCTATCCATTCTGAAGGAAATCAGCCCTGAGTGTTCACTGGAAGGACAGTTCGTGAAGCTGAGGCTCCAATACTTTGGCCACCTCATGAGAAGAGAAGACTCCCTGGAAAAGACCCTTGTTGGAAAACATTGAGGGCACAAGGAGAAGGGAATGACAGAGGACGAGATGGTTGGACAGTGTTCTCGAAGCTACCAACATGAGTTTGACAAAACTGTGGGAGGCAGTGGAAGGCAGGAGTGCCTGGCGTTCTCTGGTCCAGGGGGTCACAAAGAGTCAGACAAGACTAAACAACTAAACAACAATAAGAGTGAGAGTCTAGGGAGATGTCCGCTCTTTCCAGGACCTCCTCTTGTTGTGAGACTTTTGTGGGTGAACTGAGAGTTTGTTTGAACCCTAGGTGAGAAGGAGGGTGTGTCAGAAAGAAAATGAATTGCTGTTGATTTACATATATTAGTAACTTTCTTTTAACCTAACATTTTTATTGGTAACTCAGTATTTTTCTAACATTTGTTAGAAAGTTGTGTGTTGTTGCTTCAGTTTTCTACTCACCGCTTACAGATGTTTTAAATATACTGAGTGATATAGATATTAAATAATCAGTCAAGCAATCCATTGTGAGATCTGTCATAGAATCATAGAGTTGAGGAGCACCCAACATGCTCGAACTCACAACCCTGAGATTAACAGCCTCATGCTTTACCAACTGAGCCATTTAGTCTGGTTTCTTAGCCAGTTCCTTGTCAACAATAGGACCTCTCTTCTTATCCAATCTCTGATAAGCTGACTCAGGAGCCTTTGGTGAGAGACTTCATCAAAAGCCTTTTGAAAGTCTGAATACACAATGTCAACTGATATTACAGTGGACCCTCTGGATATGAACTTAATTCATTCTGGGGGTTTGTTTGCACCCTGAAAATAACGTAAGTAGAGGCTGCTTCTGCGCACGCATGTGGCGTGATTGAGCACTTCTGTGCATGCACGCACGACGAAACCCGGAAGTATACACTTCTGGGTTTGCCGTGGCCGTAACCCGAAGATTCCATATCCAAAGTATTGCTTAGGTACTGCTGTATTCTACGGTCTCTTTCTGTAAACTGCTCTGTGATTTTCAGATAAGACAGGTACATTATTGTTGTTGTTGTTTAGTCATTTAGTCATGTCCAACTCTTCATGACCCCATGGACCAGAGCATACCAGGCACTCCTGTCTTCCACTGCCTCCCACAGTTTGGTCAGACTCATGTTGGTAGCTTCGAGAACACTGTCCAACCATCTCGTCCTCTGCCGTTCCCTTCTCCTTGTGCCCTCAATCTTTCCCAGCATCAGGGTCTTTTCCAGGGAGTCTTCTGTTCTCATGAGGTGGCCAAAGTATTGGAGTCACAGCTTCAGGATCTGTCCTTCCATTGAGAACTCAGGGCTGATTTCCTTCAGAATGGATAGGTTTGATCTTCTTGCAGTCCATGGGACTCTCAAGAGTCTCCTAAAAGGTAAAGGTAGAGGTGCCCCTGCCCGTACGGGCCAGTCTTGACAGACTCTAGGGTTGTGCGCCCATCTCACTCAAGAGGCCGGGGGCCAGCGCTGTCCGCAGACACTTCCGGGTCACGTGGTCAGTGTGACAAGCTGCATCTGGCGAGCCAGCGCAGCACACGGAAATGCCGTTTACCTTCCCGCCAGTAAGTGGTCCCTATTTATCTACTTGCACCTGGGGTGCTTTCGAACTGCTAGGTTGCCAGGCGCTGGGACCGAGCAGTGGGAGCGCACCCCGCTGCGGGGATTCGAACCGCCGACCTTTCGATCGGCAAGCCCTAGGCGCTGAGGCTTTTACCCACAGCGCCACCCGCGTCCCTTCAAGAGTCTGCTACCACACCATAATTCAAAAGCATCCATTCTTCGGCGATCAGCCTTCTTTATGGTCCAGCTCTCACTTCCATACATCACTACTGGGAAAACCATAGCTTTCACTATACGGACCTTTGTTGGCAAGGTGATGTCTCTGCTTAATAAGATGCGGTCTAGGTTTGTCATTGCAAGAAAGTAAAATCTCTCACTGCCTCCATTTCTTCCCCTTCTATTTGCCAGGAGGTGATGGGACCAGTGGCTGTGATCTTTGGTTTTTTTGATGTTGAGCTTCAAACCATATTTTGCGCTCTCCTCTTTCACCCTCATTAAAAGGTTCTTTAATTCCTCCTCACTTTCTGCCATCAATGTTGTGTCATCTGCATATCTAAGACAGATACATGGATGTACACTATTATCATCATCTTTTCCCCCCCCTCTGCTGAATTCCTCTTCTAATCTTAGGAGCCTTTTTTTTTTTTTTTTTTTTTTGCTAATTCTCTCATTTCCCCCTCTTTGCATAAGGTGCCTGCTCCTTTTTTCGCCTGCATCATCACAAAACACCAGCACACATTTGTTGTTTATTGCCTCCGCTCTTGCCTCGCACCATTTTAAATGAATGCAGCTGTTGCAACTCTTCCATCGCCCTTGGGGAACTGGTCCACGGTGTAATATCTCCCACTGTCCTTTCCCTCCACTTCCTTTCACCCAAATTTCTCCTCCTTATTATACTCTTTTATCACCCTGGCTAATTTCTTTTCTCGTCTGTGTCACCTTTCCTGCTTCACTTTCAATTGTCGTTGTTTTTCCTGAGACAGACAGTAAATGCAAAGAGGGGAGGGTTTGCGAAACGTTATAGGCTTCAAAAGGGCAGATTTCACGTATTCCTCTACATCCGTAATTGCTTTCTTACAAGTGATCTGCGCTTTTACAGATGGACACTTTGCACCCCTGTTTTAAAACGCAGCCATGAGCTAAGACGCTTTTTGATAGATTGTATTTAATCAGGCCATGCAAAAGCGGAGAGGAGGGCAGAAACTGGGGGGCGGGGGGGAGAGAATTCAAAGATGTTTTGGAACAACTCATGTGTGATTTATCACAACCTTCTCCGGCTGTGCGAAGAACCAGGCTTTTTCTTCTTCTTGAAAGCAAAAACACTTGAGTTGAAACAGTTCAATCTGGCTGATTGTATCATCCCTGCAGCTGTGGCATCCCTAAGCTCTTAAATAAAATATTAGGGTGTGTTTTCATTGTTCGTTGGCTGTCATCGGCCCATCGTTCAGCTGACTGGGGTTAAAGGCTATGTAGATTAGCAGGGCAGCTGTTTAGCAATTGTCACCGTTCCTTGGTAACCCATGGACCAGCACCCTCCGTAGGTAGAGATCCTGGTTGCTAAGTGTTCAATTCAAGTAAAATGACCTCCTCCTTTTCAGTATTGACTCCAATGGCCCTTTTAGGACAGAATGCAAAACAACTTCTTGGGATATTTTGCTGCTAGCATCACAATGGGAAGAATGATGCAGACAGCAGCAAACACATGATTCCAACTCTTCTTATTTGTTGCAAAGCAGTTGCAAGGTGGGATTGAGATTAGGTAAATTAATCCTTCCCTGGCTCATTACCCTGAGACCTGTTCTTTCCATCCTTCTAAGAAGTTTCCCGGGGGAAGTTAGTGTCAGGTGCTCAGCCTACACTCGAGTAGGACCCTGGTAGAGACACATGCCCAACTGGCATGTTCTCTCCCTCCTGGTCAATCGTTCGGGAGCTTCAAAAGCTTTCTTTAGCCCGAACATCAACCAATGCCATCGGCACACTTAAGGATGTGCAGAGTCTTCGCAGTTGCGTAACAGACCTCAGCAACTCAGCATTTTGGCTAATCTACTTTATTTACATATAAACACACACAGAGCACTACAATATGACTCCCTCTCTCTCTAGCATCAGACAGCAAAGAGAAAGAACAAAGGACAATAGTCCCACTTCACGGAACACAGTAACACAAACATCCTGTCTCCGTCATTTCGCACTCTGTGGAGTCAAAACATATACCGTCACATGATAGACAACAATCCCATGACTGCAATCAAGGAGCAGGAATTCTAACGGTTAGTGATGGGAGGAAAAGACCTTTAAGGGGGAAATAGTGGATGTGGAAAGGTCTAAGTGCCTCCCCTCCCTGTCTCCACATCTCCGTAGCTCAGCAATGGAGAATCTGCTCTGCATGCAGAATGTCCCAGCTTCAGTCTCCAGGTAGCATTGAAATTATGGAGAGCCTTTGCCAGTCAGGGTTTCCCAAACTTGGGTCTACAGCTGTTGCTGGACTACAACTCCCACCATCCCCCGCTAGCAGGACCAGTGGTCAGGGATGATGGGAACTGTAATCCAAAAGCAGCTGGAGATCCAAGTCTGGGAAACCCTGTTGTAGACATTGCGGAGGAAGTGGGGCCAATGGTCTGGCTCAGACTAAGGCAGCTTCCAGTGTTCCCCTATAAATCTTTCCCCTCCTGCCATTACCGGCTCTTTGCATGGTAAACCCAAGTTTAGATTCCTTTTGCAGCCAGGATAAATGTCAGAGTGCAGTGAGTTTGCCTTTACAGTGTTCCAATTTACTTCCAATCAGCAGATTGCATCCTGGACCATTCTTTGCTGAGTGCATGCATGAAATCTCTAGCTTGGTTTCTTCATCTGCTTCAGCAGTCTTCAGTCATTCTCCTTGCATAGATCCTATGTGCATACCCTCTAATATTTTCATCTCCAAAATTGGGGCATTAGGAAGGACACGCACCTTCCGGCCAGATGCTCTGACAATTGTCGGCAGGGTGTCGCAGAGTATTGGATCAGAAGGCACGTGCCAGAGTGCTGGAACAAAAACCAGGACTTTCTGGGATCCAAGGAGAAGCTGGAATAGATTTCTGTGATCCAGGATGTCCTGCTTAAAACAGGGCACTTGGAGGATATGCTATGTATAGAGAAGCAGACAGCAGGATAATGCCACTGGGCCCACTCTTGCTGTCCATGGAGCCACAGGTCAATTCTGTGTCCAGGGCAGCTGTTTACCAGCTCCATCTGGTACGCAGGCTGGGACCCTACCTGCCCGCAGACTGTCTTGCCAGAGTGGTGCATGCTCGGGATATCTCCCACTTGGACTACTGCAATGTGCTCTACGTGGGGCTACCTTTGAAGGTGACCCGGAAACTACAACTAATCAGAATGCGGCAGCTAGACTGGTGACTGGGAGTGGCCGCCGAGACCATATAACACCGGTCTTGAAAGACCTACATTGGCTCCCAGTACGTTTCCGAGCACAATTCAAAGTGTTGGAGCTGACCTGTAAAGCCCTAAATGGCCTCGGTCCAGTATATCTGAAGGAGCATCTCCACCCCCATCGTTCTACCCGGACACTGAGGTCCAGCACCGAGGGCCTTCTGGCAGTTTCCTCCCTGCGAGAAGCCAAGTTACAGGGAACCAGGCAGAGGGCCTTCTCGGTAGTGGCGCCCGTCTTGTGGAACACCCTCCCACCAGATGTCAAAGAGAAAAACAGCTACCAGACTTTTAGAAGACATCTGAAGACAGCCCTGTTTAGGGAAGCTTTTAATGTTTGATGTATTACAGTATTTTAATATTTTGTTGGAAGCTGCCCAGAGTGGCTGGGGAAGCCCAGCCAGATGGGCGGGGTATAAATAAATTATTATTATTATTATTATTATTATTATTATTATTATTATTATTGCAATACCATGTGCTTTGCAGGCTCCACCTTCGACTTTTGCATGCGTAGGTTGTCTGCAAAAGGACTACTACTGTGTCTCTACACCCAAAGGGGAATCTCAGTCACCAGCGGAGAGCATTACCTATGAGGCAGGGGCAACATTGTGGGCCCACTCTTCATTCCCCTTGTGTTCATTGTTGGCATCAAATATTATATAGAGACAGGCCAGCCTTCTCTCTTACTGAGGACAGTTCCAGAAAATGGATGCTACGACAGAGAAGGCCCCGTCCGGCACCCTCTCTAATGCTGACCGCAGCTCAAAGGCAGAACATGCAAAACAGATTCTCCAGATGATCTCGATGAAGGGAGAGTTTGCATCTTTGAGAAAGCACTTCGGAGGACAGGAGTTTGCGAAGGGAGTGAGCTGAAGCGAGAGCAATTGCTTCCCAAGACATCAACAGCAGCAAAGTCATTCCTCCCCCAAAGTCTAGGGGAAATTCTGTGCTTTGGTTAGAGACGTCCCAGATGTCTTTGTGACAACTGCTTACTAAGCTCATCACCGAAGCTCTCTCTAACCTTGACGGCCTTGCGGAGGTCACTCTGCCACAGCTATGAACTCCCCTTCAGCCATCTCCCTGCCCCCACCTCCTCCCACTATATTTAGATCTCTAGGATCCTGCTCTCAGCTCAGCAGAATCGGTGCAGGTTGTTGTTGTTTTATGCGTGCCTCTGCTCAAGACGTTTGACAGATGCCAGCCAATATGGCAAAGCGCATGGATGACTAAGTTCTGCATTCATGGAGGCCACTGGATTCTCCAGACAGTCCTAGACTGTGGGCTGGGTGTATACTTTGTGACACAAATTGCCTTCCTGCACATCAGGCAGAAGACAGCTCTGGAACTCTCCTCCCTGACTTGCTAGATTTCCATGTGCAGCAAATTTTAGAGATGCAGGAGCATGCCAACATGTGCTGTGACATGGTACTTTTTTATTATTACCGTTTTTTCGCTCCATTAGACACACCTGACCATAAGATGCATCTAGTTTTTAGAGGAGGAAAACAAGAAAAAAAATATTCTGAACTTAACAGTGGATGCATGATTTTTGTGGTTCATGCTGTGGCCACAGACATGATATGTGATTTGACAGTGAGTTTGGGGTAGCCCAATGCAAAAATCCTGAGAATCCATGTGGATCCGTGCTTTGTAACCACGTTTTTGCGCCATTGCGGCCCCACGAAACAGTGGATGTGTGATTTTTGTGTGTGCAGGATAGCCATGGACATGCTCTGTGATCTGATGGTGAATTTGGGGTGACCCAATGCAAAAATCCTGAGGATCCATGTGCTTTTACCTCCCCCATCCCAGGCAGCCTCCTTTATCACTAGCATCCCTTATCTCCCTCCTGATCGCTTGCCGATCAGCTGCTCAGTGGCTTCGTTTCAACTCCCCCTTCCCTTTTGTTTGCCTTAGTGTCTTTTCCTTAGCTGGAGCAGTTTTTTGCTCCTCCTTTTCTTCTAATTTCTCTCCCCATTGCTTGTTTTAGTATTCCTGTCTCCTCTCCTTGCAAGTTCGCTTTCTTTACCTCCCCCCCCTTCCCCCAGCAGCCACTTTTACCTGCAGCCTTATCTCCCTCCCAATCACTTGCCGATCAGCTGCTCAGCGGCTTTGTTTCAACACCCCTTCCCTCTTTCTATATATATAAAAAAGCACAATCTGCTTTTTGCCCCTGGGCAATTCGATTCCAGGGACCATGCATTCGCTCAATAAGATGCACAGACATTTCCCCTTACTTTTTATGAGGGGAGAAGTGTGACTTGTGGAGCAAAAAATACGGTATTTCTTTCCTTCTTTGAATGGCTGAAATGGATATCAGAGACAGTCCTAGATTTACAGAAGCTGTCCTGGTTTCTGATTAGACGTCCCTATTTTCATCAGAGAAATGTTGGAGGGTATGGAGTTATGCGACCCCTGAGACAAGGAAATAAGTGACTGTGCCACCTTTAGAAGACATCTGCAGGCAGTCCTGTATAAGGAAGCTTTTTAAAAAAATGTTTAGTGTTTTATTATGTTTTTATACATGTTGGAAGCCACCCAGAGTTGCTGGGGACAATCCAGTCAGATGGGTGGGGTATAAATAATAAAATTGTTGTTGTTCTTGTTGAATGGGATGTCCCTATTTTCATCGGAGAAATGTTAGAGGGTATGCTATTCCCTCTGATGTGAATGCAACAGAGCTGGATAGTTTGACAGTGACCCTCCTACCAAGGCTGCATCTACACAGCTATAAAAAAACGCTCTGGAAATGCTCTGGAAAAATCCATTTTTAAAGCTCACAATGGAAAATTTCATAGGGTTCCGATTTCAGCTCTACAGAGCCATCTAGTGTCACAGTGTTATAACACATTTATAATGTTTTGTTTCATTTTTTTAACTAATGTAGCTGGGTCCCTAGTATGATGTTGTATTTAAGAGCGCTACACTATGGTCAGGGAGACTGAACTCCAAAGCACTTGGTTTGCCATGAAACACAGGACACATCCACGCTATGTATTTAAAACACTTCTTTGCCACTTCTATATGAAAAGCTACAGCACCTCCCAGAAATGTTTTCATAACACTGGTGAAAATTGGGCAGGTGGTTGACTACTTCTTGGCTGCCAATTTTCACATGTGCAATTTCCCATAAGCTAAAAGCTACTTCCAGATTGTCACTACTCTTCCAGTGAGATTCATTCGCACACTGGCACATTCAGGTTGCACAATTAAAGTGGATTTCGTGCTCTTGCCCAACAAGCCCACTTTGGGGGGGGGGCTGGATCAGATTGTGTTTGCAATGAGGAAAGTGGGGAGAAATGCACTCAAAAGTGTGAGATAAGGACTGCTTGATCCAACGTCATATAACCTCCCAGCAAACCAGTCAGAATGAAGGCTCAATAAGCAGGACATTGTATAACTTCCCTCCCTGCAAATTTTTTCCAAACACTTACAGATGAATGCTGAAGGAAAGAGGTCCTCCAGAAACACTTTAATAAGCAAATTCTGGAGATTCAGACTCTCCTTTACTTTTGTTGTTGTTTAGTCGTTTAGTCGTGTCCGACTCTTCGTGACCCCATGGACCAGAGCACGCCAGGCACTCCTGTCTTCCACTGCCTCCAGCAGTTGGTCAAACTCATGTTTGTAGCTTCGAGAACACTGTCCAACCATCTCATCCTCTGTTGTCCCCTTCTCCTTGTGCCCTCCATCTTTCCCAACATCAGGGTCTTTTCCAGGGAGTCTTCTCTTCTCATGAGGTGACCAAAGTATTGGAGTCTCAGCTTCAGGATCTGTCCTTCCAGTGAGCACTCAGGGCTGATTTCCTTCAGAATGGAGAGGTTTGATCTTCTTGCAGTCCATGGGACTCTCAAGAGTCTCCTCCAGCACCATAATTCAAAAGTATCAATTCTTCGGCGACCAGCCTTCTTTATGGTCCAGCTCTCACTTCCGTACATCACTACTGGGAAAACCATAGCTTTAACTATACGAACCTTTGTTGGCAAGGTGATGTCTCTGCTTTTCTCCTATACTAGTAGTACTTTATATTTGAAATGCAGGACCTCATTAGTACCTGGAACCCCATGCACACAAGGAAAGGCTTTTGCAATGACCCCTTGGAGAGTCCAAAAGTGCAGGCACACCCCAAAGAGCAATTATACTCAATTTATTAAAATGAGCCTGAGTGCATCCTATACATCTACTCTCCACTGAAATCTGTGGTGCTTCTGACTGCGTAGCTTCAACTTTCAAATCACATGGAGCTTTAACGGAAGATCTACATCCGGTTGACGTTTAGCTTTCAATTAGAAATCCACACCACCTTGCAAAGAAGTGTTACAATTTTAACTGCAGGCATGAAGCTGCAACCCCATCAAAGGAAAGAAAAAGACGTACCCAACCTCTAGCTAATTATTTTCCTTCTTCTCTGGCTTCCGCTGGTAATCTATAACAAGCAAACCTGTAAACCTCATTGTGTGGACAGGCGGAGTCCCCCAAACCCTGGGCAGCCCCTGTGTGGAATAACGACTCAAGACAATGTGCTATGGGATTAAAATTGGCCACAACTTTATTATGTTTCAGATGTGGGTAGACCTTGGCTCAGGCATTGGGAGTTTATCCCTCCCAGTCCCCCGCCAGGGATCTGGGGAACATCAGGGTTATCCAGTGTGGCTGGCTCTGGAGAACACATGTTCAAGCAGAGAGAGCCCGCCCCCGTGGGGAGAGCAATGGCAACCTCTAGGCGTACGGCCAAAGCCTCCCCTCAAAACCCCTTTGACGGGGAACCCTGGTATCGGTGCCGCAAAGAGGAGAGGGCGTGGGTCACTGCTACACGCCCACCCTATTTAGGGAAGATAGACTAAAGGATTCCGCCTGACAATTCCCAGGTAAGATCCCCCCCTATTGTGTGGCCAGGTGGTCCCTCCCCCTACCTGGCAACGCCTCCCCAGGTGGGATTGGGCAACTGGCTGAGGTAGGCAGAGACCTCCAGGTATCCCACCTGGGGAAGGCCAAGCCAAGCCTGTGCTAATGGTGCCGCCTAGGGTCCAGGGGGCTGCGCGTGACCATGCAAAGGGCGCCCCCCATTTAATGTGGGGAGCGGTCATTGCCACCTCATTTGTTTGCCAGAGCAAGGAGGACTCACGAATTATCCCATTGCTCTGATAGATGACATCATTGATCCTGCTGGGGGGGGTGGAATACTGAAGCTGTGCTCCCTTGCATTCCTCCTGTACTAAACAACTTGTCACACACACACACACACAAAATAGCAAATAGTTTAAACTTCTGGTACAAGGAGAAAAGCATGTCCTTGATTTGAGTTACTGTGCAGTTTTATGACAATTGAATGGGGTCTGACCTTCATGATAGTTCTGAAAGGGGGGATAGCGTACCTGCAAAGGAAGTATAAGCTCGTCTCCAACATGTCTATGATGTATGCCAGGGAAGGGCTGTGGAGCTCAGTGAGTAGAGCATCGTCTGTGCATACAAAAGGGGAGGTTCACCAGGCGCCTTCATTATATATATTTTAGGCACCAGGCGAGAACTTTCCTCTTCAGCCAGACCTTTGGCAAATAAATCTTCTACATCCTTTTAAATGTGTCTGTGAGAAGGGGAGAGGTTATTGTTTTGTTGTTGTTGTTTAATTGTTTACTTGTGTTTTTACTTTGCATTTTATTCTGCGAACCGCCCTGAGGTCTTATGATGAAGGGCGGTACAGTGGTACCTCTGGTTGTGAACGGGATCTGTTCCGGAGCCCCAAGCGAAACATGCGCAGAATGCAACCCGTGTCTGCGGGTCGCAGCTTGTCACTTCTGCGCATGCGCGTGACATCATTTTGAGCATCTGCATATGCGTGAGCGGCGAAACCCAGAAGTAACCCTTTCCGGTACTTCCGGGTCACCGCAGGATGCAACCTGAAAAGATTTAACCCGAAGCGTCTTTTAAGGCAAAAACACTCAGGGAGGGGGCAGAGCATGACTGTGTCAGGGGTGTGACTTGGGGGGGGGAATCCCACAAGTCAAGTAGAGGGTGTTGGAAAATGCCCTGGGGGCGCATCTCCCTTCTCTTCCAGTGCGCTTCTAGCAACATACCAACTGGTATATGCACACTAAGCTTCTGGCATAACACAGCAAGAAGCGTGAGACATCGCAGAGCTAATCTACTATTTATTTACACACTATGTACAGACAAAAGCATAATGGCGTCCATTCTCTCCAGCTCTGAGAGAACAACAGGTAAATGTGAAAGTACATTACAAAGCACAGTAGTACCTCAGGTTAAGAACTTAATTCGTTCTGGAGGTCCATTCTTAACCTGAAACTGTTCTTAACATGAGGTACTACTTTAGCTAATGGGGCTTCCCACTGCCGCCACACCACCGCCACACAATTTCTGTTCTCAACCTGAAGCAAAGTTCTTAACCCGAGGTAATATTTCTGGGTTAGCGGAGTATGTAACCTGAAGCATCTGTAACCCAAGGTACCACTGTACATACAGCAGAAGAGATAAGACTGTCTTCCGTTTCCCACACGCTTCTCAGACAGGCATGTGAATTACACCAACCTCAACTGCAGCATCAGAGGCATGAAATACTAACAGGGGGACCTGGTAGGCCCCCAAAGCTGAGGTTCCCCCATCCCAGTACTAACTAAAGATGCTGGGATTGAACCTGGGACCTTCTGCACTCCAAGCATGTGTCCTATCATCAAGCTACGGCCCCTCACATGGCAAGACAGGTCATAGATAACACAGCCCAAGCAGAATTCTGTGCAGTTTTCTGGTGAAGGGAGGAAAGCAGAAGATCAAGGAATTTCACCTGAGTCGGCGAGCCTAGTTAGGCTCGAGTGGCGGTATAGGCATTGCGTATGCCTTGGTGGGGAGTTTGTGGCCTTTGCCTGCCCCTCCAAAGGTAGGGTATCCCTTTATAGGGATCCGGGAGGAGCTGCTTTCATCCAGATCCCCAGGCGTTGACACTTGGCAGACCGGAAGTTAATGGTTGCCCAACGCCTATGCCAAAAACCTTACATCTGACGTCAATAAAGTTGTGGCCTTATTTGGTCCAGTCTAAGTTGCTGTGTCCATCATTCGTAACCACTCGGGGAAGGTGCAGTGTCTGCACATACAAATGGAAGAAAACAGAAGATCAGGGCCAGGGGGTTAGCAAACTTTTTCAGCAGAGGGCTGGTCCACTGTCCCTCAGACCTTGTGGGGGGCTGGACTATATTTTTTGGAGGGAATGAACAAATTCCTATGCCCCACAAATAACCCAGAGATGCATTTTAAATAAAAGCACACATTCTACTCATGTAAAAACACGCTGATTCCCGGACCATCTGCGGGCCGGATTTAGAAGGCAATTGGACCGCATCCGGGCCCCGGGCCTTAGTTTGCCTACCCATAATCAAGGCATTCTACCCGAGATTCCTGAATCTGCACACAATAATATCCAGAAACAGCCCTTTGGCGAGTTAAATGGGTGTTCCATCTGACCACAGCTATCCCATGAGCCAAGATTTGCTGCCTGGGATCATTTGACAAAAGAGATCAGGGGCTGAGTCTTTCATGGGTCTGCCACTTTCCTCTTTCCCACTCAGAACCACCAGTGAGACTGAGTTCAGAATGTGGCCTTGTCAGGTGGCAAGTTCCCCCACCTTCCAAATGTTGCTGCCGGCCGAGCAACTCGCAGCGAGGCAACATCCTGCCACGTGATGAATTTCAGAAACGCTGTAGATGAGAAGACTGACTCCGACCTGCTACTTTCAGTGGCAGCGCCACGGCCACTGCGAACATCTAATTACCACCCAAAGTTTAAACTCTCCCCACTGAGTTCTTGTTTCCCAGCTGAAACATTTCAGGCTTCTGGCTTCCCGGCTTGCAGTCACACCCAAATTGTGTTCTTTAACCTTTTGCATTTTGGAAAGGGAGGGTGGACGACTGATTGATCCCGCTGTGCTCATACCTGAAGCTGATCGTTTCCTTTCATTCTCAAAAACGTGTGTGGTGCAAATTGCACATTTTTTTCAGAGTTGGGAGTTTGTTTGCCCAGGGTGGTGATGGTGTAGAATTAACAGAAAGGCATCTTGCGTTGTGTACGTACGCTGGCGTGCATCTGTGTGTGCGAGCCCAAACGTATAGTGTATGTGTGTATCTTTGTGTATACCAGCTCAGAAAAACCATAGGTCCTGCAGTGATGAGGGAACGGGAAAAATCAATACTTGCCATGTAGCATGTAACCAATAGAATAAGGGGAATGATTTATGGATGGAAGGATGCAGTCAGAATCATCTGGGGCCTTGTACAGAGAGGGAGAGGGAGAGAGGGAGGTGGGGGTGAGCCGGACTGCAGTGATTATTCCTACTGTATGGCCAGCGCACTCTCTCTCTCTCTCTCTTGCTTTTGCTCTCTCTTTTCTGCAGCAATAACCCCTTTTCTCAAAGCACTGCGGGACATAAGCAAAAGACCAGCAACGTGTGGCATGTACCAGCTTTTATTGCCGGGGCTCAAGGATGACGCTATGTCTCAGGTACACTTTGAAAGAAAAAGAGAACGATGGACTCTCCAGAGTCCGCTCAGTCTTCTCCCAGGTACGTCCGCTCTTAACGTTTGCCATATCGGATGGGCTTCGCGTGGCTAAGATTAAAGAGACCCAGTTTATTGTTGTTGTAGGAGTTGTTGTTGTTATCATTCTTATTATTGGGTCATTTCAATATTACAAGACGCCCAGAAAATTAACCACCAAAAAACCGTGGAGACATATCAATGGAAACTCCTGCATGCTAAGATGAGTTTCTGCTGGGCTGTTTAAAAAATAAATAAATTAGATCACCAGGAGAGGCAGCAATGTATTATTTAATGACTGCTATGGTAACTTTGAGCAAGGCAGCGCTATTGTCAGTTCCTGAAAACAAACAAACCAGGGAGGAAGGGTCTCTGGAAGATGCGGCTAGGATGAAGGCTTGGCAAAGTGAAGCTCTCTTTCAGCTGTGTCTCTCTGGTGCCACCTGAGTGCATGCATTTACTCAGGAGTAAGTCTCGTTGGTGGCAGCAGAACTTGCTTGTGAGTAAGTCTGTGGGCTAGGATCGGCACCGTAGATTTGGATCTGTGACTTGCTTCGTAAAAGATTGTTATAACTGTGCTGCGTGTGGCAAAAGAGCCTGAACGGTTATCATTTGGTCAATGCCAAACTGTTTTGTTTTGTTTTGTTTTCAGTGCCTTCTGTCTATAATACACATATATATTACACACACACATACACACACACACATATTGCTGAGAATGGAATACTCGGGTCATGTTTACAGCCATAGAGTTTGTCGCAAAGTAAGGTCAGAAGTGTGATTTAGACATTTACAAACAACTTACTACTGGGCTCTTCCCCCTTTCTCCTCTCAAACCTCTGTACAATATTCAAAAACAAGTTCTTGCCAGTCATTTGCCGGCCACGATATTACTGTGAGGTTGCTGTGAAAATTCCCACAGAACAATGGGAGCGACCCTGTCTCAATAGTCCTGTCCAAGTCATTTGTGAATGTGTCAAAATAGGTCAAAACAGTGAATTTCAGCTATACAATTCTATAATAATATGTTGACAGCAGGGCACTGTTTAGCCACTTATGTATGAAAGCTCACAAGTAAACTTTCTGATTAATTTGCCCACGTGTGATTTAAAGATGAGGTCACATTTTTTATTATTATTATTATTATTATTATTATTATTATTATTATTTGATTTTCTGCTGAACAGGCCAAACAGTGGCACGGTAACATTATGCTGTGTTGTTATTCTGCTTCCCCCCCCCCCTACTTCCTCATTATTAAAAATATAATCTATACAGTTTGCGTTCCACTATGGAAGAACAGGTGGACATATGGATTTATATCAAACAATTGCAAATATATATTGTGTATCTATCAGTCTGTCTGTCTAGATCCACACCTATCTCAGCCAATTGCATTCAACAGTAGTCCTACCCGGAGTAGACCCATTGAAGCTAATGGGCACGACTAATTTAGATTCATTCATTTCAATGAATGGAAGATGGAAGGGGAGTCCTCCACGCTG
The DNA here is from genome assembly GCF_965113315.1 of Podarcis vaucheri. Taxonomy (NCBI): domain Eukaryota; kingdom Metazoa; phylum Chordata; class Lepidosauria; order Squamata; family Lacertidae; genus Podarcis; species Podarcis vaucheri. Next base: position 12,363,970 of record NC_138761.1, read on the forward strand.
CAACATCTTGTTGCAGGTCTCCAACAGCAAAAATCAGGTGGCCTAGCAGCTAGTCAAAAGTAAGATAGTGACTTCTGCATACTTTGGGGGGGGGGATCCCTAGGAATGCAAAATATGTGCTAGTAAATTAAAAAGAAATGTATTTTAAACCCCACCACTGTCCCAAAACGTTCTGACAAGGACCTGTCAGCTTTCCCAGGCATGTGGACTGCTGAGGTGTCACTCAAAAAAGTGGGAGAAAGTAAAGTGAGAGAGAAAGTAACCACGAACCCACTATATCAGAATAAATGCTTAGGTTTGGGGCTGGAAGCAGAGCGGGGAGAGGAGAGAAACTTTTCCTTGTTTCCCTTCTTGAAACTCCACCCACCTCAAAGCACAAAGGCTCCTGCTCCAACCTGCTAGATACACCATAACATTTCACTGCTGGTCTTCACTAGTACAGTGGTACCTCTGGTTACGAACTTAATTTGTTCCGGAGGTCCGTTCTTAACCTGAAACTGTTCTTAACCTGAAGCACCACTTTAGCTAATGGAGCCTCCCGCTGCCGCTGCGCTGCCACTGTGTGATTTCTGTTCTCATCCTGAGGTAAAATTCTTAACCCGAGGTACTATTTCTGGGTAAGCGGAGTCTGTAACCCGAAAGGTCTGTAACCTGAAGCGTCTGTAACCCGAGATACACTGTACAGCACTGAACCTTTATATAGCTCATTTCATGTTTCCACATATGTGTTTCATGCGTTGGTAAGACTGTTATATTCTGCATTTTTTTTAATGGATAATTTAGGCTAATAATAATAATAATAATAATAATAATTTATTTATTTATACCCCACCCAGCTTCCAGCAAAATATTAAAATACAATAATTCATCAAAAAATTTAAATGTTTTCCAAAACAGGGCTACCTTCAGATGTCTTCTAAAAGTCAGATAGTTGTTTATTTCCTTGACATCTGATGGGACGGCATTCCACAGGGTGGGTGCCGCTACTGAAAAGGTCCTCTGCCTGGTTCTCTGTAACCTCATTTCTCGCAGGGAGGAAACCGCCAGAAGGCCCTCGGCACTGGACCTCAGTGTCCGGGCTGGATGATGGGGGTGGAGACGCTCCTTCAGGTATACAGGACCAAGACCGTTTAGGGCTTTAAAGGTCAGCACCAACACTTTGCTCTGCCACTGAGCTACAGGGCGTTTAGCTGTGAGTTGACATGTTAAGGACTGTGCTGTCAGATTCTTGTTTCAGTGTCCCCGTTTTGTGGAGTTTGCTGTTTTCCTATTATGTCTGTTGTAATATCATGAATGGGGACGCAGGTGGCGCTGTGGGTTAAACCACAGAGCCTCGGACTTGCCAATCAGAAGGTCAGCGGTTCAAATCCCCGCGACGGGGTGAGCTCCTGTTGCTCAGTTCCTGCTCCTGCCAACCTAGCAGTTCAAAACCACGTCAAAGTGCAAGTAGATAAATAGGTACCGCTTGGCGGGAAGGTAAATGGCGTTTCTGTGCGCTGCTCTGGTTCGCCAGAAGCGGCTTAGTCATGCTGGCCACATGACCCGGAAGCTGTACGCCGGCTCCCTCGGCCAGTAAAGCGAGATGAGCGCTGCAACCCCCGAGTCTAATGGTCAGGGGTCCCCTTTACCTTTAACAACATGAATCATATTATTCATATTTCAAAGAACCAAGGTACCACTGTACACTGATATCTTGCCATTCCTCTTAGGAGCTGAAGTGGCGTGCATTATTCTCCCCTCCTGCTGCTTTTATCCTCACAACAACCCTGGGATGTAGCTTAGTCAGCGAAAATAAGAGAGAGACACTGGTCCACAGCAATTCAATGAGCTTCATCGCTGAGGGAGGATTTGAATTCGGGTCTCCCAGCCTCTAGGCCAACACTCTCACCATTCTTGTGTTGTTTTTCTTAGCAGGCAATTTCTCGTGAAGCAAGGGTGAAGACCACTGCTCTCCCCTCACCCTTTATTTTCTTTTCAAACTGCAACATCTCAGGTGTAGGTTTACCTAGGTAAAGGTAAAGGTACCCTTGACCGTTAGGTCCAGTCGTGGCCGACTCTGGGGTTGCAGCGCTCATCTCGCTTTACTGGCCGAGGGAGCAGGCGTACAGCTTCCGGGTCATGTGGCCAGCATGACTAAGCCGCTTCTGGCGAACCAGAGCAGCGCACAGAAACGCCATTTACCTTCCCGCTGGAGCGGTACCTATTTATCTACTTGCACTTGGACATGCTTTCAAACTGCTAGGTTGGCAGGAGCAGGGACCGAGCAACGGGAGCTCACCCCATCGTGGGGATTCGAACTGCTGACCTTCTGATCGGCAAGCCCTAGGCTCTGTGGTTTAACCCACAGCGCCACCAACATCCCACGTAGGTTTACCTAAGTGAACACAAATACTGGTACAGGTTACACTTCAGGTTACAGACTCCACTAACCGGGAAATATTACCTGAGGTTAAGAACTTTGCTTCAGGATGAGTACAGAAATCGTGCTCCGGCTGTGCAGCGGCAGCAGCGGGAGGCCCCATTAGCTAAAGTGGTGCTTCAGGTTAAGAACAGTTTCAGGTTAAGAACGGACCTCCGGAATGAATTAAGTACTTAACCCGAGGTACCACTCTATTACCCTTTAAAGCCCTGAAGAGCTTGGTACCAGCTTACTTCAGGTGTCAATGGGGAGACATTCAATCCGGTTTGCTTTTAAATGTAAATTTACATAAGCTATAATTTCTAAAACAACGTGAGAACCACAACGCAGCCTCCTTCAAAATTCTCCGAATATTACAGCGCAGTTCTCCAGCCAAGTCATATTTACATCTGAGGATGGTGTGTGCATAAAAATGTATAGGTTCGTGAAATGACATACAACAAATGCATTATATTAGGGAAAATGTAATGGACAATATTGCATGCACACAAGTGTTTATTTTGGGAGAAATTCAGACTAAAATGATGGTGACATTCTGTGAGGACTTTCCATTGTACCAACAATGTGCCTCTGCCCAACGTTCACAAACGTCGAGGCAAAATCTACTCATTGTGTCGGAGGCCTTTTATCCTTGAAACGCTTGTATTATTGGAACTGCTATTGTTCAATTAAAATCGATGTTGTGTGTGCATCAGTTTTATGCTGTGAACAGGCCTGAGATCTTTGGATGAAGGGCGTTATACAAATTTGTTGTTATTGTTTAGTCGTTTGGTCATGTCCGACTCTTTGTGACCCCATGGACCAGAGCACGCCAGGCACTCCTGTCTTCTACTGCCTCCCGCAGTTTGGTCAGACTCATGCTGGTAGCTTCGAGAACACTGTCCAACCATCTCGTCCTCTGTCGTCCCCTTCTCCTTGTGCCCTCCATCTTTCCCAACATCAGGGTCTTTTCCAGGGAGTCTTCTCTTCTCATGAGGTGGCCAAAGTACTGGAGTCTCAGCTTCAGGATCTGTCCTTCCAGTAAGCACTCAGGGCTGATTTCCTTCAGAATGGATAGGTCTGATCTTCTTACAGTCCATGGGACTCTCAAGAGTCTCCTCCAGCACCATAATTCAAACGCACCATAATTCAAAAGCATACAAATTCACCAGCACCATAATTCAAAAGCATACAAATTTAGTAGATAATAAAATATTTTTATGAATTTTATTTTAATTCAATAGTCGTTGAATTAAACCAAGCAACCTTTTTGCTCTCTTAACTTACACAGGCTTGCCAGACCATATGATCCACTGGTCTCAGCTCAGTCGGCTGGGAGGGGGGATTACATAGGCAATAGCCTGGCTGCGCTGGGAACCTCTCAGCTCATTCAGAGATCCACTGGATCCTAACTCTGCTCATCTCAGCAGATCCTGCTGTAGAATTATTTCCTTTGAGACCTTTGCGTGACAGGAGACAAAAAGTCAAATTGTTATTAATACTGCTGCTGCTAATAATAATAATAATAACAATAATAATAATTCTAGCAAAAGTGTATACACTGTGTTTATTAGGAGAAAAGTGTGCTGGATTTTATTTATTTATTTGAATATTTGTGATTCACATTTTAATAAAATATATTGAGGTGGCTTACTGTATTAATAATAATAATAATAATAATAATAATAATAATATACTGCCCTTCGTCTGAAGATCTCAGCGCAGTTTCCGAGATAAAAATGCAGGATAAAAGTACAAAATGAATAGTTAAAATGAAAACAAATCAATACCACCACCCCCAAACACAAAATAAAATAAAATAAAATACAATCAATCTACCAATATCTGTAAAAACATAATTACAAACATCAATAAAACATCAGTAGATTATGTTTTTTAAAATAGATAAGTTAATATTTTGAAGGCCTGTCTAAAAAGTGCAGCCCTCAAGAGGCGTTGGAAAGAAGGCAGGGATAAAGGTAAAGGTAAAGGGACCCCTGACCATTAGGTACAGTCGTGGCCGACTCTGGGGTTGCGGCATTCATCTCGCTTTATTGGCTGAGGGAGCCGGCGTACAGCTTCTGGGTCATGTGGCCAGCATGACTAAGCCGCTTCTGTCGAACCAGAGCAGCGCATGGAAACACCGTTTACCTTCCTGCAGGAGTGGTATCTATTTATCTACTTGCACTTTCGAACTGCTAGGTTGGCAGGAGCAGGGACCGAGCAACGGGAGCTCACCCCGTCGCGGGGATTCGAACCGCCGACCTTCTGATCGGCAAGTCCTAGGCTCATAGCCACTGCAAAACATCTAGCAGTGTTTCTCAACCTTGGGTCCCCCGCTGTTGTTGAACTACAACTCCCATCATCCCTGACAACTGGTCCTGCTGGCTAGGGATGATGGGAGTTGTAGTCCAACAGCAGCTGGAGACCCAAGGTTGAGAAACACTGGTCTAGAAGCAGAGAGTTCCACAGGGCAGGGCCTGGAGCATGAAAGGCTTAGTCCCTAGTGAAGGCCAACCGAATCTCAAAGGTGTGCAGAATCACCAGAGGTGCCCTATCAGAGGATCTTAGCAGTCAAGGTGAATTATAAGGGATCAGGTGGTCCTCAGGTTACTTTTATCCCAAGTTGACAAATGCTGACAGATTCTCATGAAAACTCTTACTTAAAAAAATCACAAACTGATGTGAAGATGGGGCAAACTGAGCTGAGGACTGATTAGAAAAGGAGAGAAACCCAAACTGAAAAATACATCCAACTATAATTATAATAAGGGACGCGGGTGGCGCTGTGGGTTAAACCACAGAGCCTAGGACTTGCCAATCAGAAGGTCAGCGGTTCGAATCCCCGCGACGGGGTGAGCTCCCGTTGCTCGGTCCCTGCTCCTGCCAACCTAGCAGTTTGAAAGCACGTCAAAGTGCAAGTAGATAAATAGGTACCGCTCTGGCGGGAAGGTGAACGGCGTTTCCGTGCACTGCTCTGGTTCGCCAGAAGCAGCTTGGCTCCCTCGGCCAATAAAGCGAGATGAGAGCCGCAACCCCAGAGTCAGTCACAACTGGACCTAATGGTCAGGGGTCCCTTTACCTTTTATAATTATAATTGTCAGAATTTTTAACCTTGAAGTTTGGAGTTCTTTTGTCTTAGAAAAATAATAATCCCGATTGAGACCTCATCCGGACTTCTTTTTACGCCATGTTTCTAGGCACAGATCTGTGCTTCAAAGCACTGCGTCTGAGCACTTTTTCTCCCCAGCACTTTCCCCATGAAAAACCGCTCTTTAGTGCTGAATCACTTGCCTGGTTTGGTTGGTTGGTTTTAACACAGGCAAGCATTCGCTAATGGCATCTCTCTCCCTGCGCCTTGTAGTAGCGCAGACTGCCAAACCTGTTGCACTCAAATGGGTGAAGCAAAATTGCTACGCTCGTTCTTTAAAGAAAAGGAACATTGTTTTTTAGTTGAGAAGTAGTTGAAAGGGACGTAGGTGGCGCTGTGGGTTAAACCACAGAGCCTAGGGCTTGCCGATCAGAAGGTCGGCGGTTCAAATCCCCGCGACGGGGTGAGCTCCCATTGCTCGGTCCCTGCTCCTGCCAACCTAGCAGCTCAAAAGCACATAAAAGTGCAAGTAGATAAATAGGTACCACTCCGGCGGGAAGGTAAACAGTGTTTCCGTGCAGTGCTCTGGTTCACCAGAAGCGGCTTTGTCATGGTGGCCACATGACCCGGAAGCTGTACGCCAGCTCCCTCAGCCAATAAAACGAGATGAGCGCCGCAACCCCAGAGTCGGTCACGACTGGGCCTAATGGTCAGGGGTCCTTTTACCTTTACCTAGCAAAAGATGCTTAACCCCTTTCCTACTGAATGTTTCACTGCCCTGACCCCCACAGCCCACACACAACACAACTGCTTCTCCTTTCCGTGAGGTTCAAGGTGTGTGTTTGTGATCTGTAATCTCGCGGAAGCAAAAAGAGATGGGCATAATTTGGAGTGGAAAACAGCAAGTAAGGCAAGGGTTAAGCTCCCCTCCCTAGGCTGCTTTTCTTCTGAGAAAAGTTAGATTCGGAAGAATATCCCCCCCCCTCCTATTATGTTTTACAGTGGTACCTGGGTTAAGTACTTAATTCGTTCTGGAGGTCCGTTCTTAACCTGAAACTGTTCTTAACCTGAAGCACCACTTTAGCTAATGGGGCCTTCTGCTGCTGCCGCGCCGCCAAAACATGATTTCTGTTCTCATCCTGAAGCAAAGTTCTTAACCTGAGGTACTATTTCTGGGTTAGCGGAGTCTGTAACCTGAAGCGTATGTAACCTGAAGCGTATGTAACCCGAGGTACCACTGTATTGTAATATTATTGGTGTTGGCTGCCCTGAGCCCAGCTCTGGCCAGGGAGGGAGGGGTATATATAAAAAAATTATATTATTATTATTATTATTATTATTATTATTATTATTATCCAGCAACATCAATAATGAGAGGGCCCAGGGTTAAACAGAAGTGGAGTTGTCCAGCAGATATCAAGACCATGGGACTCAGCTATACAGCTGCAAACAAAACATTTTCAACTTGTTGTAAAGTGCAATATACAAATGCGACACTAGATGGTGACTAGATGAACTACGGCAAATCCAATGCATTTTTCGAAACTTTTTTTTTTTTTAAAAGCATTTTTCACAGCGTTTTTCATATGTGTGCAGATTCCACCCAAGATGGCGTCGGTAGAGTCTGTTGCATCAGCAGCAGCTTCCAGAAAGCAACAGAAGCTTTGAGTGCTCAGCTTGTCTGCCTCATTCTTCCTGTTGAACTCGTGCTTATTCTGACTGTCCCCGCGGTCTACATACTGAGGTAGATGGCACAATGGTCTGATTCTGTGTGACAGCTTCTTATGCTACTCTATTGCTGATCTGAGCTTTGGCCCAGATTAATGGGTTGTGTTTAGTGCTCTGTTCATGTAGTTCCACTGGCGCAGTGGGACTTCGGTTTCCTCTGCCCACCCCCACGTACCCCGAAAATTCAGAGCTGATGTTGAGGGTGTACAAAGGGCTAAGGAGAGGAAGCTCCATTCTGCACACAGAAGTCCATTGTGCCAACAAAGTTGCAGCTCTTGATACCTCCCCAATGTTGCCTCCAATGTGAGGCACTGGTGGCAACTGTAGAATAGAATAGAATAGAATAGAATAGAATAGAATTTATTATTTATACCCCGCCCATCTGGCTGGGTTTCCCCAGCCACTCTGGGAGGCTTCCAACAAAGTATTAAAATACAGTAGTCTGTTAAAAGCTTCCCTAAACAGGGCTGCCTTCAGATGTCTTCCAAAAGTTTGCTAGTTGTTTTTCTCTTTGACATCTGGTGGGAGGACATTCCACAGGGCGGGTGCCACTACCGAGAAGGCCCTCTGTCTGGTTCCCTGTAAACTCACTTCTTGCAGTGAGGGAACCGCCAGAAGGTTCTCGGCGCTGGACCTCAGTGTCCGGGTAGAACGATGGGGGTGGAGACGCTCCTTCAGGACCTAGGCCATTTAGGGTTTTAAAGGTCAGTACTGTATAGAGTGTTCAAAGTTGCGGGAAGGGTGGGGGGGATTCATTCAAATTGGCACACATTCAGCTCCCCAATTTTCCCAGCTCCTTGAGTGGGGAATTCTCCTTTGCTCTCTTCTTAAAAGCAAGCCGTTATCAATCCATTTGTATTTTGCAAAGATAAAGGTAAAGGTACCCCTGACCATTAGGTCCAGTTGCAGACGACTCTGGGGTTGCGCGCTCATCTCTCTCTATAGGCCGAGGGAGCCGGCGTTTGTCCGCAGACAGCTTTCCGGATCATGTGGCCAGCATGACTAAGCCGCTTCTGGCGAAACCAGAGCAGCGCACGGAAACGCCGTTTACCTTCCCACTGGAGTGGTACCTATTTATCTACTTGCACTTTGACATGCTTTCGAACTGCTAGGTGGGCAGGAGCTGGGACCAAACAACGGGAGCTCACCCCGTCACGGGGATTCAAACCGCCAACCTTCCGATCGGCAAGCCCTAGGCTCTGTGGTTTAGACCACAGCGTCACCCACAAACTTGGGTGCAAAGTGATTGCTACTGGGCTGTTAACGGCTCATTTTGCTGGTTGATCGGGCAATGTTCAGCCCAGTCTTTTTATCCCAAGCAAGCCACCCCAGAAATCTTAAAGCCCTCCCCTCCTTTTGCTCCCTCGATTATCCTTCAACCATTTCCTGGCACCCCCCATTTTTCACCTCTCCTCTTCCCTTCTATTCTCCCGATATGAAAGATAAAGCAACGTATGGATTCAAACAGTTGTGCAGGCACCACCCAATAAACCACTACTAATTGTAATGGATTTTTGTTGTTTGTTTCTTCTTCCGACAAGATTTCCATGGTAACATTTCCACATCCTATTGTCATGTTGGGGGGGGGCGCACAGGCGGTGTTTGCTCTCTGAGAGGGTTAACTGTGGGGCAGCAAAGGGCAGGCAATTGGTCAGCCTTTTATTTTCTCTGGTCCTTCAGCAAAGGTTAGTTGAGGTCACCAAAAGCCAAAGGGTAATTACTTTTTCTCTACAGGGTTAAAGTCGCGCAGATTGCGATTGGGACAACTGTACAGATGACCTTCGGTTCTCTCTCTCTCTCTCTCTCTCTCTCTCTCTCGCTATCTTTAATTTTCGTTATTTATTTCCTTCTTTTTTTTTTAACCAAGAGCAAATAGCAATAAGTGTGGCAGGCAGGATAAAGAAGCTGGAGATGATAGATAGATGATATAGATAGATAGATAGATAGATAGATAGATAGATAGATAGATAGATAGAGATAGATTTGCAAGTTAGGCCATAGCATGCTTTTTCAGTACGCTATAATCTACTAACAGCCCTGTTTGGTGGAAATATTTAATGTTTGATGTGTTATCATGTTTTTAATAGTCTATTGGGAGCCGCCCAGAGTGGGAAACCCAGCCAGATGGGTGGGGTATAAATAAGTTGTTGTTGTTGCTGCTGCTGCTGCTGCTGTTGTTGTTGTGATGTCTACAAAGAAGGAGGGGTCAGTTCAGCAAACCCTAGCTGGAAAAGGTTGAAGTGCAATTTAATACAAAAAAAACAAACAAAAAGCACAAACAATTTGCTTCATTTATATTATTATTTAAAAAGGAGCTGTTTTATTGCTCTATGACATCACCTAACAGTGAGCCAACAGTGTGACGCGGCAGCTAAAAAAGCCAATGCAATTCTGGGCTGCATCAATAGGAGTATAGCATCTAGATCAAGGGAAGTAATAGTGCCACTGTATTCTGCTCTGGTCAGACCACACCTGGAGTACTGTGTCCAGTTCTGGGCACCACAGTTCAAGAAGGACACTGACAAACTGGAACGTGTCCAGAGGAGGGCAACCAAAATGGTCAAAGGCCTGGAAATGATGCCTTATGAGGAACGGCTAAGGGAGCTGGGCATGTTTAGCCTGGAGAAGAGGAGGTTAAGGGGTGATATGATAGCCATGTTCAAATATATAAAAGGATGTCACATAGAGGAGGGAGAAAGGTTGTTATCTGCTGCTCCAGAGAAGCGGACACGGAGCAATGGATCCAAACTACAAGAAAGAAGATTCCACCTAAACCTTAGGAAGAACTTCCTGACAGTAAGAGCTGTTTGACAGTGGAATTTGCTGCCAAGGAGTGTGGTGGAGTCTCCTACTTTGGAGGTCTTTAAGCAGAGGCTTGACAACCATATGTCAGGAGTGCTCTGGTGGTGTTTCCTGCTTGGCAGGGGGTTGGACTCGATGGCCCTTGTGGTCTCTTCCAACTCTATGATTCTATGATTCTATGATTCTAAGATCAAATCTATCCATTCTGAAGGAAATCAGCCCTGAGTGCTCACTGGAAGGACAGATCCTGAAGCTGAGGCTCTAGTACTTTGGCCACCTCATGAGAAGAGAAGACTCCCTGGAAAAGACCCTGATGTTGGGAAAGATGGAGGGCACAAGGAGAAGGGGAAGACAGAGGATGAGATGGTTGGATAATGTTCTCGAAGCTACCAGCATGAGTTTGACCAAACTGCGGGAGGCAGTGGAAGACAGAAGTGCCTGGCGTGCTCTGGTCCATGGGGTCATGAAGAGTCGGACGCAACTAAACAACAATAACAACAGAGTTGTAAGGGACCCCAGGAGTCATCCAGTCTAACCCCCCACAATGCAGGAATCTCAGCTAAAGCATCCATGACAGTTCAAGACCTAATAAAAAAATTCCTTCCAGTAGCACCTTAAAGACCAACTAAGTTAGTTCTTGGTATGAGCTTTCGTGTGCATGCACACTTCTTCAGGTACCAGTTCAAGACCTGGCATCCTTAACCGAGGCAGCACTATGCAGGCACAATAATTAAACACCTGCTGGACCTCCCACCCTGAACATCCAAAACGGAGGGCCACCCAAAGGCAAAATGGACCACACATGACTGTGTTGTAGTTGCTGCTCCTGATTCATATTTACAGCCTTGGTGTTGGCCAATGACTGCAGCCGATGTAAAGGTCAAATGGTGGTTGCTGGAAGTAGCCTCTGTGCGTCTGTGTGCACACACACACATACACGCTTGAAAATCGCAATTCAAATGGATGGGCTGCTGGCTTCAACAGATCCTCAGACTCAGCAAAGTTATAAATACTGATAAAGGCAGCAAATGGAAGATATAGCATGCAATCAATTTCGCTTGCTCTAGATGGGAGAATAATGCATCACTTATAGACTTGGACGTATAGAGCGTTGCATGTAAATTATTGAGTAACTTCCCTGCCATTTTCCCTACAAGAAAAGGCAGTGCGGCAGGAAGAAATTATCAGCACATTGGCCTTGGCTCACGAGAAAGCCATCTGCTATAGCCACATCCCTCTGGGGTGCTGCCAGTGGCCTAGAGACTTCAAAGAAGCGTTGTCCTATAGGGTTCCTGTGTCCCAGGTAGAGCATTAAAATGGTGCCCCATTGCACCCCAAAAGCACTGTAACTTCTAGCTACCCCTATTTAGCAAGAACAACCACCGGAATATCGGGTGCTGACTGAGGCAGACCATTGGTCAGTCTAGTCAATTGGTCAGTCTCCAGGGTCTTAGAAGGGTGTTTATTCTCAGTTCTAACTTCTGCATGAAAAGCAGATGTTCTACCACTGAGCTATAGCCCTTCCTCAGAGCCTCAATCTCTGCTTAATCTCTGCATTACACAGTTTTTTTGTGATCGGCTTTTGTTCGTGTGGGTCACTGAGCCCTCCCGTGGTGCAATGGGTCAGAGCCTCTGGCTGTTAACTGAAATGTTGGTGGTTGGAGCCAAGACAGGGATGGCTGTGGGCAAGATTCCTGCACTGCAAGGGAATAAAATCATCATCATCATATTTCATTTATACCATGCTGGCCACATGACCCGGAAGCTGTATGCCGGCTCCCTCAGCCAAAAAAGTGAGATGAGCGCCGCAACCCCAGAATCGGCCACGACTGGACCTAATGGTCAGAGGTCCCTTTCCCTTTACCTTAATCAAGGGAAACTATTGCAGTGAATTTTTGTGGTGTAACAAATAAGGCCAACAAACCCTAGTTTTGTTTTGTCTGTTAGCATTCATGTTGCATCTCTTCTGGGGCTATGGAAATGATGGATTTCACATGAATTCAACCACAATCCTTAACCAAAAAGGGATAAAAATATCCGTCTCACCCCAGGGATATTTTGAAGCAGAAGAGTGGGCTAATGTTACACATGGTAAAGTGTGTTGCTTTGCCAGAGGTAGTCATGGGCCCAAATGCTGGGGGGGGGGGCTTAGTAGTGGTGGTGAGGAAAGGCCTTTAAGGGTTTCTGAAAATCAGAATACAGGGTCAGTGGAACAGGCCAAAGGTCAAGATGAAACATCAAGCCTGGACAAGGGATGGGAAGAAATCTGATTCAGTTCACATTTAAAGATGTACAGCGGTACCTCGGGTTACAGACACTTCAGGTTACAGACTCCGCTAACCCAGAAATAGTACCTCGGGTTAAGAACTTTGCTTCAGGATGAGAACAGAAATTGTGTGGCGGCAGCATGGCAGTAGCAGGAGGCCCCATTAGCTAAAGTGGTACCTCAGGTTAAGGACAGTTTCAGGTTAAAAACGGACCTCCAGAACGAATTAAGTTATTAACCCAAGGTACCACTGTACCTACCTAATTTGCACTTTCTGGGGGGAAAAATATGAACTGAAACACATCAAATTTTCAAAATTCGCACTTCTCCAAATTTTGCAGTGCTATTCTCCCACCAGATAATGTGTGCAAAATACATATACTGCATTAAAATGCATATATGTGTGAAAAGAAGATACCAAAATTCATTATATGAAGGGAAATGGTTTTGCAACAATGTACACGTTGATCAAAATTGCATTAAAAAATGGTAAATTCACACTCAAGTGCTAATGGATTTTCACGAGGACCTTCTTTTTTTAAAAAAAAATGACAAACTGATGTAGGAATCTGGAGAACTGAAAACTGGAAGGATGAGAAACTAAGAGAAGCTGAAATGGACAAATTTGCCCATCTGTAGTACAAACTCACTAGATCTCATGTTAGACCCTGCTGCTCAAGTGTAGCCAATGTCCAGCCTAGGTGGAATCGATTTGGAAACTTTTTCTCTGTGAAACTGCAATTACATCACTCACCACATGGGGCAGTAGTGGCACTTCATCGAGAAGCTGCAGAGATGCACCTGGCCACAAGGGGCAGTGGTCAGTAGTTCCTGGCACTTTGGCATGAAACAAGGACTTGACTCTTCCTTCCATCCTATCAGAAAGCAGTAAACATCTAAAAACTTGACTATCTTGTCCTTTGCTTTGGTCCAGCCCAGGGCTGGATTCAGGTTTGATGAGGTCCTAAGCTACTGAAGGTAATGGGGCTCTTTATATGTCCAGCTGTCCTTTGTCAACAACAAATTGCCACTGTTGTTTGTGTTGAATATATGCTATATGGTAATTTATGGACCTAATAGGGATCTAAAGCCATTTGCACATCACAAAATATGTATTTTATGAAAGTAATTTTGAACTGAAATACAATTAAGAAGTATATCAACCGTGAAATAATTATTAATCTCTAACTTAAAATGATTTTTTATTCATAACAAACTTAATTATGCAAGCACATTGGCATTTGACAATAACAAAAGGAACTTGAGAAACACAATTTACAAAAACTCATAATCTAGTCTCTAGAAACCACTGTATATAGAAATGAGCAAACCAGTGATATACCTGAAGGAGCATCTCCACCCCCATCGTTCTGCCTGGACACTGAGGTCCGGCGCCAAGGGCCTTCTGGCAGTTCCTTCCCTGCAAGAAGCCAAGTTACAGGGAACCAGGCAGAGGGCCTTCTCGGTAGTGGCACCCGCCCTGTGGAATGCCCTCCCATCAGATGTCAAAGAGATAAACAACTACCTCACATTTAGAAGACATCTGAAGGCAGCCCTGTTCAGGGAAGTTCGTAATGTGTGACATTTTAATGTATTTTTAATCTTCGTTGGAAGCCGCCCAGAGTGGCTGGGGAAACCCAGCCAGATGGGCGGGGTACAAATAATAAATTATTATTATATTATTATTACTATTTAGGGAGCTGGCCAGCAGGCAGGGCCCATTACTTACATCATAGGAGCCTACACAACACAAAACACTGTTGCTGTATGTACCGTAGGTTTTATATTTGTTTTTTATCTTATGTTTTGGAAATGTACATTAGGTTTTTTTTCCTATAATTTTTTGGGGGGCCGCTCCCCCAAGAGAGTGGGGCCCTAAGCTATAGCTTGTTTAGCTTATACAGTGGTACCTCGGGTTACATACGCTTCAGGTTACGTACACTTCATGCTAACCGAGAAATATTACCTCGGGTTAAGCACCTTGCCTCAGGATGAGAACAGAAATCGTGCTCTGTTGGAGCGGCGGCAGCAGGAGGCCCCATTAGCTAAAGTGGTGCTTTAGGTTAAGAACAGTTTCAGGTTAAGAACGGACCTCCGGAACAAATTTAGTACTTAAACCGAGGTACCACTGTATGTAAATCCGGGACTGGTCCAGCCCTGGTCAAGATTCAGATCTGAAGAGATTGCTTTAAACTTCATGCTCAACCATCAAATTTTGACTGGCACCGTCTTATAAATCACTCTCCATCCGATCATCAACATTATGATTCCTTTCTGTCTTTACTAAGGAGAAGATGAGCTGTTCTTGATTACACCTGACTTTCATGCAGTTTCCAACGAGCAATGTTGCAACACCCCATTACCTAAATGGACACAGGTGCTAATATGAGGCTTCAGGCAATAAATACCTTCTGGATTTTTTTCTGTAAATACCTAACCAGTAAGATGCCCTTCATAAGCTGTAAGGCTGAGCCACAAATTCTCACTTGAGAACATTCAGCTCAACAGTTGAATGCTCGACAGCTCAACACTTGTGGAGATTCAGGGAGGTGAAAAACTGGATTGGGAGAGATTTTGGAGGGTTGTTTGAAAGGTTTTTGGGGTGGGCTTACTGGTTAGGAGTTCAGGAATTAACAGTTCCATTCTGCTTTCTTTTTCACATTTTTGGAAGCTATAGCAGTGATAGAGCTACTCTCAGAAGTTGTTTGTTTGTCCATAATCCCATAATATTATGCCATGATGTAACACCTTTTAGTGGCATTGTGATGATGCTCATGGTGTCAGCTGCCAACTTATCCCACAATGCCCCTATAATGAATACCCTAAGAACTCTCCACAGACCACACCCAGCAAAAAAGGATTGTTGTCGAGGAAAAAATATGTATAAAAGGAGAATTCCCTGGTTGTCAAGATCCAGGTTTGGGGCAAGTACTCTTTAATGAGAAAACTCCAGCAGAGATTTAAAATCATAAAAATATGCAGCAATGTGAAGTGTGGAAATAAAGACTGTTAGACCTTTAAAATATACCCTTCTTTTTTTTTTTTTAAATAATTTTTATTACATTTTTCCAAATTACAGAAAAAACAGAAAGAAAAGCAGAATAGAAGAAAAAAAGAAAAAAGAACAGAAAATCACATCCATTTCAACAGCTTATTTCAAATTTCCATTGGACTTCCCCACATCTCCCGCATAATGCATTCTTGATAATAAAGTCATCAGCAAATTATACCCTTATTTCGTGTGTTTCTTTATATTTTCAGTTGCAATTTAAGTTTAAATCTCTTATTCTCCATTTACTCTAAAAATATAACATGATATCATTTTTACCCATTTAAACTTTGATTCTTTCACAAATGTTAGCAATTTCATAAATAATTAAATTTCATTGCTGGGGCTAACGTTCCAAATCATACGACGTCTTATGTTTCATACAGCTTATAATACTTTTGCAAATAGTCTTTAAATTTTTTCCAGTCCTCCTCCATTGCCTCTTCTCCCAGGTCTCGGATTCTTGCAGTCATCTCGGCCAGTTCCATGTAGTTCATCAATTGCGTCTGCCACTCCTCCAGTGTGGGCAAATCTTGGGTCTTCCAATGCTTGGCGATAAGAATTCTTGCTGCAGTTGTAGCATACATAAAAAAAGTTCTATCCTTTTTTAACACCTTCTGGCCGACAATGCCCAGAAGGAAGGCCTCTGGTTTCTTGGGAAAGGTGTACTTAAACACCTTTTTTAACTCGTTATAGATCATTTCCCAAAAGGCCTTCAATCTTGGACAAGTCCACCAGAGGTGAAAGAATGTCCCTTCAGCCTCCTTGCATTTCCAACATTTATTATCAGACAAATGGTATATCTTAGCGAGCTTGACTGGGGTCATGTACCACCTGTATACCATTTTCATAATGTTTTCTTTCAAGGCATTACATGCCGTAAACTTCATACCGATGGTCCATAACCTTTCCCAGTCCTCAGACATAATATTGTAACCAATGTCTTGAGCCCATTTTATCATGGCTGATTTAACTGTCTCATCCTGAGTGTTCCATTTAAGCAGCAAGTTGTACATTCTCGATATTACCTTGGTCTTTGGTTCTAACAACTCTGTCTCAAGTTTCGATTTTTCCACCTGGAATCCTATTTTTTTATCTAGCTTAAAAACCTCATTAATTTGAGCATAATGTAGCCAATTTTGCACCTTATCCTTTAATTTTTCAAAGCTCTGCAGCCTCCAATTACCTCCAATGTTTTCTATTATTTCCCAATATTTCGGCCAATATGCCTCCATATTGGATGTTTTCCGAGCTTTGGCCTCTATTGGTGAAATCCACCTCGGAGTTTTACTTTCCAATAAGTCTTTGTATTTTTTCCAGACCATAAATATTGCTTTTCTGACAATATGGTTTTTAAACATTCCATGTGTTTTCCCCTTGTCATACCACAAATACGCATGCCAACCTAACGAATTATTAAAGCCTTCCAGATCTAGGACATCAGTGTTTTCCAATAAAATCCAATCTTTCATCCAGCAGAAGGCCGCAGCTTCATAGTATAACCTTAAGTCCGGCAGGGCAAACCCCCCTCTTTCCTTTGCATCAGTTAGTATTTTAAACTTTATTCGGGGCTTTTTGCCCTGCCAGACAAATTTAGAAATGTCCTTCTGCCACTTTCCGAAACAATCCACTCTGTCCACAATCTGCAAGGCCTGGAACAAAACAACATTTTTGGCAAAACGTTCATTTTTATAGCTGCAATTCGGCCTAACAAGGATAATTTCAATCTTGACCAAATTTCTAGATCTTTTTTAACTTCTGACCAACATTTTTCATAATTATCTTTAAATAAATTCAAATTCTTGGAGGACAGATTGACCCCCAGGTATTTCACCTTTTTAACAATGTTTAGTTCTGTTTCCTTCTGAAACCCCTCTGTTTCAGTAACCGTCAAGTTTTTCCCTAACACCTTAGTTTTTTGTTTGTTCAACTTAAAACCCGCCACCCGACCAAATTTCTGAATCAGTTCCAAGACTCTTTTTGTACTATGTTCTGGCTCCTGTAATGTTAAAACCAAGTCATCTGCAAATGCTTTCAGTTTATATTGTTTCGCTCCGACCCGTATTCCTTGTACCTGCCGATCCTCCCTTATCATATTCAGCAAAACCTCCAGGACTGAAATAAACAACAGAGGGGATAGGGGGCACCCCTGGCGTGTTCCTTTTTCAATGTGAAGTTCTTCTGTCACCACATTGTTCACTATCAACTTAGCTTTTTGTTCTGAATAGATTGCCTCTATTCCGTTCTCAAACCCCCTTCCCACTCCCATCCCTTCCAAGTTTTTCTTCATAAATTTCCAAGAAATGTTGTCAAAGGCCTTCTCCGCATCAATAAAAATTAACACTGCTTTGGTGTTAATATTTGTTTGTAAAAGTTCCAGAATATCGATAATGTTCCTGGTATTATCGTACAAATGTCTACCTGGGAGAAAGCCTGCTTGGTCCTTATGGATTACTTCATTTAGTACTTTTTTAAATCTGTTAGCCAAAACATCCGCAAATATTTTGTAATCCACGTTTAGGAGTGAGATGGGGCGGTAGTTCTTGAGTTGAGTCTTTTCAGTTTCCACTTTAGGTATCAGTGTGATGAATGCTTCTTTCCACGTATCTGGTGCCCTCCCTCCCCCCATAATCTGGTTGCAAACCTCCATTAATGGTTGTATCAAATAGTCTTTTAAAATCCTGTAATACTTGGAGGTGAGTCCATCAGGGCCCGGCGATTTGCCTAGTTGCATATTCTGAATGGCATCCTCGATTTCCTGTTGTGTTATTTTACAATTCAAGATTGATCTCTTCTCTTGAGATAATTTTGGTAGGCCGTTATCTTTCAAGAATTGTTCTATCTCAGTTGCTTCCTCGGATTCTTGTGTATACAGTTTTTTAAAATATTTCTGGAAACACCTTCTAATTTCTCCCGGTTTCTGAATGTTTTTCCCTTCAACTTCTAAGTTGGTGACATAATTTAATTTTTGTCTCTTTTTCAACTGCCAAGCGAGCAGTTTCCCACATTTGTTCGCAGATTCAAAAGATCTTTGTTTCATTTGTTTGATTTTCCATTCCACTTCTTGGTTAATCAATTTCGCATATTGTGACTGGTGAAATTTGATTTCTCTTAAAGTCTCTTTTGATTTTGGATTCACTCTTAATTTTTTCTCTCCATCACTTATCTTCTCCAATATCTTGTCTTTTTTACTATTCCAAAGTTTTTTCTTGATTGTATTCTGTTGTATCAGAAACCCTCTCATAACAGCTTTGCTCGCGTCCCAGATAATTCTTTTTTCCACCGAGGTATTCAAGTTAATTTCAAAATAATCCTTTAGAGTTTTTTGGGCCTTCTTTACTATCTCTTGATCTCTTAACAGGTTGTCATTCATTTTCCATCTGAAGGAGTCGGCAGTAGTAAATCTCATTTCCATTTTCAAAGCGTTATGGTCGGAGCAGGTCTTTGGGCAGATTTCTATTTTTGTAGTCTTAGGTGCCAGCCCTCTAGTTGCCCAGATTTGGTCGATTCTTGTCCATGACAGGTGGGCCTCAGAAAAGAAAGTTCCTTCT
The DNA here is from genome assembly GCF_965113315.1 of Podarcis vaucheri. Lineage (NCBI taxonomy): Eukaryota > Metazoa > Chordata > Lepidosauria > Squamata > Lacertidae > Podarcis > Podarcis vaucheri. The sequence continues at coordinate 12,382,855 of NC_138761.1, forward strand.
TTACCTAGGGGGTTTCTCGTCCTCCATAAATCAATTAGGTCCATATTGTCAGTTAGTTCAAAGAAAGTTTTTGGTAGTCTTCCATCTTTAGTCAGATTCTGATTCTGTGACTTATCCATCAAAGTAGAGACGACCCCATTCATATCTCCCATCATAATGATGTTGGAATAGTCCAGATAGTCCAGTAGTGTCTCATGCAGCTTCTTATAAAATTCTGATTTCCCCTCATTTGGTGCATAGATTCCTAATATCAGAACTTTTTCTCCTTGGGTCGAAATTTCAATAGCCAGGATTCTTCCTTGTTCATCTTTAAACAGAAATTTTGGTGATAGATTCTCTTTGGCGTAAATCACCACGCCTCTCTTCTTGACTCTATCTGATGAAATAAATTCTTGACCTAATCTTTTATTTGTTAACACCTTCCTGTGTGACCTGGTTACATGGGTTTCTTGCAAGCAAATTATATCCAAATTCTCTTTCTTTAGGATATGGAAGATCCTTTTGCGTTTTTCTGGGGAATTCGCGCCGTTAATGTTCCAACTATACAGCTGCAGAGACATCCTGTATCAATCTGTTGTTACTCTTAATGGGTGTCTTCTTTTTTGTCCAAATCCGAGGGTGGTAACTCTTTTCCTGACTCTGGTGGTGGCCAAATAGCTGCCGCTCCTTTCTGCAAGTCTTCTCCGTGGTCGTGTAGGAACTTCTGGCTATCCTCTTTCGTTTTGATTTTTATCTTCTTTCCTTTGTATTTGAATGAGAGGCCTAAAATATACCCTTCTAAGTTCCTTCCAAACTTCCCCTATAATAGAAAAAGACTTTACGTGTGGTACATTAAGAATTGGTTTACTTACAAACTGTTCAAAGGTCAGGTTCGTGTGTATTTCTATACATCATTCAGAAAGCACAGGCAGTAAAACTTGGCAGTTATAGCGATGAAAGTTCCTAAATTATGGGCATAGGAATTATTGGTATAGTGGTTTGTAAGACCCATGCAGCTCACATGCGGAGCTGCTCTGATCGACTGGATGGGGAAGAAAGACTTGATTGAGCTAAGCCTGGCAGGACAGCTTACTCTATGGTCTTAACCCCTTCATGCATTAATAACATGTTGCTTATTCAAGGTTGGTTATCCCACAACAAGCACCAGTCTGGAGGGGCCCAAGTGTGCCTGCCGATTCATGTGTAGCGTTCACATGCCTTAGCCTTACACACAAATGGGCTGGTTCTCTTGGGAAGTGCATGTAGACTCGCTAAGGCACATGTAGGACACAGTGAAGCAGCATTCTCATGGACCATCTCACATCTATTTTGGCTCTCGGGCAATTCCATGTCCAGCTTTTCATGAAGCAAAAGGAAATGCCCTCATGTAGCGTTGTGAGTCTCCACCATTCATGACTAGCAGGAACTTCAACTGGTTGTGGTTTTCTACTTGAACTGAAAGACCCACATAAGGTGCCCAGTCTGGAATGGTGCCTTCCTGCTATCAGTGTGGAACATTCATCACTCTGGGAATACAGGCACCTGTGCCCCACACCTGCAACGATTCTACTCTCAAAAAATTGACCCCGTTGCAAATGTCAACACCGAACACACACCAAATACTCACCGAATATTTGTTATCAGCCCAGGCACCTTCAGAGCAGCTGTTGAACATCTGGCTGACAAGCAGCTGTTAAATTTAGCCTTGACACACATCAGTCCCAGGGGATTTGGTCAGAAGGCACATCAATCCAGCACATTTCTGAAGCTAAGCAGACCTGGGTCTGGAAAGGACCTGGATGGGTGACCACCTAGGAACCACACGTAGGCTGCAGTGGGTTCCATGATGGAAGAAAGACGTGGTATTTTGTGGAAGAAAATAAATTAATAAACACATTTGTGGAAGAGCTTCCAAGATTTTGTTGTTGTTTAGTCGTTTAGTCATGTCCAACTCTTCGTGACCCCATGGACCAGAGCATGCCAGGCACTCCTGTCTTCCACTGCCTCCCACAGTTTGGTCAAACTCATGTTAGTAGCTTCAAGAACACTGTCCACCCATCTCGTCCTCTGTCATCCCCTTCTCCTTGTGCTCTCCATCTTTCCCAACATCAGGGTCTTTTCCAGGGAGTCTTCTCTTCTCATGAGGTATCCAAAGTATTGGAGCCTCAGCTTCAGGATCTGTCCTTCCAGTGAGCACTCAGGGCTGATTTCCTTCAGAATGGATAGGTTTGATCTTCTTGCAGAAACTCTCAAGAGTTTCCCAGCACCATAATTCAAAAGCATCAATTCTTTGGTGATCAGCCTTCTTTATGGTCCAGCTCTCACTTCCATACACTACTACTGGGAAAACCATAGCTTTAACAATACAAGGTTGTTGGCAAGGTGATGTCTCTGATTTTTAAGATGCTGTCTAGGTTTGTCATTACTTTTCTCCCAGGAAGCAGGCGTCTTTTAATTTCGTGACTGCTGTCACCATCTGCAGTGATCATGGAACCCAAGAAATGGAAGTGCCTGATCACCTCATCTGTCTCCTGAGAAATCTCTATGTGGGACAAGAAGCTTCCAAGATAGAGGGTGCAAATTCCTGGCATGGTTGGAACCAAGTTATGACCAAATGATGCTTAAGAAACTCTGGGTTGTTTCTAGTGAAGTGGTCCCATTCACGCAGAGACTTCCACTTTCCCTTTCGTCACCCTGTGCACCTCTCAAAACTGTTCTGGGTTTCCACCCAACCCTGAGGCAGGGAGGAGAGAAAAGGCAAGTAAGAGGAACGACAGACGTTTATAAAATTAAGGGTGGCATGGAGAAAGTGGAAACAGAGAAGTACACTAGAACTTGTGGACCTCTGATGCAGAAGATTCAGAAAGGACAAAAGGAAGTACTTTTTCATGTAGCGCACAGTTAAACTGCGGAACTCTCTCCCACTGGAGGCAGTGATGCTGCCGATTTGGATGGTTGAAAAAGAGGATTGTACAAATTCATGTTGTTGCTGCTGGCGTCCGTCTGTCTCCAAGAGTAAAGTCAAACCATTGGGAAGTTACAGCACCTGCTGTGGCAGTAGAGACGAATACAGGAGAGACATGTTTCATTGCAGGTGGGGCCGATGAAGGCAGATGTACCATGGCATTTCTTCCCTCATGTAGCCATGAGAGAAATTCATGTAGGAGAAGGCTATGAGTGGCTACCAGCCATGATGGCTATGCCTCCACGGTTAGATGCAAAAATGCTTCTGCAAATCACTTGCTGGAAACCACAGAAGGGAAGAATCAGAGAGTTTGAAGGGACCGCGGGAGACATCTAGTACAATGCCTTGAATTGCAGGAATCTTTTGCCCAACATGGGCTTCAAACCCACATCCATGAGATTAGGAGTCGCATTCTCTACCAACTGAGCTATCCCAAGACTTCCCTCGTAACATAATAATAATAATAATAATTTTTTATTTATACCCCGCCGTTCCCGGTTCAAAAACAGGGCTCAGGGCATCTTACAACAAATTTAAAATACGGTACTTTAAAACACTTAATTATAAAAGCAGCATAAAATACAGTATAAAAACATGAATAACAATAAAAAATCAATTTGATAATCCCCAGGGCTAGCTGGCTGAATTGGTCCTACTTGGGCCAGCGAGGAGGCCAGGGGAGAATTAGCTGTGGGGTCTCAGAGCGGGTGATCTTCATAAAAGGGGAGGGGGAGGGAAGAGAAGGGAAATAAAAGATCAGGCTGAATTCAAATTAAAGGCCAGGCGGAATAGCTCTGTCTTACAGGCCTGGCGGAAGGAAGTTAAATCCTGAAGGGCCCTAGTCTCGTGGGACAGAGCATTCCACCAGGTCGGAGCCATCACTGAAAAGGCCCTGGCCCTGGTGGAGGATAGTCTGACTTGCTTAGGGCCCGGGACCTCTAAACTATGGTTTTTCATGGACCTTAAGGTCCTCTGCGGGGCATACCGGGAGAGGCGGTCCTGTAACATGAGTACTCATGCGCTCGGGACCTGCTTGCAGGTTGCACACAGACATTTGGGTTGCATGGCGAGTTCATGTCCCCCCCAGTGGAAATAAAGACACATGACACAATTATTAAGGTTAATGGGCTAAATAAGGCCAAAACTTTATTGGTTACAGGTGATGAGCGGTATTGGCTTAGGCATCGGTCCTAACCAACTATATCCGGCTTCAGCCCATCTGCTTGAAGTCCGGGAAGGGTTAACCGCCAGTAGGGGGAGTCCTGCTGATGCACATCAACTAGGAACTCCCCTGGGGTCACAGCTCGGGGGCGTCTCCTTAGGCCCTCACCTCCATAGGCTTTGGACAGGGCCACGCCCCCGGAATCATTTATCGGACTACCCTTCAGGGCAGGTGATGGCACTTCCTCCCCTCTTCTGTCTACAAAACGATACCAATACCAATGCCTAACCGCCAGTACTAAGAAAGTTGTGACAATTTGCTACGAGGTAGGCGAAAACCAAGTGGCTGGTGCCAATTTGCCAAGTGGAAAAATTCCTACCAGGCCCCTCAACGGCAACCAACCGAGGTCCATAGCAAGGTCAAAGACGAAAAAACCTTAAAGGGCGGGAGAGTGGGAAACAGGAACAGCTGATAGGCGGGAAAAGAGGGAGATCCCAGGCGTTAAATAGGGCAAGCCATGCCCCCGGAGCCAGCCGATTGGATGACCAGGGCGTGACACGGCCGGGGATTCCCCCGATCGTGCGGGAGCTGGGCTTTGTGAGAACAGAATGCTAAATAGGCCATTGGTGTGATCCAGCAAGCTATTCTCGTGTTCTTAAGAGAGGGAGAAGTTCCATTGCGCATGCCGAAATCCTTGCACGGACACAACCACTTTCCAATAAATTCATTGCTGAATTCTGATATGCTTCGGACAGAATAAAGGAGAGTAATCTCCTCATCTCATCCTCCGTGTGCTCAGTGCTATCCCTTCTCCCTTTCTCGTTGCAGTCTAAGCCCCATTTGTCACACAAACGTGGCCCAAACATCTTTCCATTGGGACGTAGCAGCCCTAGGAATTGATCTCTCTCTCTCTCTCTCTTCCCCACCCCCACCCCTCCTCTTCCCCAGCAGCCGCCCTGTCCCCAAACCGCCACGCAAACCACAGGATGTGGATCGATATACCTTCAATTGGAATAATTGTTTTCCTTTGTAAGGCCTCCCTTCCTCCTAGCCCTGAATGGAGAACTGTGTGATTGACCTCCAGAAAAACAGCAGATGTGACTAAAGCCGAGCGCCTCTGGCCTAATCACTCAAAAGCTTGGACCTTGGAAAATAACCGGGGAGAATACTCTGAGCAAGTGCTGGGGAGCTGTGGGAAAGAAACAGCAGGACGAGCTTTCAAAGAGCAACTCTTTTCGATAAGATGCGAGCACACACAAAAAAAGCCTCCAGACTTCCCAAAATTGGCTGTTCTCTTTTATATTATTGCATGCACATGTAATATATAATAATAATTTATTATTTATACCCCGCCCATCTGGCTGAGTTTCCCCAGCCGCTCTGGGCAGCTCCCAATCAAGTATTAAAAACAATACAGCGTTAAATGTTAAAAACGTCCCTGAACAGGGCTGCCTTCAAATGTCTTTTAAAGATAGGATAGCTACTTATTTCCTTCACATCTGAAGGGAAGGTGTTCCACAGGGTGGGCGCCACTACCGAGAAGGCTCTCTGTCTGGTTCCCTGTAACTTTACTTCTCGCAATGAGGGAACCGCCAGAAGGCCCTCGGCGCTGGATCTCAGTGTCAGGGCTGAACGATGGGGGTTGAGACGCTCCTTCAGGTATACAGGACCGAGGCTGTTTAGGGCTTTAAAGGTCAGCACCAACACTTTGAATTGTGCTCGGAAACATACTGGGAGTCAATGCAGATCTCTCAGGACCGGTGTTATGTGTTCCCGGCGGCCACTCCCAGTCACCAGTCTAGCTGCCGCATTCTGGATTAATTGCAGTTTCCGGGTCACCTTCAAAGGTAGCCCCACGTAGAGCGCGTTGCAGTAGTCCAAGTGGGAGATAACTAGAGCATGCACCACTCTGGTGAGACAGTCCGCGGGCAGGTAGGGTATATAATAAAAAAACGAAAAGGCCTACCTGGAGATGCCGGCATAGAACCTGGGACCTTGCGCATGTCAAACAGATGCTCTGCCACTGAGCTACAGCCCTTCACCCACCAAAACATCGCAATATATGTAGCTGACTTATACTGAATCAGACAATTGATCCATTTAGCTCAGTGTGGTTTGCAATGCCTGGTGGCAGCTCTACAAGTTGTTCAGAGTAATTGTTGCCTCGTTCCATTTAGATTTTGGGGTTCTTCCTTAAGATTCTTCACAGGTTTTGGGTGAGATGGACTTTCCAGTCTGCTAGTGTGCAAGGGACATGGACCCAGTCCAGACAATTTTGCCCATCCCTAGTTGTACACCTCCTGCCAACCCAGCAGTTTGAAAGCACATCAAAGTGCAAGTAGATAAATAGGTACAGCTCCAGTGGGAAGTTAAACGGCATTTCCATGCGCTGCTCTGGTTCGCCAGAAGCGGCTTAGTCATGCTGGCCACATGACCCAGAAGCTGTATGCCGGCTCCCTCGGCCTGTAAAGTGAGATGAGCGCCGCAACCCACGACTGGACCTAATGGCCAGGGGTCCCTTTACCCTTTACCTTTAGTTGTACACCAGCCTTCTAGAGCCATGGAAAAGGTGACCGATCTATCTTCTGCGTGACAACCCTTCAGATATTTGAAGACTACTGTCACATTCTTCACCTTCTCTTCCCCAGGTGAAAGATACCGGTACCTAGCTCTTTCTTTTCTTTTCTTTTCTTTTCTTTTCTTTTCTTTTCTTTTCTTTTATAATATTCTTTATTGATTTTCATTTACATACTCCACATACACATATTGTTTTACATTTTACATTTACATTTGCTCCTAAGAGCCGACTTCCTTCCTTCCTTCTTCTGGCTTTTTATACCACATCTAAATTTTTCACATTGTCTTCATCCGTTTTGTATATTATTGTTCTTCTTTCGTATTTGTCCATAGAGTGTCTATAGCCAAATAAATGCTCCTGTATATACAATTCTTATTGTCTGTCTGTATTGATTCACAACTACCATTGGTTAGATTAATCGCATTATACATTTTACTTTTTGTTATTTTCTTTATCCAGAATTTTTCTTTGTATTTCACATTATGAGGTTTATTTCAGTTCTACTGGTTTCACTATTTCACCTTATCCTTCCTATATATGACATAATTTTTTTCCATTCTTTTTGAAATGTTTTATTGCCCTGTTGTTGAATTTTCCCTGTTAATCTAGCTATTTCTGCATATTCCATTGCCTTCTGTCACCATTCTTCTACCGTTGGTAATTGCTGTTGTTCACAAACCTGGGCAGGTTTAGCCCATACCTAGATCTTTCAATCGTTCCTCTTACCATTTTAGCATCCTAGTTATCTCCCTGTAAACCCAGTAGGTCAATATCCTTAAAATGTGGAGCCCAGAATGGGGGACAGTAAGCCAACTGTGGTCTCACCACCTCAGAACCGAAATAATTGTTACTTTCTGTGAGCTGGACTCTGCCAGTATACTGTAGAATTAAGCTTCCAGATCAAATATAAATGAAACAGGTTCATTTTCCCACACACACAATAGCAGGACACAAACGCGATAAATCATTTTTTTAAAAATATAATAAATATTGCACCAAATTCTCCTTCTCTGCGTCTTTATCAATACATCTCCTGACTGGAAATGGATTCCTCTTCCAGCTTATTTGCAAAAAAGAGAGAGACAGAAATACTTCAGTTTGCTTTTATCAAAAGAATATGTGTTCAGCACACGACGGACATTAGACCTAACCCTTGGGTTTTCGGTCTTTTATGTCTAGCAATTAACAGCCAAACACCTTGTCATAAACATTTTAAAAGGTCAAAGAGATTGCAACAGTTTGGCTAAAGAGATAAATGGTCAAATAAAACATCAAATTGTTAATTCCCAGGTGACAAAAAACGACGTAGACCCGATCAATAAGGAGGCCCAAAGCATTCTGGGGAAGAGGGAAGGGTCAGCCTTGAAGTGTTAATAACTTGTTCACATTATTTTCCTCCAGTTTATCATGTGACATAGCAGGTCGCCAAGCTGTTTTAGCAGCAAGTCAGTATTAGCAGTCAAGCAAGCAAGGGAGGATTTAGAGAAATTGCTAACGTTTAAAAGGAAAGGGAAAGGACAGGTAAGTCACTATCCTTGCTAAATCTGCGTTGTTAGCCAAGCTGGGCAAATGTTTCTCAGGGTTTCCTTTGCATCTTGAGTCGGGTGCTTGATGCTTTCATCAAAGATTGGAAAATCTCCCCTTTTTTCCCCCTCAAACCGTAATTTTAATTGCAAGACAGATTTTCGTGGTCGGTTTCTTTGTGCACATACTGAAAAAACAAAAGGCGTCCTGTGCCTTTTTTTAGTATAGGTTCTTCAGTCATCGGACTCATTAGTTCATAAACGTAAAACTTGTGGCATAAAAATTAAAGGGTTATTGGACAGCGTCACACAGTTATTTGTGTGTGCAATATATGTTTGTGGGGGGATGTATCTATAGTCAGAGAGAGAGAGAGAGAGATGTTTTTATATATCTTACTGACATCAACTTTACAGTGGTACCTCGGGTTAAGAACTTAATTCGTTCCGGAGGTCCGTTCTTAACCTGAAACTGTTCTTAACCTAAAGCACCACTTTAGCTAATGGGGCCTCCCACTGCCACACGATTTCTGTCCTCATCCTGAAGCAAAGTTCTTAACCCGAGGTACTATTTCTGGGTTAGCGGAGTCTGTAACCTGAAGCGTCTGTAACCTGAAGCGTTTGTAACCCAAGGTACCACTGTATTGCCGATTAGCTCCGCATAAATTCTAAATGCCAAATTCTTTCCAAATAATATTGACAGCATTGTTTTGAACTCTGCTGGAAATAACCATTTAGGCCAAAGCCCATGCTATAAATGCCATATTTTAAATATCCCTAGTTATAGTTTTGGATGTTTGTATGTGATGCCAATAAAAGGTTTGATGATGGTGATGATAGTTATCATTGATGGCCCACAATTTCTGGCAGCTGTCCCTGGAAAATCTCAGTCCATGTTCCGTCTCTGATTTGGCTTTTTCTGTAAGGACCAAAGCCGGGTGGTAGAGTTGATGCCTTGCATGCAAGAATGGTCCAATCCCATTCGAACTCCTGTTAAAGAAAAGGATGTGGGGCATAGCTGTCAACCGTCCCTTATTTGGCGGGAAACTCCCTTATCCCAGCGCCGTGTCCCACTGCTGTCCCTTATTGATTATGTCCCTTAAATTTCCCGGGTTTCATGCAGGAGGGAAGCAGCGGCTTGGGGTCCTCCGACGCGAGAGAGAGCGTGCGCACAAGCTGCCGTGTCTCCGTCTCTCCCTTTTCCCCCTTGGGCACATTGTGAGGAGACGGGTGGCGGCGGGCAGGCAGGCAGCCCCTCTCTTGCGAGACTTCCGCCATGCTGCCAGGGGACGCCAGAGGCATAGGGTCATCTAGTCCAACCCCCTGCAAAGCACAGTCAGTCGCAGCAAAAGCAGCATGGCTCCATCAGCGCCGGATTTATGTATAAGCTAAGCAAAATCCCTTATTTTGGCTGCTGATCCCTTATTTTCGAGGCTGCTGGTCCCTTATTTTCAAATCTGCAAGTTGACAGCTATGATGTGGGGAGACCCTGTGGCTTTCCAAATTTTGCTCAACTACAATGCCCATCATCGCTGACCATTGGCCAGGCTGCCTGGGACTGATGGGAGCTGGAGTTCACTAACATCTGGAAGGCCACAGATCCTTGAGTAAAAAAAGGATGTTGCATCCGGTGGCGATGGGAACTACTTCCCTGCCTAAGACCCTGGAAAGATGTTGCCAGTCAGAGTTCGCCGTGATGATCTGAATGGACAAATAGCCTGGCTCAGTGTAAGGCAGATTCCTATCGTGGGAAATATTAGGAACCAGATTTTTATTTCTAACACTATGCTGGCAATGCCTTTGTCAACTATTACCAGTGTGTGCATTTAGAGTTAAAATCTGAGTAGGCAGCCAGTAGTGATGCTCAAGATTTGGTGTGCATGTTTAATAATAATAATAATAATAATAATAATAATAATAATTTTTTATTATTTATATCCCGCCCATCTGGCTGGGTTTCCCCAGCCACTCTGGGCTGCTGCCAGCAGAATATTAAAATACAATAATTCATCAAATATTAAAAGCTTCCCTAAAGTGAACCAACCTAATTTGCGTTTCCTGGGTGGTTAATACAAATTTCCGATTCCCCACATCTAGAATTTTGCAATACAATTCTTTACTTAAATATTTTTTTTTGAAGTAGCGGAATGCATCTTTCAGGCTCAAATGTTTACAGAAATGTGTGTTTCTCAGGAAAGCGAGAGGGGGTAAAATGTGTGTTTGCAGAAAAATGCATTTAAAACCGGGCGGCATTTTGTGAACTTTTAAAACCAAAGCCACAGACCGATGCAGAAATAGGATAGAAAGGATTTCTGAATGAATGCTTGTGAAACTGGCACTAAGTGAAACTTAGTGGGCAGTTGTATTTTGGCATGCAGACATTTATCTCCCACCCATATCTAAAAATACAGAGTATCTGAAGAAGTGTGCATGCACACGAAAGCTCATACCAAGAACTAACTTAGTTGGTCTTTAAGGTGCTACTGGAAGGAATTTTTTTATTTTAAAAATACAGACGCACACTTATGGAGTAGCAGCTCTCGGATTCCCTTCCATCTCGAATAAGTAGATGGCCTACTCTATTATTATCCTCACGTATTTATTTCTTTTTAAAAATTATTTATATACCACTCTCGTAAAATATCAGGGCAGTGACATCGTTTAGAAAACCATTAAAAGCAATATAAATCATTTAATTGACCGACTACCCGAGGACATTAATTTTAAACATCGCCATGGACCGCTGCCAGCATAAAGAAGTCTTCAAGAGACCCCTGAAAGTGAAGAGGGGAAAAAACAAGTACGCTTGCCAAATAATAATAGTATTACTTTTTATTAAATTCAGTGCACGAGCTACAGAAAAATCCTGGAGCAGCTCACACCAATAACAAAAGGCTATATCTAAAATACATTGAAACTTCACCAAGAAAAGAAATCAATTGCAAAAACTCCCATCGAGCAAAGTGACGTGCACTGACTGTATGAATTCTACACAAATTCCCTGGAAGAGTAAAAATGTTGTCATCTGGTGCTGGAAAAAATGTCAGTGTTGGCGTCCAGCAAGGTCCCTTGGGTGCAAGTAGGGGGCTACCACTGAAAAGGCCCGTCTTCTCACTGCCACCCTCCGGACAACTCTTGGAGGTGACACCCAAAGAAGGGCGTTGTATGATGATGACTGTAAGGGTCTCGATAGCCTTCATAGCTGTCAACCGTCCCTTATTTGGCGGGAAAGTCCCTTATCCCAGTGCTGTGTCCCACTGCTGTCCCTTTATTGATGATGTCCCTTAAATTTCCTGGGTTTCAAAGGAAGAAGCTCCTCTCCCTCCCTCCCTGCTGGCCAGGGAGGAGGGAGGCTCCAACTGTGTTGCTTGACTGCGTTGCTCACCCAGTAAGGAGTCTAAGAACGACTGGGGGGTGGAGCTTGCATGCCTTGTGCCGATCAAATCGGCCGCGTTGCCTGGGGACTCGCCTTTGCTCAGCACTTCCCAGTGGAGAGGTGACGGTGGTTTTCCTTGCTGCATCCCGTTTGCTGGGTTGCTGCGCTGTGGGAACCACCGCTTGAGGCTTCGTTTGGCTGCTGGCTGGGCTTTCTGCCTTTGGCTCAGAGGGGCTCAGAAGTCGAACATACCTGTGCTCTGAAAATCCCTTATTTTGGCTGCTGATCCCTTATTTCCGAGGCTGCTGGTCCCTTATTTTCAAATCTGTAAGTTGACAGCTATGATAGCCTTGTATGAGGGAAAGATGTCCACAAGGTTTTCAGAGTCTTGAGCTTTATAGGTCAAAAACAGCTCTTTGGCTTGGGCTGCACACAGGCAGCAAAATGAAGCTGTGCGGTGTTGAAATAGTAGATTTGACTAGATCAGAATGGAAGTGAAGTGGTTTTTTCATGTTCCCCCGTGTTATTTTTTTTAAAAATCCTGCTATTAGGTAAATAAAATCCAAGCGCAACAGGCAAAACATTGACTAGAATACTCTTCCCTGATGTGCTACCTTTCTATTTGCAGGGAATTTTTACATAGGGCAGCATTCAAAAGTGATATCGCCACGCCCTGCAGCTTGAAGTGGTACAGTCCATTATATGAACATCACGCGGCAAGTGGCTGTTGTGCTGTAACAAGTGTAGCCCGATCCATTCACGATTTTTGACATCTTTTAATATATTTTATCAGTTAACTCAGTTCGCTGTGTAGCCCAAACAGTGCTCTCCGGTGTCCGTACAGGAGGAGGCGGTCTTAGCGGGCTTGGAGGAACCCAAAGTTTTGCAGAAATGCATGTTAAAACTATTTTAAAATAGTCCTGAAGAGAAATAGAGTTTGTTTGTTTATTTAGTGGAATAATGAAGTACAGTGGTACCTCTGGTTAAGTACTTAATTCGTTCTGGAGGTCTGTTCTTAACCTGAAACTGTTCTTAACCTGAAGCACCACTTTAGCTAATGGGGCCTCCCGCTGCTGCCGCGCCGCCGGAACACAATTTCTGTTCTTATCCTGAAGCAAAGTTCTTAACCTGAAGCACTATTTCTGGGTTAGTGGAGTCTGTAACCTGAAGCATATGTAACCTGAAGCGTATGTAACCCGAGGTACCACTGTACAAGTTCTCGTAAATCCATATATAGAAAAGTCTGCTTTATCAAGCAGGATTTGCCCCTCTTTCCCCCCTCTTGAAATTGGCTTGGGGGGGTCGGGAGGAGCCCAGATCAGTTTTTAATGTCCGGTGCTGTATTGTTTTTAATATTCAGTTGGAAGCTGCCCAGAGTGGCTGGGGAAACCCAGCCAGATGGGCGGGGTATAAATAATAAATTATTATTATTATTATTATTATTATTATTATTATTATTATTAGGAGAAGGAAGGAATTGTTCTCCTTGGCAAACCAAAATGCTCACCCTGATGGATGGATCGATCACCTTAGCACGATGTTGAATTCCTCCCGTGATATTTTCCTATCTGGATTACAAACTTCTTCTTGTTGTTGTTGTTGTTAATTAAATTTATATACAGTGGTACCCCGCAAGACGAATGCCTCGCAAGACGGAAAACCCGCAAGACGAAAGGGTTTTCTGTTTTGGAGGCGCTTCGCAAGACGAATTTCCCTATGGGCTTGCTTCGCAAGACGAAAGCCCATAGGGAAATCTCCGGGGACCTCTTTTAAATGCTGGTGGTGGGGAGCAAAGCCTCCCCCCCCCTCCGGCCTTCAGAAGAGGTCCAGGAAGGCCGGCGGGGGCCGAAAGGCTTTGCTCCCCACCGCCAGCATTTTAAAAGCAGTCCGGGATAGCAGGGAAGAGCTTCCCGCTATCGCGGACGGCTTTTGAAGGCAGGCGGGGGGGGAGCAAAGACTTTCGCCCCCCGCCCGCCTTCAGAAGAGGTCCAGGACCTCTTCTGAAGGCGGGCGGGGGGCAAAAGTCTTTGACCCCCCTGCCTTCCTTCCCAGGGGCTTTTATATCGCCCCGGACAGCGGAGAAGTCCTCCGCTGTCCCGGGCGATTTTAAAATGCCGCCCGCCAGCATTTTAAGATCGCCCCGGACAGCGGAGAAGTCCTCCGCTGTCCCGGGGTTTTTTAAAATTCTGGGGGTGGGAAGAAAAGCCCTTGTCCCCCCCCCAGCCTTCAGAAGAGGTCGGGGGACAGACTGTCCCCGGACCTGGTCTGAAGGCGGTTTCCCTAGGAACACATTAATTGATTTTCAATGCATTCCTATGGGAAACCGTGCTTCGCAAGACGGAAAACTCGCAAGAAGAAAAAACTTGCGGAACGAATTAATTTTGTCTTGTGAGGCACCACTGTACTGTCCTTCATCTGAAGACCTCTGGGTGGTTCACAAGACAGGATAACCTCACATAAACACTAATAATTGATGGTTGGCTTATATTAACGATATTTTTACACGTGATTTGTTTTTAACTACCGTATTTTTTGCTCTATAGGACTCACTTTCCCCCTCCTAAAAAGTAATGGGAAATGTGTGTGCGTCTTATGGAGCGAATGCAGGCTGCGCAGCTATCACAGAAGCCAGAACAGCAAGAGGGATTGCTGCTTTCGCTGTGTAGTGATCCCTCTTGCTGTTCTGGCTTCTGGGATTCAGAATATATTTTTTCTTGTTTTCCTCCTCCAAAAATTAGGTGCGTCTTATGGTCTGGTGCATCTTATAGAGCGAAAAATACAAAGAAGTAATGTAAAAAGAAGTTGCTGCCTAAAGTACTATGGGTGGAATTGCAGCAACTGGTCTTTGGACGCATTACTGCCTCCAACTGTGGAAGCAGAACAGAGCCATCCTGGTTAGTAGCTTTCTCCTCCATGAATTTGCCTAATTAATTATTATTATTATTATTATTATTATTATTATTATTATTTAGTATTTATACCCCACCTATCTGGCTGGGTTTCCCCAGCCACTCTGGGCGGCTTCCAACCGAACATTAAAAACAATACAGCGTCAGACATTAAAATCTTCCCTAAACAGCTGTCTTTTAAAAGTAAAATAGTTTTTTTATTGCCTTAAGTCTTTCCTTTCATTCATCCTGCACCTTTCAACACCCCTCTTTATAAAATGGCCATGAGCTCAAGCGTTAGCGGAGAGGGAGCGAAAAACAAGGGTGCCTCTAATTTCATCTGTGAAAAGTTGGAAAGGGCTGGAATTGTTTCCCCCCCCCCTTTCATTAAGAAAAACTGTGTCCTCGTATTATCCGCTCCGCGCCCTCCAAATCGATAAAGTGCAAATGAAAGTTGAACTGGAGAGTTTTCACTCCGTTTGCCGACAGACACGAAGGATGGAAACAAAAGTTAAAGAGAAATGATTCCGCCAGATCATGCTTAGCTACTCTCTCCTTCATAAGGGGAGTGAAGTTATGGATTGGGAGGGGGGACCTGCCCTCCCCTCCCTACAGTTGTTGAACTACAACTCCCATCATAAAGTGGACCCAAATTGGGTCAAAAAAGCAAGATTTTTAATAATACTGAAATAAAATAAATAACCCAGGTTCCAGGGATACGATAAGGAAGGCTAGATGGATAGAATAGAATAGAATAGAATAGAATAGAATAGAATAGAATAGAATAGAATAGAATTTATTATTTATTTATTTTTTAAAATGATATTTATTGAAATTTTACAGACAATAAAAGGTTACAAAATTAAAAATAAGAAATAAAAAAGAATAACAATAATAAAAGAAAAAGAGATACAAAAATACAAAGACAAAATACATAAAACGTTAAAAAAAGTTAAAAAGAAATCAATATTTTCATATCTTATATTTCATTAACTTGTTTCCTGACCTCCTCACACACCCCTTTTTTGTATTCCAGTTCACATGGTTAATTCAGCAAATCCTTACCCTCTATCATTTATCTTTACTCAATATCTTAACCTATTATAACTATATATTTTCAACCATTGTCAATCCCTATTTACATATTCTTGTTAATTTTTTTACCAATACCGCTTATTTTCAATCCAACATCCCTTTAACATTCATTAATTTTACAGTATTTCTGCAAGAAGTCTTTAAATTTCTTCCAGTCTTCTTCCACCACCTCTTCTCCCTTATCTCGGATTCTGCCAGTCATTTCTGCCAGTTCCATGTAGTCCATCATAGAATTTATTATTTATACCCTGCCCATCTGGCTGAGTTTCCCCAGCCACTCTGGGCAGCTTCCAACAAAGTATTAAAAAACAGTGGTCTGATAACATTAAAAGCTTCCCTAAAGAGGGCTGCCTTCAGATGTCTTCTAAAAGTCTGGTAGTTTTTCTTTTCTTTGACATCTGGTGGGAGGGCATTCCACAGGGCGGGTGCCACTACCGAAAAGGCCCTCTGCCTGGTTCCGTGTAACTTGGCTTCTTGCAGCGAGGGAACCGCCAGAAGGCCCTCAGCGCTGGACGTCAGTGTCCAGGCTGAACAATGGGGGTGGAGACGCTCCTTCAGGTATACTGGACCGAGGCCATTACATACTGGGAGCCAATGTAGGTCTTTCAAGACCGGTGTTATGTGGTCTTCCAGTCACCAGTCTAGCTGCTGCATTCTGGATTAGTTATAGTTTCCAGGTCACCTTCAAAGGTAGCCCCACGTAGAGCGCATTGCAGTAGTCCAAGCAGCAGATAACTGTCCAAAATGACTCCCAGGCTGCGCACCTGGTCCTTCAGGGGCACAGTTACCCCATTCAGGACCAGGGAGTCCTCTACACCTGCCCGCCTCCTGTCCCCCCAAAACAGTACTTCTGTCTTGTCAGGATTGAACCTCAATCTGTTGGCCGCCATCCATCCTCCAACCGCCTCCAGACACTCACACAGGACCTTCACCACCTGCACTGGTTCATTAGATTCCCTGGTTGTGCAAAGAGACCCCAGAGAGACGAAGGAGCCTGCAGTCTGGCCAGTTATTACAGACTCTCCAACTGTCCCTATTTTCCAACGACAGTCCTGGATTTACAGAAGCTGTCCTGGTTTCTGATTTGATCCCAGAATGTCCCGCCTTTCCTCCCTAATTTCATTGGAGAAATGTGGGAGGATATGGAGTTATGCGATCCCCAAGTGAAATATACTCAGTCCTGTCCTGTAGTGAATTCATGCTCTTTATTGCATCTTGTAAAACAGTGATTGAATTGCCCCCCCCCCCAATCTCAGACTTTTATATACATTAGTTACACAATGAGTCCCGTCTGATTGGCTGATTCTGCTTCCCTCCTGGAGCCTGATTGGTCTTTTCCTGCAGGCCTATCAGTTGTTGCATTCAACCATCCAACCAGCCTAATAGGCTGATTAACTTCTTCCTGGAGCCTGACTGGTCTTCTCCTGCAAGCCAATCAGTTGTTGCATTCTAGGATCCTACTTGCCTATTGTTCTAGGATCCAAGATTAGTACATAATACTGAGCCAATGAGATAAGCAACTATACAGCCTTTAGAAGATATCTCAAGGCATCCCTGCAGTTTTGCTACTTTTTTGTTGGCGGCCACCCAGAGTGGCTGGGGCAATGCAGTCAGATGGGAGGGATATAAATAAAGTTGTTATTAATACAGTCATACCTCGGGATAAATGTGCTTCAAGTTAAGTATTTTTAGGTTGCTCTCCGCGGCGACCCGGAAATAACATTTTGACAGACGGTCAAAATTACATCACACGCATGCATGGAAGTGGTGAGACGTGACCCGCGCATGCGCAGACGCAGGTTGCATTCACATCAGGATGCGAACAGGGCTCTGGAATGGATCCTGTTTGCATCCCGAGGTACCACTGTAATAATAATATTGTTGAATAGGGTGTCCCTATTTTCATCGGCGAAATGTTGGAGGGTATGTTATTATGCATTTGGCGATGTGCAATGTGAGCACCCTGTTTGCAGCCCTCCAACTCTAAAATACTGATTCTAGCACATCCTTGCACACCCAGGCAGGCAGCATAAGCAGAACATTATTTATCAAGAACCTAATGAGCTGCCACAAAGGAATAGCTGGCCTGATTCTGCTTGGCAGGTTCCATGTTGTGCAAGCCCTGTGTGCTCTAGCCCAGTGTTTCCCAACCGGTGTTCCGCGGCACACTAGTGTGCCGTGAGACACCGGCTGGTGTGCCGTGGGAGGGAGGCGGGCGAGGCGGGCGGCGAGAGGCGGCGGCGGCGAGGATCCGCGTCGAGCCGGGGGCGGCTCCGCGGTGGTGGTGCCGAGCGGCGGGGCAGCGCGCGCAAAAGGGAGGAGCGCGAGACAGCGGAGGAGGAGGAGGCCGGCATGTCCGGGCAGCAGCAGCAACAGCAGCAGCAGTAACTCCCGGCGACGGCTCCTCCTCCGCCCGCTATCGCCGCCACCACCACAACAGCCGCCGCCGCCTCAGCTGCCGCCGTCCCTCAGTCCCTCGCTCTGCTGCCTCCTCCCACCCCGGCAAGGGGAAGGGAAAAAACGTTCACTTTTGTGCGTCCCTCCCGGCGTGACGCTGCGCGCTGACGTCACGGGGCGGGGCTTTAATGGTGGTGTGCCGCGAGATTTTTTTCCGGTAAACAGGTGTGCCGTTGCCCAAAAACGTTTGGGAAACACTGCTCTAGCCCTTCCGACAGACCGGAAACCAAGCCCTGTTGCTGCTTTCTGCATAATAATAATAATAAAATTTATTTATACCCCGCCCTCCCCAGCCAGAGCCAGGCTCAGGGCGGCTAACACCAGTAAAATTACAGTAAAAGCATAATAGGAAAAGAAGGGGGGAAACCAATTTAAAATACAGGTTAAAATGCAATTTAAAATGCAGCCTCATTTTAAAAGTAGCCCATAGATCAAAACCATAAGGGGAGGGGGGAACATAAGGGTCAGACTGAATCCAAACCAACAGCTTTGTCTTGCAGGCCCTGCAGAAAGTTGTCAAGTCCCACAGGGCCCTAGTCTCTTGTGACAGAGTGTTCCACCAAGTTGGGGCCAGTACTGAAAAGGCCCTGGCCCTAGTTGAGATTAAACATTGGATCAGGTTTTTACTATGCAGGTACAGTGGTACCCCGCAAGACGAACGCCTCGCAAGACGGAAAACCCGCTAGACGAAAGGGTTTTCCGTTTTGGAGGCGCTTCGCAAAACGAATTTCCCTATGGGCTTGCTTCGCAAGACGAAAGCCCATAGGGAAATCTCCGGGGACCTCTTTTAAATGCTAGCGGTGGGGAGCAAAGCCTTCCCCCCCCCCTTCAGAAGAGGTCCAGGAAGGCTGGCGGGGCCGAAAGGCTTTGCTCTCCAGCGCCAGCATTTTAAAAGCAGTCCGGGATAGCAGGGAAGCGCTTCCCGCTATCCCGGACGGCTTTTGAAGGCAGGAGAGGCATGCCGGCAAGTCTCCGCCAGCAGCGGCAGCGCTGCCGCTGCTGGCGGAGCGCTCCGCGAAGCCTGGGCGCGCTAATGTCAGCGCGGGCAGGCTTCGGCATGCGGGCAAGTCTCCGCCAGCAGCGGCAGCGCTGCCGCTGCTGGCGGAGCGCTCCGCGAAGCCTGGGCACGCTAATGTCAGCGCGCGCAGGCTTCGGCAATAGGGCAAGTCTCCGCCAGCAGCGGCAGCGCTGCCGCTGCTGGCAGAGCGCTCCGCGAAGCCTGGGCGCGCTAATGTCAGCGCGGGCAGGCTTCGGCATGCGGGCAAGTCTCCGCCAGCAGCGGCAGCGCTGCCGCTGCTGGCGGAGCGCTCCGCGAAGCCTGGGCGCGCTAATGTCAGCACGGGCAGGCTTCGGCAATAGGGCAAGTCTCTGCCAGCAGCGGCAGCGCTGCCGCTGCTGGCGTTACGCTCCGCGAAGCCTGGGCGCGCTAATGTCAGCGCGCGCAGGCTTCGGCATGCCGGCAGAGGTCCGCGAAGCCTTGGCCGGACAGCTTTTGAAGGCAGGCGGGGGGAGCAAAGACTTTCGCCCCCGCCAGCCTTCAGAAGAGGTCCAGGACCTCTTCTGAAGGCTGGCGGGGGGCAAAAGTCTTTGTCCCCCCTGCCTGCCTTCCCAGGGGCTTTTAAATCGCCCCGGACAGCGGAGAAGTCCTCCGCTGTCCGGGGCGATTTTAAAATGCCGCCCGCCAGCATTTTAAGATCGCCCCGGACAGCGGAGAAGCCCTCCGCTGTCCCGGGGTTTTTTAAAATGCTGGGGGTGGGAAGAAAAGCCCTTGTTCCCCCCCCCCCCAGCCTTCAGAAGAGGTCGGGGGACAGACTGTCTCCGGACCTGGTCTGAAGTCGGTTTCCCTAGGAACGCATTAATTGATTTTCAATGCATTCCTATGGGAAACCGTGCATCGCAAGACGAAAAACTCGCAAGAAGAAGAAACTTGCGGAACTAATTAATTTCGTCTTGCGAGGCACCACTGTACATTGGCTTGGCTGTGCTCTGGATCAAGCCAGTAACTGGGGAGTGGTGGAGGTGCAAAGGGTATGATTCTGGTATACATCCTTCCTCTGTCTGAAACCTTACACCATTAAAAAAAAATAACCAGGGCCCCTGTCCTGCCTGAATTTCCAAGAGAAGGAGCCCCCTTCTTCCATTCTTTTCTCTCTTTTTTAATAACAATACGTGACCGTTTAGCCTTCCGAAACAGCAAAGAACAAGCCGGCCGCTGTTCACAAGCCAGGGCCTTTTATGATACAGCGATCAAAAGCAGTAACATGATGAGTTAATTGCGATGGAACATATCTCATCATCATAATTTAGCTGCAGAGGCCCAAGAGAAAGAAACAAGAGGTTGGGGCTCCAAACCAAATAGCAGAACGCACCTGGTGGCATTTCAGCAGCAAGGAAATGAAGGGAACTTTGAGCCCCCCTTCAGGCATTATTAAAGGGAAAGGATTTCAAACTAAGAACCATGTGCCCTGATGTGCCCCCCCCCCTGCACACCCTGGTTTTCCTCATTCAGGAACAAGGTCTATAGGGGACTTGCAAGCATGATTCTTAAGGGCTCTTGGTTATGTAGAAGCTTGCAGGTGCCTTTATCCCAGAATTGTAGAGGTGGAAGGGACCCTAGTCATCTACTCCAACCCCCTGCAGTCCAGCAATCACAGCTGACAGATGTTTAAAAACCTTCAGTAAATGAGAGTTAACCACCTTCCAAGGTAGGGTAAAGGCAAAGGGACCCCTGACCCTTAGGTCCAGTCATGAACGACTCTGAGGTTGCGGCACTCATCTCGCTTTATTGGCCGAAGGAGCCAGTGTACAGCTTCTGGGTCATGTGACCAGCATGACTAGGCCACTTCTGGCAAACCAGAGCAGCGCACGCAAACGCTGTTTACCTTCCTGCCGGAGTGGTACCTATTTATCTACTTGCACTGTGACGTGCTTTCGAACTGCTAGGTTGGCAGGAGCAGGGACCGAGCAACAGGAGCTCACCCTGTCGTGGGGATTCGAACTGCCGACCTTCTGATCGGCAAGTCCTAGGCTCTGTGGTTTAACCCACAGCGCCACCCATGTCCCTCCAAGGTAGGGTAGCAGCTGACAAACCAGCCAATGCCGGTAAAGTTGACCAACCCAACTCTGAGACCAATCTGGATTCTACTCAAGTACAGTACATGTTCACCCATAAGCCAAAACTCGTGTATCAAATATGGACAGTTTGTGTGTGTGTGTTTTTGTGTGTGTGTGTGTGTGTGTGTGTATTGATCAGCCCCGAATGAACTCTCGAAAGGTCAGCCATTTTATCCACCCCAAATTGAATGCCTGCCATTTGCATACAGCTGGAGGTCAGAGCTCGGTGCAAATTGCAGTTCTAATCATGTGTAAATCTAATTGCGCCATTCTTCTGTCATCGGCCTCATGTCATCTGGAAAAGAATTATAGTTTCCCATAAAGCATGCTGGGAAAAGGGCTACATATATAGTTCGAAAGGCTGCCTGGGATCCATTTTGTCAGCGGCGATAAATATCACAAAGCCAGCATTTCACCGTGACAGCGTCTGTCATAAAAATTCTGCTGACCAGTCCTTCATATCCTCTCCATCAGAACCTGTGCAGATATTCTAAATAATGACTCCGAAAAGGACAGTTGCAGACTTGGATCAGGTTCAAAAAAAGCCAAGCATGATCAAGGAGCTAGAACAACTCTCTTATGAGGAAAGGTTACACCTGGAGCTTTTTCTTTTGGGGGAAAAAATGCAAATAAGTGTGTAAAATTATGTGTGGAGAAAGTGGATAGGATCATAGAATTGTGGAGTTGGAAGAGACCACGAGGGTCTTATACTGCAGTCTTTCCCAACTGGTGAAAGCGGGTGGCGCTGTGGTCTAGACCACTGTTTTTCAACCACTGTTCCGCGGCACACTAGTGTGCCACGAGATGTTGCCTGGTGTGCCGTGGGAAAAATTGAAAATTTTTTAAAAGAAAAAAGTCAAATTTTCGCCCACTAGGTGGGCGCCGGACTGTGTCCACCCTATTTTCCATCCATCCTGGGTGGGGATCAGATCGGATGGGATCGGATGAGAGGGGACAGGCGGTCCGCTCTCATCCGATTCCCCATACAGAGCAGCGGGGCTCTGACATCTCCCTCTCCGCACACAGTGGTGGTGTGCCTCGTGATTTTTTTCATGAAACAAGTGTGCCTTTGCCCAAAAAAGGTTGAAAAACACTGGTCTAGACCACTGAGCCTCTTGGGCTTGCTGATCAGAAGGTCAGTGCAGTATACCTCTGGATGAGAACGGGATCTGTTCCGGAACACCGTTCGCATCCTGAAGCGAATGTAACACGCATCTGTGTGTACACGGGTCATGTTTCGCTGCTTCCGCGCATGCATGTGACGTCATTTTGAGCATCTGCGCATGAGCAAGCAGCGAAACCTGGAATTAACGCTTTCCGTTACTTCCGGGTCGCCGCGAGGTATGACTGTAGTTCGAATCTGAGCGATGGAGTGAGCTGTTGCGCCAGAAGCGGTTTAGTCCTGCTGGCCACATGACCCGGAAAGCTGTATGTGGACAAACGCCGTCTCCCTCAGCCTGAAAGCGAGATGAGCGCCGCAACCCCATAGTCGTCTTTGACTGGACTTAACCATCCAGGGGTCCTTTACCTTTTACCTTACAGGTGAAAATCATGTAAATGGGTGGCCACAGCACGAGGCTTGGGGGCCAGCGTGGGATGTGAAAAGTGAAGAAAAAAGATAATTAAAAAAAACAAAATCCTGATAGGGTGGCTATCCACTTGGCCAATTGCAAGCAGGTAAGGGAGCAGCCCATCAGGGCCTAGCGCTCCATAATAATAATAATAATAATAATAATAATAATAATAATAATAAATTTTATTTATACCCTGGCCTCCCCAGCCAAGACCAGGCTCAGGGCAGCTAACACCAGGTATAAAAACAATTGATTAAAATACAACTTAAGAACAAGATTAAAATACAACATTAAAATGCAGCCTCATTTCCGTAGAAACTCAAATCAAAAACTTTTTGGGAACGTCAAATCTTCACCAAGGCCATTTTCGTCCCATGTGTTTGCTTGGAGCAGTCCTGGTTTTTTCTCTGGCGGGAGAGAGCGATGGCTGAGGTTCCCGATTTGAGCAATAGAGCCCGCGATCCAGAACCCCCAGGTCAAGTAAATGTGGTGGCCATGGGTAGTGTTAAGTTGTGGGCGAACATAGCAGACGACACAGCGATTTCTCCAGAGCAGCTCTTTATTTGTAAGCTGGACAGAACTGAACAGCAAACAGCTCAGCCGGCCTGCTTTTATAGGCAGCCGGCTGTCAACATTGTAGCAACAACAACCCAAGGTTTCCCACCTAAAATAACTGATGTGGACCTGAGTGAAAACTATCTACAGTATCCCCCTGCTGGCCCAGGGTGAGAACTTCAGTACATAACAGGTAGGGCTGGGCAAACTGGAGCTGCTTGTTGCTGCCGCCAGGGCTGCACCTGGTGGCAGCCTGGGCTTGACTCCCCAAGGTTCAGGGTGCAATCCACTCCAGTGCGTAGCGAATCAGGGCCTTTGAATGTTGCCAAGGGTGCAGGGCGTGTCGGCAATGTCAGCCCAGTTCTGCAAGGTGCAGGGTGAAATCTACTCCAGAACCTAGCAGATTGGGTATGTCTGGTGCTGCTGACTTGCATCTAGTAAGTGTCTACTCAGAAGACAACCGCAATGAGTTCAGTGGGTCTTACTCCCAGGTAAGGGTGTGGGGAGCTATAGTTTTAATGTTTAATAGGTTATTGTATTTTAGTGTTTTGTTGGAAGCCGCCCAGAGTGGCTGGGGAAACCCAGACAGATGGGCGGGGTATAAATAAATTGTTGTTGTTGTTGTTGTTGTTGTTGTTGTTGTTGTTGTTGTGTTTTATCTAGGCAGCCAGGGCTCCTCCGGATGACAAGATCTTTTTACACCAGGTCAGCTCTTTCAAATTCTCCACACATATGTAGAACTCCCAGTGCGCCTTTTGGACTGTGTCTGTAAGTTCCCCCCTCTGTGTCAACTAACTGGGGTCAAATAAGTGTTGCTTACTTTTATAATACATGGAAGATGGATCTCCCTCAGGAGGTTATGGACTCTCCTTCCTTGGAGGTTTTTAAGCAGAGGTTAGATGGCCATCTGCCATGGATGCTTTAGCTGAGTTTCCTACAATTTAGGGGGTTGGACTAGATGACCCTTGGGGTCCCTGCTCTATGATTCTATGTTTTTTTCTGCTTCAACAATATTTCATTATGTTCCTACCATTTTAAGGAATTGTATTTTGTATAAATTATAAAAATTATAAATACAGTGGTACCTCTGGTTGCGAACGGGATCCGTTCCGGAGGCCCCTTTCGCAACCTAAAAAGAGTGCAACCTAAAGCACTGTATCTGCGCAGGTGCACGGTGCGATTTGGCACTTCTGCGCATGTGCAAGCGGCGAAACCCGGAAGTAAACCTTTCTGGTACTTCCGGGTCGCCACGGGACGCAACCTCAAAAGACGGAACATGAAGCAAACATAACATGAGGTATGACTGTAAAACATGTTCTATTTACACACACACACACAAATACAGTGGTACCTCGGGTTAAGAACTTAATGCGTTCTGGTAGTCCATTCTTAAGCTGAAACTGTTCTTAACTTGAGGTACCACTTTAGCTAATAGGGCCTCCTGCTGCCGCCGTGCCACTGTTGTGCAATTTCTGTTCTCATTCTGAAGCAAAGTTCTTAACCCGAGGCACTATTTCTGGGTTAGCAGAGTCTTTAACCTGAAGCATCTGTAACCCGAGGTACTACTGTAGCTACCTTTCTACCGGTAGAACGGGGTGGGGGCATGGGCGTAGCCAGGATTTTTGTTCAGGGAGCAGGCTTTTGCTGGTTGGGCAGAACTTCAGATTTGTATTGATTTTTATTTATTGGGGGTGGGGGCAGCTTCCCCTCCTGCCCCGCCTTGGCTACATCCACAGGAAGGAATCAAGGTCAGAAGGGGCCACGGTTGGGAAAAGGCTGGGAAACACTGATCTAGTCCAAGCCCCTGCTATGCTGGAATCTCTTTGCCCGACACAGGATTTGAACCCACAACCCTGGGATTAAGAGCCTCATGCTCTGCTAACTGAGCTATGCGTTTCCTATTGGAACAAAGAGGCGGCGTCTGTATGATACATGGTTTATTTACATATAATGCAGCCTGGACCTAGATGGAGAAAGCATTCACATCCCAAGAAGATCCTCTTCGTTCCATTGCTGCAGCTTTGGTGTCCAAGAGACCCCAAACATCATGTCTGAGCCTCTTATCTGTAGCATAAAACAAGCTGCCTGCCTCGTGCGCTGGCCCCCTCCTCCAAAAAGATTTTTTTTTTCCTGGTCGCTTTTCTTCATTGCCCACTCCAGTTCTGCCCCTCCCTCCTGGAACTCGGAGCTTTTGTCTCTGCTAACTATCTCTCACCTCAGGGAGGAGCTTTGCCCATTTTCTATCCGGCTCAGAGATTCTGCTAATGGCCTTCGCCATTCTGGTGTTTCCCTCGCAAAGGAACTTCTGCCAGGCTTTTTCCTGGACACTGGTTTAAACTCCAGACCCCACTCTGGAATTTAATAGTTCGTTTAAATTCTAACTGGTTGATGAATTCAAATATTTTAGGGGAGTCTTCCCCCTCCCACCCCCCCACCACCCTTGTGCAAATTAATTGAAACAAAGCATGTTTTCTATCTTACTCGTAATCCTGTACTCAAAACAAACACGAAAAGTCAGTTGATCATTATGGTGTCGGAAGCCTGCAGCCAATAGAAGGAATGATGCGCTCGCCACAATATACTGAGGTTCCACGAAAGAGAGTTATTCCAGGGCTGGAAAAGAGGTATCCTGACAGTACTGGGATATTGCGGCAGGATGTAGCCCCCTGTCACACATCCAAAGTGGTGAAATTCATGGCAGAGCAGCAAATACATGTACTTGATCGGCCAGGGAATTCCCTGGACGTAAATCCCATTGAGAATCTGTGGGCTATATGCAAAAGTCGCCTCCGTGCTGTAGACTGTACGACTATGGAGAAGCTCATTGCACTGATTCAGATGTGGTACAGGGATCCGAAAATCAACAGTGACTGTTCGAAACTATAGTGGTACCTCAGGTTACATATGCTTCAGGTTACAGACTCCACTAACCCAGAAATATTACCTCGGGTTAAGAACTTTGCTTCAGGTTGAGAACAGAAATCATCCTGCTGGCGGCACAGCAGCAGCAGGAGGCCCCATTAGCTAAAATGGTGCTTCAGGTTAAGAACAGTTTCAGGTTAAGAATGGACCCCCAGAATGAATTAAGTACTTAACCCAAGGTACCACTTTAGTAGACTCCACGCCAAACCGTGTTCAAATGCTGCTTAAAAATAGCAGAGCTCATATCTGTTACTAATGTACGTACAGTCATACCTCATGTTACGTCCACTTCATGTTACGTTCTTTCAGGATACGTCCCACGGTGACCCGGAAGTACCTGAAAGGGTTACTTCCGGGTTTTGCCGCTCGCGCATGCGCAGACACGCGGAATGACATCCCGCGCATGAGCAGAAGCTGTGAATTGCAACTCGCGCGTGCGCAGACGCACAGACGCAGGTTGCATTCTTTTCATGTTGCGAACGGGCCTCCAGAACGGATCCCGTCCGCAACCAGAGGTACCACTGTATATGTGAGTTTTGTACAATAAGCTACATTGTTTGTTTCAATTAATTTGCACAAGGGTGTATAACAACATATTCCATTAAAAGCTTTGCAAGCTGGAGAGAAGCATCATTCAGTTCTATCAAGTCTCTCTCAATGAGGTATCTGCCTCGTTCAAGTCTATGTGAAAGATATTTACAAAGAGCCTAACCTCCTTCCAAGTTCTGATCTTGGAAAGAGCCAGAGAACAACTGGTGCGAAAGTGAACAGCTACCCATTAGTTAAGCAACGGCCACACTCAGGGCCTGCCTTGATCCATTATGAGCCTCCCAGGGCCCCCTTGGCAGTCCGTCGCTAACAGCCCCGAAGCAGCAGGAATGTGGAAGGAACAGGTGCTGGGGCTTGCCACAGCTGGGACCCACGCTGCGCAAAGAGAATAAGTGGTGCTACTGCTGTTTTTCCAGCAGCCTTGAATGAAGCCACCTACCTGAAGACGCTTAATTGTTTGACTCGCCTATAGATTTCCTTTTAAATGCCGGGTGCTGGCAACGTTTAACTCCTTCGGCTGCTGTCGACAGGTCCCTGGTGTCGTCGCCTTTCCCTAGCATTGTTTAAGGATCCGGGAAAAGTCTCTGGTCTCTGTAATATGGAGACCTGTGTATGTGTGCTGACAAATACAGACTGCCAGGTGTGTGTGCAGGAGCCAAGCCCTGTGACCAATAGGGCTCTGCAGGACTGGGGCCTTCCTAGGTTTGTTCTGAAGAGGCAAGGTATGGCCACACAGGTGAGGCCGATTGGTAACTCACAAGGGCCAGGAAGAGATATAAGGTCAGCATTTTCCCTTCACCTCTTTGCCACAGCAACACGTGCCCTGCCTTGCTGCATTTGACTCCCTGCACCTCGGACCCCTGACTTCGTGACTTCTTGCTCCTTGATCCTCGGACCCCTGACTTCGTGACTTCTTGCTTCTTGATCCTCGGACCCCTGACTTCGTGACTTCTTCCTCCTTGATCCTCGGACCCCTGACTTCGTGACTTCTTGCTTCTTGATCCTCGGACTCCTGACTTCGTGACTTCTTCCTCCTTGATCCTCGGACCCCTGACTTCGTGACTTCTTCCTCCTTGATCCTCGGACCCCTGACTGTGTGACTTCTTGCTCCTTGATCCTCTGACCCCTGACTTTGTGACTTCTTCCTCCTTGATCCCTCGGACCCCTGACTTTGACTTCTTCCTCCTTGATCCTCGAACCCCTGACTTCGTGACTTCTTGCTTCTTGATCCTCGGACTCCTGACTTTGTGACTTCTTCCTCCTTGATCCTCGGACCCCTGACTTTGTGACTTCTTGCTTCTTGATCCTCAGACCCCTGACTGTGTGACTCCTTGCTTCCTGACCCTCAGACCCTTGGCTTCTTGACTCCCGGCTCTCTGACCCTCGGACTCTTGGCTTTCTGACTCCTGGCTTCTGGACTCCTGTTCCTGCTCCCACCCTGCCATCTTGCCCCCAGTCCCGACGTCCTCAGCCGGGACTTCATTGCCCATGAACCGAACCGTGACACAGACCCTCCAAGTGTCCCTATGTTCCAGGGACAGTCCCAGATTTACAGAAGCCATTCTGGTTTCTGATTTGATCCCGCAATGTCCCGCTTTTCCTTAGGACGTCCCTATTTTCATTGGAGAGATGTTGGAGGCTATGGCAGGCTGTCCTGTTTTCATTGGAGAAATGTTGGAGGGTATGGAGTTTCTGCTACCCGAGCCATCAGAAGGCAGCCTTGCATAGGCTGTATATCGTCTTTTGGGCTGCAACCACCAATTCCTGTTCAGCCTCTCTCTCTTTCTGGCTGGTCGAAGTCTCCCCATTTCCCCAATGAGGCTCTGCTCTACAGGAGGAGTGGTTGATATAGCCAGAAGATCTGCTTCTTGGACTTTGATATCTAGAGTTGCAAGGGGAGGCCGTCCCTCCTCCATCCCTTAGTTGCCAACTTTCCTGTCCCATCCCCCCAGTCTGTTCCTTCTTCCTTCTTTCTCCTCTTCCATCTGGGGCCACCAAACCATGCCAGATCATAATGGAGCTCAGGGGCCCATGACAGCAGTTGCTCATCATCTAGGAGCTCTGCTGTTAATGTAGCAAACATACTGTGCATGGAATCTGTGATTTTGTGAAGATTCACAACCTTAAAATGAAAAAAAGAAAAGGAAATTCCACCCACAGTACATTCACAGCTTATCAGCAGAGTTGCCAGAATATCAACAAGTGGTGCAAAAGTAAAGAATGGACAGGTGAGGGGTGCAGGTATGTTACTTTTCAAAAACATATTGCAAATGCTGTGTATTAATAAGGTATTCTTCTTTCATTGAATTATGTAAAAAAAAATAAAAGGGCATGCAACTGCAATGTGAAAACCTAATTGTTTTCACTGTTGAACAAGATAAACAGAACAATTTTTGCTATTCACTATTACGAAGTGAATTTCTCACACTGATATCAGCAAAGAACTTTGCACTTGCAGTGATAATGACTCCGCGAGTGGCCTCTGGGTCTTCAGTTCCTTTTAAGACATTTAAACAGTGTGCTGTTTTCTCAAATAGCTCCAGATTCCAGACATTGTTACACCACGAAGAAGACAACTGCAAATCGTCAAATGCCTTCCGTTTTTCAGAAATGGGCATTTGAGCAACTGCCGGTAGCCTCCTTAAGAGTTCCTGGGAATGAAAATAAAAATAAAAAAGGATTGTTGCTTTGTTTTTCTGACCCTTCAGATATAAAAAACTTATACTGTAATGACGACCCATGAAGATACTATGGCCATGCTAAATTCACTGATGTCCTACCAGGCACACTAACTCTAGGGGATGGAGGTGTCACCAGTCCCCTCAATATTCCTTAGCGGGTGATTCAGCCCCCCAATATTGAGGGAACAGAGGAGGCTGAGAGCGTTGAAGGTGCAGCCATTGAAGCTGCACGGCGCTGGGCAAGGCCTTCTGCTGAAGGTGCGCCTCATCCCAACAATGTGTCATGCGTCACATGTGTTGTCACAGGCACACATTGTGCCACGGCCCCTCAGTTTTCAGCCCAAGGCACCATCTCTGTGTCCTACTTTTCTGGGCCAACTGAGGTGGCAAATGGATGGACTTGTCTTTAAGTTGCCAGGCTCAGTATGAGCAAAATAGAGCCCTTCAGACTCAAGTCTCCCGTTTCTGAATGAGCTGAACCCCATCTAAAAGTAGGGTTAAAGTTTTGGGGAAGTTCCAAAAAGTTTACTGTGCATTTCTGAAGCAACTAAAGCAGATGGGAGCCTGTGGCCTTCCAGAACCTGTTGGACTTCCAACTCCCATCTGCACCAGCCAGCATGGCCAGTGGTCAGCGCCAATGGGATTTGTAGTCTGGCAACACTTGGAGGGCCAGAAGTTCGTATAACAATGACAAAGCCACTTCCGACCTCATGCCCCCAACACCTGCGCGGAGGCTGGCTTTCAGCCCCACGCAATCAGGGGAATCCTCGGGCCACGTCATCCCCTGGCCAGCCAATCGGCTGGCTCAGGGGGTGCGGCCTGCCTCATTTGAGGCAAGCACGGCCCGGGATCTCCCTCTTTGGCCGCTCAGCTTTTTAGGTTTCCCACCCGCCCCCCCCCCTTTCAAGGTTTCCTTTCTGACCTTGTTATGGACCTCGGTTGGTCGCTGTTGAGGGGCCTTGGCAAATTGGCACTGGCCATTTGGTTTTTCACCTACCTCGTAGCAAATCGTCACAACTTCCTTGGTTTTGGCGGTTAGGCATTGGTAGGGGTATTGTTATGTAGATGTGTTAGGGGGGAGGAGCGCCATCACCTCCCCCAAATATTGAAGGCTAGTCCGGTAAAGGACTCCGGCGGGCGTGGCCCCATCCAAAGCCTATGCAGGCCAGGGCCCAAGGCACGCCCCCGAGTGGTGACCCCGGGGGAGTCCCTAGCTGATGTGCATCAGCAGGGCTCCCCCTGCTGGTGTTAATCCTTCCTGGTCTTCAAGCAAACAGGCTGAAGCCGGATAGTCGGTTAGGACCAATGCCTAAGCCAATACAGTGGTGCCCCGCAAGACGAATGCCTCACAAGACCGAAAACTCACTAGACGAAAGAGTTTTCCGTTTTGGAGGTGCTTCGCAAAACGAATTTCCTATGGGCTTGCTTCGCAAGACGACAATGTCTTGCGAGTTCCTGCTGGTTTTTTCCCCTCCCCCCCTTTTGCTAAGCCGCTAAGCCGCTTATCAGCTGATCCGATCAGCAGATAAGCCGCTAAAAGCCGCTAATAGCGCTAATCCGCTAATCCGTCAATGGGCTTGCTTCGCAAGACGAAAAAACCGCTAGACGAAGAGAATCACAGAACGGATTCTTTTCGTCTTGCGAGGCACCACTGTACCGCTCTTTACCTGTAACCAATAAAGTTGTGGCCTATTTTAGCCCATTAACCTAAATACTTGTGTCACGTGTCGTTATTTCCTACTGGTGGGAGGCGGGAACTCGCCACGCAACAAGAAAAAGTATACCTGTTATGGCTAGTTGGAATAAAACACTTAAACAGTACCTTTTCCCCCATCAAAGCTTCTTCTGAATGAATGGTTCCAACCTTTTCTTGAATAAGATAGCAGGGGACTCTCTTTCCGCTTCACACAGACCCTCCGAGTCAAAAGACTGGCTCTCTTCAGAGAATACTCTCTCTCCCCTCTTTTCTTTGTAGTGTTTTGGGAATTTGCGCACTCACTGCTGCTTGGAGTCAGTCTGCAAACTTCCGCTAACAATGCAATCAAGTAACTTCCATTCCCTGCCTTCTTTTTAGCAGATTGTAGAATAATTTAATAATAATAACTGTAATAATAACAATAAACGGGGCGAGGAGAGGAGGGGGAAGACCCTACAGCTTTGACAGATGGTAC
Organism: Podarcis vaucheri; assembly: GCF_965113315.1. Lineage (NCBI taxonomy): Eukaryota > Metazoa > Chordata > Lepidosauria > Squamata > Lacertidae > Podarcis > Podarcis vaucheri. The sequence continues at coordinate 12,414,441 of NC_138761.1, forward strand.
TCAGCGCTTGACTCCTGCTGAGCTCAGCAGGGCCGATGGTTTAGCACTGTCAAAAAGACTCTTGCCTATGAAGTGGATAACAAAGTGTGGGCTGCCAGCCTCCTTTCCTATAGAAAAGCTCGGTTGTTGTAACATGTTGCTCGTGCCTTTCTTTCGCTGCGGTGGGGGGAGCTTAAAAAAAAGAGAGACAGAAAACCTTCTGAAAGCTTTCGGCTGCCCTATGCGGTGGGCAGATGCTTTTGTGCTGGAGAAATTGGGAAGGGAAATCAAAGAAGCAGGAAGCGATGCGGCAGGGAGGGAACTTCGGAGGCCCAGGCGAGCTCCGGTGGCAAATTTGAAAGACTTCAAAGAGGATTCCAGCTCAAAGGGAAGACCTAGATATTGAATAGATGCTGCCTAGTGTTGGCGGTTCTTTCCCTTTGCCAAATGAGCTAATGCCAAAAAGCAAAGTGGACTTGGGCTATAAAATGCTGCTTTAGCAGAATTTTCGCTAGCGACCTCTCGGCTGCAAACCTGTTGCCATCCCGCCGTGTTCTGTCTCTTCAGACATGCCCCCACCCGCCTGGCCAGATTGGGAGCATTGCAAACCATCCTTTCTGGTAAGCCTGAAAATCTTTTTTTTTAATGGGGTGAGGTAGAAAGTTATGTTAACTGTGCAAGATGTAACCTTCCCGCTCTGTTACAAACACCTTGATTTTCCTGTGGTGGAAGGAAGAGTGTCGGCCCGCCCACCCCCAGTCCCAAAAATGTATGTGTTACACTGAATGCCCAAAATTAGGTGGGAGGCTGCACTGATAGGCGAATGTTGACAATCCCAGATTAATTTTGAGCCGACATGAAAATGGATATAGATGGAGACATGGATGTATTTCCACTCTTGGAGAGTACACAAGTAAGCACTTGTCAGCTGTCACCAGTGTATCTAAGTTTTTGGAAATTCACCTGCTTCACCCAGGATTGTCAAAATTTGCAAACTGAGTGCCCACCACCAAATTTTGGATACTCTCTTGGTGTAGTTTTAAGGCAACCTGCTAAAGAACTGCCATCCACTGGTAACATTCAAAATCCAGAGTTAATTCTATAATGTCACCCTGCTAAAAAGTTTTAATTTGGCTTCCTTTTTTAGCACGTAAGACGCAAGGGCATGTTGAAATCAACAGCGCGTACTCTTATGTAGGGTTGTTCAGGGTTGAAACGCCAAAAATATAGCACACTGCTCAATATGACGATTCTCTTTATACTTCTCCATGGACATAATTTGCTTCAGAAAAATTAATGTGGCATTAATAACTGAAATATAATTTGTGGCATAAGTTGAAAAGGTCCCGTCCCTGAGAATCTCTAAGTAAGAGATATTAGCCGGCAGGTATATAAAGGAGGGGGTGAATAAGGTGGGAGTTGAATGGCAATGAAATGCAAAAATTACAATCCTTTATAATCCTACACAGGTTTATTTTGCTATTACTTTAATATTTGCCTATTGTGTCTATAGAATTGTAAAGGGATGAGCGCACTCAGTGAAGAGCATTAGAGTACATGTAGTTTGCTTTTTGATTCTAAGGGAGCTGGGCATGTTTAGCCTGGAGAAGAGGAGGTTAAGGGGTGATATGATAGCCATGTTCAAATATATAAAAGGATGTCACATAGAGGAGGGAGAAAGGTTGTTTTCTGCTGCTCCAGAGAAGCGGACACGGAGCAATGGATCCAAACTACAAGAAAGAAGATTCCACCTAAACATTAGGAAGAACTTCCTGACAGTAAGAGCTGTTCGACAGTGGAATTTGCTGCCAAGGAGTGTGGTGGAGTCTCCTACTTTGGAGGTCTTTAAGCAGAGGCTTGACAACCATATGCCAGGAGTGCTCTGATGGTGTTTCCTGCTTGGCAGGGGGTTGGACTCAATGGCCCTTGTGGTCTCTTCCAACTCTATGATTCTATGAGAGAAAAACATAGTATTTTGGCAGAAGCATATTCCATTTTCTGAGGGCCACTACAGATATCCTTTTTTATTGTTTATTCATGATGACTTGTACTCATGGTGCTATCGGGGTGGTTATACAGAATCCTGCCTCCTATACTGCTTGCACCATCAAAACTTCCAAGACATGCTTCCTTTCCCATCTTTATATGCCCCATAGCTTCTTGCTGAAATTCTTGAACATTTCATCCCACAAATGCACGGCGGAGGGGGGTAGTCCTGCTTTTGTTGCACTATAGTTCAAGAGCTGGGGTATGTGGGGGGTTAGGGGAGGGGTAATATCGCTGGTGAATGGACGCGGGTGGTGCTGTGTGTTAAACCACAGAGCCTAGGGCTTGCCGATCAGAAGGTCGGCAGTTCGAATCCCCGCGACGGGGTGAGCTCCCGTTCCTCAGTCGCTGCTCCTGCCAACCTAGCAGTTCAAAAGCACGTCAAAGTGCAAGTAGATAAATAGGTACCGCTCCAGCGGGAAGGTAAACGGCGTTTCCGTGCGCTGCTCTGGTTCGCCAGAAGTGGCTTAGTCATGCTGGCCACATGACCCGGAAGCTGTACGCTGGCTCCCTCGGCCAATAAAGCGAGATGAGCGCTGCAACCCCAGAGTCGGCCACGACTGGACCTAACGGTCAGGGGTCCCTTTACCTTTAATTTTGCTGTTGAGGGGCACGTCATGCTCATTCTGGGGTAGTTCGGTCCCCACCCGGCACTCAGCTCTCACCTGTGGCTCCTAGAAGTTGTCAGCATGTGACAACGGCTTCGACTGGCCAGCTAAAACAGGTGAAGATAACTCATGGATCTCAAATGTTCTGTGAGGTTGGGACTTCCTCTGCATGTGAAGACAGGCTCTGATGAATGGAATAGATGAGACCAATAGTGGGTCCAACGGTCGAGAAGGTGCTGTAGAGGGAAAAGAGGGGCAGATGGGGCTCCTCAACCTGGGAAGGCAGCCCATCTAGGAGAAGGAAAACTCTGATCTTAAACCTTCACTGCCTTGCAGGATACATTCAGGAGTAAAAAAAAACACCAATCTGGAGAGGCACTGAAGTAACATAAATGCAAGGGGTGGGAGGGACGTTTTTAGGGGACAGGAATGCTTCACCTGTGCTGTGTCTTTCCATTCTAACCCCCCAAATCTGCCTCTTTTGGGGGGTAACTTTCTGCCGTTTTGGCTTACTGCTTGGGGTGAAGACACTATTTACACCAGAGAGAAGACTGTCTGTGGGCTTTCCCTCAGTGGAAAGGGGACCAAAACACAACCACTCTACCAAATTCACACTTTTTTTTCTGTTCTCCAGCCAGGTAATAATAATAATAATTAGTAATAATAACAATAATTTATTTATACCCCGCCCATCTGGCTGGGACTCCTCACCCACTCTGGGCGGCTTCCACCAAAACACAATAACCTATTAAACATTAAAAGCTTCCCTAAACAGGGCTGCCTTCAGATGTCTTCTAAAAGTTTGGTAGTTATTTTTCTATTTGACATCTGGTGGGAGGGTGTTCCACAGGGCGGGTACCACTACCGAGAGGGCCCTCTGCCTGGTTCCCTGTAACTTGGCTTCTTGCGGTGAGGGAACCGCCAGATGGCCCTCGGCGCTGGACAGAAATGAATGCGTGCTTTACTGGAAAATATCATGCACAAATGCATTGTGTTTGGGGAAGCTGGTTTGCAAAAGTGTTTCTTTTAGGAGAGATTGCATATGAAAATGTGTTTATTGGGAGAAATTCAAACAAGAACACTGATGATTTTCAGGAGGCCTTTTTTAAATCGTCACCGCCACCACCATTGCAAACTAATGTGGAAACACTGACAGGCCGTTGCAGCTATTGGGTTTTTATTTGAATCAGCCAGCCACCTTAAGGATCATCAGTAGTGTTTATATTTAATATTTATTTCTTAAATTGCGTTTTATGTTTTAACATTTTACGCCACCCTGATGTTTCATCCTACGTTGGTACAGAAATGCTTTTTAAAAAAAAAATGCATAGAACTGAACTTAAGATTGCAAAAATGAGAAACCAAATACCGTATTTTTCGCTCTATAAGACGCAGCAGACCACAAGACGCACCCAGTTTTTGGAGGAGTAAAACAAGAAAAAAAATATTCTGAATCTCAGAAGCCAGAACAGCAAGAGGGATCGCTGTGCAGTGATAGCAGCGATCCCTCTTGCTGTTCTGGCTTCTGGGATAGCTGCGCAGCCTGCATTCGCTCCATAAGACGCACACACACATTTCCCCTTACTTTTTAGGAGGGAAAAAGTGAGTCTTATAGAGCAAAAAATACGGTAGATCTGCCCATCTCTAGGCACCTTTCGCTTCTGCTTGGGAGCTCATGAAATTGTTAACTCCATTATATTTTCTTTTAAAAAACATATATCTGTGTGAGCCACTTTGATGACCCAGTGTGGAAATATTTCCACGAATAAAATAAATATGGCAATTGGTTGAGAGGGGAGCTATTCCCTCCTTAGGTGCAAACTGCCCTCTGCAGAGTTGGGAAGAGGCCCAACGCCAGAGTCTGTCTGCAGAAGCCCCAAATCTCCACCTCACCCCTTCTCTAGAGAAATCCCCCTCCTCTCCGCTCCAAGCTCCATCTCCTAGTGAAAGCACAAAATGCTGGCAGGTGGCGTTTGGACCCAGGAAGCGAAATCTCTGGACCCTGCATCTGTTGCACCTGCCGTTCTGTGGCTGGGGTCTCTGGCTTTGTTGACTAGAAAAAGAAACAGGGCATAATGCCAGGAATTTGTGTGCCTTCTGAGCCAGATCCCAGTTGCTAAGGGGCTTGGGGAAGACATCAAGAGAGAAGGGGGGGAATAAAAAATAAAAGTAAATCTTGTTTTTCCTTTTTCACAGAGAGAGGTGTGGGCAGATTGTATGTTAACAAGGAGAGGGAGGGTGTTCTCAATCCCATTTGGAGAAGGGCGGTAGCTCAGTGGCAAAGCATCTGCCTTGCGAAGCAGAAGGTGTCAAGTTCGATTCCTGTCATCTCCAGGTAGAGTTGGGAGAGAATCGCTGCCTGGAAACCCGGAGAGCTGTTGCCAGTCTGTGTTGGCAATACTGAGCTAGACCATCAGAAAGTGTTTATTTATCTGGCGGCGGCGGGGGACCGGACCCAGAATTAAATATAAATTACTAACAGATTCAAAAGAAGGAAGGGGATTTTCTCTGCCGGATTGGAAGATATATTTTGATGCCGCAGCCCTTTGTTGGGTTAAGGAATGGATTAAATTAGATAATGCTGATGTTCTTTATTTGGAGGGGTTCGACAATGTACAGTGGTACCTCTGGTTAAGTACTTCATTCGTTCCGGAGGTCCATACTTAACCTAAAACTGTTCTTAACCTGAAGCACTACTTTAGCTAATGGGGCCTCCTGCTGCTGCTGCGCCGCCAGAGCACGATTTCTGTTCTCATCCTGAAGCAAAGTTCTTAACCCGAGGTACTATTTCTGGGTTAGCGGAGTCTGGAACCTGAAGCGTATGTAACCCAAGGTACCACTGTATTCAGTTGGCATGCTTATTTATGGTATGATAAGATAAAGGCTCATAAAGGCTTTAAAAACCAAATAATTAGAAAATATACAATGTTTGGATAAAATATAAAGATCTCTTAGAAAGGAAAACACCTAGGTGGCTTTCACCAATGGAAGCAAAGGCCCAGAAGAAGTTAAATATGGAGAGTACCTGGTTGAGATATTCTGATTTACTGTTGGAAGATAAGGAAGGATACAAATTAAGACCATTTGAGCAAATCAAAGATAAATTGGATTGGCTACATTATTATCGGATTAATGAATTGTTTAAACTTGACAAGAAAAATGGTTTTGCGTCAGAAAAAAACAAATTGGAAACGGAGTTGTTAGATACTAATGTTAAAAATTTATCAAAAATGTATAATTTGTTGTTGGAGTGGCACACAAAGGGGGCTGGATGTGGCCCAATCGCCTTCTCAATCTGACCCGCGGACAGTCTGGGAATCAGCATATTTTTACATAAATAGGATGTGTCCTTTTATTTAAAATGCATCTCTGGGTTATTTGTGGGGCATAGGAATTCATCCCCCCCCCAAAAAAAATATAGTCCGTCCCCCCACAAGATCTGAGGGACAGTGGACCGGCCCCCTGCTGAAAAAGTTTGCTGACCCCTGAGCTAGATCGATCAATGGTCTGACTTTGTATCAGGCAGCTTCCTATTTCTATGCTCCCTTGTTGGGTAATTAGTCCGGGAGGGTTGGGTCTCATTAGAAAAAGGTCTCTTGATAGCTGGAAATCTCTCTCTGATTTTGAATGGGATACCCATCAATGTTTGGTGACACAGAGAGATGCCCAAATTGCTGTCTAAGTGGCCTGATCCATAGGGAAACTGACTACCAAAGATAGGCGATGGCCTGTACATTGTATTAATCATGCGAAGAATTTGTTTTCTGCCTTATCTTTTTCTGCTATTGCATTTTTGGTATGATTGTTGTTGTTGTTTAGTCGTTTAGTCTTGCCTGACTCTTCGTGACCCCATGGACCAGAGCACGCCAGGCACTCCTGTCTTCCACTGCCTCCTGCAGTTTGGTCAAACTCATGCTGGTAGCTTTGAGAACACTGTCCAACCATCTCGTCCTCTGTCGCCCCCTTCTCCTTGTGCCCTCCATCTTTCCCAACATCAGGGTCTTTTCCAGGGAGTCTTCTCTTCTCATGAGGTGGCCAAAGTACTGGAGCCTCAGCTTCAGGATCTGTCCTTCCAGTGAGCACTCAGGGCTGAATTCCTTCAGAATGGAGAGGTTTGATCTTCTTGCAGTCCATGGGACTCTCAAGAGTCTCCTCAGCCACCATAATTCAAAAGCATCAATTCTTCGGCGATCAGCCTTCTTTATGGTCCAGCTCTCACTTCCATACATCACTACTGGGAAAACCAGAGCTTTAACAATACAGACCTTTGTTGGCAAGGTATGATTGTAGTGACTGCAATGCTTGCTCATTTTTAAGGTTATGGTTATTGTGAGCAGCTTTGAGCTCAACATTGCTGTTGGAAAAGCAGAATGGAAATATCAAAAGAGGGAAGTCGGTAGTCCCAGGGTTCAAGAGAGACAGGAAGGCAAAGTGAGACAAAATCAGCACCTTAGAGAGGAACTAATGCGTGGGTTTCAGGACCACAGCAACTCGGCAGCAGAGGCAGAACATACAAGTTGTCTCAGCAATGCCCTTGAGCAGCTGGCAGATCTTAATAGCAGAGGTGGGGAACCACCGACACCGGAGCCCAATGTGGCCCTCTAGCCTCTTTCTGGTACGCTCCCTCTCCCCAGACTACACCAATCACTGGCCCTGCTTCCGACCCTGGGGCTTCCCTCCCGCCCAGATGGAATGTATCCTTGAGTTCTGATCATGTCTCTGCAAAAGGACAGAGGGGGTTGTGTGAGTGCATGTACTGTGCAAAGGTGAAATTTGCGTTCATTGCTCCACCTACGGGTGCCTCCAGCCCCGCCTTGAAGAAGATAAGGATACAAGAATGAGATACATTATATACAGTGGTTCCCCGCAAGATGAATGCCTCACAAGACGGAAAACTCGCTAGACGAAAGAGTTTTCCGTTTTGGAGGTGCTTCGCAAAACGAATCTCCTATGGGCTTGCTTCGCAAGACAAAATGTCTTGTGAGTTCCTGCGGGGTTCCCCCCCCCTTTTTTCTAAGCCGCTAAGTGGCTTATCAGCTGATCCGATAAGCCGCTAAAAGCTGCTAAAAGCCGCTAATAGCGCTAATCCGCTAATCCTTCAATGGGCTTGCTTCGCAAGACGAAAAAAACGCTAGACGAAGAGAATCACAGAACGGATTCTTTTCGTCTTGTGAGGCACCACGGTATAGATATACAGATACAGATGAAATGGAGATATGGATATACAGTCATACCTCGGGTTACAGACGCTTCAGGTTGCGCGTTTTCGGGTAACGGACGCGCCCAAACCCGGAAGTACCGGAACAGGTTACTTTCGGGTTTTGGCGCTCGCGCATGTGCAGAAACACTAAATTGCACTTTGCGCAGAAGTGCCAAATCGCGACCCACGTGTGTGCAGATCTGGCGATGTGGGTTGCGAACGCTGCGGGTTGCGAATTTAAATAATACTAATACTAGATAACAAATAATGTTGTGAAGTGATTAAATAGCCAGTGAGTTGGGAGGTGTGGGGTCAAATCCACCCTTAGCAATAGATCCTCCTGCACGGATCACGTTCGCAACCCAAACGTCCACTGCATAGATATATAGCTATATACCGTATTTTTCGCTTCATAGGGTGCACCGGACCATAGGGCACACCTAGTTTTTAGGGGGGGTCAAGAAAAAAAATCTTATTTCCCCCCCAGCCCCAAAGAGCAGCGTACAGGCTGTGCGCAACCTCTCCCTGCCGGAGGAGTTGCGCGCGGCTATGTCACAAGCCAAGGCAGCCAGCAGGATGGATCCCGCTGGCTGTTTTGGCTTCCTCTTTAGCCCCACGCAACCTCTCCCTGCTGGGAGAGGCTGCGCGGGGCTAAAGACGCCATAGCCACGTGCAGCCTCTCCCTGCCGGAGGGGCTGCGAGTGGCTATCCCTGAAGCCTGGAGAGTGAGAGGGGTCGATGCGCACTGACCGCTCTCGCTCTCCAGGCTTCAGCGAAAGCAACGCGAAGCCTTTTTTTTAAAGATATTTTTATTAGTTTTACAAAAAAATTTAAGACAGTACTAACATATAGAAAGACATACAAACATGTATAATTTCATAAACAAATTTTCATAAACTTCGTTCCTCAGACTTCCCCATACCTCCCCTTTCTGCATCCCAATGTCCAAAGTTTTTCAGCAACTTCTAATGATTCTGTCAAAGGTATGTCTTACTAGCATTTCTTGTTACATCTGTTATTATCTCGCTGTAACCCTTTCATTCTAAAAACCTTGACATCTTAACCTTCATTAAGTTTGTAATAATCCTTAAGATAAATTTTAAATTTCTTCCATTCTTCTTCTGCCGTCTCTTTCCCCTGATCACGGATTCTGCCCGAGCAACGCGAAGCCTTTGGAGCATGGAGGGAGCGCTCCCTCTGCGCTTTGGAGGCTTAGCGTTGCTATCGCTGAAGCCAAGGAGCCTGCATTCGCTCCATAGGATGCACACACATTTCCCCTTAATTTTTGGACGGGAAAAGGTGTGTCCTATAGAGCGAAAAATACGGTAGATAAAGATACAGGTATACAACACATTTCAAATTAAAAAGTGTCTGTGCAACACAGAAAGCTGCCTTAAACTAAGTCAGACCCTTGATCCTCCCAGCTCAGTAATGTCTACACATGAGGTCCCCAATGTGGTGCCCATGGGCACCATAGTGTCCTTAAATACCCCCTTGGTGCCTTTCAATGCCCCCTGCCCTCCCATTAAAATTTTGGGAAGGTTTTTAAAATATATATGTATAGTTTGGCTGAAGAGGTTGCCTCCTTGGGGGGAGGCAAGGTGTTATATTTTGTTTGCTTGGCGTAGATGAAGAAGCTTGCATATTGAGGACTGGGAATGAGGGCTCTTGCATTGATTGCAACTTGGGCACTATTGTAAAACTGCTGCATTTTTATTTTATTTTATTTACTTGCTTGTTTCCAGGACTAATTCAAGAAGATGCAGCTTCTGACAGTCAAAGCCTGGAGCAGCCTGGATCTCAAGGAGAACTTTCTCTCCTATAATCTCCCAGGGCTTTTAGGATCTACAAGTGAGACCCTAATCTAAGTTCCTTCCTTTAGCAAGGTAATGTTATCATCTACCTGGGGCAAGACCTTATCTGTTGTAGCCCCAGAGTTGTGGAACGCTCTCCTCCGTGAGGTCTGTATTAATTCTTCATTGGTAGACAGGGGGGAAATGTGGCTATTAATTTGGATGTTTGGGGATTGGTGGAGATACTTGTGTAATTAGAAATGTCCGTTTTGAATCATTTAGGGTTTTTTTCTATTTCAAATGGATTGCTTTTATTTGCATTTTCAAACAGTAAAAAAATTGTGAGCAGATGCTCTTTTATTGAAAGATAGTGTAAATAAATAAAATCCTCAAGGCAGGGAACATGTCTTGTTGCTGCTTATATTACTCTTTATTTACAGAAATTGTACTGTATAATGTCTGGACGTTCTGTTTATTGAGCATTCATCCTTGATTTGCTTGCATAAAGCTTATGCCAGAGTCTAGATCATATCTGGTCTTTTTGAACATTTGTTTAGGGGGCAATTATATGGCAAATGAGCATTCATTCTCCATTCACCCTGATTTGCTTGCAAGGTGTTCATTCATCTTCTATATTATATTCATTCAGCCCATACATTTCTGTGAATCTTCCCCATCGCAAAACTCCCGGTTCTCCGTTAAAGTAGATCTATTGCAGCAGGGGAGTCCTTGAATGTACTTTAATTATGCAAACTTATCGTTCCAGTATGTCCAGTCTGGAGATGCTCTAAGTTTTTAAAAAATAATACCCACGAACTGCTTCCCTCTGCACCCCTATCTATATCCCTCCCATCAGAAATCCCTCATGTTGTGAAATTGTACCTGCTATCAAATAAGCAAGCAAGTGGTTGTGCTTCTTTCATTGCAATGTATAAGAGCAGGGGTCAGCAAACTTTTTCAGCAGGGGGCCGGTCCACTGTCCCTCAGACCTTGTGGGGGGCCGGACTATATTTTGGGGGGAAATATGAAGAAATTCCTATGCCCCACAAATAACCCAGAGATGCATTTTAAATAAAAGCACACATTCTACTCATGTAAAAACATACTGATTTAGAAGGCCATTGGGCTGGATCTGGCCCCTGGGCCTTAGTTTGCCTACCCATGTAAAAGTGGTTTGGATCCTGCCCCAATATACACATTATTTCTTGTAAGGCAGGCATGTCCAAAGTCCATTTCGGGTGTCTAATCGGTTTAATCCAGCCCCTGTGGCAGTTTATTTCCTGGAGTAAAATCCTAAAAAAAAAAACCTCAACAATTTCAGTCCCAAAAAAAAGGTCAGCAACTGTGGTCGGCCCTTTGGTCGGCCATCACGGCTCTTCACTTCATCAAATCTGGACCTCTTTGAAAAAAGTTTGAACACCACTGTTGTAAGATAAGGGAGAGAAGAGGCTAGGCTTGTCTCCAAGTGTAACTCCCCTTTTATACCGGGACAGAAAAAATTGTTGTGGCAGAAATGGCCCCTCAATATTCCACAGCCCACATGGTGGGAAGAGGCCAATGGGGTCTATTACGCCCTCCAAAAAGCTCCACACACAAACACCGGGCACCCACAATGTTGGGTGCCCCCTCAGTGTTCCTGCACCCCTCACTTTTAATAACAATATAGTCTGTATAGCCCACTCTTCACTGAATATTTCAGAGTGGAGAATATAGCAATGTCCAATGTGCAAAAAATTGCAGAATCAAAAAATAATAATTCAAAATTAAGTAAGGTAAAGGTACCCCTGACCATTAGGTCCAGTTGTGGCTGACTGGGGTTGCGGCGCTCATCTCGCTTTATTGGCCGAGGAAGACGACGTACAGCTTCCGGGTCATGTGGCCAGCATGATTAAGCCACTTCTGGCGAACCAGAGCAGCGCACAGAAATGCCATTTACCTTCCCGCCGGAGTGGTACCTATTTATCTACTTGCACTTTGACGTGCTTTCAAACTGCTAGGTTGGCAGGAGTAGGGACCGAGCAACGGGAGCTCACCTTGTCGTGGGGATTCGAACTGCCGACCTTCTGATCGGCAAGTCCTAGGCTCTGTGGTTTAACCCACTGCGCCACCCGCATCCCTTAAAATTAAGTACTCCAGCATAAATCAGAAGGAAAAAAATTAAGCAGCTCTGAGAACAACCATTAGAATGTCCCTATAACCCAAAGGTCTGGGTAAGGAAAATAGGGACACCCACCCAACTAAAACAACAAAAGGGCCTTATGAAAATGTCCAGTCCATCGTAAGATCCCAGGATAGGTTGAAATTTGTGAAACAGCAGAATTAAAACCAATTCAATGCGAGTGTCGGTGAATCACCACTTACAGACAGCAGGGGGAGTGCTGCGCTCATTCCATTACTCTCTGAATTTTTCTCCTGCTGCTGCGCTGCCTTTCTTCGATTCATCTATAATAAGAGTGCAACTTGCCCAGAAAGAACTATGACAGCAACAAACAGCCCTCGCTGCTTGATTTTGAGGCCACAAAGTTTCCAGACAGGCTGTTCCCCTTTCCATTTCTCTTTTCCAACCTATACCCGACATTCCTGAGCTACTGGGCACGTTCAGTCCCCATCATTGGGCCATTGTGGGGGGTAGATTTTTAGTTTGCTTTGTACTTTGCAAGGCTTAGGGTGCCTGCCACCTGCAGCATGCCAATACCTCCCTCCTGTTTTTTGGTGGGCTTCTTTGGTGCCATTCCTGTGGGCACTCGCCCCCTGAAATTGCTATCAGGAGGAGAAATTATTGGCTGCTTCCATCAAGCAGTGACAACATTTTAGATTTGCCTTTTTTTCTATTGGGTTTAAGAAAGAAGAAGTAAAATACACCCAGCTTTTGCTATCTTTATCGACTGGGTGGGGGTGGGGAGCCATAGCTTTGTAGTCTGCTTTGCATATAAATACCAGATTCAATCTTCTAAGAAATCTTTTGTTGACGAAAGGAACAACCACGGGGTGCTAGCATCAGCCACAGTGGGGCCTGTGGGCCCTGGCATTTGCACAACTTTGCTTCGTACTGATGCCCGGCCTGCCATGCAAGCCCTCCCACCTTTGGAGGTACAGTGGTTGGCAATCAAAGACGGGGCCTTTTCGGTGGTGGCACCCTTGAGTTGTGCACTATTTGTTCCAAGGACATTTGGCTTGTTTTCCTTTTGGCATCAGGTAAAGACTCCTCCTCCCCCTCTCCTGGGCCTTTAAAGGTTCATTTCAATTTTGCCTTTTCTGGTTTCAACCTTTATTGCTGCTTTTTAAATTTACAGGTTTGCTTTGGCTACTTTTTTTGTGTGTGGCTGAAAAGCTTGCTTTTTAATGTGAATTGTGTTGTGAAGCTTCCCCACACCCTTCTGTATAGCCCAGAGAGATGCCTTGAAAGTTTCAGACAAAAGGCAGTTAGGAATCTTTTAAATACAGTGGTACCTCAAGTTACAGATGCTTCAGGTTACAGACGCTTCGGGTTACAGACTCCACTAACCCAGAAATAGTACCTTAGGTTAATAACTTTGCTTCAGGATGAGAACAGAAATCACGTGGCGGAGGTGTAAGCCCCCATTAGCTAAAGTGGTACCTCAGGTTAAGAACAGTTTCAGGTTAAGACCAGACCTCCAGATTTGATGTATTTTATGTTTCATATTCTTTATTCTTCTTTTTTTTCTTTTCGTTTTATTTTTTTCTTTTATTATTGTTTACTCTGTCTTTTGTTATGTTTTTGTATGAAAAGTAATAAATATTATTGTGAAGAAGAAAAGACCAGACTTCCAGAACGAATTAAGTTCTTAACCCGAGGTATCACTGTATATACATGCATACATAACTGGGAAACGATAGAAAAGAAAGTGGTATTCTATCAAAGAGAGGAATGCACTGGAATCAGAAAACTTGTGTGATCTCAACAGAAATGTTCACAGCCTACAGCTGCAATCCTACCTGTGAGTGATTCTCCTGAGTAGACATGCACGAGACTGCCATGTTCATATATCAAATTCTGGATATCAGTTTGCCCGGAAGTTCAGTTCTGTTGAAAAAGCCACGAACTATCCTAGTATTGTGCGTTGCAGAGGGTTGAATTGGATGACCCCTTGGTGTCCCTTCCATTTGTACAATCCTATGATTCTACCCACCCACCCCCCAAATTTGATGATAGCGTCCTGGCAAATTGCACTGGATACTTTTTTTATAATAATTTTTTAAAAAGCAAGCGAAAGAGCTCACGCTGTGCCTTGCATCTGCCTCCTAAATGAACTCTAATAAGATTTACTTAATCCACTTGAAAAGGGGGGAAATGCTGTTTTTGTCCCCCAATTTGTTGAAACATCTGAAAGTTCGCAAGGTTGCGACCCCTCTTTCGGAAAGGGGAATCCCCTGCCACCTGTAAATATCCTGGGGAAAACAGTTGGGAACAATGAAACACGTGCTGGTTAACTGTTGCCCGGGCAACGGTTACGGTTCATCCGTAGGGGGTCTCCGGCCCCACCAAGGCTTTGTCCGCAGGAGACGTGGGCCAGCTGTTGCCAAATAGCCATTGTGGAAGATCATTGTGAACTAATAGTCAGCCGCACAAATAGGCCCCTGTTCCTTCTCAGTGGGTTTTGTCTTTTTCAAGGGGGGTATTCCCTGCACCTCCCACAGCAGATAACTCTCCAAGTTAGCATCGTGAAAACAGCCCTTTCCTTTAGACGCATAAATATCCCGTTTATAATACAGTGGTTCTCGAACATTTTTTTCCTCAGGCCACACTTTCAGAACAAAAAAATGGCTCTCAGATTTTTTTATTGATAAGAAATACATTGGAAAACACGAGCAGGGTTGTCCTCGGAATCATTTGCTGACATTTTGAAAATATATCTATTCGTATTCCGCAAATGAAAAAAGAAAACAATTGTTTTGATATTATACTATGCTACACTGAAATGTTTAAATGTTCTTTGATTGTCCTTGAGTCCTGTCATGCTAGTCATTCTCTCCTGCCCCACAAGTGTGGCACACCACAGCCTTTGAGAACCACTGATTTAATAGAATGGACACCAGCTTAACATTGGTTACTTAGGTCCTTTTCATGTATGGGTGAGATGTAGCAGAAATATCCAATAGGATGGTGCAGAATGATCCTGGGTGAAAGAGTCAGAATAGTTAGGAAATTCTGAGTCCCTGAAGCAAAAAAAACATTCTGCCATGGATATTGCAGCTCTCTGGTCTTCCCCGCCTGCGTTCTTGGGGGTTGCATCTCTGGGGGTGGCCCAAACAGGCCATCTCAAGATCTCACGGGAGCCATTGAAGCAACAAAGCAGGACTCCCTGGTCCTGAGTGGGGTAACTGTGCCCCTGAAGGACCAGGTGTGCAGCCAGGTGAGTCATTTTGGACTCACAGCTGTCCGTGGAGGCGCAGGTCAATTCTGTGTCCACGGCAGCTGCTTATCAGCTCCATCTGGTGTGCAGGCTGAGACCCTATCTGCCCATGGACTGTCTCACCAGAGTGGTGCATGCTCTGGTTATCTCCCGCTTGGACTACTGCAACACGCTGTACGTGGGGCTACCTTTGAAGGTGATCCAGAAACTACAACTAATCCAGAATGCAGCAGCTAGACTGGTGGCTGGGAGCGGCCGCCGAGACCATACCACACCGGTCCTGAAAGACCTACATTGGCTCCCAGTCCGTTTCCAAGCACAATTGAAAGTCTTGGTGCTGACCTTTAAAGCCCTAAACAGTCTCAGCCTGGTATACCTGAAGGAGCATCTCCATCACTGTCACTGAGGCCGGACAGCTCTGAGGGCCTTCTGGCGGTTCCCTCCCTGCGAAAAATGAGGTTGCAAGGAACCAGGAAGAGGGCCTTCTTGGTTGTGGTGCCCTCCCTGTAGAACACCCTCCCATCAGATGTCAAGGAAATAAACAACGCTCTGACTTTTAGAAGACATCTGAAGGCAGTCCTGTTGAGGGGAGTTTTTAATGTTTGATGTTTTATTGTGTTTTTAATATTCTGTTGGGAGCCACCCAGAGTGGCTGGGGAAACCCAGCCAGAGGGGCGGGCTATAAATAAATAGATGATGATGATGATGATGATGTATGAATAGAAGGAGTGGCCTCATGACCTCGCAAGCTTGGATCCAAGTCACAGACTGAGAAATCTCTGCAGGCAAATGTGATGGCATGACCGCGATCTCACAGCTACCTGTAGAGGTTCCGCGATCTGGAGGCCTTACAATCCCAGGGTGCACCTTGAGCATGTATTGCAAAAATGGGCTGATAAATTCACAGTTGCGCAGCAAACAATTCACTTGTGTTGCTCTATTTTTGCTCTGTTAAACTGGGTTACTCTGGAAGAGGACCCCACTATGTAGCACCCACAGCCATAAAAGGCAGCCGGTATTAAGTAATTTTGGCAAGATTTATCATGCAGGAGCAAGAACCTGACTTCTGGGATGTTTGCAGGTAGGATTTCCACCTTTTGGTATGGGCTGAAACTGTGTGATCTTAGCAGGACACACCAACTCTTGAGAGATGCGTCTTCCACCATTTTGGTGGTAGAACATCTGCTTTGCATGCAAAAGGTCCTAAGTTCCATCCCCGGCATCTTCAGGTAAGGCCAGGGAAAGAACCCTATCTGAAGTCCTAGAGGATCACTGCAAGTCAATGTAGACAATACTGAGCTACATGGATCAGTGATCTGTCTCTGTTGTTGGCATCCATCTGTCTCGGGAGACAATGGAAGAGTATGCCCTCAAGAGTGAAGTCAAACTGTTGGAGAGTTGCATGGTGAGTTCCTGACCCCCCCCCCCGGTGGAATTAATGACATATGACACAATTAATGGGCTAAAAAAAGGCCACAACTTTATCAGTTACAGGTGATGAGCGGTATTGGCTTAGGCATTGGTCCGAACTGACTATATCTGACTCCAGCCCGTCTGCTTGAAGTCCAGGAAGGGTTAATCACTAGCAGGGGGAGTCCTGCTGATGCACATCAACTAGGAACTCCCCCGGGGTCACCGATAGGGGGCGTGCCTTAGGCCCTCACCTCCCTAGGCTTCGGACAGGGCCACGCCCCCCAGAATACATTAACGGACTACCCTTCAATATGTGGGGGAGGTGATGGCGCTACTTCCCCTCTTCCATCTACAGAACTATGCCAATGCCTAACCGCCATTACCCAGAAAGTTGTGACGATTTGCTACAAGGTAGGCGAAAAACCAATTGGCCAATTTGCCGAGTGGAAAAATTCCTACCAGGC
Source organism: Podarcis vaucheri (assembly GCF_965113315.1). Lineage (NCBI taxonomy): Eukaryota > Metazoa > Chordata > Lepidosauria > Squamata > Lacertidae > Podarcis > Podarcis vaucheri. The sequence goes on from NC_138761.1 coordinate 12,431,319, forward strand.
CCCTCAACGGCGACCAACCGAGATCCATAGCAAGGTTAAAGAAAGAAAACCTTATAGGGCAAGAGGGTGGGAAAACAGGAACAGCTGGCGAGCGAACAAAGAGGGAGATCCCCGGCTGCGTCCTGCCTTTATAGGGCAGGCCACACCCCCGGACCAACCCGATTGGCCGGCTAGGGGGTGATGCAGCCAGGCACCCCCCCAATCGCACGTGGAGAGACTATGAAGCCTGCAACCCCACCTCCTCTAGAGGCAGAGAGGCAGAGATGAGTCCGGCTGGTGATGAAGCCAGGATGTCCCCCCCTCCTGATGCAACAAGCTCTCCTCCTCCCTGGTCTCCCAGAACCAGAAGAGGGCCGAAAAGGGCAGAGCCACGGCAGACTGCATGCAGGCGCAGTCTCTGATCGCTAGGGGGAAAGCCCTGAAGAGGAAGGGACTTTGATGGCTGCAGGGAGGCAAGGACTTTCAGTCTTGGCAACTGATTCATGGGGCAGACCTACTCAGCCAAGTCTGTGAAGACTGTGTTTTTGCAAATAGCTTCTTGGGCTTGTTGATCAGAAGGTTGGCAGTTCGAATCCCCGCAACAGGGTGAGCTCCCGTTGCTCTGTCCCAGCTCCTGCCAACCTAGCAGTTCAAAAGCACGCCAGAGCAAGTAGATAAATAGGTACCGCTGTGGCAGGAAGGTAAACAGCGTTTCCATGCGCTCTGGTTTCTGCCACGGTGTCCCGTTGCGCCAGAAGCGGTTTAGTCCTGCTGGCCACATGACCCGGAAGGCTGTCTGCAGACAAACACCTGAAAGCGAGAGGAGTGCCACAACCCAATAGTCGCCTTTGACTGGACTTAACCATCCAGGGTCCTTTACCTTTACCTAGGCTGACACTCAGCCTAGTGTGTGAAGATTGTGTTTTTGCAAATAAAGAGTTAATTCCAACTTTGAAGATAGGACTTTCTGCTGGCTCACTCTTTGTCACCTAGCCTCCTTTATCTAGTGCTCTGACTAGAGTCGGGCGGCCTTCCCAAATGTGGCAGATTTTAGTGGCTACATCTTCTTGCTGTCAATCAGAATTCAGTAAGTCCAGTGGTGCCTGACAACAGAGACCTGGTCCCTCCAGAAGGGTCTTTGCTGAGGGCTTTCTCAAACATGGAGAGATGGACAAGTGATAAGAAGCTAAGGGCCTCTTCACATGGTTCTGGGATCTGACAGTGGCTTTCAAAATGCCTCCTTGAACCCTGCTGTTATTAAGCTCTGGCCGCAAAGTACGTACTCCTTGAGGGCTACAAATGTTTAGCAGAAGGAGTTTATATGCTGTACAAGAGACAGCTGTGCTCTGAAGTTGGCACGTAAGAATCTCTCCAGCTGTTAACCCTGAACTTCAACCTGGGGGGCAAAGAACATAAAAATAGGATTATTATTTTTTGTTTCCACGTCCTTCGTTTTACTACATCAACATGCCGCTTGTGGCCAAAGATCTTTTTTATGCCTTTTTAGCAACCTTGAGTGATATAAGGGAAACAGAATAGCTCAATGTCATAAGGAAGACTTGGCTTGGAAAATGTTTATCGCTTGTGGGATGTTTCTGTCTCCCGGAGCCAAAATCAGGGCATTCTTCTGTCGGATTTGCGATGCCAAACAAGGGACAGACAAATCTGTCAGTTTGTGTTTCTCTCTGTTTCTCATTTGTTTTTACTATCTCAAGTTCAATTTGCCCTCTTTTCTTTATTTTTAATGGGGTTTTTTTAGAAGTCTGCATAGAAACCACACACTTTTTATGCAGCTTTTTCAATTACACACATTTTGGCAAGGATTTTTCCCCTTGATATAATATATGTGTGTGTGTGTTCCTGTGCACACTTCCTTTGAACACCTACCATATTTATTTGGTGTAGGCAATTTTTGGCTGGAGAAGCGCATTGCAAAATTCAGGAGTGCGATTTCTGAAGGCTAACTGGGCTTTGGTTTGCATATTGGTGCAGGGAGTGCCAATTTGACAATGTGAACTGGACAAATTTTGCAGTCCTTGTAAAAAAGAAAAGAAAGAAAGTCAGCTTTGATTAACCCTTTTACAGTCCAAACCGATGCTCCTGTTCAGCGTCCGCGAGCAGCAAACCCAGAAGTAACCTGTTCAGGTACGTCTGGGTTTGCCGCGGACGTCTGCCGAAGTGGACGCTGGACAGGACGAACTTATATGGAGGTACCACTGTAAATGGACAAAAGTCCAAAGATTCATAAAATGCTTAGGGGTATGCGTACCCCCAGAAAAAAGCACTGATCATTATTATTCTAATCTGAATTTCAGCTACACATTCAAAACAGTGTGTGTGTGTGTGTGTGCGTGTGTGTGTGAAGCAAACTTGAAAATTCATGATCATTTTTGAAACATGTCTCCTAAAATACATTGCTATAGGTTTGTAGGTGCTGGGATTTAAATTTATTTATTTTTATTTATTAAATTTGTATACCCTTCATCCGTAGACCTCAGGGCGGTTCACAACAAAGAATTTAAAACCGTGTCCCTTGTGTGTTTGAGCTGAGCTCTAGCTGCTTCTAATCCTTTAATTAGCATGTGTGAAAGACTTATTAACTTCCTACACTGTGTACTAGACACCTCACTAATCTCTTGAAATCAGCATGTGTTAGAAAGCAATGGAGTCAACTAATTCCCCTTTAAGGTGTTAGCCTGGAGTGATGTGTCATTCACATAGCAAGACGATCAAAGGGAGAGGCACCTTTGCCTGTGTTAAAAGAGGCCAGCGCTTAGCTTAGTGAGGGGAGAGCAAACCGGGATGTGATTTGGAAAGCAAGGCAAGCCTAGTAGAATAGCAGGACCCCCTTAAAATGCTGGTGCAGATTATCACAGCAGGCTCAGGTTGTATATAGAATCATAGAATCATAGAGTTGGAAGAGACCACAAGGGCCATCGAATCCAACCCCCTGCCAAGCAGGAAACACCATCAGAGCACTCCTGACATATGGTTGTCAAGCCTCTGCTTAAAGACCTCCAAAGTAGGAGACTCCACCACACTCCTTGGCAGCAAATTCTACTGTCAAACAGCTCTTACTGTCAGGAAGTTCTTCCTAATGTTTAGGTGGAATCTTCTTTCTTGTAGTTTGGATCCATTGCTCCGTGTCCGCTTCTCTGGAGCAGCAGAAAACAACCTTTCTCCCTCCTCTATGTGACATCCTTTTATATATTTGAACATGGCTATCATATCACCCCTTAACCTCCTCTTCTCCAGGCTAAACATGCCCAGCTCCCTTAGCCGTTCCTCATAACGCATCGTTTCCAGGCCTTTGACCATTTTGTTGCCCTCCTCTGGACACGTTCCAGTTTGTCAGTGTCCTTCTTGAACTGTGGTGCCCAGAACTGGACACAGTACTCCAGGTGAGGTCTGACCAGAGCAGAATACAGTGGCACTATTACTTCCCTTGATCTAGATGCTATACTCCTATTGATGCAGCCCAGAATTGCATTGGCTTTTTTAGCTGCCGCGTCACACTGTTGGCTCATGTCAAGTTTGTGGTCAACCAAGACTCCTAGATCCTTTTCACATGTACTGCTCTCAAGCCAGGTGTCACCCATCTTGTATTTGTGCCTCTCATTTTTTTTGCCCAAGTGCAATACTTTACATTTCTCCCTGTTAAAATTCATCTTGTTTGTTTTGGCCCAGTTCTCTAATCTGTCAAGGTTGTTTTGAAGTGTGATCCTGTCCTCTGGGGTGTTAGCCACCCCTCCCAGTTTGGTGTCATCTGCAAATTTGATCAGGATGCCCTTGAGTCCATCATCCAAGTCGTTGATAAGATGTTGAATAAGACCGGGCCCAAGACAGAACCCTGTGGCACCCCACTAGTCACTCTTCTATATATATGTAAAGAAACCAATATCATAATGACATCACGGTCTTCACTGTGCTTCATTGTACAAATGGAAATACAAACCCAGAGTAAAGAATGCCTGGAACTCCCTGAAATCTCACATTGCTGTCGAGATCGGGGCTGCTGTGTAAGTTAAAGGTAAAGGGACCCCTGACCATTAGGTCCAGTTGTGACCGACTCTGGGGTTGCGGCGTTCATCTTGCTTTATTGGCTGAGGGAGCCGGCGTACAGCTTCCGGGTCATGTGGCTAGCATGACTAAGCCACTTCTGGCGCACCAGAGCAGCGCACGGAAATGCCGTTTACCTTCCCACCGGAGCGGTACCTTGCACTTTGATGTGCTTTCGAACTGCTAGGTTGGCAGGAGCAGGGACTGAGCAACGGGAGCTCACCCTGTCACAGGGATTCGAACCGCCAACCTTCTGATCGGCAAGTCCTAGGCTCTGTGGTTTAACCCACAGCACCACCCGCGTCCCTGGGGCTGGTGTTTAGCAATATTTTTATATGCAATTTTCTCTAACATGAAACAATTTTGCGAATGTAATTTTTTAAATTAAATTTCCGAAATTTTTCAAATTAAATAATCACAGAACAATTTTGTTCTGGAGATTGATTTCCCACCCTCACCTCCGCAGCGTTTTTACTCAAACCCTTTTTGACTACGTTATAGAACTAACGTAGAAGAATTTTGAAGGCCTGTATGTGCCAGCGTAACACCCGTGCACCCAGTATATGCATGAGGTTATTGCCTCAAATATTTGCATTTTAATGCAGATTAAATTTTGCATTGAAATGCTGAGGGGCCCCGAAGCTCAAGCTTCATCAGTTTTATCATAGGTCCGCCCCTGGGTGCCAGTAAAACTGCCACAGAATTAATTTATTGCTGTGAGCATGTTGCAACGGGGAGGGGATTTGGTTTTCTGCCTCAATTAGCTTCGTCTCTAGGTCATCCCCCTCCTCTGTCGTGCTCCATTTCCTCCCCTGGCCCTCAAATCCAGCTTTTCAGCCCTCTTCTGCATCGCAGGGTAATAGTAATTTGGGGTCAGCGGTAATAAAACATTGCAGCAACTACAGCTGTTGTTCTTTCCCTGTTTGTGTGTAAACCTCTTCCAAGACCACCAGCTCAACGTCTCCCTCACATTTCGCTGCATTCCTTATTACCCGAGATGAACTAAATAAGGCACTCAAGGGAACGAGCTCCTCTTTTCGCGGTTTTGCTGTTTCGCACGTGCCAAATACCACTGGACCAGAATGTAGCGCTGTGAAGGGAGATGCTTGACACTTGCAACACCCTCCAAACGCTTTGGCGGTTCGTTTTCCCAGCAGCATCAGGCGACTCTTATTCAGATCAAGTGACTATTCTTACAGATCCGGTCTCAGGGACAACGCTTTCAAATGTACAGTCATACCTCTTGTTACGTTTGCTTCATGATACATTTTTTCAGGTTGCTTCCCGCGGCAACCCGGAAGTACCAGAAAGGGTTACTTCTGGGTTTCGCCACTCGCGCATGCGCAGACACGCAAAATGACATCACGTGCATGCACAGAAGCAGCGAATCGCAACCTGCGCGTGCACAGACGCACAGACGTGGGTTGCGTTTCAGGTTTGAACAGAGCTCCGGAACAGATCCCGTTCGCAACCAGAGGTACCACTGTACTCCGATAAGAGATCAAGAAACGAAAGAGCTCAGAACAAAAATCACCATGTAAATAAGTTTAGACTGAGAGGTATCATGACTGCATTTACACATACCTCTGAGCCATGGTTGAACGTTATAAGGAGGCACCATGACAAAGGTAACGGACCCCTGGACGGTTAAGTCTAGTCAAAGGCGAGTATGAGGTTGTGGTGCTCATCTCGCTATCAGGCCAAGGGAGCCGGCACATTGTGTTATGTTCTTAAATACATGCAGTAAAATGAAACAAATTTTACCTTGATATTCTCTTTTTTAAAAAAATAAATATGCATCTCTTTGGGTGGTGGGGAAGGAGGGAACTGGTGCCCAACCACCTTAATCCAGCTCTTCCCTAATGCCATGTTAGCCGCCAGAGCTTTTGAACCTGGAACAAGGCGTTGTCGAAGTTGTGAGCCGAGTTGTTCAAATCCACTCCCTGGCCAGATTCCACAGATGGCTGTGAGCTGGTGTAATCTCAGCTGGCAACTGTGAGCAGTTAACGAACCCTCTCACAGTGGTATCTGGGATTATGCTAAACACAGCAATTGCGTTGCTCTGTGGCGGATCGATCATGCGCCCGCGGAAGATCACGGAGCCGGAGAAGATCCCTTTGCATAGAAAACAGCCGCTCTCAAACGCACAAGATCGGCATTTGACTTCATTGACTTCTGCACATCATGAAGTGCCCTGTCTAAATTTGGCAGCTTGTGCAGATAATAACTCAATCCACTCTAGCAGTATCTTGGAAATATATTCGTCAGCTTGGTTCATGCATATGCAGTTGCAATTCATTTCCCCTCAACCCACAGAAAGCATGCTTCAAACTGATGCTTGGCTCTTTGTGGAAATGGATACAAAATGTATTTTTATTTTATGTTTGTGAATGATTGTCCAGTCTACAAACGTTTCGATACGACTTTGGCTTTGTCTTCCGTTCTGTAAAGGGAGATCTCTTTGCCTCACCACACCACACCCCCCAACAGCAAAATATTACTAGCAGTTCTACCACATTTCAAACAACTTTGTACAACCATAGATATTATGGTTTTGTGTGCAGATAGCATCTCAAGATACCACAGGAGCCAGTGCTAAATCCTAAGTGGAAACAAATGCTCCCCAGATCTGAAAAACTTTCTTTCTGGGCTGTCACATTTCAAACATTACTTGAATTGGGAAGCAGCCCCTATGGACACTGTATATCATTTCCTGCCTTACTGGAAGCATCTCTTGAAATAATCTGAACATTTGCTGACTAACTTGTCCTAGTTTAGGTCTTCCACCCACAGGCACTGAACTGAACTGATTCACGCCTCCGCATAGCTTGTAGAGGCAGAAATACTGTTCAAAAGGGGGAAAATTAAGGAAGTGTTTTGAATCATAGAAGAGTTGGAAGCAGCCACAAGGATCATCTAGTCCAGGGATGTCCAACAGGTAGATCGTGATCTGCCGATAGATCACCGGACATCTGTGGTAGATCGTGGTAGATCATAGAATCATAGAGTTGGAAGAGACCACAAGGGCCATCGAGTCCAACCCCCTGCCAAGCAGGAAACACCATCAGAGCACTCCTGACATATGGTTGCGAGACTCTTACTGATTCCACCCCCATAGAAAGCTGTGCTGTTTCCGTGAGGCAAGGTCTGAGTCCAGTCCGAGGTCGAGGGTGCAGTATTGAAGCCGTCCGTCAAAGCTGAAGCTGGGTCCAAGGCAGGGAGTCGGGTGAGGTCAGGAGCTCCAGCGGGCAGGAACAGGCTACCAACAATGTTGCTCCTGCAACTTGGGACTGGGGCTGACTGGCTTTTATCTGCTCCGAGGCATAGGGCAGCCCCGGTCCACAGGTGACTCGCCTCTCCTGGCCTGGAGGCGAGCACACCTCCTGCGGGAATTTAGTTCCCTCCACCTCTCTGCCCTGAGCCTCTGCAGCTCAGGAGAGGCTGGAGGGTTACTGGACCCACAGGCAACCTCAGCTTCCCCTGACAGAGCTGGGAGAGGAGCACCTGCAGGCAATGGGTCCTCCATCACCTCCGGAGCCAGAGCAGACTCAGCTGGTGCCTGCAGCTGAGGATCCAGCACAGGTGAGGACCCTTCAGGCTCAAGCTCCAGCCACGGCTCAGCTGGTTCTGGAGGCGGGGACTCCTGTGCAGGCTGGGATTCCTCAGGTTCAGCCTCCGAGTCCGAATCCCAGGCCATCACAAAAGCTTTGTCTTACCTGTCAATAACAATGGGCAAATCACAGCCAGCATTTTTATAATGTGGGTAGATTACAGTCTCTTTGGAGTTGGACATGGCTGAATTCTAGTTCCATCCCATGCAAAGCAGGAATCTTTCACCCAACATGGGGTTCGAACCCACAGCCCTGAGATTAAGATTCTCATGCTTTACCAACTGAGCTAGCTGGCGGTACTACCCCCTGGAAAGCAGTGGGATTACCTAGGGGGGACTAAGAGGCAAGGGTCTGCTGGACTTTGAAATGCTAATATCACTAGATCAAGGACATCAGTTTTGAATTAATTAAACTAAATATTTTCCATTGGAATTTGAGTCAACATGCAATCGATTGTCACTGTTTCAAATTTTATCGTGCAGTTATCTTCCTTACTGGGTCATGCAAGCCGCTATTCTGAATAATGTTGTTTTATAGGGTGGGGTAGCGGGCACTGGGGGTGAGTTTGTGGAACCAAGGGGGGCATGGCACAAAAATGTTTGGGACCTTCTGGTCTAATGCAATAATAATCAGTGTGTGAAGTAGGCTGAGCGAGTAAGAAGGAATCATGCACCCCTATGTTCCCCTACCCTCCAAAACAGGGGCTTGCAGAACAGGCTGGCTGCTGCCTGCTGGAACCCGTGGGGTGAAAAGCAGGGAGGTCAACAGTAGGTGGCGCCAGAGGCAATGACAGGTGTCACCTGCTTGGTCTAAATTCACCCTCATCTGTTCTGAGTTCTACAATGGCAACACTTGAGGCTAAAGATTCTGCACAGTGGCAGAATCGTAGTCAACAAGGTTAATCTGAGGTGCCATTCAGCACTGGGTTTAGAGTGCCACAGGTGGTTCCCCTGCACAGGGTGCCATGCCAAAGGTGCACACAGTTGAGAAGGTCCATAATTGAGAAGATCCATTTGCAGGTGCCAACCCCTGGACTGGTTCGGGACTGACTGGGGTTGGTGGGCTGGCACCCTGTTCATCCTCCTGGACCACCCTTCACTTGCTGTGAGGGTGCACACCTGAGGGATGGGTGCTTCTCCAAAGTCTGCCCACCAAAAAAACTGCCACCTCTTTCATCAATTTCACCTCCCTCTGCCACCTTTAGGCAGGCGCCCTTGCTAGATTGTTTTTGGACATCTGCCAAAGGCCTTTTTATTTCAGCAAGTCCATCCAGACATAAAATTGGACAGTTTATTTATTTGTTTGCAAATCCGTGTAGCTTTATTGGCAAGTGAACATGCTTAACAAGCAATCTCTTTCCTCAGATTCTAATCTGTGTTTCATCCTTGGTTATCTTGTGTGTGTGCATTCCTTGCTTTCTAATGGCTTTGTGGATTTGGGCTGCTTCTGTGTCAGTAATTGTACTGTGTATACCGCCTGGAGAGTTTTATGATTGAGAGGTAGATATATCTTTCTCATTATAATAAATATATTAATTAAAGTCCCCTCCCCCCCCCCAAAAAAAAGCCTTACGTGGGACATGAGAATGGGGAGGCAGTGAAGGCAGTGGTAGGAGAGCTATAACTTCCCTGCCAGAGACAGCAAGGGAGGAAAAACTGCATCTCCCAGGATGCCTTAGTGCAAACATGACTCTTAATTCCACCCATTCTCCCCAAGGGCATGATGGGACATGTAGTCATCATTCATTCCCCAACTCTGCCAAATGAACTGGAACCCTCTGTGTTGCCTTCATCAACTCTGCAAGGAAAAGGTGAGACGTGATGGGACAGGTGACCAGGATGATGTTGAGGATGTTGAGCATACCATGCAACTTTTCGAGGATGCATTCCCATGTGAGTCATGTGACCCGCTCCACACTCTCAACTCAGAAAACGTGATTTGGGGGTGAAATCTTGTGAGGCACCCCAAAAATGCTTTTCTCAGGGTGCGAGAGCAGGCAAGATCTCGGCACCCAACATGGTTGCCGCAATCTCACACAGAAAAATGGGCTGTCCTTTTCCCCCAGGGCACTTGGGAGGTATGTATAAAGGACCCCTGACCGTTAGGTCCAGTCGCGGACAACTCTGGGGTTGTGGCGCTCATCTCGCTTTACTAGCCGAGGGAGCCAGCGTTTGTCCGCAGACAGTTTTTCTGGGTCATGTGGCCAGCATGACTAAGCCGCTTCTGGCGAACCAGAGCAGCGCACGGAAATGCTGTTTACCTTCCCACTGGAGCAGTACCTAGTTATCTACTTGCACTTTGTGCTTTCGAACTGCTAGGTTGGCAGGAGCAGAGACCGAGCAACGGGAGCTCACCCCGTTGCAGGGATTCGAACCACCAACCTTCTGATCGGCAAACCCTAGGCTCTGTGGTCTAACCCACAGTGCCACCCACGTCCCATATGTATAAAGGAAAAGGGACCCCTGACTGTTAGGTCCAATCACGGACGACTCTGGGGTTGCGGCGCTCATCTTGCTTTACTGGCCAAGGAAGCCGGCGTACAGCTTCCGGGTCATGTGGCCAGCAATCTCATGCAGAAAAATGGGATGTCCTTTTCCCCCAGGGCACTGGGAGGTATGTATATGTCAAAGGAACATTGCACAGCATAGAACGGGGGGAAGTTGGAGGCCACAATATTTCTGAATACCAGTTGCTGGAATCTGCAGGAGGCGAGAGCGGTCTTGTGTTCAAATCCTGCCGGAAAGTTTCCCACAGGCATCCGGTCAGTCCCTGTGAGAACAGGGACTAGACTGGTCATTGGCTTGATCCAGCAGACCCTTCTTACGTTCTGGAGTTAAAGGGCTTATTGCCTCCATACATTTTTATCAACCAGAAACAACAGTGAGTGCAAAACAGCCCACCTCCATCCTCTTTAATGTAGTCGATAGTATTTCCAAAAGGGAAGCAGTCCTCCCAGCCTGGTGGACAAACAAGTGCCTGAACAACACACCCAACCAAATGGTAGATTGTGCGCTGTGGCAGTAGTTTAAAACAAGTGGGAGCTGCAGCAAAATGTTGCTGCGTGGAATTCAGGGGTTTCAGCCACTCCATTCCGTTCCCCCTCCTTTTTCCTGGTTTTTTGTGAGCATTTCATGGCTATTGAACACACTCCCTGAGCTCCATGTCTCTTTGCGCTCCCCCCGCCCCAAAAAACTTATTGCCCTTTCCGCAAATATTGAGGTTCCCCTGAGTCTGTACGTGGGTGGTGGTGCTGTTATGGCAATGTAAGGAACGGCACTCACTGCCTGAACATTGGAAATAGAAGCGATCTTTCTTTCTTTCTTTCTTTCTTTCTTTCTTTCTTTCTTTCTCTCTCTCTCTCTCTCACACACACACATACACACACACAAACGTGTACCCTGCAGAGCTTTTGATGTCGCAGATACTGCATCAGGAACTGATTGGATAATAATCGGGCACCATCAGTTCCTAATGCATTGCCTTCAGCATCTAAACGAGCATCAGCAAAATTCTCAAATTAACCCGTCCAGCTATAGTACAGATGCCCCCACTTGGTGGTTTATTTTATTTTTTGTAAGCCAGTTCCAGAAAAAGGTCTGATACCCCACCAGTATTTCGCTCAATACAGAATGCCAAGCAAGTAACATACCTGTTTTCTGCTGCTTTCCTGGGCATTGGGTCCTTGGTGACACATATTGTTTGCTGTTCAGAAATGATTGTTCAGGATCGTGGTGGCGGTAGGATCCCAGTACACAATCCCATTGTTAATACTGTTTGTGCTTTCCAATCTTGCAGGGCGGCCATATTGCTTCGTTTACAACCACTGCACTTCCCATCACTTCCAGCCGGCATCCTGTCACTTTTTATAAGACCGTCTTTCTCCATATGAACCTCCCTGGACTCTGAGATCAACCTCTGAGGCCCTTCTTCGTGTGCCTCCTCCATGAGAGGTCCAGAGGGTGGCAACACAAGAACAGGGCCTTCTCTGCAGTGGCTCCCCATTTGAGAATGCTCTCCCCAGGGAGGCTCACCTGGCCTCTTCATTGTACACCTTTAGGTGCCAGGCAAAAACCAGGCTTTGGGTTGATTGACATCTGATGCCCTTTCATATGTGTTGTGGGAGGGGGAATTATTGTTTTGTTGTTGTTCGTATTTTTATATTGTAATTTTATTTTGCAGACCAACCTGAGGTCTACAGAGGAGGTGCTTTATGCAAATATTAGTATTATGCCATAAATTAGGGCTGCTTAATCTGGGTTTTCCCAGGGAATTGCTCAGCAAAATGGCATTCAGGCAGATTTTTGCTGAATCCGCAAAATGTCCGGGAAAATCTGGACGTATGGCAAGTTGGGCTCAACCACTTTGTCCCGATTTTCACTTTGGGGGATATGGCAACCCTTCCACAAATGCTCCAGTTTATTTCTTTGTCGCACTTTTGATGTGCTAAAGTGCAAGAGTGCCTCTCCAGACAGCAATAATGCGGTAAGATTGGGGAAGGATAGCAGAAGGACTAATAAGGCAGAATGAAATGGCGATGGTCCAGTATAAGTCCAGCACAAATACACTATTATTGCATCAAAGAAATACTGCAGAATGTACCAGTCTGGAGGGGTGCTTTAAATATTTGGCCTCTTACTTCTCATGAAAGGTCCCTTTCCCGCCCCGACCTAGCCACAGTGATCCATGCGACGGTCACCTCCAGGCTTGAGGCTTCGCTCTATGCGGGGCTGCCCTTGAAGCTGTCCCAGAAACTACAGCGGGTGCAGAATGCTGCAGCGAGGCTCCTCACGGGGTCTCTGCCATGGGAGCATATTCACCCAGTGCTTTTCCAGCTGCACTGGCTCCTGGTGGAGTACAGGGTCAGATTTAAGGTGCTGGTCTTGACCTTTAAAGCCCTTCACGGCCTAGGACCCTCATACCTACGGGACCGCCTCACGGAGGACCTTAAGGTCCATAAACAGCAACACCCTAGAGGTCCCGGGCCCTAAGGAAGTCAGATTAGCCTCAACCAGAGCCAGGGCCATTTCAACACTGGCTCCTGCCTGGTGGAACGCTCTGCCTCACGAGACCAGGGCCCTGCAGGATCTGATTTCTTTCTGCAGAGCCTGTAAGACAGAGTTGTTCCGCCTGGCCTTTGGCTTGGAGCCAATTTGATTCCCTCCCCCTCTTCCTTTTTTTCTTTCTCCTCCTGTGATGAGGCTGCATTTTAATATTTTAATGTTTCAATATGTTAATGTTGTATTTTAATCTTGTTTTTAAGTTGTATTCATTCAACTTGTTTTTATTATTGCTTGTTAGCTGCCCTGAGCCCAGCCTGGGCTGGGGAGGGCGGGGTATAAATAAAAATTATGATGATGATGATGATGACACTTGTGGTATCATGTTGGGGCCTCCTTGATGTAGCCCTTCCACGTTCTGGACTTCCAGAAGTCTTTTTTCAGATGTGCAATAAAAGAAGGCTGAATAAATGACAAAAAGCTCATTTGTTAACACTTTTCTTTTCCCGTCTTAAAGGGGCATCGGACAGAAATACCTTTCTGAGCTTTATAAAGTGCCGACTGAAGACTGAGCTGGAGGCCACACGACATCGCCTCTCCCCACTGACTGCCCATCGGATGTTATTTGCATGCTAGCATCATATTCCAGTAAGGGTATGAAATAAGTTACACCCAAGAAGTTTGCTCTTGGGACGCCCCATCGGAGATGCTCGCTGATGAGTAACTGGCCTTTTAAGGCCGGAGACCTCCCCTGTTGTGTTGAAGCTCTGTCCCATTTGGCCTTGGGTTTGAGCAGATCCGCAGCCCTGTCTTTAAACCCCTCTAATCCAATCCTTCCGGGAGCTGCAACTTATTGCCTAAACCAGAGTTGACCTACTCAGAAACGCATAGCTCAGGGCTGACTCACACAGGCCGCTCCGAGGGAGCTGTCACTCAAGGGCCTTTGCACCGCGTAATGCTTCTCATATGGCCGGAGACAAAAAATCCCTGGTCCTCAGCCTGAGATTTCTTTCAGATCAATAGTCCTGAGCTCCGTGGGCTGCATTCCTTCCTGGGAAAGCATCCAGGACCCTCATGCTAGCAATGGAAGGGGTCTGGGGCAAAACAGTGAAAGGTCACGTTACCTTTGAACAAATGGGCGAGTTTCTACACTCATACACGAACCCTCTCTGTCCTTTGGCCAAGCGAGCAACAGGTACTATCATAGTTCAGAGACCGGTGTGATATTCAGAGCAGTGCTCCTCAAACTTGGGTCCCCGGCTGCTGTTGGACTACAACTCCCATCATCCCTTGGCCACTGGTCCTGCTAGCTAGAGATGATGGGAGTTGTGGTCCAACAGCAGCTGGAGACCCAGGTTTGAAGAACACTGGTTGAGAGTCAGAAGGAGGGTGTGACACAAGGCTGGTAAGGGGCGTGGCATGGGGAGAGGGCATGTGACTCGGGAGTGGGTGTGGTCTGGAGAGGTGTCACCACAGGGGAAGAAGCTGGCCCTTTTTACGTGAGGGGATAGGTCAGAACTCCATGTGGTGCTGGCTAGAGCAGGCATAGGCAAACTCGGCCCTCCAATGTTTTTTGGGACTACAACTCCCATCACCCCTAGCTAACAGGACCAGTGGTCAGGCATGATGGGAACTGTAGTCTCAAAACATCTGGAGGGCCGAGTTTGCCTGTGCCTGGGCTAGAGGACCCTGCATGCAAAGACCAGGGGGAATGGCTGGACCCAAGCTTGCTGAAGGGGCGTGATGCTCTGCCCTCCCTCCATCAAGGCTAAGTTGTATATATGTATAAATAAAACCATATATCTTAAAGACACTACAGTCTCCGCTATGCCTCATTTTAAAGGAACACAAGCCCTGGTTAAGTGCCAAGACCCCTGGAATCTTGCTACCACTTGGCAGAGATTGGAGTGGCCTGTAACACAGTTGAAAGGTGTGTGGGGGTGTTATTAAACTTGTTAGGGGGTGGTAAGGATGACAGGGAGTTGGGGAGAAGGAGGTGGTGCAAGCAATACTCTGCCTACATTGGCTTTTCCTCTCCCCAACCCTGATGCAAAACTTTAGGGTTGTGCAAGGCCCTCAATCCTCTTTGGGGCATTGAGCGATCCAGCATGTATCAGGCCCCAGACCAGATCAATAGTGCCTTGCCCCCTCTTATTATATATCCATAGGATTCTGCAGTAAGTCCTGTACTTAGGGGGGACTACACTATGTTCCCCTTCATGGATCACTGCCTTGCCAATCATGGCCACTGGTCCCATCACCTCCGGGCAAATAGAAGGGGAAGAAATGGAGGCAGTGAGAGATTTTACTTTCTTGGGCTCCATGATCACTGCCGATGGTGACAGCAGCCACAAAATTAAAAGACGCCTGCTTCTTGGGAGAAAGACGATGGCAAACCTAGACAGCATCTTAAAAAGCAGAGACATCACCTTGCCAACAAAGGTCCGTATAGTTAAAGCCATGGTTTTCCCAGTAGGGATGTATGGAAGTGAGAGCTGGACCATCAAGAAGGCTGATCGCCGAAGAATTGATGCTTTTGAATTATGGTGCTGGAGGAGACTCTTGAGAGTCCCATGGACTGCAAGAAGATCAAACCTCTCCATTCTGAAGGAAATCAGCCCTGAGTGCTCATTGGAAGGACAGATCCTGAAGCTGAGGCTCCAGTACTTTGGCCACCTCATGAGAAGAGAAGACTCTCTGGGAAAGACCCTGATGTTGGAAAGATGAAGGGCACAAGGAGAAGGGGACGACAGAGGAGGAGATGGTTGGACAGTGTTCTCAAAGCTACCAGCATGAGTTTGACCAAACTGGGGGAGGCAGTGGAAGACAGGAGTGCCTGGCGTGCTCTGGTCCATGGGGTCATGAAGAGTCGGACATGACTAAACGACTAAACAACAACAACAACAACACTATGTTAGAACCTGGTCCTGTTAACATGGAGGAGGGGGGAAGTTCCCATCAGTAAATCAACTTAAACTTGGTTGATTAATCTATAGCTGAAACATATGGCCCTAATTCCCAAGTTTATCTCCCCATCCCCAACCATAAAAATACAGGACAAACAAATAGGACTTAACTTTCCATTATTTCTTTTTCCTTTTTCTTGAAGTGAAAACATAAGGAAAGTCTTATTCATCATTAATGATGACAAAATTAACTTTTAGAGTCATTCACATCAGTTCCAGATTTCAAACCACAAGAGACCATCATCCTCACTCCTTCCAGCAAATTCCACCCAGTCACTAATTACGAAAGAGAGATAAAGTTTGCCAACAAAGAAATTAATGAAGAAGATTCATCGCTGCCAATTGACTTTACTACTAAGTTAATGGGGAAAATATGTTGCAAGGAGAGCCACCCAAAAGCAAAGAGAGATTGCCCATTTGCTCAGAGGCGTTTTATTCTAGAAGAAACATTTATGACATTGGCCAGCTTAATCTAATTTGAAAGAGAGAGAGAAAGAGAGATGAATGATATGAATCAAACTCAAGCCTTGCAAGACTGGCCCAAGCCATTTTGTTCCCTGAAACAAAATGCAAGATGGTATCCTTCATGCAAAGCTGACTAGACCAGCAACTGAGTCCCATTTTTAAAATTGGGATTTTTCAGTCCTCAGGTGTGACACCCAGCCTTAGGGACAAGTTGCCACTTATTGTTAGAAAACCAGCAATTTCACATTTGCATTCTTTAAAGAACAATTAGTTAGGTGACCTCTAGACCCAACAATGTGTTTGTTTTAAATACAGTGGTACCTCATGTTACAGACTCATCAGGTTACAGACACTTCAGGTTACAGACACTTCAGGTTACAGACTCCGCTAACCCAGAAATAGTACCTCGGGTTAAGAAATTTGCTTCAGGATGAGAACAGAAATCGTGTGTCGGCAGCAGGAGGCCCCATTAGCTAAAGTGGTGCCTCAGGTTAAGAACAGTTTCAGGCTAAGAACAGACCTCCAAAACGAATTAAGTTCTTAACCCAAGGTACCACTGCCAATAAGCCATAGAACTTGATCTCTTGTCTTCAAGACTACTTACCTCCATTCCTCAAACCCCCTGCCTGAGAAGGTTAGTTCAGACACAGAGATCTGCTGTACAGTGGTACCTCGAGTTAAGAACTAAATTCGTTCCAGAGGTCTGTTCTTAACCTGAAACTGTTCTTAACCTGAAGCACCACTTTAGCTAACGGGGCCTCCCACTGCTGCCATGCCGCCAGAGCACCATTTCTGTTCTCATCCTGAAGCAAAGTTCTTATCCCGAGGTACTATTTCTGGGTTAGCAGAGTCTGTAACCTGAAGCATCTGTAACCTGTATGTAACCCGAGGTACTACTGTATATATCTTCCACTATGTAGACAAAAAACAACAACAGCCATTCAGCTCCTTTCCTCCTTCAGAATATCTTTGACTCCCTTGTCACCCCAACATCCAACCTCCTCTCTAGCCTGGCTCCTGCTTCTAATGCAATTAAATAATCTTTTAACGCAGGTCTGAAATGTTTTTAGTGACATTCTCCTTGAAGAGGGAAGGCGGATTACAATACATTAAATTCCTTCCAGTAGCACCTTAAAGACCAACTAAGTTAGTTCTTGGTATGAGCTTTCGTGTGCATGCACACTTCTTCTTTATTTTATTTTGACTACGGCAGACCAACACGGCTACCTATCTGTTACAATACATTGTGTGAGATGCTCTTTCACACGTGCAGAAAGGCTCAGTTCTTATATGACGGCTAAAGTCCTTATACGCATTTAACTGGGAGTATCACCTCGCCAACAAAGGTCCATATAGTTAAAGCTATGGTTTTCCCAGTAGTGATTTATGGTGAGAGCTGGACCATAAAGAAGGCTGATCGCCAAAGAATTGATGCTTTTGAATTATGGTGCTGGAGGAGACTCTTGAGAGTCCCATGGACTGCAAGAAGATCAAACCTCTCCATTCTGAAGGAAATCAGCCCTGAGTGCTCACTGGAAGGACAGATCCTGAAGCTGAGGCTCCAATACTTTGGCCACCTCAGAAGAAGAGAAGACTCCCTGGAAAAGACCCTGATGTTGGGAAAGATGGAGGGCACAAGGAGAAGGGGACGACAGAGGACGAGATGGTGGGACAGTGTTCTCGAAGTTACCAGCATGAGCCTGACCGAACTGCGGGAAGCAGTGGAAGACAGGAGTGCCTGGCGTGCTCTGGTCCAGGGGGTCACGAAGAGTCGGACACGACTAGACGACTAAACAACAACAACAACGTCTTTAGCTGAGATTTCTGCATTGCAGGGGGTTGAATCAGATCACCCTTGTGGTCCCTTCCAACTATACACTTCTATGGTTATAAGTCCTACTGAACTTAGGCTGTGTGCACACTGTACATTTGAAGCACATTTACGGCACTTCACTTTTCCCAAAGAATCCTGGGAACTGGTTTGTTAAGTTTGCTGGGAAATGTAGCTCTGTCAGGGGATAAACTACAACTCTCTGGATTATTCTGTTGTGTGCTCACAACAGAAGATATAATACTTCTAAAGAGCTTCTTTGCTCATCTCCATCGATATCGTCCCCACCCCCAGCCCAAGCAATTCTGCCACTCCCAAGCAAATTTCATCCTGCTCTGCTCTAGGTGATCCTGAAATATTTTGTAATTCCCAGAACCTGAAACTTAAGACAAATTGCTGGGCTCAAAGGTCTCTTTGCCTTGCCAAGTTGGGAACGATCCAGATTAGTTTCCTCCTTCTCTGCCCCCCCCCAATCACTTATCATACTGAAGTTCCTGCTTAAACAAACTCAGCAACAACAAATATAATGAAATTGCAGTTCCGTCAAGATGCACATGCCCCAGCCTTGCAAGTTGACACATGCATACATGACTGCCAAGCAATCCGAGGTATTCAGTTCCTAGTCTAAAACTTCACTTTGACTCCAATCAAATTCGCAAGACGTCCACCGGCAGTTCATTTATTTTGTATTCCAAATCTACTTGCAGTTCTCTAATCCTGTTCCATAGCCACTACCGTTTTCCCAAGGGCTTGGGACAAGTGTACGACAACCTCTGTGTAACCAATAAAACGAAGGATTCCTTAGATTAAATATATATGCATAGACGAGCCAGTTGCCAGAATTCCATCTTTACACCAAAGAGCAGAGGCTGGGTTATGCAAATGAAGGAGTGGAGCTATGCAGAGAGAGGCTGCCTCAGCTCAGCATGGCTTCCATTGAGTTCCATGTGACAAAAAAACTAAAAAAGAGGCTGTGCTATCTACAAAGGAAACTACATAATACTAGGTCAGAATATGTTAGGATATTTCCGTTCCACCTTAAAAGGGAGCAGGATGTTTGTGTCACAGCCTGCGTATTTCCTGTTCGCAGGATGTCTATGTTTGCTATTGCTTTCTCTCTCTCTCTGTCTGAGACACTGTCGCAGGCAGTCATGTCTTTCTCTGTTCTGATCAACGCTGAATAAAGCTTGTATATAATGCTCTCCTGAGTGCGACTTTTGGCTGTGCATTATCTGCTGATAAGGGTGTGCATGAGCTCTGGAATGTGGCATGTTATTTCCTAGAAACTCATGTCGCTAATCGATGATGCTGCGTGCCTACGGGAGATCAATGGACGTCCGGCAGACGGCTTGGGGCCATGATGGACTTTATCTCCCTGGCAGTATCCCAACAGAATATTCATCCATCTAGCCCAGTATTGTCACTGGCAGCAGTGACTCTCTGGAGTCCCAGGCAAATCCTAGAGAGGAGGGTCTGGGCCAGCAACTTCCTGTTCAGAATCTTGCTGCTTTCTTCCATCACTGCTTCTGAGTTCCCTGCCCAGTAGTCTGCCAGTTTTGAACTGGTGTTGGGATCCCAATACAGGGTTGGGATTCCCCACTACTACTACTAATAATAATAATAATAATAATAATAAATTTTATTTATACCCCGCCCTCCCCGGCCAGAGCTGGGCTCAGGGTGGCTAACACCAATAAAATCACAGTAAAAAACATAATTGGGGGGGTTAAAAATACAGGTTAAAATGCAATTTAAAATGCAGCCTCATTTTAAAAGTAGCCGATAAATCAAGACCATAAGGGGAGGGAAATATAAGGGTCAGACTGAGTCCAAACCAAAGGCCAGGTGGAACAGCTCTGTCTTGCAGGCCCTGCGGAAAGATGTCAAGTCCCGCAGGGCCCTGGTCTCTTGTGACAGAGCGTTCCACCAAGTCGGGGCCAGTACTGAAAAGGCCCTGGCCCTAGTTGAGACCAATCTAACCACCTTGCGACCTGGGACCTCCAAAATGTTGTCATTTGTGGAGCTTAAGGTCCTCCGTGGGGCATACCAAGAGAGGCGGTCCCATAGGTATGTGGGTCCTAGGCCACATAGGGCTTTAAAGGTCAAAACCAGCACCTTAAACCTGACCCTGTACTCCACCGGGAGCCAGTGCAGTTGGTAAAGCACTGGATGAATGTGATCCCGTGGCAAGGAACCCGTAAGGAGCCTCGACGTGGCATTCTGCACCCACTGGAGTTTCTGGGTCAGCTTTAAGGGCAGTCCTGCCTAGAGCGAATTACAATAATCAAGCCTGGAGGTGACCGCCGCATGGATCACTGTGGCCAGATAAGGGCGAGAAAGGTAAGGGACTAACATAACAATCTCCAGACTTGGGCTGATGGAGGCGGACACAAAGGTGGTGTGAGAGATCATGAACTTGGTCTTGGGGAAACCACTCTGAAGTCACCTTGTCTAGAGTGGCTTAGGATTTGATGGCCACCATAACAACCAAGAATGCTGGGCCCAACATAAGTGTCAGGATCTGATTTTCTGTACTGGACGGGGGAGGAATGGTCTTTACTTATGAGAGCTCATACCGTGAAATATACTCAGAGTTGCAAAGTGATTTCATGCTCTTTATTCAGCTCGAGATGCTGCTGTTGGCTGCCATTCTGAGTTCCTTGTGTCCCGGAGCTGAAGCCTGGATACACGGTGCGAGGCAGCGGTGCGGCAGGTGGCGGTGCTGCGGTGCTGTGTGTGGCAGTCAGCTCAGCGGGATCCCACCTTCGTCGCCAGTGAAATATACTCAGAGTCGCAAAGTGATTTCATGCTCTTTATTCAGCTCATAGAGGTGAGGAGGAATGAATGAAAGTCCCCTCACAGTATCTGCTTTATATACATTATTTACACAATGGGCTGCACATGATTGGCTAATTCCGGAATTCTACTGTAAGCCAATCAGGTTGTGGATTCACTTCTATCTGGAGCAGGATTGGGTGGTTCCTGCCAACCAATCATACTGCTGCATTGTTCTAGGACCAATCAGACTGCTGCATTCTGAATCCTATTGTTCTAGGACTAATCAGACTGCTGCAATTTGGATCCTATTGTTCTAGGACCAATCAGACTGCTTCAGTTTGGATCCTATTCAACTCAGTACATAACATACCGGCTCCAGAGGCGGATTTTGGGGGGCACAACTAGTTCAGTCGCACTGGGTGCAGAACTTGGGGGTGCAACTAGGGAGCACCGCAACTATTACAGTCATCCCTTGAACCCTGAACGCCCTGGAACTCGGACGTTTTGGCTCCCGAACGCCACAAACCTGGAAGTGATTGTTCCGGTTTGCAAACGTTCTTTTGGAACCTGAATGCCCAGCAGGGCTTCCACAGCTTCTGATTGGCTGCAGGAGCTTCCTACAGCCAATCAGAAGCTGTGATTTGGTTTTGGAAGCCAAACAGACTTCCGGAACAGATTCCCTTCGACTTCCAAGGTAGAACTGTATTTAGAATGGCTCTGGGATCCAGGGGGTGCCAAATTTTGGTACTGCGCTGAAATTTGAGGCCTCAAGGTCCACCACTGCTGGCTCCCTACCTGAATAAAAATAACAACCCTTAAATGTTCCGTTTCCTGGAACTTCACATTTCTGATTCTGCTGGATTCCTGGACCCACCCAGCCTATGGATCACATCTTCCGACTTTTAATAATTTGCAATCCCATGAGGCACTGGGCCCCCATGACATCGTAAAGTCCTGCCCGTGACATCTCTGCATCCCTACGTGGTTTGGGGTGACAGAGAACAGGAAGCCTACCTCCAAATGGAGCCGCTGAAAGCAGCCATTGATACTGGTATCTGCTGGGCAGTGTCCAGAAGGAAGAGGAACAGCAGAGGTGCCATAGCAGATATCGCTGTCCACTTCCAAGGAGGGTGGGAGGAGTTAAGCCCAGTCAGCTCTGCAGGTGTAAGGGGGAGAAGCAGATTGGGAGATGCTAAGCATCCCAGCAAGTGGGACGCGGGTGGTGCTGTGGTCTAAACCACAGAGCCTAGGGCTTGCCAATCAGAAGGTCGGCGGTTCGAATCCCCGCAACGGAGTGAGCTCCCGTTGCTCGGTCCCTGCTCCTGCCAACCTAGCAGTTCAAAAGCACATCAAAGTGCAAGTAGATAAATAGGTACCACTCCGGCGGGAAGGTAAATGGCGCTTCCGTGCACTGCTCTGATTTCGCCAGAAGCGGCTTAGTCATGCTGGTCACATGACCTGGAAAAACTGTCTGCGGACAAACATCAGCTTCCTCGGTCAGTAAAGCGAGATGAGCGCCGCAACCCCAGAGTCGTTCGTGACTGGACTTAACCGTCAGGGGTCCCTTTACCTTTAAGCATCCCAGCAGCACTTCCTAGGGGTGGTATTTATGCGCCAGGCCAGAACCAGTAGAGATCCGAACAATGAGGTTTATTATATTTTTTATTTTAAAGAAAGTTGCTAAACCTCTTGGAAGAGATGGTACAAAGTAAGATGTGCAGGCAAACTTCTAAGTGAGAGGTGCAATGAGCCAGCCTTACTGCTCTCAACTTTCAGTGCTTTCTAGCCAATGAATGAAGTCAGAGTTGTGATTGACAAGTGAGTTGTCTGCGCATCAGGCAACAAGAGTCCAGCCCCAAAGACCTGCTGTTTCCTGCTCCCTGTTTTTTCTTCCCCGCTTCGCTGTTGTTTTCTACTGCTTGCCATCTCCAAAGTTTAAAAGAGCTACAATTTCCCCTCATCTCCCTTTGCCTTTCCTCGTAGACAGGACTCATCTTTCCTGTGTCAGGTTCATCTGAGGACAGGTAATCCCTACATGTTGTGGTGGGTTTTGTTTTTTTTTGCAAACACTGCTACACAAGAAGTGTGGGTGGAAGATGTTAGAGGATTCCACCTCGATACGGCAAATGCGAAATCTTTGCAATGAGAACTTGCTTCCGAGTAAAGCACGTGTGGGATTGTTAGCATGCTCTGAGCTGCCTTGGAGGTCATCCGATCAAAAGCTGAGGTCTTTTAGAAGATATGATCTGGCTGACATTGTTTATATCACACCTTGGTAGCATGCACGGTCCCACTCTCACCCACATGTGAATCTTATGAGACCCCGTGAGGTTGGTTTGAATTGCAAGCTTGGCTTGCAAGTATGAACTCTCACTTTGGGAATAAGCACACCTGAGTTCAAGTGAGGTTTATGAATCAAAGTAAACGTACAGTAATGTGGTCAGATTAAGATGGGCTGAAGCTTTGGAGCTGTACCAATTTGCAAGGTGGAGTGAGGGACCCAGAAAAACATAGTTAAAGAGAGCAAAATAATAATAATCATCATCATCATAGAATCATAGAGTTGGAAGAGACCACAAGGGCCATCGAGTCCAACCCCCTGCCAAGCAGGAAACACCATCAGAGCACTCCTGACATATGGTTGTCAAGCCTCTGCTTAAAGACCTCCAAAGTAGGAGACTCCTTGGCAGCAAATTCCACTGTCGAACAGCTCTTACTGTCAGGAAGTTCTTCCTAATGTTTAGGTGGAATCTTCTTTCTTGTAGTTTGGATCCATTGCTCCGTGTCCGCTTCCCTGGAGCAGCAGAAAACAACCTTTCTCCCTCCTCTATGTGACATCCTTTTATATATTTGTACATGGCTATCTAATAATAATAATAATAATAATAATAATAATAATAATAATAATAGTAATAATAGTAATAATAATAATAATTTATTTATACCCCACCCATCTGGCTGGGCTTCCCCAGCCACTCTGGGTGGCTTCCAACACAATATTAAAATAGAGTAAATAGAGTAAAATGTGATGCCCCACTACTTACTGATTTACCCAATCTATGAGCCTTGTTCAAAGATTTAAATCTCCCAGCTGAGAGATTGATTATCTCATTAACTTTTTATTAGGAGAAAGGTCCTCCTTATACTTCTGAAAAAGTAACCTGTTTTGCCTTTAGACTACCAGTTTTAAGGAGAAAAGTTTGCTGGGATGATAAGTTAAATTCTTCAGCGGAGCAGACTGTTATCCAACAGAATGCCTGGTTTTCATAATTACTTTGCATAATGTGTTTTATTCTGTCGTATGTGTCTCGTTTTGTTTTGTAATGGCTTCAGCTACACAAAAATAAATAATATTGGAATCCCCGTTTGCAGTAGTATTTTTCATAGAATCATAGTTAAAAGGTCCGTATAGTTAAAGCTATGGTTTTCCCAGTAGTGATGTATGGAAGTGAGAGCTGGACCATAAAGAAGGCTGATCGCCGAAGAATTGATGCTTTTGAATGATGGTGCTGGAGGAGACTCTTGAGAGTCCCATGGACTGCAAGAAGATCAAACCTATCCATTCTGAAGGAAATCAGCCCTGAGTGCTCACTGGAAGGACAGATCCTGAAGCTGAGGCTCCAAGACTTTGGCCACCTCATGAGAAGAGAAGACTCCCTGGAAAAGACCCTGATGTTGGGAAAGATGGAGGGCACAAGGAGAAGGGGACGACAGAGGACGAGATGGTTGGACAGTGTTCTCGAAGCTACCAACATGAGTTTGAGCAAACTGTGGGAGGCAGTGGAAGACAGGAGTTCCTGACGTGCTCTGGTCCATGGGGTCACGAAGAGTCGGACACAACTAAACAACTATACAGCAACAACAACATAGAATTGAAGAGTTGGAAGGGACTGCAAGGGTCATCAAGTCCAACTGCCTGCAATCCAGGAACCTCAACCACCTCTCAAAGCACTGGTTATAAAATCCAGGGTGAGTGAGATTGCCAAGGTGGGCTGGAGAATCGCTGGAAAGGGATCCTAAAATAAGGGATTTCAAAACTATCAGCAGAACCATA
Source organism: Podarcis vaucheri (assembly GCF_965113315.1). Taxonomy (NCBI): domain Eukaryota; kingdom Metazoa; phylum Chordata; class Lepidosauria; order Squamata; family Lacertidae; genus Podarcis; species Podarcis vaucheri. The sequence goes on from NC_138761.1 coordinate 12,456,059, forward strand.
TGTAATATCTCTGTTTCTCCACAAGAGGGCAAATATAACAGGTAGGCGATTTCCTGTTGCCCTTGATCAATCACATGCAGAATCTCTGCAGTGAGTCCTTAAGGCAGTGGTTTTCTTCCCCCCACACCCTCACCAGTCCACACTTTTGGAATAAAATTTTGCTTGTGCCACATCATAGTTTTTATTGACAAAGAATGCACAATGCAGCTACGTAAGAATGTGAATCTTTCCCAAAATATAAACGAGCCTCTTACATATGTACAGTGGACGCTCGGGTTGCGAACGTGATCCGTGCGGGAGGCATGTTCACAACCCGCAATGTTTGCAACCTGCAGCACTGCATCTGTGCATGTGCAGGTTGCGATTTGGCGCATCTGTGCATGCGCAAAGCGTTATTTTGCGTTTCTGTGCATGTGTGACCGCCGAAACCCGGAAGTAACCCGTTCTGGTACTTCCAGGTTTCGGTGGGTCCATAACCCCAAAAAACGCAACCTGAAGCATCTGTAACCTGAGGTATGACTGTACCTGTATGCAAACTCAATGAAAAGTGTGAGCTTGCTTTTGCTGGGTAATCTCTCAAGGGTCTCCTCCAGCACCATAATTCAAAAGCATCAATTCTTCAGCGATCAGCCTTCTTTACATTTCACCATACAGTTCAATAAAAAAAGCTGATCTAAATAAACAAAAGGAAAAAAAGAGAAAAGGAACACAGAGAATACAGAGCCCTCTCTCAGAGGTAGAACTTAATCCTTGTCTCACGCAGAAAGAGGTTGACCCCACCGGTTAAAGGTGGGCATGGGGGCAACATGGAAGTTCTGCCTATGGCATGTTCTCTTTATGGTCCTATCCGTACACAACACCTCATTCCTTAGCTGTCATAAAGTGTGGCTAGGATGGCTTTGGGTCCTCCGGACTGGGGGGAGAGGGAGGTTTGGAGGTATGGTCTGCAACACATCTCAGATGCAATAATGGTGCTTTCGAACTGGGTTTTTACTGAGCCGTCCAGCCATCATTTTGCACTGTTAGTTGTTTTGCAATGCTTCCAGCCCAAAAAGTTTGCAGGCATAGACAGTATTGAAAGTGGAGCTGCGTAAGATGGAGGCCAAGAGTATCAGCATTGCTGTGTTTTGCATATGCATGGAGCCCCAGCTGAAAAACATTGCTTTGGTTCTGAACCGTTATAGCTGTTCCTACATTCTTGCACTTTACTCTTCAACCAAGGCCAGATCTCCAAAATGCCATCTGTGGCAAACATCTGTCAGGAGGAATAACTTAGGCCTCAGTGCATCTTGTTGCAACGCACGAGGATCGGAGGCTACAGAGTCCTTCCACATTACGATGACAAATTTTCCAAAGAAACAGCCCCCATCTTGGGCTTTTAAAGGTCAACATTCCAAAGCAGTTCCCTTCACAAACCACAAATCTATTTTAGCCGATATCCTCCTGGAAAGGAACCTCCTGCTTACGATCGCTGCATGGATTTTCCTATCCCCTCATAGTCTATCTTAAGACCCCTGCTGGTTTTGAGAAGTGATTACTGCAGTATTGGACCAAGGCAACATTGTTTGCTTGCTTGTTGATGTGACGGGTGTCGGTCGGCTTGAAAAAGTTCCCCACCACCACATGTGGCGTTTGAGCCCAAGGACTTCATCCATGTTCCTTCTATAATAAATGGATGTGCAGATAGGAGGCTCTGCTTCGTTTTGTGGAGGCAAAATCACCACCTTCCAATGGTCTTCAGCCATGGAGCTTTGTGGGGCACGAAACCATCTTTCAGCTTTGTCAGGATGAGTAAATCTGGTCAAGATTTTGGCAGGCCAACAGAGAGTCAATCGCTTTATGCTGGTGGAGAGATAACAATCTTTGCAGACTTCTGGAAAGTCAAATATCACATCCACGTCATTTGAAGCACATCACTTTCTCCCAAAGATTCCTGCTAACTGTACAGTGGTACCTCGGGTTACATACGCTTCAGGTTACATACGCCTCAGGTTACAGACTCCGCTAGGCCAGAAATAGTGCTTCAGGTTAAAAACTTTGCTTCAGGATGATAACAGAAATCATGCAGCGGCAGCAGGAGGCCCCATTAGCTAAAGCAGTGCTTCAGGTTAAGAACAGTTTTAGGTTAAGAACGGACCTCTGGAACAAATTAAGTACTTAACCTGAGGTACCACTGCAGTTTGTTAAAGGTGCTGGGAATTGTAGCTCTATAAGGGGCAAGCTACCGAGTGGTGCTGTGGTCTAAACCACTGAGCCTCTTGGGCTTGCCAATCAGAAGGTCGGCGGTTCGAATCCCCGCGATGGGGTGAACTCCCGTTGCTCGGTCCCTGCTCCTGCCAACCTAGCAGTTCAAAAGCACATCAAAGTGCAAGTAGATCAATAGGTACTGCTCCGGCGGGAAGGTAAACGGCATTTCCGTGCGCTGCTCTGGTTCGCCAGAAGCGGCTTAGTCATGCTGGCCACATGACCCGGAAGCTGTACGCCGGCTCCCTCAGCCAATAAAGTGAGATGAGTGCCGCAACCCCAGAGTCGGCCATGACTGGACCTAATGGTCAGGGGTCCCTTTACCTTTACCTTTAAGGCAGCTGCCTATGTCCCTTCCTATTCACAGAAGCCATGTACATTTTAATTAATTAATTTATTTTATTGAACTCTAGCCACAGGGCTTAACTAAGCACCCCAGGTATTGGGGGTGGGGATTGTTATCAAGTGTTCAGTGAGTGTTTTATAAGGATTTCAGAGTGGCAGGCTCATAGCTGAAGGGCAAAGAGCAGCTGATAGTTTTAAACTTTAATGTTCTGAAAGGGACAGGGTAGTCTATTAACCTGGGGTGCCAATTTGAATAAAATATTGGGGGGTAAGCCCCGCCCTGCATAATTGATCAGATGATGTGGTGCTCACATACCATCTGAATGGCAATGTCCATCAATGGGGGGGGAGTAGCAACCTCAAATATTTTATTGGGGGGCCGAAGACCCCTCAGTCCCTAGAAATTGGCTTCTATGCTCCATGGCCACAATCTCATGCCTTGAAGCCTGATGACTCCCAGCTAAGGACAGAGAAGAAATTAAATCTTGTTTGCATTTTAATGAGAAACTACGTAATTCACTCTGCTCGCACCAATACGCGAACCAAAACACACCTATCCTTCAAAAATTCGAATTTCTCTGAATTTTGCAATGCAGTCCCAAACAATGTGTACAAAAATGCAGATTACAAGGGAAAGTGTGTGTGAAAATGCATATGTGACTGTATTGAATTTATTCCTCTATAAATAATATTTATATAACACTATTTATTCAAGGTCTCAGAGCGCTTTGCAACAGGTCCACAAAACTATAGGGGATATTGCTTGCAAAAAAATGTGTGCGTTAAGCAAAATTGCATACAGAGATGTGTTTCTTGGGAGAAATTTGCAGTAAAATACTGGTTAATTTTAATGAAGATACTTTTTTTTAAAAAAAAGCAAAGTGCTGCAGCAGGGGGAAGAAATGCATTTATGATTTGAAAACTGAGGGGACCAAAACTGACAGATTTATCCATCAGTACTCTTAGGAAACTGTGCTGAATTGTATTTGCATTTTTTGTCTTCTCTGACTTTTTTTTCCTTTTTTTTTTTTGAGCTTCCTAGGAACTTTGGTGACCTGCAAAACAGACCTCCTGACACAGATCACCCAGCATGTTTGTCCAATGTTCTGCTGATCAACCGGTGGGAAAATTCCCCTTATTTTTTGCCTTTTTTTTAACTTATTAACAATTTTTTCAATAGACAGCCAGGCACAGGAGGGGGGGAGCCCTTTTGGAACTATTAGCTGCGCATGGGTGCTAATCCCATTCCACTCCACGCGTTCCCTATTATGCAAGGACTCCCATGGAAGAAGGAACGTTTAATTCCTCAATCTGGACCTCTTCCAGGGCTTAATGGAAAAATATATTGTTGACATGCGAGCCTGTTATAAAAGGCATCGTTCCGTTCACATCCAAATTGTGTTCAGCTGAATTTCCCTCACACTTGGGGGATGTGGAAGTTTACTCTCTCCCCTCCCTCTCCTCATGCACCTTCTGTCTTTCTGCACTTTCTCTGGCCAAGGAAAAGCCAAGGGTGTAAGGAGAGAGAGAGAGAGAGAGAGAGAGAGAGAGAGAGAGAGAGAGAGAGAGAGAGAGATTGTATATTCAAAGGTTCTTTCAGGAACATCCAGCCCACAATAAAACAGTCCCTCAGCAGCTTCTCGCAGGACAGTCACAGAGTGTTGCGAAAGCTGATAATTGCTGATTCATGACAGATTTAGGAAAAACATCAGCTGAAGTAATCAGGTCAGGGCAATGGTGTTGACCACAGAGCTGGAAAGAGAAACAGCTCCTTCCCTGTGTCCCCAACCCCCAATTCCTTTCACTCACATTTCGCTCGCCACGATTATGTCCAAGCCCTGTCCTGCGAACACATTGTATGAGAAAGATGCTCGCTTGCTCAGAAGGATGCCAGGAGTCTTGTACTGATCAGTATACAAAACATACCCTGCTTTAAAAATAATACAGTGGTACCTCGGGTTAATCTGGGATGCGTGTGGCGCTGTGGGTTAAACCACAGAGCCTAGGACTTTGCCGATCAGAAGGTCGGCGGTTCGAATCCCCATGACGGGGTGAGCTCCCGTTGCTCGGTCCCTAATCCTGCCAACCTAGCAGTTCGAAAGCATGTCAAAGTGCAAGTAGATAAATAGGTACCGCTCTGGTGGGAAGGTAAACGGCGTATCTGTGCACTGCTCTGGTTCGCCAGAAGCGGCTTAGTCATGGTGGCCACATGACCCGGAAGCTGTACACCGGCTCCCAGTAAAGCAAGATGAGTGCCGCAACCCCAGAGTCGGTCATAACTGGACCTAATGGTCAGGGGTCCCTTTACCTTTACCTCGGGTTAAGAACTTAATTCATTCCGGAGGTCCGTTCTTAACCTGAAACTGTTCTTAACCTGAGGTACCACTTTAGCTAATGGGGCCTCCGGCTGCTGTCGCACCTCCGGAGCACAATTTCTGTTCTCATCCTGAAGCAAAGTTCTTAACCGAAGTTACAATTTCTGGGTTAGTGGAGCCTGTAACCTGAAGCGTCTGTAACCTGAAGCGTCTGTAACTCGAGGTACCACTGTAATCACAAAGCTCTTTTTATTTGAGATTGAAACTTTGAATGTAACAAGGTTGCCCCTCCCCGAAAAAAAGTTCCTTGTGTGCTCTCCTGTGACCCCCAGGCATTGCCACCAGGTGACCAGGTGGAGAAACTTCATGGAAACCAATCATCTGTGGCTCAGAGAGGGAATAAAGAAGCAATATAGGGATATAAGGACAGGCTAGCAACCATTTGTTTTTATTAATGGCTGGTTTTATTAATTTAGAGCTGGTTTTATAGAATTGTAGAGTTGGAAGGGACCCCAAGGGTCATCCAGTCCAACCCCCCGCAACGCAGAGATGGTTAGGGCCTAACCATAAAACTAGCCTTGCAAATGGGCCGATAGAAGTTCACCTGGCGCCTTCATTATACACCTTTAGGCTCTGGGCCAAAATGTTCCTTTTTAACCAGGACTTTGGTTGATCTTATTGACATCCAACACTCTTTTAGAATGTAGCTTTTTTGGGGTGGGGTTATTGGGTTACTGCTTTTGGTTTTATTTTATATGTTGTGGTCTTGTTGTGAAACTCCCTGAGTCCTCCAGGTATGGGGCGGTGTATAAGTTGAAATAATAATAATAAATAATAATAATAATAATAATAATACAGTCATACCTCAGGTTACAGACGCTTCAGGTTGCGTTTTTTTGGGGTTACGGACCCGCTGAAACCCGGAAGTACCGGAACGGGTTACTTCCGGGTTTTGGGGGTCGCACATGCGCAGAAGCGCTAAATCACGCTTTGCACATGTGCAGAAGCACCAAATCGCAACTCACGCATGCGCAAACACGCCGCTGCGGGTTGCGAGTGCTGCGGGTTGTGAACGTGCCTCCCACACGGATCACGTTTGCAACCCGAGCATCCACTGTAATAATAATAATAATAATAATAATAATGTCACCCAATATGTTTTGTGGCTGCGGGGTGGGTTTGAACCCTGGTCTTCCAGGTCTTGAGTCCAACGCTCTAACCCAGGGGTTGTCCACCTGGCCCCTACCGCCCACTAGTGGGCGTTTCAGTATTCTAGGTGGGCGGTAGGCAGTTCTACAGCGCAAGCTGAATCCTCCTTCCATCGAGCACTGGTGGGCGGCAAGGAAATTTTACCATCAAGAAATACGCATTAGTGGGCAATAGGTATAAAAAGGTTGACTACCCCTGCTCTAACCACTACACCACACTGGCAAAGATATAACACCCACACAAAATATGCAGCCCAAAGAAATTGTGCACATTTGCTTGGTTTGCATTGTCCCGAATGGTCACAAAATCAACTTTTTAGCAGCACAGAATAGACAAGACAGATAGCAAAGGGTGCACACAATCCTGTTTCTTCTTCTGAAGGGGGGGCTGGTTGTAAGGTTTTTCTTAGTAGCAATCTGTTTTCCTCTGCGCCCTTTCTTGCATCATTCTCCCAAACCGTTGGCAGTTTGGGGAACCTTCCAGGTTAATAGACTACCCTGTCCCTTTCGGAACATTAAAGTTTAAAACTTTCAGCAGCTCTTTGCCCTTCAGCTATGAGCCTGCCACTCTGAAATCCTTATAAAACACTCACTGAACACTTGATAACAATCCCCACCCCCAACGCCTGGGGTGCTTAGTTAAGCCCTGTGGCTAGAGTTCAATAAAATTAATTAATTAATTAAAATGTACATGGCTTCTGTGAATAGGATGGGACATAGGCAGCTGCCTGGAGTTGAGCCAGACTCTTGGACTACCTAGCTGAGTATTGTCAACACTGACTGGCAGCCGCTGTCCATCTCTCCCAGCCCTACCTGGCGATGCCAGGGATTGAACCCGTGACCTTCTGCACATAAAACAGATGCTCTGCCACTGAGTGCTTCCTAAGCACTCACTCTAGAGGAGGCGGCCCGCTGTGTCTGCATGATGCATTAACCTGGCCTACTTCCAATGAGCCTTCACTGGTAGAGGACAGTCGCTGGGTGCCATTTCTGTTCTACAAGTTGAAGACCAACATCTGATTCACAACAGAAGAAGAAGAAGAGTTTGGATTTGATATCCCGCTTTATCACTACTGTGGTACCTCGGGTTAAGTACTTAATTCGTTCCGGAGGTCCGTTCTTAACCTGAAACTATTCTTAACCTGAAGCACCACTTTAGCTAATGGGGCCTCCTGCTGCTGCCGCACCGCCAGAGCACGATTTCTGTTCTCATCCCGAAGCAAAGTTCTTAACCTGAAGCACTATTTCTGGGTTAGCAGAGTCTGTAACCTGACGCGTCTGTAACCTGAAGCATACGTAGAACTTAATTCGTTTCGGAGGTCTGTTCTTAACCTGAAACTGTTCTTAACCTGAAGCACCACTTTAGCTAATGGGGTCTCCTGCTGCTGCCGAGCCCTCGGAGCACAATTTCTGTTCTCATCCTGAAGCAAAGTTCTTAACCTGAAGCACTATTTCTGGGTTAGCGAAGTTTGTAACCTGAAGCGTATGTAACCCGAGGTACCACTGTACCCTAAGGAGTCTCAAAGCAGCTAACAATCTCCTTTCCCTTCCTCCCCCACAACAAACACTCTGTGAGGTGAGTGGGGCTGAGAGACTTCAGAGAAGGGTGACTGGCCCAAGGTCACCCAGCAGCTGCATGTGGAGGAGCGGGGAAGCGAACCCGGTTTACCAGATTACGAGTCCACCGCTCTTAACCACTACACCATGCTGGCTGTATGCAGGTAGGCATCTTTTTTAAAAAAAGGGGGGGCATCTCTAATCACATGGTGGTTTTGGATCAGGTTAGCTTAGCCATATTGATTTGTATGCTGTTGGTGGATTTTTGTCATTGTCTTGTTGGGCTGTGTATGTGATAAAGGGGAGCCATACCGGGATGAAGGCGTCTTCTTCTATTTGTCCCAGTGTCACTTTCAGTTTATTGGTTAATTTTTTCTAGTAAGGCTGTTTCCCATACTATTTGGTACCATTGGTCCATACTTACTCCTGACAGGTCTCTCCAGGGTCTGGTTACTGACACATGAAAACAAAGACCACCACCTAGCAAAACTGAGGGGAAGAGTTAGAGGAGTAATGAACCAGGAAATATTTGGAGAATGGAGAATATTTAAGGATTAGATAAGATCATATTGTACCAATCACACCATATTAGCACAACTTGAGTGATACTTGTAAACACAACAAATACCGTTTGTGGAGTAGACGGGAACAATATTAAAGAATATAAAACTGTGCGGGGGGAAATGACAGTAGAAACAGTACAATGAGAATGATTGGAAAACTCGTTTTGTCAGAAATCTTTTTTATTTAAGTGTTTAAGTATTAATTAGGAAGATTAAGTGTTTTTTTTATGTACGTAAATCTGCTTTCTCTTCTTTCTTCTTTCTGTATTTTCTTTTCTTTTTTCTTAATTGTTTTTTCTTTGATTTTCTTTCTGTAGTATGATTGTAAATTCTTTGTAAATTCTTGGTATAAGTGTGTAATTTAAATTAATAAAGATTATTTAGAACAAAGACCACCACAGCCAACCACAAATGAACAACCACACCCAAGGCCAACCCCAACCTCTCTCACCACCAAAGAAACACAAGTGAACAGCAGAGAACCTGCACAAGCAACGCCGACACCAAACCCAACATATAGTAAATAAAATAGAAACATCGCCACCCGATAGAAACCCCACTCATCTTTTTTTTTCCCCTCCACATCTTTCCCCCTTTTCTTCCTAATGTCTCGACAAATGAAACCGATTTGTTAAAAAAAATGTTACATGGGGGAGGGGGGGATAAAAGAGAGAGACATTGCACATACTTTTGTAAATCAAGAAAATCTTTAATAAAAATACATTTAAAAAAAAAATCACATGGTGGTTTTAATTGCACCAATTCAATTGGCAAGCTTTAGGGTTACACAGAAGTCTTGGTGGGTTCTCCTTCCTTGGAGGTTTTTAAGCAGAGCCCGGATGCCCATCTGTCACAGATGCTTTAGTTGAGGTTCCTGCATTGCTTGGTCTAGATGGCCTTTGGGGGTGTCATTCAACTCTACAATTCTCCGATTCTAGTATTCTTCTTGGGATGGGGAACTGACGCCTTCATCCTTCTAAAGCAGCAGTTCTCAACCTGGGGGTCCCCAGATGTTGTTGGACTACAACTCCCATCATCCCTAGCTAGCAAGGCCAGAGCTCAGGGATGATGGGAGTTGTAGTCCAACAACATCTGGAGACCCTCAGGTTGAGAACCGCTGTTCTAAAGCCTGCTCTCCTGCCAAGGCAGCTTGTTCAGTGTCACCTGAACCCTAAAGGTGTTGACCTTTAAAGCCCTAAACAGCCTCGGCCCAGTAGACCTGAAGGTGTGTCTCCACCCCCATCATTCTGCCCGGACGCTGAGGTCCAGCGCCGAGGGCCTTCTGGCGGTTCCCTCATTGTGAGAAGCAAAGCTACAGGGAACCAGGCAGAGGGCCTTCTCGGTAGTGGTGCCTGCCCTGTGGAACAGCCTCCCATCAGATGTCAAAGAGATATACAACTACCTGACATTCAGAAGACATCTTAAGGCAGCCCTGTTCAGGGAAGTTTTTAATGTGTGACATCTTAGTGTATTTTTGGTCTTTGTGGAAGCCGCCCAGAGTGGCTGGGGAAACCCAGCCAGTTGGGCGGGGTACAAATAAATTATTATTATTATTATTATTATTATTATTATTATTATTATTATTGACCTCATGTCGTGCATTAGCACTGCTTTTGTTTCAACACCCTTCAGGATGATTAATTCCAGCCCAGATATGATAAACGACTCCTTTGCGACTGCACATAACTTCGTTAACTCCTGTGCAGCGCCATCGTAAAGACCCACACATTAAATTCCTTCCCGGGAACATCAGAATTTCCTTTCGGGTCATTAATAATTGCAGATGAAACTCAGGCTGCCAGTGTTCTGAGCCAGGCCACGCATCCTCAGCCAGTCTCAGATGTACGTGTCGCATTTCTGACATTTGCTTGCGGGAGGTGAATTGACAGAGGGAGGCAATTCCTCCCCACCGCCTTGCAGATATTCCCTCCGAGCAAAGATTGATAAGCGTGGCTGTGGCCCCACATTCTGAGAGGCTAGAAGAATCACTTCTACCGCGGGAGACTCCTGCCAGAAGATCACTCAGTGCTTTAAGGCCTTGCCAAGGATTGCAGATAACAGATGCATTTGGGAGAAGCGGCAGCTGGGGGGCCAAAGATGAAAAGTTATTTGCACACACTAGGCAGGTTTGGAATCAGGGGGTGGGAAGGGCCTCAGTCTTGTATACCTGAAGGAGCGTCTCCACCCCCATCGTTCAGCCCAGACACTGAGATCCAGCGCCAAGGGCCTTCTGGCGGTCCCCTCATTGCGAGAAGTAAGGTTACAGAGAAGCAGGCAGAGGGCATTCTCGGTAGTGGCGCCTGCTCTGTGGAATGCCCTCCCTTCAGATGTCAAAGAGATAAACAACTACCTGACATTCAGAAGACATCTTAAGGCAGCCCTGTTCAGGGAAGTTTTTAATGTGTGACATTTTAGTGTATTTTTGGTCTTTGTGGAAGCCGCCCAGAGTGGCTGGGGAAACCCAGCCAGATGGGCGGGGTACAAATAAATTATTATTATTAATATTATTATTATTATTATTATTATTATTATTATTATTATTATTATAGTTCAGGGGTAGAGCATGCGCTTTGCATGCAGAAAGTCCCGGGTTCAGTCCCTGGCATCTTCAGGTAGGACTGAATGCTCCCCTCTCTGAAACCCTGTCGGGTGTCCATCAGTATGCAGATGATACCCAGCTCTACCTCTCAAATCAGAACCAGTGAAGGCAGTGAAGGTCCTGTGTTAGTGTCTGGAGGTGGTTGGAGGATGGGTGGCAGCTAACAGATTGAGGTTGAATCCTGACAAGACAGAAGTACAATGGTACCTCAGGTTACATACACTTCAGGTTACAGACGCTTCAGGTTACAGACTCCGCTAACCCAGAAATAATGCCTCGAGTTAAGAACTTTGCTTCAGGATGAGAACAGAAATCGTGTTCCGGCGGCACGGCGGCAGCAGGAGGCCCCATTAGCTAAAGTGGTGCTTCAGGTTAAGAACTGTTTCGGGTTAAGAACGGACCACCGGAACGAATTAAGTACTTAACCCGAGGTACCACTGTACTGTTCTGGGGGGACAGGAGGCGAGCGGGTGTGGAGGACTCCCTGGTCCTGAATGGGGTAACTGTGCCCCTGAAGTACCAGGTGTGCAGCCTGGGAGTCATTTTGGACTCACAGCTGTCCATGGAGGCGCAGGTCAATTCTGTGTCCAGGGCAGCTGTCTACCAGCTCCATCTGGTATGCAGGCTGAGACACTATCTGCCCGCAGACTGTCTTGCCAGAGTGGTGCATGCTCTGGTTATCTCCTGCTTGGACTACTGCAACACACTCTATGTGGAGATACCTTTGAAGGTGACCCAGAAACTATAACTAATCCAGAATGTGGCAGCTAGACTGGTGAGTGGGAGCCGCCACCGAGACCACATAACACCGGTCTTGAAAGACAGACCTACATTGGCTCCCAGTACGTTTCCGAGCACAATTCAAAGTTTTGATGCTGACCTTTAAAGCCCTAAACGGGTATATCTGAAGGAGCATCTCCACCCCTATCATTCTACCCAGACACTGAGGTCTAGCGCCGAGGGCCTTCTGGCGGTTCCTTCCCTGCGAGAAGCCAAGTTACAGGGAACCAGGCAGAGGGCCTTCTTGGTAGTGGCACCTGCCCTGTGGAACACCCTCCCATCAGATGTCAAAGAGATAAACAACTACCTGACATTCAGAAGACATCTGAAGGCAGCCCTGTTTAGGGAAGCTTTTAATGTTTGATGCATTACTGTATTTTAATATTTTGTTGAAAGCCTCCCAGAGTGGCTGGGGAATAATTTTTATTATTAGTAGTAGTAGTATATAGACAATATTAAGCTAGATGGACTAACCATCTGACTTGGAATAAGGCAGCTTTCTATGTTTCTGCGATTGTCAGTGCATTGATTCCTGCAGAAATGAACACATGCAGGAGGTCTGGAACTGCATTTGCCACTCTGAGAATTGCAGCTCTCCTCAGGGAATAGGAGTCTGCGAACAACTCTCTGCGCCCATGACAGACTACATTACCCAGGATTCTTTGTGGCAAGACATGGCAGTTTACCAAAGGTGTCATGGACTTTGAAGACACTCCAACTCAGGACAAAAGGGAGAAACGGGCTAAGAGGAAGGCACACTTGGCAAACCCTCACTGTGATCAACTCCCACCCGGAAGCTTATGTCCCCACTGTGGAAGGACGTGTGGATCCAGAATTGGCCTCCCCAGTCACTTACAGACTCAAACCATGTTTGTGGAAGATAATCTTATGCAGCTATGAGTGATAGAAGAAGAAGAAGAAGAAGAAGAAGAAGAAGAAGAAGAAGAAGAAGAAGAAGAAGAAGAAGAAGGTGGTATGATAGCTGAATAGGGCATGGTGCTGACAATGTCAAGGTTGCAGGTTCGATATCTGGACAGCTGCATATTCCTGCGTTTCAGGGGGTTGGACTAGATGCTCCTTAGGATCCCTTCCAATTCTATGAGAGATCTATGAGATCCTACTTTAAACACAGGGTGCAGATGTATTGGAAGACACAAGATTTGCCCACACTGGAAGAGTGGCAGACGCAATTGATGGACTACATGGAACTGGCTGAAATGACTGGCAGAATCCGAGATTTGGGAGAAGAAACAACAGAGGAGGATTGGAAAAAGTTTAAGGACTATTTACAAAAACAGTATAAATTGTATGAATGCTAAGAAACTGCACGATTTAGAAAAACATGGTTCCAGTAATTTGATTGTGAGATATTGAAAACTAAGTGATATGCAAGAAAGAATCGAAACTTAAAGTAATATTATGTTTATTTCAAGTTATAAGTAATTGACAAAAATTGCTTTAAGCTTAGAAAGACAACATTTGAGAAGTACAAAATAAGAAATCAAATATGGTAACAATTTGCTGATACTTTTATTATAGAGAATGCAGGGTAAGGGAGATGTGAGGAAGTCCAGTTAATTATATAAAAAATGTTATGAATAGTTGTGTTTTTTTCTTTTTTCTTTTCTTTTCTTTTTCTATATTGTTTGTGGGTGTAATTGTATCTGTTTTCTTTCTTGGTTTGTTATTTTCTTGGGGAAGGGAATTTGTGTGTTTATTGTGTGCTTTTTATTTTATGTTTGAAAATTGAATAAAATATTTATAAAAAAATAAAATAAACACAGGGTGCAGATGGGCCCAAGTGTGTCTCTGATCCAGATAGATATCACCAAAATGAACAACTGAATCGTCGTATATCAGGCTTTTGTTTGTTTGTTTGTTTTTACTTTAGCAGTGCTCCCTATACATATTTACTCAGAAGTAAATCCCACTTCCTTCCAAGCCAGTGCGCATCCTAAGAAAATCTATACCCTTCTTCTGAAACTGCTGTGGTCACAATTCAGCCACAGTTTCAAGCCCTGTGGACTCAGGGCTGAAAACTCCCATTTGAAGGCCATCCAACTTTTTAAAAGTGCTGTGTGTTTGCTGGATCATGCCCTCCACATTCTGCTCTGCTCACCTGATCAATTGCTACAGCATTTTATTCCTTACCAGATTGATTGATAGATATAGATAGATAGATAGATAGATAGATAGATGATAGATAGATAGATAGATAGATAGATTGATTGCCATTTGTACCCAAACCCAAACCTTTTGCAAGTTTTACAAGTGTCCATTGAATGCTCCCTACTGATCTTCTACTGACTTGACCCTTGCGGTCAAGAACCTGATGTTGAAAGACAGGGTGGAGATGTCATATGGTGCAAATCCTGATTTGTTTTCTTTATTTTGCAATTTGTACTTCTTCTTTCTTGGAAAGGGGTAGGCGCTAGGCTACTGAAATGGTTCAGTTCCAGACCATTTTCTAGGAGGTTAGGTCTATTTCAGCAGGTAAGTTTGTGGCGCTTTCAAGACTCGGCACATGGCGTGTGACACAATTGTTAAAGCTTATTTTATTTATTTCATAAAGTTTACACACAGCTTTTGCGCATGCAGTTTAAAGACAGGATGTGTTTAGATTGTGGCGTAAGCTTCAAAGATGATGCCAGGAGTGCCAACTTGGCCCTGCGACTGCGGGTGCCCGGAGCTGTGGGTGCCATGGCCCTGGCACTGAAATTTGTGGGTGCCTGGCTCCTTCACGGGGAATTCTGTGGGTGCTTGGCACTGGCAGAGGAAGAGGAACGCGCCCTGAAAAGGAATCCCTTTACTGAGCAGCGCCTTCCATTGAAAGAAGTAAGCGCAAAACAAAATATGAAACATGAAAATAATAAATTCTGGGTTTGCACCGCGCGACCTCTCCTCCGCCCCGTGTTTCGACATCAGGCTCTTCTCAGCAAGGGTCGAGTCAGCGGAAGATCGGTAGGGGGCGTCCAATGGATGCAAACAGTAGCCGGGAAGTTTGTCAAAGATCTTTGCTAAGGGAGGCGGTGCGGGGAACACGCTCCATCTGCGAACGGAGCGCAGCGAAGGCGCAGGCTTAACCTGCCGTTGGGGAGAGAGCTTCCATCAGCTCTCTCCAACTCCTCTCTCTGCAAACTTAGGCGTCTTGCAGCCTGGCTCGCTTCGGGAAGGGAGTCGACCCTCTTCCCTTCTCACCTAAGCTGCGGTCTTCAAGAGGGGCATCGCGTTCTTGCGGCTGTGCAGGTAAGGCGCGCCCGGATTCGGATTCAGATTCGGATCCCGATGGCACGCAGCGGCGGCGGGAGAGAGAGAGAGAGAGAGAGAGAGAGAGAGGTGATTCCTCGCTTGGTTAGGTGGGCAGATTCTTGCAAAGGAAAGTTTCTGGCGCACCGAGATTTGCGGGTGCAAATGGATCAATGCAAGGATTTTCCGTGCGCCGAAGTGGATGCAGTTTGCAAATCTTGCAAGCGGAATGTAGGGGATTTTCCCCCCCTTGGGCTGGTTTGTGGGTCGTGTCTCCCACTCAGTCCGATTAGACTCACTGGAAAACTTGAGCGACTTCAGGGGATTGTTTTCAGCGCCTAGGACTTGGTGGGGTACCACCCTCAGCTGGGAAGGTTTTCTAGTCCAGGGGGGATAAGAATGTTAGGGTTGGTGTGGGGAGACAAGCAATCGTTGCTTGCTTTTACATATATTAAATTTATATCCTGCCCTTCCTCCCTAAGGAGCCCAGGAGGTAACATGAGATTATAGAAAGAGGGAGAAGCAATTGGGAAGGAGGGAGGTAGTGTTCTGAACCCCTTGTCTGGCTGTGCAAACCTAAGGAATATCAACTCAGAAGGAAGCTCCACTGCCTGTTCAATTAAAGACTTCCTCTCCTATGTTGGCTGCCCTGTTGGAGCGGAAGCCTTTAACTGAACAGGCAGTGGGAACTCTGTGGTCCTTAAACACCATTTTTGGGAGTTAACTCTCCTTGAATTCCACAGGGCTTCAGTTTCTGAAACGCAAATATGTTTAGGGTCCAGTCTGCTTGGGGTAGGAGACAGAGGCGGTTTTAGGGTAGCGCGCCCGGTTTGGCCACACTGCAGGGGGCGCCACAACAATGCTGTAGAACGAAGAGCGAGAGAGGCTTTGAATTTGAGAGCCCCAAGTCCACCACTTCAATCAATCAGAATAGTGAGAGGTAACCAGGCAGTGCCATACCAAAATTAATAATATCCAAAAGGGAAGGGCAACCTGGAACTTTATTCTCCGGGGCGAGGGGAGGTTTCTGGACTTAACGAAGGATACCTTTCTTCAGTGGCGTAGCGTGGGGGGTGCAGGGGGGGCCGGCCGCACCGGGCACAACATCTGGGGGGGGGCGCTCGCACTTGCAGCTCTCTGCCCCTAGGGCAGAGGGGGGGCGCAAATTACTTGCCTTGCCCCGGGTGCTGACAACCCACGCTACGCCACTGCCTTTCTTAAAATAAGGGGCCTGGCTGGTTGCTGAGAGCCAGAGTGGTGCAGGGGTCAGGGTGTTGGGCTGGATATTGGGGAGACGCCTGTTCAAAGCCCCACTCAGGCAGGAAACTCGCAGCGTAACCTTGGACCAGTCACGCCCTCCCAGCCCATCCTGCCTCTCAAGCCTGTTGTGAGGATAAAATGGGGGGAAGGGAAGAACGGCGTATGCCACCTTCAGCTCCTTGGAGGGAAAGTGGCATGTGGATGTGGTAATAAAATAAAGAAAATCAGTAAAGCCAGGGAGTTGGTTAGAGCATGGTGCTGTTATACGCTGAGGTTGCAGGTTCGATCCCTGTATAGGATGACTGCATATTCCTGCATTGCAGGGGATTGATTCTAAGATTCAATGCATTTCTTTCTGCTCCCATACATTCCACACAGAGAGACACCAGTTCTTGATGAAGTAGGTAAAATAATTTTGCAGCCACATTACCCTGAGGCAGACCATTCCAGCTGGCAGCAGTTGAGGGTAGCAGGACGTTCCCACAGCCTTCGTACCTGCTTTAAATTTTTAGAGATGGGGGAGGAAAGCGGGGGAGGAAATATGGGGGGCCTAGATAGGTAGGGTGTTGTGTTATGTGAGAGAAAGGGGGGAAGGTGTAAGAGAAAGGGTGTGTGGAGAACGGATCCTGTATCAATGGGGTTCGTCCTCGCATGTGTTTGAATGGAGGCACGGGATGTTTGAGTGAGAATGAATGGATGGTGTATGAAGGGGGTGAACGGGTGGGGGTGAGAAAGAGAGTGGGGTGTGTCCTGCAAAAATAGCTGCTAGTTGCTACATCAGAGATGGCGAACCTGTAGCCCTCCAGATCTCGTTGGACTACAACTCCCATGATCCCTCACCACAGGCTTTGCTGGCTGGGGCTGATGGGAGCTGGGGTCCAGCAACATCTGGAGGGCCACAGATTCCACACACACCCCACCGCAACCCTGTCTGAGATGGGCCAACAAAACGGATGCCACTTTGCCTGACATTCTCACAAACTTTTGGACCAATCTGATATTCATCCTCAAGCATAGGACGTTAAGCACTGGCATTATTCCGCATGCTGAATTTAGGCCGCTGTAAGCCTGGGGGTGGCGCTGTGGGTTAAACCACAGAGCCTAGGACTTGCCAATCAGAAGGTCGGCGATTCGTATCCCCGTGACGGGGTGAGCTCCCGTTGCTCGGTCCCTGCTCCTGCCATCTTAGCAGTTTGAAAGCACGTCCAAGTGCAAGTAGATAAATAGGTACCCCTCCAGCGGGAAGGTAAACATCATTTCCGTGCACTGCTCTGGTTCGCCAGAAGTGGCTTAGTCATGCTGGCCACATAACCCGGAAGCTGTACACCGGCTCCCTCGGCCAATAAAGTGAGATGAGTGCTGCAACCCCAGAGTCGACCACGACTGGACCTAATGGTCAGGGGTCCCTTTACCTTTTTAAGCCTGCCGATCCTAGCTGATTGCACTTTGCATCCAGGTCACCGATTGACCTAGAAATTAACCACTTGCCATTTTGCTTGTGGCAAGTAAGAAATTTTTCCAGGTGATCAAGCAGGAATATTTCTGTAAAATGGAAGAGAAAATGTCCCTCTCTGCATTCCTTTTTAAGGCTGCTGATATGCTGCAAATGGTGTATGTGTGTAGCGAACAGGCAGGTAAAATGTTTCTAACTTTGGTGGATTTATTGGCAAGACTGCCCTAAATATATTCCACTACTAAAGGGGGGGGGATAAATGCTGGTTGCTTCCTGCAAGACCATAAGCCCTGAACCTGTGGAGCCTTTTCTGTAGATGGCACTGAAGGGGCCTGAATGAGATATATTGTGCTGGAACCAGAAGATGTATTGCCTAAGAGAAGACACTTGATAACGAGTCTGAATACTCTAGTTGTAGAATACTCTAGAGCTGGAATGGGGCTGAAATAAGAAACATGTCCACTGGATTTTGTACACCTTGATCTGATCCAGTAAAAGAATTCTCAACCTCTTGTGTTTTGTGGAAACAGGAAGCGTAGCAGAAGGCACCTCTGGCAACCTTCACAGAATTATACTTACAATATATATAGCAGAATTTGAAGGGGTGCATCCAAAGCATCCAAAGAATCGTTCTGGCAGTTCAAGGGTGTTCTGACCCACCGTTCTGGGGTTCCCCCAACCTTCTGGAGCAGATTTGGAGAGGGCCTGGACCACACACAGGAGGAGGAGGAGGAGGAGGGCTGGAAAAAGGTCTGTTGCACAAGTGCAAATCCTTGTGCAGACAGGACGAGTGCACTGGATACTGCCCAAAGCTTTTCACATACCTCATTGTGATAGTCCTTACAACACCCCTTTAATGTAGGCCAGTATTATTGTTGTTGTTTCTTCCTTTGAACACTTAAAGAACCAGTGTGGTTAAGAGCGGTAGACTCGTAATCTGGTGAACTGGGTTCGCTTCCCTGCTCCTCCACATGCAGCTGCTGGGTGATCTTGGGCCAGTCACACTTCTCTGAAGTCTCTCAGCCTCACCCACCTCACAGAGTGTTTGTTATGGGGGAGGAAGGGAAAAGGAGAACGTTAGCTGCTTTGAGACTCTTTAGGGTAGTGATAAAGCAGGATATCAAATCCAAACTCCTCTTCTTCTTCTTAAAGTATAGAGAAAATAAAATATTGGGGAGCAGCTCCCCTACATATTCTCACAAGAAAGGGGAAAGCGTTCTTTCCCAAGATAATTGCTCCCTTTGCTTCTGTCCAAGGTCGAAGATGGAAGAAAGCAAAAATTACCACATGCTAGTGTGGCAGTTCAGGGTTTTAGACAGTTTCAGGACAATGTGGGTGTGAACCAGCTGCAGATGCTGTAGTACAGAGATGTATTATGCATTATGTTTTCAATGTGTGATCATAGAATCATAGAATTGTAGAGTTGGAAGGGACCGCGAGGGTCATATTTTCCACCCCCTGTGACACAGGAATATTTTGTCCAATGTGGGGCTCAGACCCAGAATCCTGAGATTAAGAGTCTCATGCTCTACTGACTGAGCTATCCCAGCCTACAAGTTGTGTCTATTGCAGGTGAGATTTGAACAGGGGACTTCTTGTTCCTCGCAGGTCACTCTTCTCCACAATACAAAACCAGTGCTTTATTTCTTATTTCTTTTTTTAAAATAAAATTTTATTCACTTCCTTCTGTCATTACATACATCTCATATCAATAACATACATATTACAACTCTTCACCCCTTGCCTCCTGGGCTTCCCTCAGCTTCCATTTCTGATTTGTTACCCGGAAGCTGTACGCCAGCTCCCTCGGCCAATAACGCGAGATGAGCGCCGCAACCCCAGAGTCGGTCACGACTGGACATAATGGTCAGGGGTCCCTTGACCTTACTACATACTGCTGCTTCTTAAAATCCACTATATCATTTCTACATTATTTTAAATGTTCTCTGTTAATAAAGATGTGAGTGTTTATTTAAATCCTGCCATCAAGTCGATGTTCTTTCTTTGTTTCTGCAAATATATTATAAAAGGTCCCCACTCTTTTTTCAAAGTCACTGTTGTCCTTTTCTCATAGTCCATCCATCAGTTTTGCCAGTTCTGTGTAATTCATCAATTTCTCTTGCCGTTCTTCTTTTGTTGGAATTTCTCCAGTCTTCCAGTTTTGTGCTATCAGACCAGAGCTTTATTTCTAAGCACAAAACTCTCCCACCTTCTTATGCTTTCTATTTGAGTTACTTTTCATTTATTAAACTTACAAGTTGATTGTCACATCTTCAAGCAACTTACATACAGTTGATAGACTGATAGATACACACACACATACATAATACCGTATGCTTTTCACATGTGCACCATCATCATTTACTGCAAACAGCACCAGGAGTTGATATGACACATGTGTTGGGCATTGATGCTCAAAGGTTTTGTGTCAAGACACCCACCATTGCAGGCTCAACACTTTTTAAATGGGACGTCCTCTGCACATGAGGTCAAGAGATAAGAGTGGAATTCATGTTTGTGTGGATGACCTTGTTCAGTGGACACAGCTGAAGCGAGTCATGAGGTTCGGTTGAATTCAAAGTGGGTTCAATGATTCATATCATTACATTGGTAAAGAGGGGCAGGTGCTGTCCTGTGTATTTCAGGAAGTTGGAGAGTTCAGGTGATGCCTAGGTTCTGGAGGCTGGATTTCTTGTGTCGCTTTTTAGAGCACTTTCACACATTACGCAGAGGCTGACCTGGGTTTGCCACCTTGTGTACACTCAAAATACCTCAGGGGTGTTATCATATGGCATCCTTAGGCAACTGCTGAGGCTGCAAAGCCCGTTTGAAAGCGACTGGGAGTCACCATGTTCATCTCCCACAATGCCCCAGAAAGATGCAACATCAGGGGTGAAATATACTCGGAGTCAAGAGTGGATTTCATGCTCTTTATTCAGCTCATAGTGGTGAGGAGGAATGGAAGTTTGTCCAGAATGTCTGCTTTATATACATTATTTACACCATGGGCCCCACGTGATTGGCTAATTCTGGGATTCACCTGTAGGCCAATCAGGTTGTGGATTCAATTCCACCTGGAGTTGGATTGGGTGGCTCCTGCGGACCAATCAGACAGCTGCATTCTGGATCCTATTGTTCTAGGACCAATCAGACTGCTGCATTCTGAATCCTGTTGTTCTAGGACCAAACAGACTGCTGCCTTTTGGATCCTATTCAACTCAGGACATAACATGGGGCATTATGGGAAATTAACATGGCGGCTCCCACCCACTCAGCACAGCACTGCTGCCACTGCCTCAAGTCCCAAAGTCGGTGGTCCCCTCCCCAAAATGAGACATCTTTCCCAGCTTCCCCTTAAACCTGGAGCCAGCTTAGTTGCTATAAATATAATATCTGGCCCATAATGAGGGTCTGTTCCTGATCCTTGCAGGTGGTTACATAGCAAAAGGCCAATTCTGCCATCAGCCTCTTTCTTGCCAAGACCAGGCAGCCTCTCATTCCTTTTCTGATGGGAAAATCCTATGTGGTCGCTGATGGCTGTTTAGAGAAGATTATAGGGTAGCTTCCTACACTTCCTATATATTGCATCTGTGGTTGGCCACTCTGGAAAGAGGACGCAAGAGACCTCTCTTCCTCTCTCTCCCTCTGTTCCCACCACCATTGGGCTCAGGAGCAACTTAGGTTGGGAAATGTGGACCAGCACATTGCTGGAGGGGAGGGAGTGCAAATTCAATAGTGACATATAAGAACATGGAGGTCTGCCTTGTATTGAGTGAGAACACAGTTCCCTCTAGATCAGAATAGCCTACTGGCAATTGTGGCGATCTCATAGGGTCCCCGGACGTTTCACTGCCTTTTGATCCCTGTGCCACCACTTTATTTCTTGCTGCCACCACCCAGGCCCTACCTGGTACAATACTGAGTCCAGTCAGGGTTAAAACCACAGAGCCTAGGACTTGCTGATCAGAAGGTCGGCAGTTCGAATCCCCGTGACGGGGTGAGCTCCTGTTGCTCGGTCCCTGCTCCTGCCAACCTAGCAGTTCAAAAGCACACCAGTGCAAGTAGATAAATAGGTACCGATCTGGCAGTAAGGTAAATGGTGTTTTCATGCGCTGCTCTGGTTAGCCAGAAGCGGCTTGGTCATGCTGGCCACATGACTCGGAAGCTGTACGCTGGCTCCCTCGGCCAATAAAACGAGATGAGCGCTGCAACCCCAGAGTCGGTCATGACTCAACCTAATGGTCAGGGGTCCCTTTACCTTTACCTTTAACAAGTGTGTGGTTTCATAAACGGTATCGGTCAATTACAGTCATGGGGTGCCTATCCAGACCTATAACTTCAGCACCTGCTCTCACTCACTAAACCACCTCTCAGATATTTACTCGTCTTCCTAGCCCCTAACTGTTCCTGACTCAGCTCATTTCGCTACACTGACTCAACCTACCCACAGACTCTATCCCAATTCACTCCTACTCCAACCAACCTCCCAACGAACGAACTCCTTTGCCCCTCCCAGAGCTGGCTTTATAGTCCCTCTGACTCCACCCCCCTGGGTTCTGATTGGGTAGCCTGTTTAACTATTTCACCTCCAGCACTCTCATATGTTAACGTCACAGCAATATTGGCAGTGGCTCCCCAAGGTTTCAGAGAGAGGGGACATTTCCGTCCCACCTGGAGAAATGCAGACCCTCCAAGTGTCCCTATTTCCCAGGGGCATCCGTGATTTAGAGAAGCCGTCTGGAATGTCCCACTTCCCCTTAGGATGTCCCTATTTTCATTGGAGAAATGATGGAGGGTATGGAGTTATCCGACCCACCCGAACCGCCTGAAGGCAATCCTGTGTACGGAGGTTTTGAGAATACCACATGGTAACGTTGGATCTGGCCTTAAGAGTGCATTGAACAGGAAGAGAATTTGCTTACAGTCTTACAGATACAAAGGTTCTTTAAGGTTTTTCTTTCAGGTGGACTCAGATGGCGATGCTAAAGACTGAGATTCTTATGTGGTGGCCAGATTACTGGATGTTCTCATTTTACGTTTCCTTGCTGCCGTTTTATTTCTGTAAAATGCCCCTCCCCGCAAACAAAAATTCAAAAATGGAACCAACCTCTGAAATAACATGATACGATAATCTTTATTGTCATTGTCCCATACAGAACAACGAAATTGGAAAGAAAAAAAAAATCTACATAAGACATTCAAAACCAACAAGCCTGCTATCCCAGCTATCCCAACCTGGTTAGCCCCCTAAAAACTCTGATACCCCATTTTTAAAATACAATATACTCCCATAGGGGACACGGGTAGCGCTGTGGGTTAAACCACAGAGCCTAGGACTTGCCGATCAGAAGGTTGGTGATTCGACTCCCCGCAACAGGGTGAGCTGCCGTTGCTCGGTCCCTGCTCCTGCCAACCTAGGAATTCAAAAGCACGTCAAAGTGCAAGTAGATAAATAGGTACCGCTCTGGCGGGAAGGTAAACAACATTTCCATGCGCTGCTCTGGGGTTCGCCAGAAGCGGCTTAGTCATGCTGGCCACATGACCCGGAAGCTGTACGCCGGCTCCCTCGGCCAATAAAGCAAGATGAGCACCGCAACCCCAGAGTCGGCCACGACTGGACCTAATGGTCAGGGGTCCCTTTACCTTTTATACTCCCATAGAGTGTGAATAGTCTCCCATATAGACTAATGTGAAACCAACAGCAAGTCAATTTAAGGCCAGCAATAACAATCAGTATTAAGCACCAGCGCGGATTAAAACGAAGCCATCTAATCAGCCTGAATTGGCTTTTAAGAATCAAAAAGTTGTTTCGCAAAGCATAGAGAGCAGTTGAAGCCTTGCATAGCTGTTCCATAAAGTGGGGCTGTCTAGTTGTATATAGGCCCTTGTTCCACACATACCCCCCAGCAGTGGGGCAGGAGCTGATTTCTCCATCGTGCTGTCATTTGCAATGGCCAGTTGACACAGGTCCAGGTGGAAGTGCAGTTATCCAGGGAGAGGCGAAACCCACACACTTAGCCCGGCCAATGTGGTTGCTTTCTTTACAAGACATGAGCTTGTATCATAGGGAAGCAGTTTCCATGCTTCTGTGTTGAGTTAGGTGGGACAAGGCGGTTCCTTCTGTAGGATGTGTTCACCCTGAGGCATCCCATAGAATCATAGAATTTTAGCGCTGGAAGGGACCACGAGGGTCATCTAGTCCAACCCCTGCAATGCAAGAATCTTTTGCCCAATGTGGGCCTGGAACCTTGAAATTAAGAGTCTCGTGCTCTATGGACAGTACTATCCATCACAAGGGGATTGTTGTTGTTTAGTCGTTTAGTCGTGTCCGACTCTTCGTGATCCCATGGACCAGAGCATGCCCTGCACTCCTGTCTTCCACTGCCTTCCGCAGTTTGGTCAAACTCATGCTGGTAGCTTCGAGAACACTGCC
The DNA here is from genome assembly GCF_965113315.1 of Podarcis vaucheri. Classification (NCBI taxonomy): domain Eukaryota; kingdom Metazoa; phylum Chordata; class Lepidosauria; order Squamata; family Lacertidae; genus Podarcis; species Podarcis vaucheri. The sequence goes on from NC_138761.1 coordinate 12,480,062, forward strand.
CAACCATCTTGTCCTCTGTCTTCCCCTTCTCCTTGTGCCCTCCCATCTTTCCCAACATCAGGGTCTTTTCCAGGGAGTCTTCTCTTCTCATGAGGTGGCCAAAGTATTGGAGCCTCAGCTTCAGGATCTGTCCTTCCAGTAAGCACTCAGGGCTGATTTCCTTCAGAATGGATAGGTTTGATCTTCTTGCAGTCCACGGGACTCTTAAGAGTCTCCTCCAACACCATAATTCAAAAGAATCAATTCTTCGGCGATCAGCCTTCTTTATGGTCCAGCTCTCACTTCCATACATCACTACAGGGAAAACCGTAGCTTTAACCATACGGACCTTTGTTGGCAAGGTGATGTCTCTGCTTTTTAAGATGCTGTCTAGGTTTGTCGTTGCTTTTCTCCCAAGAAGCAGGCGTCTTTTAATTCCATGACTGCTGTCACCATCTGCAGTGATCATGGAGCCCAGGAAACTAAAATCTCTCACTGCCTCCATTTCTTCCCCTTCTATTTGCCAGGAAGTGATGGGCCCAGTGGCCATGCTCTTCGTGGGGATCACAAGGGGATATCCCCCCCCAAAAAAAAACCCTTATTTGCGTGTGCTTCTTGAAACACCCCTCAGCTCACACTACCCTAATTATCTTCCCCTATTCCTTTTCTTGAGAGAGGAACACAGTTTGATGATAATATGGGGCCTTCATTCAAAGCCTTCTTGTGCATTGAAAGAATTCAAGTCCGTGTTCCCTGCTGGTTGACCTTTGATGCTATATTAGCATAAATGCATTGTGCTGTACTATGCAAGGATGGGGGGGGGGAATCCTCAGCCAATCAGGAACCCCTCCCTCCTTGGGATCTGTATGCTTGCAACATCCCTTTCAATTCAATATCTGGAAGCCATGGGATCCCCACTCTTCTCCCTGACACCCTAGTTTTCTATGTGCAGGGAAATTGATTTGGTACAATCGATGAATCAACTCAGCAGAGCTGGCAAATGCAGTCAGTAGTGCAAATCGCTGGGGCTGAGAGGTGATTGCTGCCTCTTGCTGTGGGCTAAGGGTGTTAAGAGTAAGATAAAGGGTTGCAAAGAAGCTATCCCAGAGATTGGCTGGCCATTGCTGTCTGCTGAACTGGGCCTGCTTTTAAACACTAACACAGTACGGACCTATGCATGCTTATTTGGAAGTAAGTCCTTGACTGTGGTCAGTGGAGATGTAAAATGTACATGAGCTTGCAGCCTCGCTGGGACAAAAACATGGGAACCTTTTGAACTGACCTGAGCAATTTGGACAATGAAGTTTAAACAGAAAAGAATCTGTCTCTGGAGAACAGCGGCTTTTACATTAGGCACAATTCACAGTTATTATAATACCGTCTGTGTTGTTGCCTTCCCCTCCTCAGTTCCAGAAAGGTACAAGCTTGGAGCATCACTAAACTACAAGCAACACTCTCCTGTTTGTCTCAGGGCTCAGTTCTGCCCTCTCTCATCAGGTAATTTCCCCATCTTCTCTCCTGGGGTACAGTTACAGATCTTTGTCGCTCTGTGAAGCATTTCTGGGGTTTTTTTTTAGTTTTAAATTCCAAAAATACAAAGTTAAGGTAAATCATTCCCATCACAGGTACATTTGTTTGGCCACTGAAGAGGACTTTAGGCTGAAACGCGTCTGACCAGTTGCTCTAAGAGGCTCTCACCTTTAACTCACACTTGGCCTATAAACAGAACACAGGAGTGCATTCTTAATATTTCTCTGTAGTGTGCATCTCATCTTACAGAATATTTAAAAAAATTATGTTTAAGTGGGCATAACCTATAATCAAGTGTTTTACCTTACCTTTTTGAAATTTTATTCTGCTGAAGAGAGCAGTTCTTCCATATTTGTGTGTGGTTTTATGCCTGGTTTAAAAGAACACATATAAGAAAACGAAGTTGAATTATAAATCGTTCAAAGTTCTGTTCCGAAAATTTTTATTCACATTTAGGTCACCCAGCAATTATGGGGCCTACTTTTAGGTGTCGTTCAGTGAACTAATTCACTGTTAATCTGAACTAGTCCAAGCATTGCTCTGAAGTGGTACATCCCAGAGACAGGTTTGATCCTGCACTGAAACCCAGGCATCTGCTAGGCCTCCTTTCTCAGTTTCTTGCTATCAGGAGTGCCTGCCTGTCATCTACTTGTGTTGTTGTTTTTAAACTGGGTTTCCTTTCTTTTAAGATCCATGATGGCGCTGTTCGCTGTCCTCGCTGCACTGATGCTCGCTACAGTTCACGGACAGGAAGGAGACGAAACCATCACATACACGGTAAAGTTGAGGGGAGGGGATGTTGTCTACTACAGGACTTTCAAAGCAATCCTACAGAAGTTAATAGTACCAGAATCTGTCTGGGGGCCAAACTACACATGAGGTTAAAAGTTAAATGCAATTATGGAAAGGATTTGCTGCGACAATTATTAATCAACATACAAGAGATGGGAGGAGGAGGAGGTCATGGAAAGAAGGTAATGGAATTTGGAGAATTTGATAAGGATGGTTTTGTTTTTTCTTATGTTTTTGTTTTTTTTCTCTTGTTTGTAATTTTGTTTTTTGTGTGTATTTTTTTAAAAAAATTCTTTCGTTTCAATAAAGATCATTTTTTTAAAAAAAAATAAAAGTTAAATGCATCCTCATATTGTAGGGATGGGGAACCTGTGGCCTTGCAGTTGTTAATGGACCACAACTCCCATTATCCCTGGCTATTGGCCATGCTGGGTGGTGCTGATGGGAATCGGAGTGCAATATTTATTTATTTATATCTATTTGTTATTTATTTATTTATTTATCTGTTGAATTTATATACCGCCCTATACTCGGAGGTCTCAGGGCGGTTCACAGTAGAATCTGGAGAGTGCCTTCTTAGGTGTTCCTGGTTTAGATGTTCTTCAGCTGTCAAAGCACACCTGCTTTCCTGTTATTCATAGTACCATTCCCAGCTTCTCTTCCTTCAAATCCTTCCTCAGAACCCACCTCACTCACACCGCAGCAGATGTCAACTGGTCTGTATAACCTAGTAAGGCCTATTTTTTTTATTGGCAATGGTTCCACAGGGTCCTCCCCATCAACAGTTACCCAATCCCAGTGCGTTTTTGTGGGGGAAAGGTGTTGAAGTTAGTTAGTTAACTAGCTAGCTAGTTAGTTAGTTAGTTAGTTAGTTAGTTAGTTAGTTATTTGCAGCCACAGTGCCACCTCCACCCCAGGCAGTGGCTAAATTTAAGATAAAAAAATTCCTTCCAGTAGCACCTTAAAGACCAACTAAGTTAGTTCTTGGTATGAGCTTTCGTGTGCATGCACACTTCTTCAGATACACTGAAACAGAAGTTGCCAGAAGTGTGCATGCACACGAAAGCTCATACCAAGAACTAACTTAGTTGGTCTTTAAGGTGCTCCTGGAAGGAATTTTTTTATTTTGACTATGGCAGACCAACACGGCTACCTATCTGTAACTAAATTTAAGATGTGATTAATAAATTCAAGCAGGCAGTGATCTAGATTAGAAATGGCCACAACTTTATTGACTGCAGATATAGGTGGATTTTTGGCTCAGGTATGTATACCCGTTCCAAGACAAAAAAAGAATAGCAATTATTTAATTTTTAAAAGGTAAGGGAACTCAGTTCCCCTGAGTTCCTGCTGAAAAAGACCTCTGCCCAATCCTCTTTTAAATCTGAGGTGACCCTGCGATCTTCCATAATCATGCATGAAGCATTTGCTGAACACCTTAGCCTCTTCCCCCAGCCTACTGCACGAATATTCAGTCTCATATCGTTTGTTGCTTTTGCCTCTTTCCTCCTGAGATATCTTGAGACCGGGATGGGGAAGCTGTGGGTCTCTGGATACTGCCAGACTCCAACTCCCATCAGCCCCAGCTGGCATTGCCCGTGGCCGGGTGTGATGGGAAATGAAGTCTTGACAACCTCAGGAGGGCCACCGGTCCCTCATCCCCATATTGAGAACGACCTCCTTCTCCATGGAACTGCCCGTGCGTCGACATCGGTTGTCAATAGTACCGGGTTAAGACCGACATGTTCTGACTCAGTGCAAGTCAGCTTCCTGTGTTCCTGATTTTGCTGATCGTCCACAGCGGAGCAATCACACTGAAGTTAATGGGATTTCTTGAGGATAAGTCATCTGCGAAGTGCTCCCCGTTGGGTTGTTAACTGGGCGTGATTTTTCGTTGTGCATTAAACGGGCATTGGGGAGATTCAGTAAGTTTTGCTGTTTTTTCCTCTGGGGCTCAGAGGCCTTTTTATAGCTACAGTAACTCCAGTTGCCTCAGCCCGAGGATGCTGTCATTCCTTTGGAGAGCTGGGGTTGTAATGCAATTAGCTGCCCTCTTGCCCCCTTGTTACACTCGAGGCCCGTTCCCTTCCAGCTCACTGCTAGATTTGGCAGACTTCTAGCATCACCTGTGAATAAATGGAAGGGGGGGAGAGTTAGTTTCTGCCTCCGATTTAAGCTCCTTGAGTAACAAAGCTACTCAAAACAACCCACCGCAGCCCAGCGTGTTGAGCAACAAGGGCGTCAACATGCTGAGACAGATTCTTAGCTGGAGCAAACGCCGTGAGTGCCTACCAAGTTACGGCAGGGGTGGATTTGGCTCGCCATGACAAGCTGATTTATTAACTCGAGGGTTTCTCTCGCTCGCTCGCTCCCTGCCATCAGTACTACTATGAAAACACTGTGCTTAGTATGGCAGACGTGATAGGGTTGCCGGATTTTGAAGAGCAAAAAAGAGGGCACATTTGCCGGCTTCTACTTTTATCTATGGGTCACTGTGACAATTCTACCCATGAAAAAGAGGACGAGTCCTGGAAAAAGAGGACATATGGCAACCCTGAGGTAGATTAGATAGACGATAGAGAGAGATAGATAGATAGATAGATGATAGATAGATAGATAGATAGATAGATAGATAGATAGATAGATGATAGATAGATAGATAGATGATAGAGATAGCTAGATAGCTAGATGATAGATAGAGATAGATAGATAGATAGATAGATAGATAGATAGATAGATAGATGATAGATAGATGATAGATAGATAGATAGATAGATAGATAGATAGATAGATGATAGATAGATGATAGATAGATAGTTAGAGATGATAGATGAATAGATAGATAGATAGATAGATAGATGATAGATAGATGATAGATAGATAGATAGATAGATAGATAGCTAGATAGATAGATAGATAGATAGATAGATAGATAGATGATAGATAGCTAGAGATAGATAGATAGATAGATAGATAGATAGATAGATAGATAGATGATAGATAGATAGATAGATAGATGATAGATAGATAGATAGATAGATAGATGATAGATGATATAGATAGATAGGATGGATGGATGGATGGATAGATGATAGATAGATAGATAGATAGATAGATAGATAGATAGATAGATAGATAGATATAGATAGATAGATAGATAGATAGATAGATAGATAGATAGATGATAGATGATAGATAGATAGATAGATAGATAGATAGATAGATAGATAGATAGATGATAGATAGATAGATGATAGATAGACGATAGATGATAGATAGATAGACAGACAGACAGACAGCATTGATACCCCAAAAGGTCTTCCTTCTCCCTTAACAACAGCATTGTATTCCAGTACTGGGTCTGTCTCAGCTTCTTAGCCTTCATCCTGCTCTCAGCTGAGCTCACATACAACTCCTCTGGCTATTTCACTTAGCTGCAGCGCAGGTCATTTTTTTAAAGGATGCTCTTTATGATGCTAAACTCTCTGTTTCCTAGTCAAAGGGACTGATTTATGTGCTTAAGTGACAAGCTTTGGCCATTATCTTACAATTGCCTAGTTAGCAAAGGACTGTTCTATCAGCTTTTAACTCTACCGGGGACAGGACCCCAAGGATTAGGAAGGGAGGCATTGTGCAGACTGACACACACACCCCAACCTGCAACAGTATCTGTATGCATCTCTCTCTCTTTCATCAGTTAAACCTGATGATGAAGATTGTCAGTTATTTAGCTAAAATGCTACATTTTGAGAAACCAGAAGGGTACTGCTTGATTTTTCGCTTTCGATGTCAAGATGTCTTAAGCCAGCCATTGTTTTCTGCAACTTACCTGTTGATTGACAATATGGCTTCAGAGACTGCAAATCTTCCATTTGAATGTTCCAACGAGGTCCATGATCTCTCCTTGGACATTTCTGTCCCTTTGCACATTCAGTAATAGTAAGTTGGGTCAAACGTTGGTTAGACTTGTGCTCCCCAATGTGCTGATTTTGTACTTGCAGTTAGAAGCTTCCTACTCAAGCTAGCGGGATGCAGATGGCACTGTGGGTTAAACCACAGAGCCTAGGACTTGCCGATCAGAAGGTAGGCGGTTCGAATCCCCGTGAGGGGAGAGCACGTCAAAGTGCAAGTAGATAAATAGGTACCACTCCGGCGGGAAGGTAAATGACATTTCCGTGCGCTGCACGACTGGACCTAATGGTCAGGGGTCCCTTTACCTTTTTACTCAAGCTAGAGAATGATTTTAATTGGGCGGTGCAGGTATGGCCTCAGCAGTCCCTCCAGTGAGGTGACATGTGGGGAAATGCAGTGCTTTATTTTCCTGTGGAAAATGCTTTTGTTTCATAAGTTCACTGCAACAATGAATGGATGGGGATTGCAAGCTTGGCAGTGGGAACTTTTCAAGCTTCGTTCACTGAACACAAATTAAAGAACATACTAAATTAGATCACCCTCTAGGGCATCAGAACATTTTTCCAATTTGCAAACTGATTTCCCTCCCACCCACCCTAGTGTTATCCTAACTCAGGAGGCCCTCAGTGACGATGGATCAGCAATTGTAAAAAGTAATGTGAGCCCTGGGGAGAGAGGCAAGTCTCTTTCCTGAGAGCTCCATAAAACTGGGGCCTGATCTTAACAGCAGAAAATATATTAATCCATATTTTCATTTTGATTGTGCTAATTGGTTTTCTTTGTTTTACATGCAGCAATGCACAGACGGTTACGAATGGGATCCCATCATGCAGCGATGCAAAGGTACAGTAAACTGTAGCAAGCGGCACATTGATGTATTTATATCTGCCAAAAGGAATCCTGAGCTTGAACTATTGAGAATTCTGTCTGCATAGTGGGATTATCTCCTTAGTCTTTTCCAGTGCAGAGACTATGGAGAAAGCATGGGAAGGAGCACAAACATTGTGGCCGTATTCTGGTTTTTTGGAATCGCATCCACTCTATCAGTTTCTCTCCAGCACAGATTTGCATTCTTCATCATTGATATTTCCTTCCGGGGCAGTGAGAATGATCCATTTACTGCAGCGATAGCCAACACGGTACTCTTCAGATCTTGTTGGGTTATAGTCACATTCATGCCATTCGTTGAAAACACCCGTTATCTTTAAAGAGTGCATCATGGAACATTCCCACTCAACAGCATGGACAGCAGTCATTTAGGAGGGTGATGCAGAGCTCAATAATGGTTGAGCGTTGCACATGCAATTGGCTTAGCTGTCTACCTCTCGCACATCCAGTTCCCCTCTCCCTATGAGGTGGACTGAGGATCCAAGGATGTTGCCCAGGAAAGTATAAAGATAAGGAAAGTTTCTTACCGTCCTTTTTTCTTTCAGTCTTTACAGAGAGAGGCTATAGAACCCAGCCTCTTGGATAATGGCACTGTCGCAAGTGAATCTCCACCCCACACCCCGTCTCTTCCACTTCCTCATCCATCACTTCTGCGGGTTCTGCTACATGCTCTCTGTCTTTGAGCTCTTTGCTCTCCTACCTTTAAGGCTCGCCGGGTTCTGGGAGATGGAGAGTCTGGGATGCTTTCTTGTGTCAGCCAGGTGTTGCTCTGGCTCTCCCATGATTTCCCAGCTTTCCCCCCTCATCTGCCTCTCAGCTGCGACCTGCCTCAACCCCCTGTTGTAAATCTATACTATCTTTCTCTTCCTCCTCCCTGGAAGGGTCAGGATGGGGAGGCAGTCTTTACCCTTCCTCCTCTGCCCAGTCCCTGACACAGGGGAGTGGCCAGCGGTCCTGCACAAACTCTGCCAGCCCCTGTCGCTGCTGCCAGAGAAGCAAAGCAAAGCAGCGGCAGCAGATTATGGCAATATCTCGTGAGATTTTGCGGAACTCTCGCGAGATATCGCTGCTGCCGCCACTTCCCACATCTCCCGTGGCTGGGGGTGGGTGTCCGGCCCAATCGCCTTCTAAATCCAGCCTGCAGACGGTCCGGGAATCAGCATGTTTTTACATGAGTAGAATGTGTGTTTTTGTTTGAAAGGCATCTCTGGGTTATTTGTGGGACATAGGAATTTGTTCAATTTTAATTTTTTTTTGCAAAATATAGTCCAGCCCCCCACAAGGTATGAGGGACAGTGGACTAGCCCCCTGCTGAAAATGTTTGCTGACTCCTGCCGTAGTCACTGTAAAGGGGCAGCTGATCGAAAATATTACTGGCAATTGGCTTTGATATCGCACTTTATCACTACCCTAAGGAGTCTCAAAGTGACTAACAATCTCCTTTCTCTTCCTCCCTCACAACAAACACTTTGTGAGTGAGGCTGAGAGACTTCAGAGAAGTGTGACTGGCCCAAGCAGCTGCATGTGGAGGAGCGGGGAAGCGAACCCGGTTCACCAGAGTCCACCGCTCTTAACCACTACACCACACTGGCTCAGTTGTGAAGTGATGTCAACTAGAGACTAAGTGAAAACTGATACAGCAGTTGGGGGTACATCTTGAACATGTAATGAGAGCAGGAAACCGGTTTTGGAAATATTAGATTGAATTAATTTGGTTTTACTTGTAATAATTTGGAAAATCAATGAAAAAAAATAATTGGCAGAAGCTGTAGTCATGCAACCCCGGTTAGCAGTGAGTGGAGGAGCCCCTTTCTGTTTCACCCAGGACCATATAATACCGTTCCTGAGAGATCTGCATTGGCTCCCAGTACGTTTCCGAGCACAATTCAAAGTGTTGGTGCTGACCTTTAAAGCCCTAAACGGCCTCTGTCCTGTATACCTGAAGGAACGTCTCCACCCCCATCGTTCAGCCCGGACACTGAGATCCAGCACCGAGGGCCTTCTGGTGGTTCCCTCATTGCGAGAAGTGAAGTTACAGGGAACTAGACAGAGGGCCTTCTCGGTAGTGGCGCCCACCCTGTGGAACGCCCTCCCTTCAGATGTGAAGGAAATAGGCAGCTATCTTCTCTTTAAAAGACACCTGAAGGCAGCCCTGTTTAGGGAAGTTTTTAATATTTAATGCTGTATTGTTTTTAACACTTGATTGGAAGCTGCCCAGAGTGGCTGGGGAAGCTCAGCCAGATGGGCAGGGTATAAATAATAAATTATTATTATTATTATTATTATTATTATTATTATTATTATTATTATTATTATTATTATTATTTTGAAATAGGACAGGCTGTCGCTGCCTCTTCCACTGTCTCTGCCTCTTCCCCTACCTTTTCTTTCCATGTGTAAGTGCTGATAACATTCTCACACCTGCCGCCTGCCCGAGACACTCGCCTGCATCCGAGGCAGGAGGATGCTGCCGTTTTGGTGCTCACCTTCGCCTTGTTTTCGACCGCAGATATCGACGAATGTGAAATCGTGCATGACGCATGCAAAGGTGGGATGAAATGCGTGAACCACTTCGGAGGATACCTCTGCCTGCCCAGAACGGCTCAGATTATCGTCAACAATGGTCAAGAGCAACCTGCGCCTGAACCCGTGCCTGTGCCTAATGGCCGAAACGGCAATGCCATAGCTCGAAGGACTGTCCCGGGGATACAGTGCGCGGCCGGGTTTGAAGCCAGCGATCACAACGTGTGCCAAGGTAAGGAAGTCATCTTATGCCAGACTTTACATCCCTGTATCAGGGAGGGGGTGGGATTCATTTGGCCCCCTTTCCGCACCAGATTGGCCCAGTTCAACCATCCTGAACTCAGTTGTTGATTGGAATAAAACTGGTCGAATTGCACCCATTTTGCAATGCCATTTCGGTGCGCATAACATGCACATACCCAAAAATACCACAGTTGATATGCATGTTCAAATATGTGTTTTAGGAGAAAGTGCATTGAATTAATTTATTATTATTATTATTTTGAGGGGAGTGGTGGGGAATACGTACACAAATGCATGTAATAATGTGTGCGGTTTAAATATGGAGTTGTCATGCATTCTTTCAAAAAAAAATCAGCAAGAAACATGGACTTATGCCAGCAAAATTGAAGCAAGGGGGGGACTTGCGCTTATCTGTTTGCCCCTGCTGTGTAGTAGAGAATAACAGGAAGGGCAAGTAATGTAGCCTTAGTGGCTTATATCAGAGAAAGTAATTCAGAAGAAAGGCATGAGGTTGTAGTGAGAACTGGGTCAGCTTATTTCTGCTCTCCGTCGGTTTTGGCACCTTCCCATTCTGAAGTCAGTTTGTCGTATTCCTGCCTTAATCTGCAAATTCCTCCTTTTTCCAGTGTGCATGGAAATTTGTATCTAAATACACATTTTAAACAAAATTCTTCTTGCAAAAGATGCATTGCTGAATTTATTTTATCTGAAAGTACATCTTCCTCATAGCACATACCGGTATTTAGGGTAAGTTTAGATTGTCGCTCAGTGGTAGAGCATTTTGCCTGTTAAGCAGAAGGTCGCAGGTTCAACTCCCAACATCTCCAGATCTAGCTTGGTATCAGGCAGCTTCCTACGTTCCTATACAGGATAAAATTATGCATTTTTAAATGAATTTTGAATCAACCCTGGAAATGGATCAGTTTGCCACTACATGTTCGCAAAACACTGGCCTAATATGCTCACAGCCCCTAGTCCCAGTTACCAGCCTAGCAGCTGCATTTTAACCAAGCTGCACTTCCAAACTTCCTTCAGAGGCAGCCCCACATATATTAGTAGTCTAAGCTGGAGGTTAGGGGCGCAGGTGGAGCTGTGGTCTAAACCACAGAGCCTAGGGCTTCTGATCAGAAGGTCAGCGGTTCGAATCCCTGCAACAGGGTGAGCTCCCGTTCCTTGGTCCCTGTTCCTGCCCACCTAGCAGTTCGACAGCAGGTCAAAGTGCAAGTAGATAAATAGCTACCGCTCCAGCGGGAAGGTAAACGGTGTTTCCGTGCGCTGCTCTGGTTCGCCAGAAGCGGCTTAGTCATGCTGGCCACATGACCCAGAATCTGTACGCTGGCTCCCTCGGCCAATAAAGCGAGATGAGTGCCACAACCCCAGAGTCAGTCACGACTGGACCTAATGGTCAAGGGTCCCTTTACCTTTACCTTTTAAGCTGGACTTTATCAGAGTAGACTATCTCTATGTAGGGATGCAGCTGGCTAATCAGCTGAAGCTGGTTCGCTATCCCAGGGAGTCACTGCTGGCTGGCTAGAACCTTGAGTAGGAGAATTCCTGTTAATGTGGTGAGGATCTACTGCAGAAGAGGGTAACCAAGATGATCAAGGGCCTAGAAGCCAAGTCTTAGGAGAAACAATTGAGGGACCTGAGTATGTATATCCTGGATAACAGGAGAATGACAGGAGATATGATAAAGGTAAAGGGTAAAGGGACCCCTGACCATTAGGTCCACTCTGGGGTTGCGGCGCTCATCTGGCTTTATTGGCCAAGGGAGCCGGCGTATAGCTTCCAGGTCATGTGGCCAGCATGACTAAGCCGCTTCTGGAGAACCAGAGCAGCACACGGAAACGCCGTTTACCTTCCCGCCAGAGTGGTACCTATTTATCTACTTGCACTTTGACGTACTTGCAAACTGCTAGGTTGGCAGGAGCAGGGACCGAGCAACGGGAGCTCACCCCATTGCGGGGATTTGAACCGCCGACCTTCTGATCGGCAAGTCCTAGGCTCTGTGGTTTAACCCACAATCTTCAAATATCTAAAGGACTGTCACACAGAGGGTGGAGCAAGCTTGTTTTCTCCAGCTCGGGAGGATAGGATCCGAACCAATGGCTTCAGTTACAAGAAAGGAGTTTACGACTAAACATCAGGAAGAACTTTCTGGTGGTGAGGGCTGTTCAACAGTGGAAGAGTCTCCTTCGGGAGGTTGTGGACTCTCCTTCCTTGGAGGTTTTTAAGCAGAGGTTAGACAGCCATCCATCATGGATGCTTTAGTTGAGATTCCTGCATTGCAGGGGGTTGGACTAGATGATCCTTAAGGTCCCTTCCAACTTTACAATTCTTTGATTCTATGATTTTGTTGCAAGGCACACTACATAATCTAGGAAGTAGCGTATATATTGGACATTCACAGGTTGCGCGGGACTGTCCTATAACACATTGTTGCTTATTTATCAACTGTGATGTAAAGAGCATTGTATTTGAGCCTCTCACATCCTTTGGCCAGGGCAGAAGAAGCTTGAGGTCCGTGGAAATCAGTGGTGGTTTGGTCAATGGCTTTTCTAGGGTAAGGATTCCTTCCAACATGTTTATATTCTGATTCATAAAATAAACTCCCACGAGAGCATTCCATTAATGGTAACTTAATTTGAGAGTGACGTGTTTGTTGGTAAATGAGGTTGGCGCTGCCTCTATGAATACCGAGAAAGGAACTGCAGCTATTTCATACAGCTTGTCTCGATTATGACCATTTAAACCACTATTTAATATAATTAGATAGAAAGGACTCTCTCTCTCTCTCTCTCTCTCTCTCTCTCTCTCTCTCTCTTGAAGCCAGAGAATTAAAAAGAAAAGAAAAAGCAATAGCCCAAATCTTGGAAGATTGCTTTGCTGACGTGCACTTGGATCCCCCACTGGTTAGCCTTAGAACAAGTGTTTATGAATCAAAAGCAAAATTTGGCTCCAGGTCTTTTCTTTCACAAAAATGATATCCGCTGGGGGAACAGATGTTAAAGTAAACTATTTATACAAACAAACACAATGAGAAACAGCCTCCAGAGTTTACAGGATTGTTGCAAGCCCCATTCCTGATTGTGCAAAAAAAAAAAAATATTAAAAAGGGAATTACCATTGCTAACATCCTGGGAATTTTATCCTGGGGAGTGGTGGGTGTACACTCATGCAAATGTTGTTCATTAGCTAGCTTGTTTGAAATGCTGGCAAGCTTCAGACTGGATCTCTGACCAAAGGATCAGAGCTGGAGGAGGGGGGAATAGCTCACTAGCAAAGTGCAATTGCTAATCTGTAGGGGGGGGGACATACAGGGAAATCAGTGGCAAAGCCGTGCGGAAGATCCCTAGTTCAGGCCTTGGCAACTTCAATTAAAAGGATCATCTTAGCAGACACTGAGAAAAATAGATTTCCCTGCCTAAGATGCTTTAAATGGAGAGCCAATCTGATGTGCAATGGCAGCATAAGCCTGTCCAGTACAAAGAAACTCTACTGAAGCTTTTGAGGACTCCTGTGCCTTTAATTAAAAGTTTCCTTTTTGCAGGCCCTACCCGTTTTATTGCCTCCTCTTGAGATTGACTAGAGAATCTCTTAATTTTCCCCATGCCACTTCCTGTTCCTGTTCACAGATCCTCTAGTCAGGCTTAAGGGGAAGCAACAAAACAGGACCTGCAAATAGGTAACCTTTAATTAAAAGTGCAGGAGCCCTTGAAAGCTTCAGTTGCGCTTTCTTCACAATAGACAGTTGCACATCAGATGGACTCCTCATTTTAAAAGTGGACAAATAGCGTGGCAACTTCAGACTAAACTGTTAGGTATGGAAGTAACCCCATGACTTCACAGCAGCTCAGCCAATGGTTTGACAGGCTAGCTGATGACAGCCTGCAGAAACGTTGCAGTCCATCACGTAGAGAGAAGTTTTGCATGGCTCAAGTCTGAAAAGGGTTCAGTTGTCCCAGATTCGCTTTCTTTATAGATGGCTTGTAACAGATGGATATTGTGCTGGTCCCGAGGGTTAACCGTGCGGTGAGGTCCGAGTCCAGTCCAAGGACGAGGGTGCAGTATGGAGGCAGTCAGTCAAAGCTGAAGCTGGGTCCGAGGCAGGGAGTTAGGTGAGGTCAGGAGCTCAGGCAGGAACAGGCTACCAACAATGTTGCTCCCACAACCTGGGACTGGGGCTGGCTGGCTTTTATCTGCCCAGAGGCATAGGGCGGCCCCGGTCCACAGGTGACTCACCTCTCCTGGCCTGGAGGCGAGCATTCCTCCTGCGGGAACTTAGTTCCCTCTGCCTCTCTGCCCTGAGCCTCTGTAGCTCAGGAGAGACTGGAGGGTTACCGGACCCAGAGGCAACCTTACCTTCCCCTGACGGGGCTGAGAGTGGAGCACCTGCAGGCAATGGGTCCTCCATCACCTCAGGAGCCAGAGCAGACTCAGCTGGTGCCTGCTCCTGAGGATCCAGCACAGGTGAGGACCCTTCAGGTTCAATCCCCAGCCCCGGCTCAGCTGGTTCTGGAGGTGGGGACTCCTGTGCAGGCTGGGATTCCTCAGGTTCAGCGTCCGAGTCCGAATCCCAGGCCATCACAGATATTCTCATAATTTTAAGTGGATGAGCAGAGAAAAAATGTGAAGATATTCTGGAAAGGTATGTTAAGGAAGTATGCTTATATCCCGAAGAGTTCCACCTTACCTCGTGCAATGTTATGTTTTGACTGAACTAAAAATACAAAAGGGATTTGCAAATTATAGAGTGATTGAGCAGCTTGGCCTCCATGTGGTGATTATAAAATGGCTTCTATACCAATTAACATTTTTGTGTTTTATTTGCTGCCATGCCGTTGAGCTCGAACCATGATAGAAGTGGCTTCCCCCATTGTTAAGTATAGTGTGGAAATATCCACTTGTCGTCACGTGTAATTCGGCAGCACAGAGGACATAGGCTTGAAGGCCAGCAAAGGACACAGGGGAAGCAACATGCATTAAGAGACTCGGTTTTTTATAAGTTAAAGTGTTAATTGGCAATAATTAACATGAAATGGACAAGGATTTCATTCTATAATGCCGTCAAAAAATCTCGTTAACAAAATGGGAAAGGTGTGTGTGTTTGGCCCTAATAGAAAACAATCACCAAGTAGTATCTGTTAAAGAATGAGGGGAATGCAGGCCAGGGGCAGCTATGGCACTTACAATGATATAAAACATCTGCAACAGCCTTTCTCAACCTTGGGTCCCCGGATGTTGTTGGACTACAACTCCCACCATCCCTGGCTAGCAAGACCACTGGTCAGGGATGATGGGAGCTGTAGTCCAACAACATCCAAGGTTGAGAAAATACTGGTCTATGAGTTTGTAGTGTCGGTATTCCATTAAGAGCCATGTTTGGTAAGTCGGGATTGCTTTGCTGTTGACTTTAGTCCCCTGCCTAGAAAGTTCCAGATTCTAGCAGCTTTCAACAGTCAGTCCGTGTTCTGTTGCCACTGAGCATGCTCAGTCCGTATCGGAATGATATGGGGAAAGGAAGGGATTTCATCATCAGAGCATTTATTTTATTTTTGCTGAAGATTTTTTTTAACTTCTGCAAACCTTGCGGTTCTCCCAAGTGCACTAGTACCTTCTTCTCAGGTGTGGGCCATGCCATTTTGCTTACATAAGCAACAGCGCTCCGAGACTGAAGAAAGATGGAATTATACTGGAGGGCTAGAGAGAAAGATTGCTGGTATGATGTGTCGGCTGCGCAAATGCGTGAGACTTTTCCCAGATGGTGAGGATTGAGCATGAGACATTCTGCGTGCAAGGCAAATGCTCTCCCAATGAGCTTTGGCCCTTCCCTATCTATAGCTGCAGTTCTATACACACTTCCCTGGGAGCTAGTCCCATTAAATTCAGTGGGTCTTAACTCTGAGTGGATGCGTGTAGGATTGTACCACAAGATAGGCCCAGAAACCGCTTTACTATGATGCATCTACAGTGGTACCTCAGGTTAAGTACTTAATTCGTTCCGGAGGTCTGTTCTTAACCTGAAGCACCACTTTAGCTAATGGGGCCTCCTGCTGCCGCTGCGCCACCGGAACACGATTTCTGTTCTCATCCTGAAGCAAAGTTCTTAACCTGAAGCACTATTTCTGGGTTAGCAGAGTCTGTAACCTGAAGCGTATGTAACCTGAAGCGTATGTAACCCGAGGTACCACTGTACAGTTCTTTGATTGGGCCTTCAAGCTCTCTTCAGATATTAGCATGGAGTGAATCCGTTCCCATATAATTATATATAGCTGGAGAGGAAAAACGTTGCCCGGCAGAAATAATAATAATAATAAATTAAGTACCTGGCATTCCTTATCTGTCAAAACAAATTAGCTCCCGTGGTGATGAAATTTAAATTTCAAGCTCATTAGTGTATTTCTTGTGCAAACCTGCAGCCATTTGACGGGAGCGGGAGAAGGATTTTCCTTGGAATCAGTAAGTGAACCAAGGCTGGTAACAAAACATTTCAAGCCTTGTTGCTGCTCAAACGCAAAATTGTATTTGTTTCCGTTTGACCATTTCAAAAGCTTCCAAGAATGTAATAAAAGAAAGCTGCATTCCTGCAGAATGCAGTGGGACTTACTTCTGAGTAGGCAGGTACAAAACCCTTATCAATATTGAAATACAGTGGTACCTCAGGTTAAGTACTTAATTCGTTCCGGAGGTCCGTACTTAACCTGAAACTGTTCTTCACCTGAAGCACCACTTTAGCTAATGGGGCCTCCTGTTGCCGCCACGCCACTCGAGCACGATTTCTGCTCTTATCCTGAAGCAAAGTTCTTAACCTGAAGCACTATTTCTGGGTTAGCGGAGTCTGTAACCTGAAGTGTATGTAACTCGAGGTACCACTGTATGCCTCTTCTGACACCCTAATCTTGAGAGGTGGATTCAATTGCAGACCAACCTCGGTTCTCGAACGCCTCAGTTATTGTACGTTTCAGCTCCCGAACGACGAAAACCCAGTTTTCGAACGTTTTTGGGAACCTGAACATCCGGCGCTGCTTCTGCTTGAGTGCAAAAAGCTCTTGCAACCGATCGGAAACCGCGCCTTGGGTGTTGAACGTTTTGGAAGTCGAACAGTCTTCTGGAACGGATTACGTTCCAGAACGGATTACGCATGGAATGCTCCTTCGCAACACAGGTCTGAGTCCTCCCCCACTTCAATTAACGTATCAGGGTTCTGGGCTTCTCAAGATATTGCTAGTCTACATCTCCCATCATCCTTGACTCACCGGCCAAGCTGTCTATAGCTCATGGGACCTGGAGTCCACCATCATCAGGGAAGCTAGCATCTCAGGGCAAAGGCTATTCAAAAGCCACCCTTTGAAACATCCTAGTTTTTCATGCGCAGAGAATTATTGACATCAGTGAGCTTTCTCAACAAGACTTGCGCCACCACCTGCAGTCCAAAGTGGTACGACTTGGCTAGTCACTTAGTTGTTGTTCTTTTTGTTGTTGTGTTTTTAAAAAAGGGCTTCCTTTTGTAAATTTTAATAAGTTTCCATCAGCATACATTTTCATCTGGATGCTTTGTTTTCATATCACGTCTGCACAGCATGCAGCAAGCACCAATTTTGAAGAGGTATCTTGTCTGGTACAAGAGAGAATGCAGACTGCCTCTTCTATGACATTAAATACTTCAGTTAAAAGGAACTTAAGAGTTCTTTTTTGAAGGTCCATCAAAGGGATCCTAGTAAATTAATCTGCATGGTTGTGCAGAAGGCAAAACGAGGTTTACAGGTTGGCCACTGCGTGGTTTCTAAGCAACAGTTGTTTAACAAAAGCAGCAACAAAGCAACTCTCTCCATGAAAAATAGGCCGCTGAAATGAAGAATCTGCGACCTTCTGCTTGCAAAGCATGAGTCCTACCCCTGGACTGCCTCATTGGCCAACAGCACTCTTTTCCGCAGATCTTACCTGCCCTGTCATAGCTCTGAGGAATCCTATTGTGCCGCGGTATGCATTTCTGCTTGTTTTCCTTGGCAACGCCGTTGTTCTACCGTTGCACCCGGGTCAACAGAATTTCATAGCCCTGGGGCAAAGTGTGTGCGTTGTTTCAGCCAAACTCCGTCTGCGAGTTTCACTTGGCAGAAGCGATACCGGGCAGAAATCCTCCTTCCCTTTCTCTCCTAAGCTCTCTGGTATGTGTGGGCCTGTCTGTTGCCCTGCGCGAGAAAGAGAAGAAAAGGTGTTGCCCCTTTGGAGACTATCAAGATACACAAATAGCTTTGTCAGATCAGACCGCAATCCCGTCTCGTGTAGCTTTCTTTTCCCACTGCAGCGCAGTTAGATAGTTTTAGGTTCTGGAATTTAGCCTCACCTAGCTGGCCTCGGAGCGAAGGAGATATGCTAGCATATCTCCAGCTGAGCTAAGGATCGGGAATTATGCCGGTTGTGCAGACACACACACACACACACACACACACACACACACACACACACACACACACTGGCTCAGCCAGAAAACTGCTGTATCCTAACCCTACTGATCCCTGCAGGTCTTGCTGAAGGACTGCTCCCTAAGAGGATCATTCTTATAGGCATGACACTGTCTGTCTGACCCCAAGTGATTTGCAATTAGGGATGAACAAGAAAGTCTATTCAGTGTAACTGGAGCATAGCCACTCAGGCAAGGGAGGCCAAGCTGCCTCCAGATTATTTTGATCCAACCTGGGCTGATGCACGCTGTGAATCAGACCGTTCATGTCCTGACAGAGTCCCTCAGTGGCTTCTTATCTTTCGAAAACGGCCCTAGTTGCCTCCTTTCGAAAAACGAACAAGCCTCAGTCCCCTTTCTTATCTAACTGAGAGCTTAGAGTCTCACATGGACATGTTCGGCGGTGGGGAAATCATAGCGGCCTGCTGCTGGCTGAGCCCTTCAAAGGCATATTTTGGAAGTTGGAACCGTGTCAGGAATCTACTTATTTACTCAGGGAGTTGTAGAGATTTCAGAAAAGGGGGCTGCTGCCAGCAGATAGCATGACTGCAGCTGGAAAACAATATCCTCATTGAGATAAGGCTCCTGCTTTTGATAGCTGTCAACCGAGCTGGGCTTGAACTTAAATTGCACTCGCAGCCGCCCGAAAAGAACTCGCTGAACATTTTCAGAGAGGGGCTCCGGATGCTCTTGGCATGTTTCATTTGGGGAGGGGGCTGGAACCCCCGCTTTGCATGCAAAACCAGGGTGGGTCCCTGGCATTTCCGGGGGGAAGGATCTGGAGAGGTGCTGCCAGCCAAAGTTGGCAAACTGGGCAAGAAGGATTTTGCCTGCTTTTTTTCTGGGCATCAGACTGTGGTTAGAGATGCAGTATCAGGGCCAGTAGGGACATGGGTGGCACTGTAGGTTAAACCACAGAGCCTAGGACTTGCCAATCAGAAGGTCAGCGGTTCCAATCCCCGCAACGGGGTGAGCTCCCGTTGCTCGGTCCCTGCTCCTGCCAACCTAGCAGTTCAAAAGCACACCAGTAAAAGTAGATAAATAGGTACCGCTCCGGCAGGAAGGTAAATGGCATTTCCATGCGCTGCTCTGGTTCGCCGGAAGCAGCTTAGTCATGCTGGCCACATGACCCGGAAGCTGTATGGCCAATAAAGCAAGATGAGCGCTGCAACTCCAGAGTCGTCCACGACTGGACCTAATGGTCAGGGGTCCCTTTACCTTTACTATCAGGGCCAGTAAAAAGGGGGAGCAGCCCTAATGTTGTTAAAGGTGGGGACCACAATGCTTGGTCCTCTCTAACCGGTGTTTATTCAAGAGCTAGGAATACTGTGTGGCTCTGGAACAAGGGTGTGGAATATTTATCAGCCTAAGGGCCACATGCCATCATGAATAAGCATGTGGGGGCCCCATGGGCAAGGTGTCACAGACTGGCTGGACACAGAGAAGTGGTGGAACCAGCTGGGGAAGAAGGCTCCGAGCCCGGGAATTGGTGGTGGGACAACAGTGAGTGATCAGAGGGAGAAGACTGGGGAAAAGGTGTCGGAAACTGAAGAGGTAACAGGGCTTGGTGAGCGGGTGGAGTCCGTGGCAGAAAGCAGTCCAGACTCAGAGGCAGAAGCTGAAGAGGGAGAGGAGGGAGGCAAAGAGGCAGAGATGAGTCCAGCTGGTGAAGAGGCATATGTTACTCCCTCCTGCTGTGAGCAGCTCCCCTCCTCCTGGTCTCCCAGAACCAGGAGACACATGAAGAGGGCAGAGAATTTAGCATCACGCAGGCATAGTCTCAGATTAATTCAGAAAAGCACCGAAAAGCAGGAGACTTAGGCAGCTGTGGGGATGTAGGGATCTCAAGTCTCTGCAACTGCTTCTTGGGGACAAGATCTGCTGAGATGAGTTTCTGCGATCATTAGCCCTGACACTTCGGTCCTGGTCCTGTTTTTTTGCTAATACAGTGGTACCTTGGTTCTCAAACTTAATCCGTTCCTGAAGTCCATTCCAAAACCAAAGCGTTCCAAAACCAAGGCGCGCTTTCCCATAGAAAGTAATGCGAAATGAATTAATCCATTCCAAACTTTTAAAAACAACCCCTAAAGCAGTAATTTGACATGAATTTTACTATCTAACGAGACCATTGCTCCATAAAATGAAAGCAGGAAACAATGTACTGCAGTCACACAATCAATCAATCAATCAGTAGCTGAACTGGGTTCTACACAGTCACAAAAACAAAACAAAAAAGCCACAAAAATGCAAAATAAATAGCAAAACCAGACCGACCTCAGCGTGGTACCTCAGGTTAAGAACTTAATTCGTTCTGGAGGTCCGTTCTTAACCTGAAAGTGTTCTTCACCTGAGGTACCACTTTAGCTAATGGGGCCTCCGGCTGCCGCCGCGCCACCACCACGTGATTTCTGTTCTCATCCTGAAGCAAAGTTCTTAACCCGAGGTACTATTTTTGGGTTAGCGGAGTCTGTAAGCTGAAGCGTCTGTAGCCCAAGGTACCACTATACTTGGTTCCAGAATCATTTCCTGGTTTTATATGCTGTCAGGGGTTCAGGAGCAGAGGCGAGGGCAAGGGAGGAAACAGAGAGCGAGGGGGAGGAGGCAGGAGAAAGGATGAGTGATGACGACGACCCGAGATCTCCGAGTCTTTCCAGTGAATCAGAAGATTCACAAAAAGGAGCACCAGTGGCCAGGGCAAGGGGGGAGACTAGGGGGACACCCCAGGAAGATAGAGCCAGAGGGGACTCAGAGGGGAGCAGTTGGAAATCGGGGCCAGCGTCACCGCCAGAGAGTAGGAAAGAGGAAGAGCGCCAGGGATCAAGCGCTGGCAGCTCGCAACAGGAGGGAGGGCACGAGTCAGGAGTGGCCACACCTTCATCGGGGAGCGAAGTAACGGTTAGACGGAAAGTGGAAGGTTGGGCGCGCGCGCCAAGTTCAAATGCACAGGAAGGTGGCGCAGTAGGCAGCCCGGAAAGGGAGCCGGGTCCTAAAGCCCGGCGCAAGGAGACAGGAGAGTCCGGGGGGTCAGCGTCAGAAGAATCCCGGAAGGAAGAGACCCAGGGGGGCAGAGGGACCCAGAGGAGAACTGTCAGGCGGAAAAGGTGGAGCAGGGCTAGGATATTAAGTTGGTGCGCAAGGGGCGGAGACTCAGACGGAGCTTCGCCGATCTAAGCATAAGACGTAGGGTTGCACGCAGCAGCTCGAGAATGGAGACTGTAACTCAATAAAGACTTTTATTTAACGATCGCTGGCTAGCGTGATCCTCTGTGAGCTAGGATCTGGAAGTAACCCTGACATATGCGTACAGTCATACCTCATGTTACGTTTGCCTCAGGTTGCGCGTTTTCAGGTTGCGTCCCGCGGTGACCCAGAAGTACCAGAAAGGGTTACTTCCAGGTTTTGCCACTTGCGCATGTGCAGACGCGCAAAATGACATCACGCACGTGCGCAGAAGCGGCGAATCGTGACCCACACAGATGCGGGTCACGTTCTTTTCAGGTTGCAAATGGGCATCTGGAATGGATCCCGTTCGCAACCAGAGGTACCACTGTAAATAAAAAAACATGGGGTAGAATTGACAAGCTGGAAGGTGTGCAGAAGAGAGCAACCTAGATGAGCAGCGTTCTGGAAACCAAACCTTACGAAGAACGGTTGAGGGAGCTGGGTATCTTTAGCCTGGAAAAAGAGGAGACTGAGAGGAGGTACGATAGCCATCTTCAAATATCTCAAGGGCTGACACATGGAAGATGAAGCCAGCTTGTTTTCTCCTGCCCCAGAGGATAGGACTCGAACCATTGACTTCAAGTTACAAGAAAGGAGATTCTGAATAAATATCAGGAAGAACTTTCTGATGGTGAGGCTGTTTGACGGTGGGACAGACTCCCTCAGAAAGTGATATGCCCTCTTTCCTTGGAGGTTTTTAAGCAGAGGTTGGAATGGCTTTAGGGATGCTTTAGTTGAGATTCGGGTTGGACTAGATGACCCTTGGGTACCTTCCAACTCCACAATTCTGTGATTCCACGAACTCTAGCCATGTTCAGTAGCCTACCAGAAGTGCAATAAACCTCCCATTTTTGCTCCCTGTTTTGGATGAGTAAAACAGAGGAACTGGCAAGCACTAAATAGGTTGCTATTGGGCTAAATTCAGCCTAGTTCAGGGATAGGGAAATCTGTGGTCCTCCAGATGTTGTCTGGGTCTCACTCCCAACAGCCCCCAGCAAGGATTGGTGGATGTTCAGGGATGATGTATAGTTCGGCAACATCTGTAGGGCCACAGGTCCCCTGTCTCTGGCCTGCTGGTTCCTTCCTAGGTTTCCAAGGAGGGAAGTAAACAAAAACAGAAGCGATTACCAAACTGGAAACGACAAACCCAACAAAAGAAAATCACATAATTCTGGACACCGTTAGAGCATAATCAGATTGCTGGCTGTCTTTCAACGAAGGGTGGCAGTTTCGTATCAAATGTCAAATAGCTTTTCTATTAACTTACATAAGCAAAGAAATCGCACATGATGACTTGATTCGGGTGGGTGGGTGTGTTGTGTTTCTCTCCCCCTCCCTTTCTTAATTTTGCAGTGATGAACAGGGAGTTTAATTTGGTGACGTTAATTTAATTTAGCTGTCATGCTCTCTTTTCCTGTTCTTTTGGGAAGTATATGGTGCTGAACGAAATCCATGGAAATGTTCCATATTTGTTCTGAAGACGATATGCCATGAGGGAAAGCAGGGGGAACTCTTTTATCTCCGATCATTATTTTTTTTCCTTTGACGATCCTCCAACATTTATTGGTCATCGTGGGTGGGTTAAGAGCTGCGCTCACACTGCGCTGGTTTCGTGCTTGCTTCATCTGTGAAAGGAACAGATTTAAAGAGGCAACTCCTGCAGGAGAAAGCTGGCCCAGTTTGCTAACTGGGAAACCCAGCCAGATGGGCGGGGTATAAATAATAAATTATTATTATTATTATTATTATTATTATTATTATTATTATCATCATTATTATCCACCCGTTCACAATCTTGACTGCTGGCATTAACATAACTGGCAAGGGGCTCTTTCGGCATTTTGATGATAAACTGCACCACAGTGTTCAGATCATGATGCCAAAGTTAAACATAACCAACACTTATAGGCTCATTTGCAACGCAGGAGTCAAAATGCATTTATTATTTGCAGTTATATCCTGCTCAACGTCAAATTTCATTATGCCCGAGTGGATTACCAAAAAAGAAGAAGATGCAAGCGCATTTTAAAAAATTATAAAAACACTGAAAATATAGCAAAAAAGCAATGGATATTATTGTTGTTGTTGTTGTTGTTGTTGTTGTTATTATTATTACCCCGCCCATTTGGCTAGGTTTCCCCAGCCACTCTGGGCAGCTTGCAGCACAGTGCAGATTCACAAGACCCTGCAATTCAGCATCACGTCAGTCCCCAGCAAAAATGCATCCATCACAATATTGCATTTTATAAATCAGAGCTTTCCAGAGTTTTCACCATGAACGCTTCCCTTGTTCTCTTATAATGGCAATGGCGCCCACCTGAGAGATACCAGATCTGCCTTCCATTGAGCTCCAGCTGAAAAAAACCAGCCCCAGTGACACACTTTTTAGACATGCATCATTTAGCGACACCGTAATTCAGTTTTACTAGCAAACCGGAGGTTAAACTCACCCCTTTTGAGCCCCAGGAGGAGCACGGGGAGCGTTCACGTGACACACCTACACACTGCAGCCCACACACTAACATGTCGCGACACACAGTTTGGAAAGCTCTGTTATAAATCATAATACTTGCGTCTTGTGAAATCATGATGGTGGCAGTCATTAATTTCCCTAGGGCAGGACGCACCCCAAGTTAACTAGCCTTGGGTCCCATTGGCTTCCTAGAGAGAGATATTTCAGTACCTTTTTCACCAACCTTTTGACATCAGCCACATCCACACCACAGGTAGCGCTGTGTTCTAAACCACTGAGCCTCTTGGGCTTGCTGATCAGAAGGTTGGCAGTTCGAATCCCCAGAATGGAGTGAGCTCCCGTTGCTCTGTCCCAGCTCCTACCAACCTAGCAGTTCGAAAGCACACCAGCGCAAGTAGATAAATAGGTATGACTGTGTTGGGAAGGTAAACAGCGTTTCCGTGTGCTCTGGTTTCCGTCACAGTTTTCCATTGTGCCAGAAGTGGTTTAGTCATGCTGGCCACATGACCCGGAAAACTGTCTGTGGACAAACACCGGCTCCCTCGGCCTGAAAGCGAGATGAGCGCCGCAATCCCATTGCTGCCTTTGACTGGACTTAACTGTCCTGGGGTCCTTTACCTTACATCCATGCCATATATTTAAAGCACTTTTAACACACATTTAAAAGCACACGCTGCCCCCCAAAGACTCATGGGAACTGTAGTTTGTTAAGCATTCAGGTAATTGTAGTTCTGTGGTGGGGTAAACCATAGTTCTTAGGATTCTTTGGGGGTAGGGAGCCATGTGTTTTAAAGGTACAATGTGGATGCGAACCTAGAGCTGCTTCCTGATTTGAAGATAGTAGGTGACATTTTCGTATTGTATTAAATAAATAAATAAATAAATAAATAAAACCAGAGCTTCCAAAACCAAGGAGTTAAAAGTGATCTGGGCATTAAGCCCAGATGTGCAACATTCCAAACATGGAAGGAAGTAGCAAGGGGAATGAAGAAAAGAAAAGCCTTTGACAGAGATTGCAGATAGCTTTGCTAATGCAGAAGAGGAAAGCGGAGGATTAGCAAGGTTCCTGGTGTTGCTGCAAAGTGCAAAGAAGGGATTGAGGGAGGGTCCAGGGAAGCCTATAGCCGCTGAGCCTGGCTTTAGCCATAAGAAACATAAGGGAGGAATGTTAAGAGAGGGCATGTCAGGGCACCGCCATCCTAAAGCGCAGTCGTCACAAGAAGCAGAGGCAGCACGTTGAATGGATTTCCTTCAGCTCTTGGGAAACGCTTCCCTCAAACAGTAGACATAATTCGCCAGGACTCTTCAAAGGCCTGTCCTGCAAAGAAAAAAACCTGCACATTTATGGGAGGATATTTACCGGGGTGGAGTGGAGGTTGAAGCTTGCAGAAAGTCAGATGCAATTGTTTTTTTTCTTTCCAAAGGTGGAGCAATCCTATACAATGCTGTGCAGAAGCAATGGGAACTGTCGATTTCCTAAAGGCTTGCTCTTAGGTAGCTTGGGAATACGACTGCAGCTTAAAAGGTAGAAATGAACACTGCCAAAATCCGCCGGCCTCTTGTTTCAGGTCAAGTAACCAGTGCAGGTGCTAAAGGTTAGGTTCCTATAGATGCTACCAGTGCTTTTTTCTATTAAAATAAAATGTTTAGGGGTACTCTCATAAGTGGCGGAGCTTCGTGCTCTGGCACTGGGGGGTGGAGAGCAGGTGGGGGCAGGGCTGGCACACACCCTGGGGGCATGGCGTGCCACCCGCAGAGGCGTGGTCACGTCCTGGGAGCGTGGCACGCCGCCTGCGGGGGCGTGGCACCCAGAGCGGGCGGGGGGTACCCGCGATAGCACCCCACTGGGATCGCACTGTCAGGGGCGGTGCGCTCCCCCCACACTCCTCTTTCTCCACTAGTGACTCTCATTTTGACTCAAGAAAATCACCATTTGATAGTTCAAATCAGGAAAAATAAATACAGTGGATGCTCGGGTTGCAAACGTGATCCATGCGGGATGCACGTTCGCAACCCGCAGCGGTGCGTCTGCGCAGGTTGCGATTCGGCACTTCTGCGCATGTGCAAAGCAAGATTTGGTCTTCTGCGCATGCGCGGCCCCCGGAACTAACCCGTTCCGGTACCTCCGGGGTTTGGTGGGTCTGTAACAAAAAAAAACGCAACCTGAAGTGTCTGTAACCCGAGGTATGACTGTACACTAAATGGACTGCAGAAGATCACTCTGCTAGGACACAATAGTTTTTTTAAAAAAACACACATACAGAATTGTCAAAGGAGCCCTGCAGCACATATTGTTGTTTAGTCGTGTCCGACCCTTCGTGACCCCATGGACCAGAGCATGCCAGGCACTCCTGTCTTCCACTGCCTCCCACAGTTTGGTCAAACTCATGCTGGTAGCTTCGAGAACACTCTCCAACCATCTCATCCTCTGTCGTCCTCTTCTTCTTGTGCCCTCCATCTTTCCCACCAGGGTCTTTTCCAGGGAGTCTTCTCTTCTCATGAGGTGGCCAAAGTACTGGAGCCTCAGCTTCAGGATCTGTCCTTCCAGTGAGCACTCAGGGCTGATTTCCTTCAGAATGGATAGGTTTGATGTTCTTGCAGTCCATGGGACTCTCAAGAGTCTCCTCCAGCAGCACATATA
Source organism: Podarcis vaucheri (assembly GCF_965113315.1). Lineage (NCBI taxonomy): Eukaryota > Metazoa > Chordata > Lepidosauria > Squamata > Lacertidae > Podarcis > Podarcis vaucheri. Next base: position 12,506,726 of record NC_138761.1, read on the forward strand.
CCTGCATACAAATGGAGCAGGGTCTCTACTGTGATGGCCCTAAAGCTAAGAGACTTGGACCACCCCGAAGCGTTTGCTTTCTCCCAGTCGCTATTTACTTGGGGATTACATTCCAAGACACCGTGCACTGGAGTGAAATCGTGTAGATTTGAAACGCCACTGGAAAAGCCTGCAAACAACCCATTTCACCCCTGCTCTGCCCCTGCCCTGTTCCGCCCATTTTTGGTGATGTTTTTCTGACGTTTGGGGGGGTTGCTTCTGGGTTCGGCATGGTAGCATGTGCCTTGAACGTGTGTAAATGGAGAGTTGCCTATATTGAATTTGGACCTATTTAGCTTCTGGATGTTGTTGGACTCTCAAGTTCTATAGCATGGCCGGTGGTCAAGGATTATGGGAGTTGTGACCTAGCCACACCTGGATGGCCACAGCGTCCCCATCCATAATAATAATAATAATAATAATAATAATAATAATAATAATTTTATTTAAACCCTGCCCTCCCCAGCCAAGACTGGGCTCAGGGTGGCTAACACCAAATATAAAAACAATTGATTGAAATACAGCTTAAAAAACAAGATTAAAATGCAGCCTCATTTCAGTGGAAACTCAATCAAAAACTTTGGGGGGGATAAAAACATCAAGTCTTCACCAAGGCTAACTATCCAGACTGGTCCTACATGGGCCAGGGAAGTCCCCAAATAGGAGTTCCAACACAGAAGGAGAAAGGAAAAAAGAAAGAGGGAGAGGGAATCAAATTGATTCCAAGCCAAAGGCCAGGAGGAACAACTCTGTCTTACAGGCCCTGAGGAAAGAAATCAGATCTTTGCAGGGCCCTGGTCTCATGAGACAGAGCGTTCCAGCAGGCCGGAGCCAGTGCTGAAAAGACCCTGGCTCTGGTTGAGGCTAGTTTGAATTCCTTAGGGCCCGGGACCTCTAGGGTGTTGCTATTTATGGACCTTAAAGTCCTCCGTGGGGCATAGCAGGAGAGGCGGTCCCATAGGCCTTGGCCTACAAGTATCTGGGGTGTTGTTGTTCTTAATTTGCCCTGGGCTCTCTCCCAGCTGGGAGTTGGGTCCCTGCCTCTACAGCATGTCCTCCTTAGGTGCCAACCTTAGATAGCGAGGTGCCCGGGCAAGGAGGACTCGGGGGTTTTCCAGCCCCGCAGCTAGCGGCCAAGAATAATGAGAGTCACCGCGTGCTTGGATTGGCTCGAGTGTGTTGCTCCGTAACCATGGGCTCCAGATTGACACAGGTTTAAAAGGGCACCGAAGCAACCCCGTGGCTTGGTTACATAAAAGAGCTGAGCTGGGGGAATAATTGCACTGAAGTGTAAACGGCCGGTGGGAACCGCGCTGGAAATGCCGGGCGCTGTTGTGATTATCTGGTTGTAGGAAGCAAAACGGCGGAGATTAAAATGTTACATAAGGGAGCGAGCAGCGTGAGTCAGGGGTTTTGGGAAGAGTGAGTCACAGCCAGAGGGAACGGAGCCAAGCATGTAAAGAGAGGGAGAGAGAAAGAAATCCTAAAGCGTGCTTTCTTCTTGGAAGCAAGTTCCAACAGAATCCGTGGGCTTTCTCTCAAGTCGGGGTGTTCTTAGGATGGAGGTTCCAGCAAAGGGATCCGAGGAGGTGGCAGAGAGCGAGCTGGGAAGGACGGGGGAGAGTTGGGGGGGCACTGACAAGACTTTTTAAAAGCAGCTTGCTTCAAAAGAAGGGTCTTTCGAGAGCTCAAAGCAGCTCACCCAGAATTTCAGCACAGAATGACAAGCGTCCTGCCAAAGTCAGCAACGGAAGGGGACAAAACAGTATAAATCACTTCGTGAGAGAGCGCTGGGTACATTTTTGGCAAATGAGAGGAAATCGCTGGAGCGCAGCTATTAGGGAAGCTGGTGGGAACAAGCGCGAGGCGATGCAAGCCAACCTGTATTTTGCCACGGCAGGGGGGGTGGCGCTGGAGTCATTCACACCCCCCCAACTTGCAAAAGAAACACTTCTTGCAGTATTTCTATACTGTATTATCTCATAAACCTCAGCAGGTTGCAAGGCAGTTTGGAGAAGGATTTCTTAATACAGTGGTACCTCGGGTTACATACGCTTCAGGTTACATACACTTCAGGTTACACACTCCGCTAACCCAGAAATAGTGCTTCAGGTTAAGAACTTTGCTTCAGGGTAAGAACAGAAATCGTGCTCTGGCGGCGCGGCAGCAGCAGGAGGCCCCCATTAGCTAAAGTGGTGCTTCAGGTTAAGAACAGTTTCAGGTTAAGTACGGACCTCCGGAACGAATTAAGTACTTAACCTGAGGTACCACTGTAGTATTCATAACCACACTGAATTTATAAGAACTGTTTCTAAAGGGGGGGTGTTTAAAGTCTTGGGGACCGCTGCAAAAAAACCCCACTCAAATTGCAATGGGATTTTATGGCACTGGGAGTGGGGGGGGCGGCGAGGCCTCTGGTTGTGATTGGCTGAGCAGCCCTCATATTGCAGGGAAGCAGGACAAGCCACACGGTTTCTGGAAGCCCCTGGCTGCGCTGCTCAGATTTTACAGGGAAGGACTGTAGCTTACTGGCAGAGTACCCGCCTTGCATTCAGAAGGTCCCGGGTTCAATCCTTCCCAATTGAGGCTGGGGAAAGTCCCTTGTCTGAAACCTTGGCGAGCTGCTGGCTTTATTGAGCTAGATGGAACAATGGTGTGACTCAGCAAAAGGCAATTTCCTGTGTTCCTCCAGAAGGACACGGAAAGCAGGAAGGCCTAGAGAAGAAGGGCTAAAAGAATTGGGAAAGAAGGGACCAGTTCATTGAAGCAGCCTCTGTTTTCCCCCATGGAAAACAATTGTCTCCCTTGCTACCATAGGATCTTAAAGCAGGGGCCCCAGGGGCCACATTTTATAATAATAATAATAATAATAATAATAATAATAATAATAATACATAATAATAATTCTCATGGGCAGCCTTCTGGGGCCGCATTGCCAGAGGAAAAGGTGATAAAGTGACAGTTGTGATTATTACCTTTGTGGGGTCAAAGTCATCTTCTACAGAGGCCCACAAGCTCTGTTTACAACACATGCAGATGAACACTGGCAGTACACAATGCAGTACAGTGGTACCTCGGGTTACATACGCTTCAGGTTACATACGCTTCAGGTTACAGACTCCGCTAACCCAGAAATAGTACCTCAGGTTAAGAACTTTGCTTCAGGATGAGAACAGAAATTGTGCTCCGGCAGCACGGCAGCAGCAGGAGGCCCCATTAGCTAAAGTGGTGCTTCAGGTTAAGAACAGTTTCAGGTTAAGAACGGACCTCCAGAACGAGTTACCGTATTTTTTGCTCTATAAGACGCACCAGACCACAAGACGCACCTAGTTTTTGGAGGAGGAAAACAAGAAAAAGAATATTCTGAATCTCAGAAGCCAGAACAGCAAGAGGGATCGCTGCGCAGTGAAAGCAGCAATCAATCCCTCTTGCTGTTCTGGCTTCTGGGATAGCTGTGCAGCCTGCATTCGCTCCATAAGACGCACGCACATTTCCCCTTACTTTTTAGGAGGGAAAAAGTGAGTCTTATAGAGCAAAAAATACAGTAAGTACTTAACCCGAGGTACCACTGTACACAAGCATTCATTTGCCAGACAGATCTTTGCAACTCGACTCTCTCTCGACACATACATCATACAGGTCTTTGCAAGATGCTAGCTGTCCATATAATAAACATGCTCGCACACACACACACAAGCACACTGGTCGCAATGACAGGCATTTTGTGAGTTAATGCAAAGTTTGCGTTCCACCTGCCCGTCTTCTTCTGTGTACTTTTCCAGCAGTGAGCCAGCTTTTAGGAACTGATAACAGCCATCAATTCAAGGACTGAGTCAGGGTGGAGGAAAGTTTCTTTTGAGCTGTCATATAGAAAGGAAGCAAGTAGGAAAATATTTGGGCATTCGAAGAGTGTGTGTGTGTGTGTGTGTGTCGGGGGAGCAAGCCTGAAGAATAGAGTCAAAACAGCCCATTCTATTCGTGATCTGGCTTTTTTGTGTGTGGGGGGGTCAAGTTTGTTTTCATTTTGCATGGGAAAGAATCCATCTTTTCTTTTCCATGTCTCCACCCGGAATATGCCACTGGTCCCCAGTTCCTGAACAAACATAGAGAGTTCAAGTGGGATTTGTAAACTAGTTTCAAGGAATTTGTTTATTCAGCTTAGAGACTTCCAGTTGGTGCCGAATGCCAGAAGAAACTGCTGTCAAACTGTGCTGCATCGGATTATAAAAGGCATAAATCTGGGAAGCCACACACAAACCCAGTACAATGAGGCAGCTTGCCGAATCTTCTACTGGGGTTGAGGGGGAGAGAGAGAGAGAGAAGAATTGCAAGCCATTAAGAATGTAAGAATATCGGAAGAGTCCTGCATGAGGAAGTCAACAGCCAGATGGGCGGGGTACAAATAATAAATTTTATTCTTATTCTTATTCTTATTCTTATTCTTATGTCCAGCATCTTGTTCTCATGGCCAACCAGATGACTCTGGGAAGCTCACAAGCTGGACCTGATCTCAACAGCATTCACTCCTGCCTCCATCAGGCAGCCATTGTGACTAGTAGCCACAGAGAGCCTTAAAGGTAAAGGGTAAAGGGACCCCTGACCATTAGGTCCAGTCATGGCCGACTCTGGGGCTGCGGCGCTCATCTTGCTTTATTGGCCGAGGGAGCCAGCGTACAGCTTCCGGGTCATGTGGCCAGCATGACTAAGCCGCTTCTGGCGAACTAGAGCAGCGCACGGAAATTCCGTTTACCTTCCCGCCAGAGTGGTACCTATTTATCTACTTGCACTTTGAAGTGCTTTCGAACTGCTAGGTTGGCAGGAGCAGGGACCGAGCAGTGGGAGCTCACCCCGTTGCGGGGATTCGAACCGCCAACCTTCTGATCGGCAAGTCGTAGGCTCTGTGGTTTAACCCACAGCGCCACTCGCGTCCCTACAGAGAGCCTTATCCCTCCATGAATTAGTCCAATCCTCTCTGAAAGTCGCCCAAGCTGGTGACCATCACTGCTTCTTCTGGGAACGTATTGCAAAGTTCCAACTATGCACAAAGAAGTGCTTTCTTAAACTGTCCTGGTAGGCCACTGTGGGAAGGAGAGTGCCGCACCAGATGGTCCTGCAGTCTGATCCATAGCTGTCAACTTTTCCCTTTTCTTGCAAGGAATCCTATTCGGAACAAGTGAATTTCCCTTAAAAAAAGGAAAACTTTGACAGCTATGGTCTGATCCCGCAGAGATCTCCTTGTGGTATGTAGAAAGGCGAGTGCTTATCCAAACATTGCAGCCTGAGACTTCACAGATGAAGATGATGAAGATGAAGGATAGGTTGAAGGACCCTGTGTGAGAGGCGGGGAGGGGAAACCTCAAAGGGTGAGAAAAGAGAGGAATGGTCCCAGGTGAGAGCTGGGAGGGTTCACAGCTTTCTGTATGGGATAAAAGTTAAAATAAGAATAATAAGAATAATTTATTAATTGTACCCCGCCCATCTGGCTGGGTTTCCCCAGCAACTCTGGGCGGCTTCCAACCAAATATTAAAAACAATACAGCGTCATACATTAAAAACTTCCCTAAACAGGGCCGCCTTCAGTTGTCTTTTAAAAGTAAAATAGTTGTTTATTCCCTTGACATCTGCTGGGAGGGCGTTCCACAGGGCAGGTGCCACTACCAAGAAGGCCCTCTGCCTGGTTCCCTGTAGCTTCACTTCTCGCAGCGAGGGAACCGTCAGAAGGCCCTCGGAGCTGGACCTCAGTGTCCGGGTAGAACGATGGAGGTGGAGATGCTCCTTCAGATATACTGGACCGAGGCCGTTTAGTCCTTTAAAGGTCAGCATCAACACTTTGAATTGTGCATGGAAACGTACTGGGAGCCAATGAAGATCTTTCAGGACCGGTGTTATATGGTCTCGGCAGCCACTCCCAGTCACCAGTCGAGCTGCCGCATTCTGGATTAATTGCAGTTTCCGGGTCACCTTCAAAGGTAACCCCACGTAGAGCGCATTGCAGTAGTCCAAGCGGGAGATAACTAGAGCATGAACCACTCTGGCAAGACAGTCTGCAGGCTGGTAGGGTCTCAGCCTGCGTACCAGATGGAGCTGGTAGACAGCTGCCCTGGACACAGGATTAACCTGTGACTCCATGGACAGCTTTGAGTCCAAAATGACTCCCAGGCTGCACACCCGCTCCTTCAGGGGTACAGTTACCCCATTCAGGATCAGGGAGTCCTCCACACCAGGCCGCCCCCTGTCCCCCAAGAACAGTACTTCTGTCTTGTCAGGATTCAACCTCAATCTGTTAGCTGCCATCCATCCTCCAACCACCTCACGACACTCACACAGATATAGCAGTGAGAGAGGATGGTGTTGTTCTCTTTTCTTTTTAGTTTCCTTTTTATTATTTATTGTAGATTAGTCTGTTTATTTTCCTTTTATTGTATTGCGAGAATCTCAGTTAAACTTTGCAGCAAACAGTACAGCCTGGGATCCAGGAAGAAGGAAGCAATAGTCAGAGAATCATAGTGCTAGAAGGGATCTAGGAAGTCATCTAATCTGACTTCCTTCTCCATGCAGGATCTGTGCAGCAGGATGTAACCAGGGCATCCTTGGCACTGGCTGCGTATCCTTCAGCAGTGGAGAGACCAAATTTGTGTCCAAAGCGGTCTATTTGACTGTTGCGCTTCTCTTACCCTTAGGAATTTCCCCCCTAATGTTTAGCCGAAATCTACTTCCCTCTCTTTGCCTCTAATCCTGCCTTCTGGAGCAGTGGAGACAAAGAAAGAAGATTCCACCTAAACATTAGGAAGAACTTCCTGACAGTAAGAGCTGTTGGACAGTGGAATTTGCTGCCAAGGAGTGTGGTGGAGTCTCCTTCTTTGGAGGTCTTTAAGCAGACGCTTGACAACCATATGTCAGGAGTGCTCTGATGGTGTTTCCTGCTTGGCAGGGGGTTGGACTCGATGGCCCTTGTGGTCTCTTCCAACTCTATGATTCTATGATAAGTCCTTTGGGTATTTGAAGGTCCGCTAGCATGTCTCCTCTTAATATTCGCTCCTCCAAGTTGATTGTACGGTTCCATCAACACGAGAATCCGTCCTTGAATATGGGATTCAGCTGCCTTCTACTTTCTCCCAAGGTTCTGGAGACAAACAGAAAAGTTAGGACTGCACCTCCAAAGTCCCTAAAGTCCACGCTGTTGTTTTTGTTTCTTTGCTTTCAAAAGATATTGACGAATGTGCGACAGGCGCCCACAACTGTAGGGTAGATCAGATATGCGTCAACTTAAGAGGATCCTTCAGCTGCCAATGCACAGCCGGGTATCAGAGGCGAGGGGACCAATGTGTCGGTAAGTACTGTGGAGAAGCAAGATGTTCCTTGACAGTAATGTTTAAGGGCCTTTCTCCCTAACTAGTAGTGGGGAGTTTTTTACAGGTGTATTCTGCAACAGGCCACTGATGCAGATAGTACAATGGTGGTAGATTTATACTGGACTGCCCACACATCATTCCTCTTTATAAGTTGTTCTGCAATGTTTCCCCATTGTTAAATACATGAATCTTGTATTTGTGGGTTTCCCCATTAACCTCCATGTGATCAGAGCTAGGTTTTAGGGTTAGCTCCATCCCTCCCGGCTCCTTCTCTCTCCCTGATTCAACATCTATTGGCAGTCATTCCAGCTGGTTGCAGCTGAAGGATGAGAGAGAGAGACTCCATTGACTCGACTGTCATTTGGCTCCTCTCTGAGCTGTCTAGTCCAGCTGGTCATTTTAAGAAGTGTTAAGTAGCTCTAGGAATTGGTGCCTGGGCTCGCGTTTTCCTCTTCCCTTGCCATCCCATTTTCCTTTTGTGTTATACCTACTAAACTGCAAGCCTGTAAGCAGAGATGCCCCTGTTTCAAATCTTCATGCAGTGGCTAGAAAATTATAGGAGCTGTATAAATGATGAGAAATCATCTTCTTAGTGTAGGGTTACCAGACGTTCCCGGGGACAGTCCCCAGATTTACAAATCTGTCCCCAGACAAATTCCGTCCCCTGAATGTCCCCAGATTTGCAAATCTGTCCCCTGGAAACATGGCAGCGGCAGCTTCAGCAGCCCGGAGCCAGCCTAGTAGTGCAGTTGACTCTGGCTGGCTTCAGGAGCTGCTCGCTGCTCGGGTGCAGGACAAATGGTGGGTGCCACGGCAGCAAGGCGGCTGCCCGTCCGTGACTCCAGAGCCTCCCCTGATCTGTCAAAACAAAGGGGGAAGGGGGAAGGAGATCAGGGAAGGCTCAGGAGTCACGGGTGGATGGCGCGCCATTGCCCAGTTTTTTAAAAAACTGCACATTTATGTTCCACAGGGTGCGAAAGAAGGGCTTTGCACCTTTATACAATATGCATGTGTGGCTGAGCCCAGGGTCTTTTGCCTCAATATCCCCACTACTGACTCCCTGTTGCTACTCAGCTTCAAAAACAAAACAAAAAGTATCCCTGGATCCATTGAAAAAAATCTGGTAACCATATCTTAGCTCCTTTATCCTTGTCAGAGTAAAGCCATGGTGGCAATGCGAGTTTTTTTAACTCCATTTTTTTTGTTTTTATTTATTTTTTAAATGCTGCGCTTTTACGGCAACCCAGACATAGATGAATGTGCACGCCTTTCGTTTTGCCATCATCGGTGCGTGAATACTCCCAGTAGCTACTACTGCCAATGCAACGCTGGTTTTCAGTTAGCAGCCGACAACCACACGTGCGCAGGTAAGATTCGAGGGGGAATTTGGCAGATCTGGACTCAGAAGAAGAGGCTTCCCCACTGTCAGAATAGACAGTCCCATCCCATAAAGCAGAGACATCCAACATGGGAGCCTTCAGATGGTGCTGAACTGCAACTCATCCCTGACAGGAGTTGTAGTCCAACAGCATTGAAAGGGCACCACGTTGTCTACCCCCGATTGGGTTTCTGTTAATAACTTTGTGAGAGCTTGTGGTCATAATTGCCAATCAAATCCAGGAACTCGGTCACCAAAATAGAGAGTTTTCTCAGTGGTTTCTGTTTCTTCTCTTTTCTAGAATCTTCCCTGGAAAGCTGTGCCCAGAGCAGCTTAAAATGCTTGACCCTGTCATGACAGTGTTGAACTAAGATGGTTTTTAGCCTGTACAGTGGTGCCCCGCAAGACGAATGCCTCGCAAGACGGAAAACTCGCTAGACGAAAGAGTTTTCCGTTTTGGAGGTGCTTCGCAAAACGAATTTCCTATGGGCTTGCTTCGCAAGACAACAATGTCTTGCGAGTTCCTGCTGGTTTTTTTCCTTTCCCCCCCTTTTTCCTAAGCCACTAAGCCGCTTATCAGCTGATCCGATCAGCAGATAAGCCGCTAAAAGCCGCTAATAGTGCTAATCCGCTAATCCTTCAATGGGCTTGCTTCGCAAGACAAAAAAACCGCTAGACGAAGAGAATCACAGAACGGATTCTTTTCGTCTTGCGAGGCACCACTGTATTGTGTTGGTTGCTTGATTTGTTTTTCTGTTGTGGTTTTCTTCTCAAGCCAGCGGAGTTTGTGTAATCATTGTTGGTTTCATGCAAGGAAGGGGAAGAACCTGTGGCCCCCCAAAAGCTGTTGGGTGGGTTCCCGCTCACCTCATCTCTGCTCATTGGCCATTGCTAGTCCAGCCACATCTAGAGGGCCACAGGTTCCCCAACCGCTGCATTTGCTATTTCTGAAACCTAGGAGTGCAACCTGTTAAAGGCATTTTGATCAATAAACCTTGATGTTTTGTTAAAGTAAGGGTAGAGAAATCGCACCTAAGAAACTCAAAACAGATATATGACTGACACCCTTCTATGGAGACTGAACCAATGTCCAGACTTTAACATTCAAAAGCTTGCAGAAACTTATAGCTAGAGATGAATTAAAACATTATATTTATAGTCACATGCTTCTTCAAGCATTATAGTCTCTTCTTCTAACTTCCAAACAACTGTGTTTTCTTCTCTTTTCAGAGCACAGCACTTTCAGCCTTCTGTATCTCAGTTAGGCCATGCCTTGCAGCTCCTATAAGGGATTTCCCCTTTCCCCTTCTCCTGCAGCTTTGCTCTCTGTCTTTCAAGCAGAGAAGAAGCACTCCAACGCTCTAGTCAATTTAGCAGTGTTCACAGTGGACTCTAAAGCATCTTGCATCATATAAAATGGAGTATATCTCCATCAATAGATATCTCCCATGTGACCATTGTTAGCCAATCACATGAAAACTACTAGAGAACTCTCCAGAATTCAGTTACCAACCAATCAAATTTAAACACATAGTAATGCATACAAGCATTTATAATTTCAGTGAATTAAATTACTATACCTAGCAGTTTTCTGGTGAATTAGTCTATCGATTACATTTGCACATGGCTTAACATAGTATTTCTAAAGTAAGAAGTACATCTTCTCTCTTCCTACACGATCTGCAGAGCTGTTACAGCAGACAAAGTCTTATAAAATGCATTCCTTTTTGTGTTTCTTTTAAGATGCTGTTTGCCATCTGCGTTTATAAGCGCTTGTATTAAAAGTTTATAGGGACACTTTTTCAGCCGATTAAGAAAGTTTTATCAATTAATCTCGGGGGCAAGGAACCTTCTTCAAGCTTTGGGCCACATTTTCTCATAGGCAACCCTCCAACCATCCTTTGAAATCTGCAGTTTTCTGAATTTTGCAATGCAGTTCCCCAGCCAAATACTGTGTACATTAAAATGCATATGTTGGTGAAATGAACATGCAAAAATGCATTGTGTTGGAGGAAATTGGTTTGCAAGAATGTGTATATTGGAGGGGGAATGCAGAGAAATAAATTTATTTGGGGGGGGGGAATTCACACTAAAAAGCGACTTAAAAATGCAAACTGATGTGGCAGACTGAACTTAGGTTCGAAAAACGAGACACTGAAATTGGCAGGCGAACTTCAGTTCCACCTGAGGCTCTTCACCCCTGATCTAACTAATTAATTGATTAAAAACTGCAGCCTTACAGAAACCTGAATAAACATGAAGCACATGTCTTGACACATTTGCACTTTTAAATATTGTCCCCAATGAGCACTGACCAATGAGGATTTGTTGTTCCTCCCTTTTCCCTCCCTCAGCTTCTCAGGCGCTGATCTGAGCATTGAAAAGAGCTGAAAGAAGTGGGAAAGAGTATTGCTCTTCCTCTTTCAGCTCTATGTATTTTTCGAGGAGGGAAGTAAGCACTTCATGACAAAGAGAGGATCGCCCAGAAGCTTTGCAGTTGCCAAGCAAGTCCTCCTGGGTAGTGTGTTGGTGTTACGTCTGGCCCAAGGAGAATTCCCAAGGGTCAACTAGATAGGTCTGGAAGATGCCTTTGGGACTGACGTTCTTCACCCCAATACAGGTGTCTTATGCCACCTGTATTATTTAGCTATAGACCAGCTCTACCTCTCTTTAAAATCAGAACCAGTGAAGGTGGTGAAGGTCCTGTGTGAGTGTCTGGAGGCGGTTGGAGGATGGATGGCAGCTAACAGATTGAGATTGAATCCTGACAAGACAGAAGTATTGGTTTTGGGGGACAGGAGGTGAGCGGGTGTGGATGACTACCTGGTCCTGAATGGGGTAACTGTGCCCCTGAAGGACCAGGTGCGCAGCCTGGGAGTCATTTTGGACTCGCAGCTGTCCATGGAGGCACAGGTCAAATCTGTGTCCAGGGCGACTGTCTACCAGCTCCATCTGGTATTCAGGCTGAGACCCTACCTGCCCACGGACTGTCTTGCCAGAGTGGTACATGCTCTGGTTATCTCCCGCTTGGCCTACTGCAATGTGCTCTATGTGGGGCTCACTTTGAAGGTGACCCAGAAACTACAACTAATCCAGAATGCGGCAGCTAGACTGGTGACTGGGAGCGGCCGCCAAGACCACATAACACCAGTCTTAAAAGACTTACATTGGCTCCCAGTACATTTCCGAGCACAATTCAAAGTCTTGGTGCTGACCTTTAAAGCCCAAAACGCCTCGGTCCAGTATATCTGAAAGAGCTTCTCCACCCCCATCGTTCTACCCTGACACTGCGGTCAGGCGCCAAAGGCCTTCTGGCAGTTCCCTCCCTGCGAGAAGCCAAGTTACAGGGAACCAGGCAGAGGGCCTTCTCGGTAGTGGCACCTGCCCTGTGGAACTCTCTCCCACCAGATGTCAAAGAGAACAACAACTACCAGACTTTTAGAAGACATCTGAAGGCAGCCCTGTTTAGGGAAGCTTTTAATGTTTGATGCATTACTGTATTTTAATATTTTGTTGGAAGCCCCCCCCCCCCCGAGTGGCTGGGAAAACCCAGCCAGATGGGCGGGGTATAAATAAATTATTATTATTATTATTATTATTATTATTATTATTATTATTACAGTCCCATTAATAGTTCTACCAGCTGGTGGGCTTGTTGCTAGGAATTATTAATAAATAGTGTTGTTTCAGCTATTTATATCCAAACAATAACCAATAAGCTACCTTTTTCTCAGAGCCAAAGACCTCTGAGAAAATTGGTCTCTCAAATATTGGAGAGTTAGTGATCTGGGGAGGAAGCTTTACACTCAGGAGGAAATCTGTACCTACTAGAAGTTACTCTCTGTAGTAGGTGGATAATAAAAAGTTAATAATGCAAAACAGGGTTCACTACGGGGTCACATACCTAAACTTTACATTTGGAAATTCCGGCAAGTTTTTTACATTTCTGTGCCCTCTGATAATGCTCTTAAGATGGATATAAAACGGACCCCCCAACATTGCACTGAGGAGAAATAAATCTCACCATTTTGCAATGCAGTTGATGCTCCTGAGCATTGCAAAATGATCTACTGGTCTCAAAGGCTCATGTCATAAACGAAGTGGAATTTTAAAAGAACAGGTCTCCAGGGTAATAAACAGCTCCAGATAAATCTTAAACTGCCTGTATGCTGAGAAGCTTTATCAGTACGTGTTTCTTATAGCAATTATTTATAGACCTACCCCTCACCAAAAATCGTATGGGGGGTGAGGGGGGCAAGTGGGGAAGATGCTGGAATCCAGCATTTAAAAACCACAATAGGATTTCTGGAAAAGTTTGCTACATGCTAAAATGCCACCAACATTTCCTAACAGAAATGAAGAATAATTCTCACAGGCATAACAAGTGCGATTGATAGAGGGCGACACATATCCTGGCCCAGTTTTGAGAGGAGAGAGGAATTCTCCACTCAGCTTTGGCCTCCATGCCAACTTGTCTCTGCTTTCCCCTTCCCTGAGAATTATGTTATCCATGAAGCAGTTGAGAGGACGGTACTGCAAGACAGTGCTTGTCAACTTTGGGGGCCGAGTTGTTATTGGACTACAATTCCCATCATCCTCGACCATTGGCTAAGCTAGCCAATGGGACAACATACTGATTGTTGGCATCCCTGTCTCAAGAGACAATCGGGTGTGCATCAGGGCACAAGCCTAGGCAGTGTGTATGGAGGTCCTAGGCTGTCAAGACAATGAGAACCCCCTCTTAGCCTTGCTGATGTGGTCCAAAAAAAAGCAGAGCAATATGTTTGGCACCAGCATGGCTACAAGAGTTGCCGGAAGGAAGCGTGCAAGGCACCATCCAACCGACTTAGGGACCCTCCTTCGGTTTTATATAGCCTTTTCTTCTCCTGAAGATGTCCCACAAGGCAGTGGAGGTTTAGGATCAGAGTTTTCCTTCTCCTAGATGGCTTATCATCTTAGATTGTCAAGCCCCATCTGTGCCTCACTTCCCTCTACAATATGTGCAGAAACCGCCTTCTTGACTGTTGAACCCACTCTTGGCCTCATCCACTCTGCCATAGCCTGTCTTTGCATGCAGAGGATGTCCCTAACTCACCAAGGATTTGAGACCCATCAACTACTCTCACCTGGTTTAGCCGGCCAGTCAAAGCCGTTTCCTGGGGTGTGGCCACTGTCACATGCTGACAACTTCTAGGAGCTACAGAACTGCCCCAGAAGGAGCATGACAGATTCCCCACCAGAGGAACTGAAATAGAAATACTTTATTGCCACTGTACCACTTGTTTACAGTGAGATTAAATGAGCCCCCCACAATCTCTCAGTCCTTGTTACACACTGTGTGTTGTCGTACGACCATCAACCCCGAACGTCAGCTGCAATGTTGCTGTCTTCCATTCAGCAGCCTCATGGCCCACGGGTAGAAACTGTTCTTTAACCTGTTGGTGCGGTTTAGCATGCTTCTATATCTCCTGCCCAAGGGCAGGAGATTAAAAAGGTGCTGGCCAGGGTGTGAGTCATCCCTGAGAATGTTCCTTGCTCTTCTGAGGCAATGGTCTCCTGCGATGATATCTAGCAGACGCAGGGGGCAGCCCATGATATTGTGTGCTGTCTTCACCACCCTCTGTAGGGACTTTCTGTCCATGGCTGTCAAACCAGCGTACCATACAGTATGAGAGAACACTTTCTGGTGCCCTCCTCTAAGACAAGGTACACGAAAGGTGATATCCCGTTGTACCCATCTGGACTTGCTCTATGGAACTTCCCCTTCCCCTTGCAGTCCTCTGCGTGTCCCTCAAGTCTACAGCATGGGAGCTGTAGAAGGGAAGAGACCAAAGGGAACTCTGCTCATGCAACACTGGACATCGCCCGGAGTTAAGCCAAGTGCAGGTAGTGACTCTCCCAGAAATCTCAGGTGCTGTCCTGGTGAGATACAGTAAGGAGCAGTTGACTCATATAGCACCTTCAAAGGATGGTATGAGTACAAAGTTCTGCTGGACTATGAGCCTATAGTTTTTACTTCCAGCATCTTGAGGTAGGGCTGGGAAAGACCCCTGAGCTAAATGGACTCAGTATCAGGCAGCTTCCTCATCTCCCAAACTGTTTCTTCATCAACAACAATTAAGCGTACACAGGTCAAGAACCTGTCTCCTGACTTGGATAGGGTTTGATGGGGATATTACTGGAGCCATTTCCTCATGATAGGAGTCCTTACCTGCTTACATTCCTGGTCTCAGACAGTTAGGGACAGTTTCTGCTTTGCTACTCCATCTCTCCATCTACCCATGTTCCCTTTGGGTTTTTTTTTAAAGTAATATTTATTGAAATTTTAGAAACAATAAAAAGTTTCAAAGTTTATACATAAAAAATAAGAACAAAGAATAACCCTAATAGAAAAAAAGAACTACAAAGGTACAAAAACAAAACACATGAAAAATGCAAAATAGAAAGCAGTTAACAAAAAGAAAAAAAACCCAATATTTTCATATCTTGTACTTCATTTACTAGTTTCCTGATCTCCTCACACCTCCCTTTTTGTATTCCAGTTCAGATATTTAATTCAGCAAGTCCTTACCATCTATCATTTATCCTTGCTCAACATCTTAACCTATTATAAATATATATTTTCCACCATTATCAATCCATATTTACATATTCTTGTTAATCTTTTTACCAATACCGCTTATTTTCAATCCAACATCCCTTTAACATTCATTAATTTTACAGTATTTCTGCAAGTAGTCTTTAAATTTCTTCCAATCTTCTTCCACCACCTCTTCTCCCTGATCTCGAATTCTGCCAGTCATTTCTGCCAGTTCCATGTAATCCATTACCTTCATCTGCCATTCTTCCAGTGTGGGTAAATCTTGTGTCTTCCAATACTTTGCAATCAATATTCTTGCTGCTGTTGTTGCATACTTAAAAAAAAGTTCTGTCCTTCTTTGGCACCAATTGGCCAACTATGCCCAAGAGGAAGGCCACTGGTTTCTTCAGAAAGGTATATTTAAATACCTTTTTCATTTCATTATAGATCATTTCCCAGAAAGCCTTAATCTTTGGGCACGTCCACCAAAGGTGAAAGAATGTACCTTCGGTCTCTTTACATTTCCAACATTTATTATCGGGCAAATGGTAAATTTTTGCAAGCTTGTCTGGGGTCATGTACCACCTATAAATCATTTTCATAATATTCTCTCTTAGGGCATTACATGCCGTAAACTTCACACCTGTGGTCCACAACTGTTCCCAGTCAGCAAACATAATGTTATGTCCAACATCTTGTGCCCATTTAATCATAGCAGATTTAACCGTCTCATCCTGGGTGTTCCATTTCAACAGCAAGTTGTACATTCTTGAAAGTATCTTTGTTTTAGGATCTAACAGTTCTGTTTCCAACTTTGATTTTTCCACCTGGAAGCCAATTTTTTTGTCTAGATTAAAGGTCTCTCTTATTTGGTAATAGTGAAGCCAATCTACCCATGTTCCCTTTGGTCTAAAACATGGGTAGGCAAACTAAGGCCCAGGGGCCGAATCCAGCCCAATCGCCTTCTCAATCCGAGCGGCGGACGGTCCAGGAATCAGTGTGTTTTTACATGAGTAGAATGTGTCCTTTTATTTAAAATGCATCTCTGGGTTATTTGTAGGGCATAGGAATTCGTTCATTTTTGTTGTTGTTGTTCAAAATATAGTCCGGCCCCCCACAAGGTCTGAGGGACAGTGGACCGGCCCCCTGCTGAAAAGGTTTGCGGACCCCTGGTCTAAAAGTTGTGGGGAACTGAATTTTGCAGCAGTGTCCGTGCCTAGTTATCTGGGGGTAATTCTTACTCACAGGGGTGAGGGCGAAATGGAGAAGAGGATGCTAAAGTAGCTGAGTCATTGACCTGACTCAACAGGGCTCTTTTTGTGGGTCTTATGTGACTGACTTTTCTTCTGGCTCGCAGGAGTGGTGTTGATGTTGTGGTCTGCCATTCTTTCAAACTTGTGGAACCTGGCAGACAAATCTAACAACAGGTGTTTCGTTCTTATTAAATCCGTCCTCCACTAATCAAGAAAATGTTCTGGACAACCAGACCTGGTGTTTAGGACCATAAAACCAAACCTATTAAAAGTAGAAACAGCAACTCCGACAAAACAAATACAAATAGTCATCCCTATTAAAATATACAGAGCAATTGTTGGTTACAAGAAATGAGCCATCTGTGAAGCAAAGATGGATGGGACCACAGCAAAATCGATCACTTAAAAAAAAAACCCAAAACCCTGAATAAAAATGGTCTGAAACACATTCAAAAGCCAGTTTGGATGCAAGATTCCGTTCAAGTCATAGGTTGTAGGTAATAGGTGTGTCGTGCTGTGTGTTTTAATTGGGGATGGGGGAGAGTCCATTCAGTTCACATTAGAAGGTGAATCTACCTAATTGGCACATTCCAAAACAATACGTGAACTGAAACACAGCCAGGTTTTGAAATCGCACTTCTCCGAATTTGGCAATTCTGTTCTCCAGCCAAGTAAAAGGCATGTAAAAATGCACATACTAAGGTAAAGTGTACATATAAATACATATATTCGAACAACATATAGAAATCAATTACGTTAGGGTAAATAACTGCGAGAATGTGTATAGTAGACAAAATTGCATGCAAAGATGTGTATATTATGATAAATTTGTAGTGAAATGCTGGTGATTTTTCATGAAGGCTTTATATTTTTTTAAAAAATGACATGGAGAACAGAAGTTAAAATTGGAGAAAAATTAGAAACTAAGACAAACCCAAATTGTCAGATTCACCCATCCCTCTTTTTTTTTTATTTAGCATTTTTTAGAAAGACGGTATCTAGCTGTTAAGGTGGTGGGTCTTATTTATATAAAAATAGTGGTGTCTCATCACATGGGACAACAACGCATAGTTCAAAGGGTTCCCAATTTTAGCCAAAGCTGTGCCAAAGGTTATCAAAAGAGAAGTTTTGGCTGATTTAGAATGGGGTTGATTTTGAAAGAGAATGGAATGTTGTCTTTTCATCTTCTGGGGTGTGGTCGGCATTGGAGGGGTGTGGAACACTCATCAGCGCTCTCTTCACCTGAGGACTGCCATTTTAATGTCTAAAAATGCCACTCCCCATGCACCCCAACATAGCATTGTTCCAGGAATTCTTTGGAAAAGAAAAATGGTGGTTCCCAGCTCAGCTGGAGGAGTACCAATGAATTTTGTGCATAATAATAATAATACAGTAATTTATTATTTCTACCCCGCCCATCTGGCTGTGTTTCCCCAGCCACTGTGGGCCACTTCCAACAGAATATTAAAAACACAATAAAACATCAAACATTAAAAACTTCCCTAAACAGGGCTGCCTTCAATTATCTTCTAAAAGTCAGATAGTTGTTTATTTCCTTGACATCTGAAGGGAGGGTGTTTCACAGGGCGGGCGCCACTACCTAGAAGGCCCTCTGCCTGGTTTCTTGTAACTTCACTTCTCGCAGTGAGCGAGCTGCCAGAAGGCCCTCGGAACTGGACCTCAGGGTCCGGGCAGAACGATGGAAGTGGAGACGCTCCTTCAGGTATACTGGGCCAAGGCCTCCATTTTCAGATTTGGACTTTGAAGTCCCAACAATAAACAAGAACAACAACACAACACGTTGTAATATCAGAATTTAAGCACGTGCATAAGCTGTTGCTATGGAAATCAATGAGAACCTAACTTGATCCTGCCTGTCACTTTAATGGTCCTCCTATCTAGGGACAATGTCGTATGCTATTATCGCTCCTGTACCCCTGTCGTGATTTCCATCAGGTAGGGGACCTTTTGCATTCTGGGGGCAGGTTTGCTTCATGGGCACCCTTTCAGAAACCATGTGCCAGGAGAATAGTATATAAGGCTACATTTAACCACTGGCTACACCAGTGTGGTGTAGTGGTTAAGAGCGGTAGTCACGTAATCTGGGTAACCGGGTTCGCGTCTCCGCTCCTCCACATGCAGCTGCTGGGTGACCTTGGGCCAGTCACACTTCTCTGAAGTCTCTCAGCCCCACTCACCTCACAGAGTGTTTGTTGTGGGGGAGGAAGGGAAAGGAGAATGTTAGCCGCTTTGAGACTCCTGAAGGGGAGTGAAAGGCGGGATATCAAATCCAAACTCTTCTTCTTCTTCTATTTCAGCCATACAAAAGTTAGATGCTTCTATAGACAGCTCTTCCCATCCAGGCAAGCTAGTGGAAGGCACATTCCAGTGTGGCAAAAGCACTCAAAGAGGGCATGGAGGGGACAGTGAGGGTGGCCTGGAAAGAAGGAGTGTGGCCTGGGAGATTCCTGAGTGACAGATGAAAATGAGGTCCCCCACTCCTGTTGTAGGGACTCGGGTGGTGCTGTGGGTTAAACCACAGAGCCTAGGACTTGCCGATCAGAAGGTCAGCGGTTCGAATCCTCGCAACGGGGTGAGCTCCCGTTGCTCGGTCCCTGCTCCTGCCAACCTAGCAGTTCGAAAGCACTTCAAAGTGCAAGTAGATAAATAGGTACCACTCTGGCGGGAAGGTAGATGGCGTTTCTGTGCGCTGCTTTGGTTCACCAGAAGCGGCTTAGTCATGCTGGCCACATGACCCGGAAGCTGTATGCCGGCTCCCTCAGCCAATAAAGCGAGATGAGCACCACAACCCCAGAGTCGGCCATGACTGGACCTAATGGTCAGGGTTCTCTTTACCGTTACTCCTGTTGTACATGTTCGATTAACTTTCACTGCTTAAAAAAAAATCTCAAAAGCCAGAATACTTACTTTAGCACAGCTGCATACTTTAGTATTAATTTGCATAACATGATTTATGACACTTGACTTCCATTTCTCATGGCGCAGGAATTTGGATATTGTTTTTCCTTCCCCTGAAGCATAATACCAGACGTTCTCGATAGAAAGCAAAAGACAATGTAAAATGGATTTTGCATTTAATTTTGTGTGATTTAAAGGCAGCCTCAAACCTTGTCATATCCTTGACAGTTCTAACTGCATTACAGCAACCGCAGAATCCACCGTACGTCTGAGCAAATCAGAGCAGCTGTAGCTCAGTGTTAGGGTTGGTGCTGAACAAGCCTAGCGAAGGCAAGTTGTCATATTTAAAACAAAAGAACTCACAGCATTTCTCTCAAGCATAGAAGGAAACTAGCATGGCAGCTACACTGGATAAATTCGTCCACTATCCTTGACACTCCCCATTTTTTTCAGATAGGTTGTCCACATTATTTTTAATTTTTAAAGGTGCCCCCAAAATGTTCCTGCATTTAGGTCTTTTTTAAAAAAACAAACAAATCATCTTCTTCATCTTTTAAAAGGGATCCTGTTTGTCAAAATGCTAAACTGCACAGGAGATTGATGGAGGAAGGTTTCTTGCTGACGTCATGAGAAGCCAAACAGTGTCATGCACAGCCAACTTCTGCTTTAAACTTTCAGCTCTGGGTTTTCTCAGATTTTGACCCCTACAGAAGCTAAGTATATTTAGACTGAAAGCAGTGAGGGCACCTTCAGATCACGCGTGTTCCTTCAGCCACTGAATGCGTATGCTTAGAAAAGCACACAGCAGGTTTTCCTTCTACCTGCAGCTAAAGCCCTATGCAGCAAACACGGAGACCCTAAATGCATTGTGGGAACTGTAGCTCTCAGAAACGTAAAGGGCCTCTTGACAGGCCGCAGCCTCCCTCTTCAGGAGATCCTGCAGGAACTTCTGAGAGGTTCCTCTCCCATCTACAGCTTGCGCAACAGGTCCCAGGCTCACCCACAACATGACCCATGAACCCAGTGTTAAGAGGCATGGCATAGGTGCCCACTTGACTGCTTAGGGCTGAAGAAGCCGGCATTTTACAAGAGCCACGTAATGTTCAATTTGCACTTGCAAGAAATTGATCGTTTAGTGTAGCAGCTCCTAGGCTTTGGAACTTCCCATTGATATTAGGCAGGTGCTTGCACTGTATTGTTTGTTTGTTTGTTTGTTTGTTTGTTTGTTTGTTTTTATTTAGTTGTTGTTGTTGTTGTTGTTGTTGTTGTTGTTGTTTAGTCGTTTAGTCGTGTCCGACTCTTCGTGACCCCATGGACCAGAGCACACCAGGCACTCCTGTCTTCCACTGCCTCCGCAGTTTGGTCAGATTCATGTTTGTAGCTTCGAGAACACTGTCCAAACATCTCGTCCTCTGTCGTCCCCTTCTCCTTGTGCCCTCCATCTTTCCCAACATCAGGGTCTTTTCCAGGGAGTCTTCTCTTCTCATGAGGTGGCCAAAGTATTGGAGCCTCAGCTTCAGGATCTGTCCTTCTAGTGAGCACTCAGGGCTGATTTCCTTAACAATGGATAGGTTTGATCTTCTTGCAGTCCATGGGACTCTCAAGAGTCTCCTCCAGCACCAGAATTCAAAAGCATCAATTCTTTGGCGATCAGCCTTCTTTATGGTCCAGCTCTCACTTCCATACATCACTACTGGGAAAACCAGAGCTTTAACTATATGGACCTTTGTTGGCAAGGTGATGTCTCTGCTTTTTAAGATGCTGTCTAGGTTTGTCATTGTTTTTCTCCCAAGAAGCAGGCGTCTTTTAATTTCGTGACTGCTGTCACCATCTGCAGTGATCATGGAGCCCAAGAAAGTAAAATCTCACTGCCTCCATTTCTTCCCCTTCTATTTGCCAGGAGGTGATGGACCCAGTGGCCATGATCTTTGTTTTTTTGATCTTGAGCTTCAGACCATATTTTGTGCTCTCCTCTTTCACCCTTATTAAAAGTTTCTTTAATTCCTCCTCACTTTCTGCTGTCAAGATTGTGTCATCTGCATATCTGAGGATGTTGATATTTCTTCCAGCAATCTTGATTCCGACTTGGGATTCATCTAGCCCAGCCTTTCACATGATGAATTCTGCATATAAGTTAAATATTTATTTACTTATACCCGCCCATTTGGATAGGTTTTCCCAGCCACTCTTTTAACAAAATATTAAAAACATGATAAAACATCAAACATTAAAAATTTCCCTAAAATGCTTGATCATAGAAATGTTAATTTAAAGAAGCGACAGAAAAGTACATAGATTCGGATTTGCTTATATCTTATCATCACAGAAGTTTAACAGTAGTTACATAAGGTGACATCCATAGAAGTTAACTGAGAGCCCAATTAAATCACAACATAAACTTAAAATGCCAAATTTACAGAAGGGTCAGGGTCGACCCAAGATCTACCTGTACACCAGATGGTTTTTGATGCCTGCTGAAAATTTCTTTGTGCTTTTGGTACATTATGTTAGTAAGTATCCGTGTTTCGAAATGTTTCTGGGTTTTATTTTACATTTTAACACTTTTCTCATGCGATTTCTTTTTAAGGGTTGTTTTTATTGGTGCCTTCAATCCATATTTTGGATTGCCTACTGCAAACTTGCTTAGAGGTCTTTAGGACTAGTAAGCGATATATACATTTTGTGAAATGAAATGTCCACTGATATGGACGTTCCCATTCATTTGAGTGAGTCACACAATTCTCTGTGAAGTTTCTTTCCTCTGGTGATAAAGTCTGCAGTTTCAATGCATACAGTACTAGGCACCACCTCCAGTGTTAATAAATGATAGCAGGGCTAGCGGGGGATCTCTGCCAGATAGGACCCAGGCACCTTGGCTGTCATTTCCTAGGTATATAAATCCTACATAAATTGTCTTGACTCTGCAAAGTTAAGCCTACCTGGACCGTCTGGTGAATTTGCCTAGATACAACATGAGAGGAGACCCAGCTTTGTGCGAAGAGTAAGGCTGGGGCAGAAATTTGATTCAGTTCACATTTAAAGGCAAACTACTAAATTACACTCTCTGAAATAATACGCAAACCAAAACACAGCTCTCCTTCAACATTCGCAGTTCTAGGAATTTTGCAATGCTCTTCTTCAACCAGGTAATGTGTACAAAAATTCATATTCTAGGGTAAAGTATATCTCTATTAGAAGAGATAACAGACCAAAATGTGTTCTATTAGGGAAAATTGCATTGCAAAAATATGTGTATTTGGAGAAAATGCATACAATGATGTGTTTGAGTTGTGTGTGTTTTTTTAAAAAAGCATTAAAATGCAAGCAATTTTTCACGATGATTTTTTTAAAAAATCACAAATTGCTACAGAAATGTGAAAAACTGATTTTTAAGATTGGGGAAAAATGAAGTAACAAATTGACGGATTTATCCAGCCCTAGTAAAGGCCTATCATCTTTACTTTTTAGACATAAATGAATGTGAGACCAGCAACCCATGTGCACAACTTTGCTACAACACGGTCGGATCTTTCATCTGCCAGTGCAATCAGGGCTTCGAATTAAGCCGGGACAGAATGAATTGCGATGGTGAGTGACTGTTGGCTACACTGGTGGTTCTCAAAGAACATGGGATGGTAGGAGCCTTTTCAGTTGACTTTGGGCGGTGCAAGTAATATGTGAGTAGAAACATTAGTGACTCCAGATTCTCCATCATCCTAGTCAGAGGTTTTTAACCATCCCCATTTGTTTTATCAACAGTCTTCTAACGTTTAAAACCCACGGTCATCAGGTACAACCATGGTTAAGCACCTGGAAATCCCACTGATTTCAGAGGGCGAGCTAAGCAGTCACTGAAATCTATCCTGATAGGGCTTCACTTTGCACTGAATTGTGTCCGACTTCTGCAGAACATGGGTTTTGCATGCACAATGGTCTGGTTTGCATGTGAAGAACCTGTGGCCCCCCAGTTGTTGTTAAACTACAACTCCCTTCAGCCTCAACTGATCAACAGGGACGATGAGAGCTATAGTCCAGCAACATCCGGAGGGCCACAGGTTCCCCAGCCCTACTTTAAACCATAGTTAAACTATAGTTTAATGAGAACGTGGTACATGCTGCTGAAATCATGTGCCGTTGCTCCTCTCCTGCCATGGTACTGCAGAACAAACCACAGTCTGGTTTACTGTTACATCTGAACCCTGTGTTTTGCTTCTTTTAAAACAAAATGCAAGCAGCAACCATGGTTTGTTCTTAGCTTACCGCTCATGGTTTGCTTGAGGAAACAAACAAAGAGCCCTGGTTCAGATATAACTCCCAGTACGTTTCCGAGCACGATTCAAAGTGTTGGTGCTGACCTTTAAAACCCTAAATGGCCTCGGTCCAGTATACCTCAAGGAGCATCTCCACCCCCATCGTTCAGCCCAGACACTGAGATCCAGCGCCGAGGGCCTTCTGGCGGTTCCCTCGCTGCGAGGAGCCAAATTACAGGGAACCAGGCAGAGGGCCCTCTCGGTAGTGGCGCCCGCCCTGTGGAACGCCCTCCCGTCAGATGTCAAAGAGATAAACAACTACCTGACATTCAGAAGACATCTTAAGGCAGCCCTGTTCAGGGAAGTTTTTAATATTTAATGCTGCACTGTTTTTAACACTTGACTGGGAGCCGCCCAGAGTGGCTGGGGAAACTCAGCCAGATGGGTGGGGTATAAATAATAAATTATATTATTATTATTATTATTATTATTATTATTATCATGCCAGGCCATGGTTTGTTTCCTGGCAGTGCAGGGCCGAATGTGATTTCCACAGCACAGGCACATTAAACCATGGCTTATTTTAACTATGGTTTGAAGTGATGTGAAAACAAGGACAACGTCACAAGCTCATTCCCTGGCATCTCTGGTTAAATGTTCCCAAATACCAGAAATAATATTGAGTCCATCTCAAAGGCCTGTGCTCGGGTTGTGAAAACGGTGGGGTGGCAGCATTTTGCCACTCTTAAAAAAGTGGTGCATTGTGGGGGAAAGGTTCAAGAGGGCTTATCTGTGAGTCACCTGGCTCGGGGGTTTCCCCAACCCTCCAGAGTATATTTTAGGGGTGCAGAGGGGCAGAGAAGGGGGGCAATCCTGTTGCACAAGCAGACCTCCTTCTGTGCAGTCAACAACTTAGTTGAATCCCGCTCTGTGAGATATAACAGAACAGGAAGAGCTTTTTGTCCTAACCCTATAACTCTTATAGGGTTGTATCCAGCAGAGTTGTTGCATGAATGAAGTGACTTCTGCATGTGCAGGAGAACTTCCTGTCCCTCTCTTCTTCTTCTTCTTCTTCTTCTTCTTCTTCTTCTTCTTCTTCTTCTTCAAAATAAATTTTATTAGTATTTTCCACACAACAACAACACGAAAGATATCAAAAAATAACAATACACAACACACGAAAATCAACATTCGAAAACTAAAGAAAGCAACAACAACAACAAATCCATATCTTACAAGTTAATATTATAAACACTAAAACAACAACAAGAAGACATTGACTTCCACCAATCCCACAGCACCTCCTTTATCTCTCATTGTGTCTTCCTGTTTTCCTGTTTTCCTTATCATCTCTATCCTAACATCTAGATATAAATCCTTCTTTCATATCCTTTCACTTCACAAGGTTATTCCAGACTCAGCCGGATTTCTGCCCTCGAACCTTGACTTTTGAGGTGTCCCTCTCTTAACTTCACACACTCTAAATCCACTTCATGGTTTCCTTGAACCCTTCAGAATAGATGTTGTGGGTCAGGATAAGGATTAAAGAGGGGGAGAGTAAGTTCTGTTGTCTAAGCAGAAGTTCTTCCCCTCATGCAGTGACTTAACCGGATTCAACCCACAGTTAAAACTGAGCAAAACATTTACTAGCAATTTCCCCCCCACTTCAAATGGCAGGGGCTTTTCTCGGGTCAAAAGCCCTGGTCACTTTCCCCCTTTTCTTTTTCCCCTGTTTGATGCCTGCACATGTCTCAGGTGGTGAAGACCCTGCTACTGGGTGTGGTTTTTTTTTAAAAAAAGAAATTAAACACAAGATGCCAGAATAAGAGGCCAAAGCGTTGCCTTCACTCTGATTGGACTTCAGACCCCAGATTTCATTGGCCAATGCTCCCTGCCCTCAATCTGTTGCTTTGTATTTTTATCTTATGAACCGCCCTGGCATCTTATGATGAAGTCGTATAAATATAGAAGTCAAATAAATAAATTGCAAGTTTTTTATTAAAAAACAAACAAACCGGAGGAAAATATGGCGTCTAGCAGATGTCTCTGTTTTGCAGATGTCAACGAATGCGGAACTTCGAACTACATTTGCATGTATCAATGTGTCAATGAACCAGGGAGGTATTCTTGCCTGTGTCCAGATGGTTACCAGTTAATCAGAGGCAGAAACTGTCAAGGTAAGCATATTTCTCTTGCGGCACTCCTGCCGCCTTGATTCTAACATATAAACCAATATTGATCTGTGGGGTAGGAAGAATCACACCTTCTACATACTGCATAGTATCCCTTTACCGACTTTGTTAACACAATCGTCCATGGTTTTCATCCTCCATCAACTCGTAGAATATACTAACACTCTCATTTGATTGCCTTTGTGCTGGGCCCAGAAGTAACCCAAGCAACACGGTCCAGGTCCAATCACGAATCCAAGGG
This sequence comes from Podarcis vaucheri, assembly GCF_965113315.1. Classification (NCBI taxonomy): domain Eukaryota; kingdom Metazoa; phylum Chordata; class Lepidosauria; order Squamata; family Lacertidae; genus Podarcis; species Podarcis vaucheri. Next base: position 12,532,930 of record NC_138761.1, read on the forward strand.
TTCCACGAGGAGTCAGTCCAACAGGGCCAAGGCAGGACATGAGGCAGGAAACCAGGCAAGGTCAGGCACAGGATCACAGGCAGGTTCTGGCACACAGCAACGTTGCTCCCGCAACCTGGGGTGGGGTCCAGCAGCCTTTTATCTCTGTCGGGGTAACGGCCAGTCCTGATCCCCCAGTGACTCACCTCCTGTCGCCTGAAGGCGAGCACTCCTCCTGCGAGTACTCAGGTCTCTCCTTCTCTCAGACCTCAGTCTCCGCAGCTCAGGAGACGAAGGTGGGTTACTAGACCCAGAGGCCGCCTCGGCCTCCCCTGACCCAACTGGTAGTGGAGCAGCTGTAAGTGATGGCCCAGCTGGAGGCAACAAGGTAATCCCCACATCTGGAGCCAGGGCAGGCTCAGGCCCCTGACTCGGCCCACCTGGTGCTTGTCGCAGGGGAACCTGTGCAGACTGGGGCTCTTCAGAATCAGGCCCTAGACTAGGTTCAGCTGTCACCTGAGGCAAAGGGTCTGGTGCGGACTGAGAATCCTCTGGCTCTGAGTCCGAGCCCGAGTCCCAGGCCATCACAGCCTTTCTTGGAACGTCTAAAACCATCACCCACTACTTTTCTTTCTTTTCTGTGCAACCGCTGAGCTCTGTTTTCCTTGTATGGGCATTTTTGTTACTTGAAATTAAAAAGCAATAATAATAATAACAACCATTTTTAAAGAGTCTTTCATTGTCTCAGGATTCTTCCTGTAAATCTCTTCAACATGGGCAGTGCAAAATGTCCCCTGTGCAACAAAATGTAAGATGGGATTGATATTAGATAAATTAAATTGATTATGAATTTGCTGAACCAATTTTAAAAAAGGGATACAGAAAAGGGAGACGCGAGGAAGTCAAGAAAATAGGTTAACTAAAGAGGAGCTGTAAAAGAGAGAGTTGTGTTTTTCTTTTTACTTTTTATGTGTTTTTTACTTTTTTACTTCTTTGTGATTTAATGTTCGTATTTTGTATTGTGTTTTGACTTTGTATTTTTCTGTTTTTGTATTTTCTTTTCTTTTTTTCTGTTTCTGTATTTTTTCTTTGAACTTTTTTACCGAGAAAACTTAATAAAATATTTATAAAAAAAACAAAAACAAAATGTCCCCTGTGCAACTTGCTACCAGCACAGCAAAGCAGGGGACAGATGAACCTTCTTCACTCCCTGTAGGGAACAGCAACGATCCAGGAAGAGGTGGAGGAGATATTAAGCATCTTACAGACGACAGTACATGATTGGTGGACTCTTTGTAGGCCTGGTTTAAGATGAATGGAAGTCCTGCATACATGAGGCTGGCAGCTATACACTATGGGCGGGCGGGTTCCAGACTTGTGGAGTCTACTTTATTTTTTCACTAGAACCCCAAGATCCGTTAACAGAAGCCAGGTGACATGGTGGGCAACTGGATCTGACTCATGGGCTAGAACCTTTCCTTGTCCACACTTCCACTTGTCCCACTGATTTACTGCTGAATCAGAGCAAATGGCAATCGGCTCTTGTTATGTACTGAAGTTCTCACCCTGGGCCAGCAGGGGGATGCTGTAGATAGTTTTCACTCAGGTCCACATATGCAAATAAGGGATCGAAAGTGACGTTCAGTGATTGGATAGTTACAGAAAGTTGTTACAGTTGTGTTGTACTGGAGCTCTATATAAGCAGGCTGGCTGAACCCTTCAGTTCAGTTCAGTTCTGGCCTGTGAATGAACAAGAGCTGTTTGAAGAATCGCTGTGTCGTCTGATATGTTCACCCACAACTTAGCAGCTATTCTGTGGACTAGCGTTTGTTCCGATTCAGCGATAAACAGCAGTTTTTCGGGGGAAGTGGTGGGACAAATGAACAACCACTCAGACCCGAGCCTGGGAAGCAGGGAGCAAGCAGAAGTGTGGACAAAACCTTTGACAGGGGGATCCACCACCACCACCCACCTTACATCGTTACGACATCCAGTGATATCAGGTTAGTTTTGCCCCAGGCTGTTGATCATCGGCTTGTGGTAACACACAGGCAAGCTTTCTCAGTGCCGTCATCAGAGTTATGGAAAGCATGTCATCAGTATTGGCATGCCGCTGGCTCCTGTTTAGGCAAGCATTCTCCTGGATCTGAGCTTACGATGACATTGTTCTAACTGGGTTTTTTAAACTGTTTGTTGCATTTTTAAACTGTGTCGTTTAACTAAAGATGTTTTAATGTTTTAATGTCATTTCATATTTTAATTATGGATTGATTAAAGTAAACGTAAAGGGACCCCTGACCATTAGGTCCAGTCGTGACCGACTCTGGGGCTGCGGTGCTCATCTCACTTTATTGGCCGAGGGAGCCGGCGTTCAGCTTCCAGGTCATGTGGCCAGCATGACTAAGCCACTTCTGGCCAACCAGAACAGCGCACGGAAACGCCGTTTACCTTCCCGCCAGAGTGGTACCTATTTATCTACTTGCACTTTGATGTGCTTTCGAACTGCTAGGTTGGCAGGAGCAGGGATTAGATAGTTTTAAATCACCTGCGCTCAAAAAATTTGCACTGAACTGTTGATCTGCTACAAGGGGCATGTTCAGTTGTTACTATTGGCATATCAAGCCCTTTACAATTTGGGACTGCTTTACATACGAGATCACCTTACCCTCGACCGCTTTGATCAGTGGAATTGGCACAAGGGCCACCTAAAACTCATTCCACATTTGTAAGAACCAAGTCGTTTAGTACATCCTTTTCAGCACCTGCTGAAGACGTTCATACTCAGATGAGCCTACCCAAACACTTATAAAGTTTTTATGAGTTTTGATTTAGGTTTTTTTTTTGCCTATTCTATTGCGGTTTTAACTTTTTCTCTGTTTTAAATTGCGGCTGTAAAATTTGTAGTGATAATTATATCTTTGGGGTATATTATATCTTATACATTATATATCTTATATCTTCTATGTTTTATTTACAATCGTGCAATATATCAATTTTATGAAATAAATAAATAATCAGGCCACAGGGCTGGAGGTTCTCTACTGCCGGCTTAGTAGAGGCAGCTATCTGCTGCAGAGTCAAGTACAGTGGATGCTCGGGTTGCGAACGTGATCCGTGCAGGAGGCACGTTTGCAACCCACAGCATTCTCAACCCACGACCTGCACGTCTGTGCACGCGCGGGTTGTGATTCAGCACTTCTGCGCATGCGCAAAGCGCGATTTAGCACTTCGGCGCATGTGCAAGCGCCGAAACCAGAAATAACCCATTCTGGTACTTCTGGGTGCGGCGCAGTGCACAACCCGAAATCGCGCAACCCGAAGCGTCAGTAACCCAAGGTATGACTGTACAAAAGCCTATCTAAATTATAACAGTTCAGGGGTTCTGCCAGCAAAACTCTAAAGCTTCACTTCTTTCGCTTCCTCTCTTAGATATCAATGAATGTGAAGTGGGCCATGAATGCCGGGAGGACGAAATGTGCTGGAACTATCATGGCGGATACCGCTGTTACCCGAGGAACCCTTGTCAAGAGCCTTACGTGCTGTCGTCTGAAAAGTAAGGGGAACTGCTAAGAGATCTATTAGCAAAGCCTCATTTGCAACGTTCAGCACAGCAAAGCCCGCAGGTGCAAGGAGTTTGTTTTTCAGTCGTTGTGGTTTGTCTTACAGTCGCTGCGTTTGCCCGGTGTCCAACCCCCTTTGCCGAGACCTTCCATACTCCATTGTGCACAAATACATGAGCATCCGCTCAGAAAGAACGACTCCGTCCGATATCTTCCAAATCCAGGCGACCACCATTTACCCCAATACCATCAACACGTTCCGGATCAAATCTGGAAATGAGAACGGAGACTTCGTCCTGAGAGTGAGTATTTTGCCAAGTTCCGCTAACAAAATTTGACTCGGCTCGTCTGGGTTTCCATAAAGCCCCCATAAGGGCAGCAGCATAGTGCGGTTTGCCGGATCCTGGGTTGGCACATGAATGAAGCCCGCTGTGCCAGCCCAGCCCTCGCTGCCAACACTGCCAGAGCACCAGCCCCACCAGAGACAAGATGGGCCACGCTGCATCACCTTTCCCCCCACAGGTGAGAGCCCAGCTGCCTGATGCAGCCCTTGGCAGGCAAATCTCACCCACACCCTGACACCCATGGGTGGGATGAGGAGGACGCAACAGTCAGGTGCCCTTTGAGCCCAGCCTCGCAAAGCAAGGTTAGGATCAAAGGCACATGGCTGTTGCATCCTTCTCACACCGCCCTGCCAGCCCAGAGCAGCTTTAGGGATATATGAATTCAATTCTACAACTGGGAGGGTAAGAAGGTGTTGATTTTCCTTCTAACATGTGATGATGATGATAATAATAATAATAATAATAATATAATAATAATAATAATAATAATTTATTATTTATACCCCGCCCATCTGGCCGGATTTCCCCAGCCACTCTGGGCAGCTTCCAACACAATATTAAAATACAATAATGCCTCAAACATTAAAAGCTTCCCTAAACAGGGCTGCCTTCAGATGTCGTCTAAAAGTCTGGTAGTTGTTCTTCTCTTTGACATTTGGTGGGAGGGTGTTCCACAGGGCGGGTGCCACTACCGAGAAGGCCCTCTGCCTGGTTCCCTGTAACTTGGCTTGTTGCAGTGAGGGAACCGCCAGAAGGCCCTCAGCGCTGGATCTCAGTGTCCAGGTAGAACAATGGGGGTGGAGACGCTCCTTCAGATATACTGGACCGAGGCCGTTTGTCGCATGCAGCCTTGGGGCTGTTCTGCTGCAGTTCAGCTTCCGTCAAAGACGACGTTATTTGTCTCATTCTCTGCTGCAGGAGAGTTTTACGTAATTATCATTACATTATCCCGCACCATTTCAGTGCAAAGGAAGTGTGATGCTTATGGAGTGGAAAGAATCCATTTCCGTATTTTTCGCTCCATAGGGCGCACCGGACCATAGGGCGCACCTAGTTTTTATGGGGGGAAATAAAGGGGGGGGAATTATTATTTTTCCCCCAGCCCCAAAGAGCAAAGAAGCCAAGACAGCCAGTGGGATCCATCCCGCTGGCTGTCTTGGCTTCCTCTTTAGCCACGCACAACCTCTCCAGCCGGGAGAGGCTGCACGCGGCTTTGGCAGAAGCCAAGACAGCGAACGGGATGGATCCCGCTCGCTGTCTTGGCTTTGTTTTTAGCCGCGGGGCTGGGGCGGGGGAAGCCCGAGCTTCCCCCGACCCCAGCCCCCAGAACGGGTCCGAGAGCGGTGACGAGGTTGCGCGCAACCTCGCCTTCGCTTCCAGAGCTTGCTGTTATCCGCTCCCCGGGCTCCGAAGGCTTGCGGATAGCTTCCTGAAGCCTGGAGAGCGAGAGGGGTCGGTGCGCACTTCAGGCGTCAGCGAAAGCTCTTCAGGCGTCAGCGAAAGCCTGCATTCGCTCCATAGGACACACACACATTTCCCCTTCATTTTTTTTTGGGGGGGGGAAGTGTGTCCTATAGAGCGAAAAATACGGTACCTATTGTTTGCAGACATCAGCAGCAAGAGTACCGATTATTTTGCTGGACAAATGTTCATTCCAGACATGGTGGCAATTTCCACTCTCTAACATTCCTATCCATAACTCAGGGAAAACACCGCTCTTTGAAACTTACTCCCAGGTGGGCAGGGTGGAGACAGACATTTCCAGGTGATAACTTCCAATTCCTTATTTTCTTTCAGCAAACAAGCTCTGTGAGCGCAATGCTTGTGTTGGTGAAACCGTTAACGGGACCTCGAGAACATATCATTGACCTGGAGCTGCTTACCGTCAACAGTATGAACTATCGGTCGAGTTCCGTGCTGAGATTAACGCTAATTGTAGGACCATATCCCTTTTAGCCACTGCAACTAAGCCACTCGCAAGCACCCACAGCAGCCAAAGAAATATTCCCTTAAATGAAGCACTTACGACTTTATTTATAGAATTTACGGGGTGTGTTTGTTTTGTTTTTTTAAAAGGGGAGGGAAAGCCCCTTTATTAAGGAAATTAGTACTTGTAACCACGCTGTTATGCTTATAATTCAAGAGTAGGATATGTGTTTCAGCAATATAACCTGGGCATTGCAAACCTTCCGTATAAAGATGGCATTTCTCCCCACCCGATTCCTTGCGCACGTAAGTCGCACACCGACTGCACAGCAGCGCTATTCCCACTGAGAAGAGTGGGGTCGTACCCACTGGCTTTGCCCAGACCCTCATGTGTTCGATGGAAGTGGTGGAAGAGCGCTGTGCACATGGAAAGCGCACGTGCGTTGGCTCTGTGCGCACACCACGGAGGACCCCAATCACAGAGGCTTTCCAATCGCATGAAAGAGTTTTCATTCATAACTGGGGTCCAGCCACACCTTCCACTGAATACACAGAGGTTGGGGAGACAGAAGGACAAGGCCAGAGACTAAAATCTCACCCCTCCCTCCCCCAATGCGTTCAGTCATCACGGTTTGGAAATGAGAATATGGCTATAATTGTTGCCTTTCTCATTTTCTTTCTAGAATAGCAGGACATCACCTTCAAATACAGACTGTTTTATCCACAGACACCCCCCAAAAAGTAAAAATTTGTTTTGACTGAGAGCTAACACTTTTCTGTTACAGTCATAACAGAGGATTAAAGATGCTTCGGGTTAAATCTTTTCAGGTTGTGACCCGGAAGTACCAGAAAGGGATACTTCCGGGTTTCGCCACTTGTGCATGTGCACTTGTGCACTTGTGCACTTGTGCTTACTTCAATGGAAGAAGCCCAATTTCAAGTACAGTGGTACCTCAGGTTAAGTACTTAATTCGTTCCGGAGGTCTGTTCTTAACCTGAAACTGTTCTTAACCTGAAGCACCACTTTAGCTAACGGGGCCTCCTGCTGCTGCCGCGCCACCGGAGCACGATTTCTGTTCTTATCCTGAAGCAAAGTTCTTAACCTGAAGCACTATTTCTGGGTTAGCAGAGTCTATAACCTGAAGCGTATGTAACCTGAAGCGTATGTAACCCGAGGTACCACTGTACGTTCATCTGTAGACGTGGGTAAAATAGTACTGCTAGCGTACCCAAGAGCTTCGTGTGCACATTGAAGCACACCTACAAGGTGAGACCCAGCCAGAGAGGGCCACTTTTGATGTCCCAATGACGTTTAAAATCAGCGGGACTCGAATGCACTTTTTACTGGCTGGACAGTGCTCTTGGGTTCAAAAGCCTGGTGATCATAGAAGCTATGAGGGAGGGAATCTTTTACAGACCAAGGGCCACAGCCCCTCGTCGGAAGCCTCCCAAGGGCCACATGGTAGTGGTGGGTGGGGCCAGCTGCAAAAGAGGGTGTGCCCAGAGGGGAAGGCGAGTAAAGCAACAGATGTGACTCCTGCCTTTGTACAGCAAGACAACTTTTCAGCCATGCAGAGGTCTGTGTTTTCGACGCAGAAACTCATTCATATGCCTCGCCATCCTCCAAGTGAGGCATCATCGCAGTTCAAGCGTGCATTTCAGCGAGGCAAAAGCACTTGGGCAGGGGGCAGGACAGGACCGATAAGAGGTGTGGCCTGAGAAGGGTGTGTGGCCTAGGCAGAGTTCCAAGGGCCTGATACAGGGGAACGGAGGGCGACATTTGGCATTCAGATTGTAGGTTTCCCACTCCTGCCATAGGTGTTGCTGTGTATTCAGTGGTCTTGTGTTTGCCTGAGCTTGAGTCTGGACTAAGGATTATGAGTCCCTGTGTTATGATTCGATACATGATATCCAATCACAGAACATTTCAGGATTTGGGCCTCTGCCATTGGCCCTTAAACTCTGAGTTATGATTCGCAGCTTGGAAGTTTAGACAGCCAATCACATGGGGAGTGGGAGTGGCCCAGGCCTTCAGAAATGTATATAAGCAGTTGCTTTGCCCTTGTTGTCCAGTTCTGTAGTTCAATAAAGGTTCTTGCTGTTATTACTGTGTCTTGCCTCGTGGGAACCCACCTACACTTCAGGTGGTTTATTTGTACATCCCATTGTCCACAAACCCACGTTGTGCTCAAAGTGCTTCAATCAGAACAGGCCGTTCAAATGATCGACTCCCGCCCGGAAACCTATGTCCCCACTGTGGAAGGATGTGTAGATCCAGAACTGGCCTCCACAGTCACCTACGGACATACCATTAAGACCATCTAACACCGTTAAGAGATCTAACAGTAAGATAGCTCGCCCACATTAAACAATGTGGATAGAGGTTATAAAAAAAGAATTACCGTATTTTTCGCTCTATAAGACGCACCAGACCACAAGACACACCTAGTTTTTGGAGGAGGAAAACAAGAAAAAAAATATTCTGAATCTCAGAAGCCAGAACAGCAAGAGGGATCGCTGCGCAGTGAAAGCAGCAATCCCTCTTGCTGTTCTGGCTTCTGGGATAGCAGCGCAGCCTGCATTCACTCCATAAGACGCACACACACATTTCCCCTTACTTTTTAGGAGGGAAAAAGTGAGTCTTATAGAGCAAAAAATACGGTAATTCCTCAGACACCTATTTTTTCTCTCCTATTCGATTTTTGTGTTCTTGTTGTTTAACTGATCTGGGATTAATGAGCACCATAAAGAGAAAATAGTTTGCACTGGGTGTTTCCATACCACTTGTTACCATTTTATCTTTTCCAAGAAAAATGGGACATAAGGAAGAAGCTTTGCCAACAATGAGTGAGGCTCCCACTGGAAAGACAACATCATTTGGAGAAATGTTTCTGCATGAGTATTGTTCCTTGCTTCTTTCTAGTTCCTGAGCAAAGGAGGGGGTGGGGGAATATATGTTTGTATACTAAGATCCCCCAATTGAAAAAACAGCTGCTTCTACGTTCTTCTCTTTTTCTTTTTTAAACCATTTTTGGCTTTGACTTGTGTTGTGTTTTTTTTTCAGAATTTGGGATCCAAGAGCTGGCTCCCCTTTGTTAAACTTTCTACAATACAGCAGTGCCTTACTCATCCTATATTTCTGTTTTATAACTCAGATTTGCAATTCTAAATGTACAGTGTTCATTTAAAAAAAAAACGGTAGTAAAACCTGGAACTGAATACATCCCTTTGTAATATGTAAAACCTTCTCCTGTTTCTTCATCGAAAAACCATAATGAAGTCTTTGATGTACAATTTTTTTATAAAAAATAAAGAAATAAGTAAATAAACCTGTTTTTAGTGGACTTGCTTTGTCTTGCGAGTTATTTTATCTTAAAAGGACAGCTCAAAGAAACCAGATCAGCAGCTGGTATATGTCAGTGGATTGTGTTGCTAATGTGAAAGAAACACACAAGTTTACATCAGCTGCACATCTGCCTGTGACTTCGTAGTGGGAGAGAGCATCTTCCCTGAATAATTCAGAAAAGGGACAATTGAGAACAGGAAAAATGCTTCCTGTCAATGTATTGCATGTTTATTGATTGAATTTGTATCCCACCCTTCCCAGGGCACAGACAGATACACAATTTTAAAACAAAGGAAAAGCATTCTAAAACAGATTAAAAAATTCAAAAAGCAATTACAATTACAATTTTCAGTCTACCTATTGATCACAGGGTTGCCAGGAACAACCAGTCAGTCACCTGGGAATGTTTTCAAATGCCTCTTGAAAGTTAACAGTGAAGGAGACAGGTACACCTCACTAGGGAAGGCATTACATCACCAGGGAACCACCACCAAAGAGGTCCTGTCACAAGTCAGCACCAGCAAACATTAGCAAAAGGACTTATACCCAACTAAGGTGGCACTTACTGCCTCTGTGTTCCACTGCCCAAAATTCAGATGGGACTTCTTAAAAATGATAATATTGCAAACCGCTGCGGAAATGTGGACAACAGAACTCATAGGCTGGACAAATGGGCCGTTTCTGTTAACATACCTGTGGCTCTGGTTGGCAGATCTTGCGGTTTTTTGTGAAAAACAAAGTAGATCCCACGAGCCCAGAGTTCGCCTGCCTTCCTATATGCACTATAATAATAATAATACAGTGGTACCTCGGGTTACAGACGCTTCAGGTTACAGACTCCACTAACCCAGAAATAGTACCTTGGGTTAAGAACATTGCTTCAAGATGAGAACAGAAATTGCGCGGCAGCGGTGCGGTGGCAGCGGGAGGCCCCATTAACTAAAGTGGTACCTCAGGTTAAGAACAGTTTCAGGTTAAGAATGGACCTCCAGAACGAATTAAGTTCTTAACCCGAGGTACCACTGTAATAATAATTTATTTTTTATTTCCCCAGCCACTCTGGGCAGCTTCAAACAAAGTATTAAAATACAATGGTCTGTTAAACATTAAAAGCTTCCCTAAAGAGGGCTGCCTTCTAAAAGTCTAGTAGTTGTTCTTTTCTCTGACATCTGGTGGGAGGGCGTTCCACAGGGTGGGTGCCACCACCGAGAAGGCCCTCTGCCTGGTTCCCTGTAACTTGGCTTCTCGCAGTGGGGGAACCGTCAGAAGGCCCTCGGCGCTGGATCTCAGTGTCAGGGCCGAACAATGGGGGTGGAGACACTCCTAAGGCACTTTAAAATAGCACCAACACAGAGCCCATTCCCCTTTCATCTGCCTCTCTTTGCTTCTGCCACTATCAAAGATCGTGGGCCTTAAAATAGGACCGATTGTAAAATGCTGCCTCTTCCCAGAAACGTGGATGCTGGCGGTAAATATAGAAGCCTTGAGTAAACAAGACTCTCGTGGACATAGTAACCGAGTTCATTCACTTCTTTGAGACCACCTGAACATGAGTCTAATGGGATTATTATGTTTGGAAGTCTTAAAAAACAGGAGTTTACTGTTGAAATCCGTTTCCATGGCAGCGGGCTGTTGCTTATGTTTTGAAAAGGGCAAATACGTTTCTAACTTTATAACTCTTCGGCTCAACTGCAGCCCAGCTGCTTCCCCCATCGTATGTTCTGCATATGGGAGTGCCCCCCCCCACTCCACCCCAGGGAGGAGAGCCTCCTCTTACTTGAATTATTTTTAACGCCCTCGCATTTCTATCACAAACCATCATCCCTGCTGGATGGCAGATTTCCATATTTCCCAGCTGGGGGAACACCTGCACGATACAAGCCGCATCTGGTTGTTGTTGGGGGCAGGGGGTGGGCCACGGGGGGGGGGGGCAAGTCTTATTTCATCTGGCCAGCAGAGTAAATTATTGTCACTATTGAAAGGAGAGAGGGTGCGGGTGGGGAAATATATCAACTGCTTTTTCTATTTAGGCAAAAGCAGATGTTAAACAGGGCTTGTTTATTTTGTGCGGGCTTGTGTATACGTTAGCAAAAGTCAGGGCCTTTTGGTAAAAATTGGGAGCTTTGAGCCGTCTCCGGCTAGGAATAATATTATGCAGTTGCTCAGTTAAGGGCTTTTGTCCATGTACTTCATGCGCCACCCTGACCGTTGCTGATGGATGCAAATTGAAAGAGGAGTGATGTGCTGCACCCCTCAGATGCCCTGTTTTGAATTGCGTATAAAGACCGTTTCTGAAAAATGGCTGAGGGCCATCCGGCGATTAGCCTAACCATTAACATTTAGGATCCTTGGAGAAACAAATAAGCCCCAATAACACCTTTTGCTCTGAATTCTCTGCTGATAACAGACCCTGATGTTGGGAAAGATTGAGGGCACAAGGAGAAGGGGACGACAGAGGACGAGATGGTTGGACAGTGTTCTCGAAGCTACCAGCATGAGTTTGACCAAACCGCGGGAGGCAGTGGAAGACAGGAGTGCCTGGCGTGCTCTGGTCCATGGGGTCACGAAGAGTCGGACACAACTAAACAACAACAACAACATCTTTTGCTCTGAATTCTCTGCTGATAACAGGCTGGACGGTCCCTTGAAGCAAGAACAGGCAGCGACCGTTTTAGGGACGTCCAATATATGACACTGAAGCCAGAAGTGACCTGGAAACGTCACCAAAGAAAGTAGAAGGCGAAGGGTGTATAAGGAAGTTCCATAAGTGTTCTTATATGAGCAAAGGTGGCAGGTGGCGCTGTGGTCTAAAGCGCTGAGCCTCTTGGGCTTGCCGATCAGAAGGTCGGCAGTTCGAATCCCCATGACAGAGTGAGCGCCCATTGTTCTGTCCCAGCTCCTGCCAACCTAGCAGTTCAAAAGCACGCCAGTGTGAGTAGATAAATAGGTACCACTGTGGCGGGAAGGTAAACGGTGTTTCTGTGCGCTTTGGCTTCCGTCACAGTGTTCTGTTGCATCAGAAGCGGTTTAGTCACGCTGGCCAAATGACCCAGAAAGCTGTCTGTAAACAAACGCCGGCTACCTCGGCCTGAAAGCGAGATGAGCGTCACAACTCCATAGTTGCCTTTGACTGCACTTAACCATCCAGGGGTCCTTTAAAGGTAAAGGACCCCTGACCATTAGGTCCAGTCACGGACAGCTCTGGGGTTGCACGCTCATCTCGCTCTATGAGCCGAGGGAGCCGGCGTTTGTCCACAGACAGCTTCCGGGTCATGTGGCCAGCATGACTAATCCGCTTCTGGTGAACCAGAGCAGCGCACGGAAATGCCGTTTACCTTCCCGCCAGAGTGGTACCTATTTATCTACTTGCACTTGACATGCTTTCGAACTGCTAGGTGGGCAGGAGCTGGGGCCGAACAATGGGAACTTACCCCATCGCGGGGATTCGAACCACCGACCTTCTGATTAGCAAGCCCTAGGCTCAGTGGTTTAGACTGCAGCGCCACCCACATCCCTTAGGGGTCCTTTACCTTTACCTTTATATGAGCCTATGAAGCCAGTACTTTCCGCTGCCCATCCTGAGGGTGTGGCATGACCATTTTCTGATTTGGAGGACTCCACTGTAGAAGACCCAGGAAGGTCTGGACTCCTCCATTCTGTCGCAGTAAAGGGGTGGCACGGAGGGAGAAAGAATACAGGGTGGCGGACAAAAAATGTAGCACAAACACTTTGGGCTCTAATTCTTTCCTACATCCTCTGCGGTCCCCCAACTCAATTTCTGCTAAGTTGTGGGTGAACGTATCAGACGACACAGCGATTCTTCAAACAGCTCTTGTTTATTCACAGGCCAGAACAGAACAGAACTGAAGGGTTCAGCCAGCCTGTTTATATAGAGCTCCACTACAACGCAACTGTAACAACTTTCTGTAACTATCCAATCACTGAACGTCACTTTCGATCCCTTATTTGCATATGTGGACCTGAACTATCTACAGTATCCCCCTGCTGGCCCAGGGTGAGAACTTCAGTACATAACAATTTCCCCAAAGGAAACGTAGCTTTAACCTAAAGGGCCCCTGCCCTTGTTCTGATTCTTAAGGGGAGTCCCCAAAATGTCTGAAATGTCGCAAAGCCAGTGACAATCTAGTAAGTGGTACAGAGTTTGGGCTGGACAGTTTAACATCTGGATAAGACTTCAAGGCTCAATGTAACTTTGGGTAGGTGAGTGGGTGTGTCCGTGAGGCTGTCTGAGTGCAGGTGTGTATGCGAGAGAGAAATAATCCACCCAAAACTCAGTACAGTGGTACCTCGGGTTACATACGCTTCAGGTTACATACGCTTCAGGTTACAGACTCCACTAACCCAGAAATAGTGCTTCAGGTTAAGAACTTTGCTTCAGGATGAGAACAGAAATCGTGCAGCGGCGGCGCAGTGGCAGCAGGAGGCCCCATTAGCTAAAGTGGTGCTTCAGGTTAAGAACAGTTTCAGGTTAAGAACGGACCTCAGGAACGAATTAAGTACTTAACCCGAGGTACCACTGTACGCAGTTTTTATTTTTTTGGAAAAAATAGTGCCTCCAAATGGTTTCTATAAATGACGGCAAGCAAGTTTCCCCCTCCTTCCAAATCTGGAGCTGTGTTTAGTGTCCTGGGGCCTTTATCTTTTAATCCTAATATTTAACAAGGCTATTTTTGTCTCATGAGATCTTTTAAAATAACAACAACAGCAAAATAAGGATCTGGCGAAGGGCTGAAGCGAGCGAGGAAATGCGAAGCAACATGTTGAGGCCTTATTGAGAGGCACTGGCTGTTTTATACACAGAGAAAAGAGTCAGGAGGATCAAAAATAGTAACACGAAACCTTAATGGGAGAGGAAGAGCTCTGTCTTTGCTCTGGAATGCTTTATAAAGGGGGAAGCCCGAAATTATCCATTTCAAATCTTTAATCAAGCACTAAAACATTCACAGAATTCTGGATAAGTCTGTTATGGGTCTAAAGAGTTCTATTTCATACACACACACTATGAATTATGATATTTTATAATGCCACCCACAAAGATTTCCTTTTAACTGGAGTGCACCCGTCTCTGTGTAGCTCTGCCAGCCTGTAGATGCAAATGGGCACCTCTCTTGAATGCCAACATTCCTGGGGAGCCAGCCTAAATTTCTGAATGTCTTGGAAGGAGAGAGTCTGTGCTTTTGGAGAGGCAGCACAGAGAGGCACCTTGGCAGTTTGCTGGCTGGGAGACAATCTCTTACTTCCCCGGGGGCAGGATCAAAACCTTCACCAGATACTTGGGGGCAAAGACACAGTCTGCAAAAGACAAGGAACTGAAAATGCAAGAGCTACTGAAAGGGGCAATGATAGAGTGAGTGGCACCCAAGCTTAGAGACACGGGAGAAATTTGGTTCACTTTGAATGCTTATATTAGGGGAAAGTGTGACAGGATGGCGTTCTGCACTACATCTGAGAGCAACAGCAGGCTAACTTTGTGGGCAGAGGGATTACCTGGCACAATGTCTGTTATGTACTGAAGTTCTCACCCTGGGCCAGCAGGGGATACTGTAGATAGTTTTCACTCAGGTCCACATATGCAAATAAGGGATTGAAAGTGACGTTCAGTGATTGGATAGTTACAGAAAGTTGTTGCTGTTGCATTGTAGTGGAGCTCTGTATAAGCAGGCTGGCTGAACCCTTCAGTTCAGTTCTGTTCTGGCCTGTGAATAAACAAGAGCTGTTTGAAGAATCACTGATATGTTCACCCACAACTTAACAATGTCTGTCCTCTGGCACGTTGTTGCCATAACCCTGCCTTCCAGTATCTGCCATCTGAGGCAGCTGTCTCGCTCTGCCTAACAGTAGTGCCGGCCCCGATGCTCCGAGGTCAGGCAGTCAGATTTATTTGTTACAAGCCACTGACTATCACAAAAATACAAGCAGTGTAGAACCTCTGGTGGTACCTCTGGTTACGAACTTAATTCGTTCCGGAGGTCCGTTCTTAACCTGAAACCGTTCTTAACCTGAGGTACCACTTTAGCTAATGGGGCCTTCCGCTGCCGTCGGAGCACGATTTCTGTCCTCATCCTGAGGTAAAGTTCTTAACCCAAGGTACTACTTCCAGGTTAGTGGAGTCTGTAACCTGAAGTGTTTGTAACCCGAGGTGTTTGTAACCTGAAGTACCACTGTACATTTCAACATTGATGGTCCCCAGCACATAGGACCCCATGCTATACATGTCTGATCTAAGGAAAACATAGGTGGAATCTATACACATATTTAAAAGTTTTGAAAAATACATTGAATTTGGCATAGCTCGCTGTCACCATCTCGTGTCACATTTGTATATTGCACGTTACAACACATTTAAAACATTTTATTTGCAGCAGAGTCCATAGAAAACTTTTATGCAGTGTATTTATCTCTATCCATCAACATGTTTTTCTCCCTCTGGGGAATTTCTTTAAGAAATTTATCCCTAGGAGAATTCTATAGGGAGCAATATGACTTCTACGTTCAGGTTTTCCAGACATATCCAGGATACATCTGTCGGAAATAGTGTCCGGGTGGAATTTCCGGAAATCGTGAAAATGTCCTGGAATACCTGGACATATGACAACCCATACGGAATGTTGGAAGTGTTGCTCTTTTTGCAAATTTCCTTAAAAATAGCTCAAAAACTTTTTTTTCAAAACCCTACACATAATGAACAATATTTTTCACTCCTCCCTGGCCCCAGGTACACAAATAATTGTATACATGCATGGGTGTAGGAGAATTTCAATTCAGTTCACATTTAAAGATGAATCTGGCAGCTTTGCATTCCGTGTAGAAATGTGAAGAACTGAATTTAAGATTGGAAAAATGAGAAATCGTGGGAAAGTAAATGGTCACACCCTTCCATCCCTATGAAACAGGCTGTGAGCATAGTGTGAAATCACAAAGCTGCAAATAGATTCCTCAGCACATTAATTGGTGATTCAAATAAGTAATCTGGAAGACCATAATCTCAGTGCACAAAATTTATAAAAATGGATTAGCTCAGTGGTTCTTTTCTTAATGAAGAAGAGGAAGAGGAAGAGGAAGAGGAGGAGGAGGAGGAGGAGGAGGAGGAGGAGAAGGAGAAGGAGAAGGAGAAGGAGAAGGAGAAGGAGAAGAAGAAGAAGAAGAAGAAGAAGAAGAAGAAGAAGAAGAAGAAGAATTTATTATTTATACCCCACCCATCTGGCTAGGTTTCCCCAGCCACTCTGGGCGGCTTCCACCGAATATTAAAAACAATACAGCATCGGACATTAAAAACTTCCCTAGACAGGGCTGCCTTCAGTTGTCTTTTAAAAGTAAAATAGTTGTTTATTGCCTTGACATCTGCTGGGAGGGTGTTCCACAGGGCAGGTGCCACTACTGAGAAGGACCTACTAAGAAGGAGGAGAAGAAGATGAAGGAGAAGGAGAAGGAGAAGGAGAAGGAGAAGGAGAAGGAGAAGGAGAAGAAGAAGAAGAAGAAGAAGAAGAAGAAGAAGAAGAAGATCAGTACTTTGCTCATCAGGGCTGGCTCACCCATGAGGCAAGGTGAGGCAACCGCCTCAGGCGGCAGAATCCACAGGGGCAACAGTTCCAGCCTCCAAGGAATGCATTGCCCACAGCCTCCTTCACAGTTGCCCTGCCATGGCCCCTCTACAGCAGGCTCTTGGCAGATAGGAGGCGCTGTTGGTGTCCTGTCACACCTAAGGAGGAAATGGCAGGGACTGCCCTCTGGCAGGGGTGCCAACTTGAATAAAATATTGGGGGGGGGCAGGTAAGCCCTGTCCCGCCTAATCAATCACAAGACATGGAGCTCACACGCCTTTGGAATGGCAGTGCCTATCAACTCGGGGGTGCCCCCTCAAATATTTTATTGGGGGGCTGAAGGGACTCGGCTCGTAGGAGTTGGCTCCTATGCCCTCTGGCATCTCTTGGGCTCTGCACCCACCCAGTATAATTCAGAGTGGTCCCCTTTCCCGCTGCGGCGGCCTTTGATTTCCACTTCAACTGACACGTTAGGTTGATTTGATTCCCCGCTTCTTGTTCCCAACGTAGATCTTCACTCAACTTTTTCTTCCCTGGTGGGGAGCTGCCATTTTGTGGTTCACCTCAGGTGCCCAAATGTATTGGGCTGGCCCTGTTGCTCCCATTTTAAGGACTTGAAAAACACGCTGAATGTGTGAAGTTTGGGGGCGATTGAGTGGCTTGTAAACCGAGCATGTGTGTTATGCAGTTGTGCTGCAAATTAACCTAATGCAAAGATTTCAAAGTGGTTTACCCAGTTTGCCCTCCATTATGCAAGCGACAAACAACTATCTTGGGATTTCCTGTGCAACAGTAAAAAAAAAAAAAAACTGATGCATCTTCTTTTCTCCAAAAGCTCTGCCAGAACAGCCAGAATGTTCGATAATAAAACTGGAAAATTATTATGATGATTATAATAATCCTAATATGTTTCTTTATTGGAATGGGCATGGTCAAAGACAGGGGGCAGTGAGTAAAGGAAGGTACTTTAAAATATAAAAGCCTGTGGTGGATTTTATATTCCTGCTCACAGCCGCAGTTGGATGTCTATATTGTCTTGCGAAATTTTCCTTTGCAGGTGTGGTGAAATTCTTGGAAGTGGCTCCTATGATATATGGGTTCAGTATGTAGTGTTACATTCCACTGATAGACCGATTTGTTTTGATGTTGTCATAGATCTTGGTCTCCATGGATGTGGCTAAAAATTGTGCCTCGAGGCGCCGAAGCAACTCTGTATGTTCTCCTCAGGCCAAGGAAACATTTTTAAAGGGCTGTCAGCTGTGAAGAGAGCAGACCTCCACCCCCACCCCAACATCAGTAGCGTGTGAAGCTGGAATTCATAGGAATTTCTCTCAGGTAACTCACCTGGGACGATAGGCCAGGAAAGGGAACGGGCGGACGTCCCTGAGGGGGTAAAAGCCAAGTAAGGGGGATGGAGAGGACAGAGGTGTATAAAATGATGCATAGCAATGTACTAAATCATGGGTAGGCAAACTTAGGCCCTAGGGTCGGATCCGGCCCAATCACCTACTGAATTATACACATTTTAAAAGGGCATAGGATGTGTCAAGAGCTCAGCCTACACTCGAGTAGGACCCTGGCAGAGACAAATGCCTGACTGACATATCCTCTCCGTTCCTGGTCGATCGTTCATGTCAGGGAACTGACATCGGAGCGAGAGGCGAAGGGGAGGCTCCCAGATGATGCTGGCGAAGGACCCAGCAGCAGGGGGAGAAACAGCTCAGTAGAGGGGGAAGACAATCAGCACAACACCAGGGATAAAGGGGGGCAGCCGGGGGAATTGGAGAGAGGGCTCCAGGACTCTTCACTGGACATCAGTGAGGAAAGCCCAGGTCCTCCGTTACCCACGCCTTCCCTGCGCAGAAGACTCCCGTGCAGTGAGAGGAGGAGGAGACTGGGTGTCAAACAACTTTTATGTTGGAAGAGGTTCAAGAAACGCCCACTGACGGATTCTGCCAGTGACTGAGGCAGCCACGATGAGAAGGGGCTGTGCAGTCAGAAAGGTTTAACAAGGCAAATTAACCGAGAAAGGCACCAGTTTACGCACGAGTAACTCATACCTATTACAGTTCAGGATCGTTCACTTCCCACTTTGTGGAGTCAAAACATAAGCCGTCATGTGATAGACAACAATCCCAGGACTGCAATCACAGAGCAGGAATTCTAACAGGATGATGGGAGTCGTATTGCAGCAATATCTGCAGGGGAACATTCCTCTCGCACTACTATATTATAAAATATAATACATAAATATGTATATAAACAATTTATAGACTGCTTGATTGTAAGAAGAAGAAAACAACCCTCCAAGCAGTTTACAAAAACAATTGACAATAAAGGTAGCAGCAGAAGAGTTAAAAACAGCTATTGAAAGCATTCAAAAAAATAATTAAAATCAGTGATAAGTTAAAAACAGATTAAAAACATATGTCGATATTCTACATATCTGGGCAGGCTTGCCTAAACAAAAATGTTTTAAGCAGGTGCTGGGGGAAAAGTACAGCAAAGCATTATGTTCCACAGATCGAAGCTGTCAAGTAAGGTGGTCTCGTAAGTAAAGTAGTTTGGGGCTAGCAGCCATTGATAGCTTTACCTCCCTGAATTTGCCTAACCCCCTTCTAAAGCTGTCCATGTTGGTGGCCATCGTGACATCTTGCGGGAGCGGATTCCACCATTTAACAGCACGCTGCGTGAAGTATACTCAGAGTTGAGTGTGAATTTCATGCCCTTTATCCAGCTCATAGTAGCAATGAATGAAACTTTCCCCAAAACGTCTCGCTATATATACATTATTTACACAATGCGCCCCGCATGATTGGCTAATTCCGGGCTGCACCTGTAGGCCAATCAGGTTGTGGATTCACCTCCTCCAGAAGCCTGATTGGCTGCTCCTGCAGACCAATCAGGTCGCTGATTCACTTCCACCTGGAGCTGGATTGGGTGGCTCCTGTGGACCAATCAGACTGCTGCATTCTGGATCCTATTGTTCTAGGATTCAGCTCAGTACATAACACTGCGATAAAAACGCCCTTCCTTTTGCCTGCCCTGAATCTTCCATCATCCAGCTTCATTGTGGATGACCGCAGTGTTGTGAGGAAGGGATGAAAACTTCTCTCTATCCATTTGAACCACACTGTGCATCATTTAGTACAGGGGTCAGCAAACTTTTTTAGCCACTGTTCCTCAGACCTTGTGGGGGGCCGGACTATATTTTTTGGGGGGATGAACGAATTCCTATGCCCCACAAATAACCCAGAGACGCATTTTAAATAAAAGGACACATTCTACTCATGTAAAAACACGCTGATTCCCGGACCTCCAACACCTTTGCGGCAAAATCCGGGACACAATCTTCCGGGACGCCTTCTTACCATTTTTTCTCACATGAGAACAGCAGCCATTTTCAGCACCGTGATTTCATGCCATGATTCCCCCCCACCCCAAAAAAGTGCTTTTTGGGGCACGGTGTCCAGAAGCACGTGTTTGGGGGCACCGTGTGATATCACAGCCCCCCAAAATGTGCTTTTGGAGGAGGCGATCACAGCGCAAAATCACATGATATCATTGCGTCCAAAATGGCCACCGTTCTCTCACAAGAAAAAAAATGGGATGTTCTGGTTTTTCCACAGTCTCTGTTGACCTACATGCCAAGGAAACTGGGCGCTAGGTAAGTCTTTCGTTACTGGAGATGGTCTTGCACACAACACTAGTCTTGTTAGCTTTTAAAGCGCCACAAGGGTTCATTAATGTTGTTTGCTACCACAGGCTAATGTAGCTGCCCCTCTGGAATCTGATATGCATTGAATTTCAGCACGAAGCAGCTCTTAACGTTTAATTTCTGGCTTTCTGAATGTCCACTTTTAAGGCAGCGAGGTTTAAATGGAAAGCTGAGCGGGTAAGTAGTTTCTCTCTCTCTTCGAGTTGCTTAATGATGGCAATTCAAAGAACAAGCAATGTATCTCCTATTACACCCTAGGTTGCCATATGAGTGTTTTTACCATATGTACATATTACATCATGTGAATGTACAACAGGCTCCTCTGTTTGAGCTGATGGAAAAATCAGGAGGTCATTTTATATCACACAATACCCAAAGGCTGGGTGGTCTTCCAAAGCCGGAGGATTTGTCGCTATCAAAAGTATTTGTGGGGAGCTTTACAGTTTGTAAATCTGAGCTGCTACCCTACAAATGCTTTAGTAGTGTGTGTGTTTTCCTGTTGTGGGAATACAAGGGGGCTATTCAAGGTTGCTAAATTAAGCAGATCCGAAAATCTGCACAACCGCCTTTAGGCTGAGCTTCTCAGATGTTCTCCTGCAAGTATATCAGTTCAAATGCTTTTCTAAATATAAAATAAACAGTAAAATAAACAGTCCATAAAATGAACAGGAACATACAAAGCTCCCTTGTAACAAATAAGTTAATGGGAATAGGTTTCTGGGGGAGAAACCTGATTTCTAGTATTTCTAAACTTCTCTCTCAAATTTTCTCTGGACCATGCATTATTTGATAAATATCTAATATACCCCAACCCCACAGTCCTATACCTTATTCTGGTGTCCATACCATCAGTGTTTAGGTCTTTCTGGCACGTGCGCTATAGCTCAGTGGGAGGGCGTCTTTCTTGCATACAGTAGATCCTGAGCTGACATTTCCAGGTAAGACTGAGAATGTCCCTGCCTGATATCCTGGAGAGTTACTACCAGTCAGTGTAGAAAATACTGACTAGATGATCTGACTCAGGGTGGATCTACACACAGGAAAAGTAACGCTATATATAAGTCAGAAATTAAATCATTATAACAAAAAAAACCCCGCTATGTAAAAATCACATAGAAATTGTTTTGCTCTCTGGCGCCATCTGGTGTTGCATGTTTTTAACACATTCAAAACGTTTTTTGACTAATGTAGCGGAGTCCTCAGTATAAGGCAGCATGAGAAGCTCATTCTGTCTGACAGTTTATTGATCCAATAATCTCCCATCTACTTTCAAACAGATCGTCAGACCTTCATCCAGGGCGCTCGCCCTGTGGAACACCCTCCCATCAGATGTCAAACAGATAAACAACTACTTGACTTTTAAAAGACTATTATTATTATTATTATTATTATTATTATTATTATTATTATTATTTAGTGATGTATGGAAGTGAGGGCTGGACCATAAAGAAGGCTGATCGCCGAAGAATTGATGCTTTTGAATTATGGTGCTAGAGGAGACTCTTGAGAGTCCCATGGACTGCAAGAAGATCAAACCTATCCATTCTTAAGGAAATCAGCCCTGAGTGCTCACTGGAAGGACAGAGCCTGAAGCTGAGACTCCAATACTTTGGCCACTTCATGAGAAGAGAAGACTCTCTGGGAAAGACCCTGATGTTGGGAAAGATGGAGGGCACAGGGAGAAGGGGACAACAGAGGACAAGATGGTTGGACAGTGTTCTCAAAGCTACCAGCATGAGTTTGACCAACTGCGGGAGGCAGTGGAAGACAGGAGTGCCTGGCGTGCTCTGGTCCGTGGGGTCACGAAGAGTTGGACACGACTAAATGACTAAACAACAATTATTTTTACAGTCAGACCTCTTCTTATGTCCCACCTCTGCTCGCGTCCATTTTGCTCAACGTCCGCAGCAAACCCAGAAGTAACCGGCGGGCTTGCCGCTGTTCACGCATGCGCAGGAGTGGCAATCACTGTTCACACATGCGCAGAGGTGGGCAATCGCCGCCCACGCCTGCGCACACTGGTGCCTCTCCCAGCAACCCACTTTGACTTCCGGGTGGGCCTCTGGAACAGATTGTGGTCATGAGTAGAGGTTCCACTGTATTATTATTAGTGCAGAATCAGCTCTAAAAGGTGTGGGGTTTTTTCTTTTCGTTCCTTTATTTTGCTGGTTTTCAGTGGCTGCTGTTGCCATGCTTCATACTTAAATATCAAAAAAGAAAACATGTTCTTATCCTGGCTCAATAATCCCACCCAGCAGAGTGAAGTCACATTGCATTTCTGCATGGCAGGTAGAATTTATGAACTCTCGAGAAGGTCTTCTGAATGGCATTTGCGTTTGGCAAGTTACTTGAGTGGCGGCTCCGGGTGGGTTTATCCTGGAACTGAAAAGCTAAAACCCTTTCCCATGCCTCTATTCCAAGTCTGATGAAACAAAAAAAAAAATGTTATGAGAACAATCCTGATGTTTTCATTTGGTTTTTCGTCCTACGCTGTTGGACTTACTAACAGGATTAGACTTACCACCGGAAGAGTTCAGCGTTCTGCTACCCCAAAGCCTTAAGTTCTGCACTTAGCAGAAATAATAATAATAATAATAATAATAATAATAATAATTATTATTATTATTATTATTATTATTATTATTATTATTTATACCCCGCCCTCCCCAGCCAAGGCTGGGCTCAGGGCAGCTAACAAGCAATAATAAAAACAAGTTGAATGAATACAACTTAAAAACAAAATTAAAATACAACATTAAAATATTGAAACATTAAAATATTAAAATGTAGCCTCATCGCAGGAGGAGAAAGGAAAAGAAAAAAGAAAGGGGGGGTCAAATTGGCTCCAAACCAAAGGCCAGGCGGAACAACTCTGTCTTACAGGCCCTGCAGAAAGAAATCAGATCCTGCAGGGCCCTGGTCTCGTGAGGCAGAGCGTTCCACCAGGTCGGAGCCAGTGTTGAGAAGGCCCTGGCTCTGGTTGAAGCCAATCTAACTTCCTTAGGGCCCGGGACCACAAGGGTGTTGCTATTTATGGACCTTGAGGCTCTCCGTGGGGCATACCGGGAGAGGCGGTCCCGTAGGTACGAGGGTCCTAGGCCGTGAAGGGCTTTAAAGGTCAAAAGCAGCACCTTAAATCTGACCCTGTACTCCTCACAGGGTCTCTGCCATGGGAGCATATTCACCCAGTGCTTTTCCAGCTGCACTGACTCCTGGTGGAGCCAGTGCAGCTGGAAAAGCACTGGGTGAATATGCTCCCATGGCAGAGACCCCGTGAGGAGCCTCGCTGCAGCATTCTGCACCCGCTGGAGTTTCTGGGACAGCTTCAAGGGCAGCCCCACGTAGAGCGAATTACAGTAGTCAAGCCTGGAGGTGACCGTCGCATGGATCACTGATACAGATGGGCCTACTCAAAGTGTTGATTCTTGTTCTGCTTGGCTTATCGTATTGCCCAGTTCTTAGCAACCCTGCCTATGAGAAAAGTGGAGGATGTGGGATGGAACATCACAAAAGCAATCAAATACTACATTTCCTGTTTGCCTAGAGTGGACACACAGGGGAATGTTGCTCCAGCCAGGAGGACTTCCTGTCACACCTGGCCTGGAGCATCCTCCCCCTGCGTCAGACTAGGTAGATGGGCATGACCCTGAGAGACCCCATAAAAGGACTGGTCATGCAGCCATCTTCCCTTCTCCTTCGCTTTATTCCATCTTGATGCTTTTGCTATCTGCTGGCTCTTAGCCAGCAGCACATGGGCTCAATCCCCATATGGGACGAACCCACACTCTCTTCTGTAACTACAGTGGTACCTCGGGTTACATACGCTTCAGGTTACATACGCTTCAGCTTACATACGCTTCAGGTTACATATGCTTCAGGTTACAGACTCCGCTAACCCAGAAATATTACCTCGGGTTAAGAACTTTGCTTCAGGTTGAGAACAGAAATTGTGCTCTGGCAGCGCGGCAGCAGCGGGAGGCCCCATTAGCTAAAGTGGTGCTTCAGGTTAAGAAGAGTTTCAGGTTAAGAATGGACCTCTGGAACGAATTAAACACTTAACCCGAGGTACCACTGTACAAGCTAAAGCCTGCCTTCAGGATCCTACTGTGAACTGAATGTAAGTAAACTTCTTATTACTTTCAAGAAAAGACTGTTGTGTCTTTATTCTTTTTTAAGAGGGAACAAAGGGAATTTGCCAGGATCAATCCAATCTGGACAAGCCAGACTGGATAGCTTAACCCAAGAGATTCTAACAAATCTACCAACTTCCTGCAATATACAAGGGAATGTACTCTGCTACCAGCTCTCTGGCGTAAGTGAGGAAAGATAATATTTAATCAATATATCCTCTCCTACTATCCACAACATTCCCACAGAGGTGTTGCAGCAGAAGATCATCAGGTGGGGAAAGGTGCATCCCCTATGCGCCACTGGGAATGAGGAAAAAAATCAGGTTGGGTTGCTTTTTAAAGACCCTCCAAGTGTCCCAGTCCTGGAATTATAAAAGTCATCCTTGCTTCTGATTAGATCCTGGAATGACCCTATTTTTTATACCCGTTTTTTTAATTTTGTAATTGAACCCAGCAGTCACGAAATTAAAAGACGCCTGCTTCTTGGGAGAAAAGCAATGACAAGCCTAGACAGCATCTTAAAAAGCAGAGACATCACCTTGCCAACAAAAGTCCGTATAGTTAAAGCTCTGGTTTTCCCAGTAGTGATGTATGGAAGTGAGAGCTGGACCATCAAGAAGGCTGATCGCCAAAGAATTGATGCTTTTGAATTATGGTGCTGGAGGAGACTCTTGAGAGTCCCATGGACTGCAAGAAGATCAAACCTCTCCATTCTGAAGGAAATCAGCCCTGAGTGCTCACTGGAAGGACAGATCCTGAAGCTGAGACTCCAATACTTTGGCCACCTCATGAGAAGAGAAGACTCCCTGGAAAAGACCCAGATGCTGGGAAAGATTGAGGGCACAAGGCAAGGGGGACGGCAGAGGACGAGATGGTTGGACAGTGTTCTCAAAGCTACAAGCATGAGTCTGACCAAACTGCGGGAGGCAGTGGAAGACAGGAGTGCCTGGCGTGCTCTGGTTCATGGGGTCACGAAGAGTCAGACACGACTAAATGACTAAACAACAACAACAACAACAACAATTGAACCCAGTTCATTTACTCCTGATTTTTCATCTTTCTTTTGACTTTATCATTGAAAGCTCCTTGTGTTGTATTTCTTATTTGGTTGTTGATGTCTGGCTTGTTTGTTTGTACTTTCTTTTCTTGTGTATTTTCTGTTTTTGTTCGTTAAGAAAAATTTAAAAAATTAAACAGTAATATATAAGCTGTCTTCAGAAGGAAGTTATCTTCTTTTTTGAGCCCTGTTAAAATCATGACCTGCCAAGCCTAGTCATAGAACAGCTATGCGGCAAAAGAATTTGAATTCTCCTTCTGCATCTGAAAGCTTTATGCAAGATGACATCTCTGGATTGTTAAAACTCTTCCTCGGTTCAAAATCCTTCTAAACTAACCTTCCCACCCCTCCCCAATTAAAAACTTCTGGGTGGTTTGCATTTTCCAGCTGCTGCTATCTGTGGCAACATATAAATCAGAAAGAAAAGGGAAACCCTTAAGCTCTCTTTCCTAATTCTCTTTCCTTGGAAGTTTGGTTTACACAGGATGAAAAGAAATATTCTTGGTAATGTGGGTGGGGCTGAACAGTTCCAGGAAGAAAGTGGGCCACCCAATTGATTTGAGGTTGGAAACAGTTCAGGTGAGCAGTATCTCCTGCGTAAAGGCGTCAGGTGTTGTGGCTAAAATTTAGCGGGAAATCATTTACTCAGTCCAGATCTCCCCCTAATCTCAGGTGGCTGGAAGGTGGCTCTTGTTACCCAAGAGAGGGAGGGCAAAAACTTAAGTCATCTAGGGTGGTATCAAACTAACTCATACTGTCTGCACAAGAAAAACCACTTGCACTGTTGTTAAGTTGTGGGTGAACATATCAGACAACACAGCAATTCTTCAAACAGCTCTTGTTTATTCACAGGCCAGAACAGAACTGAACTAAAGGGTTCAGCCAGCCTGCTTATATAGAGCTCCACTATAATGCAACAGTAACAACTTTCTGTAACTATCCAATCACTGAGCATCACTTTCAATTCCTTATTTGCATATGTGGACCTGAGTGAAAACTATCTACAGTATCCCCTTGCTGGCCCAGGGTGAGAACTTTAGTACATAACATGCACAACAGGACTCAACGCTTTCTCTCCCTGGGCGCACCCCACACCTTTCCCAAACCTGCCCCAGAGGGATGCGGGAGCCCCCAGGATGACTTTAGGGGGAACGTAGAGGAGGAGAGGAGGGGAAATCCCATTGCACAAGTAGAAATCAATGTGCTGACACAAAGAGTTAGTTGGCTTTAGATTTAGAGAGTTAGGTTAATTCATGGAGGAGAGGACTATTCATGGCTTCTGGCCACATTGGCTATGTGCTGCCTCTGCAGTTATAGGCATCCATGCTTCTGAATACAAGTTGCTGGAAACCACAGGAGGGGACAGTGTTGCTCTTGGGCTCAAATCCTGCGTTTGGGCTTCCCAAAGGTATCTGAGTGGCCGCTGCAAGAACACGATGGACTAGATGGGCCATTGGCCTGATCCAGGAAGCTCTTCTAACGTGAATGTGGAACTCCTTGTTCCAGAAGTGCATTAGCAGCTAAATTTGTTCGGGGTGGGGGGCAGGCTTTTTAAAATAAATATACAGTGGAACCTTGAGTTGCAGAAGTAATAAATTTAATAAATAATAAAATTTTATTATAAATAAAACATATATTTTATTGTATAAATAAAATAAATTTTATTTATACCCCGCCCTCCCCGGCCATGGTGGCTAACACCAATAGCCGGGGTGGCTAACACCAAACAAATCACAGTAAAAACATAATGGGGGGAAAGAAACAAAAACAAAACAAACAAAACAAAACCAATTAAAAATACAGTGGTACCTCAGGTTACATACGCTTCAGGTTACATTCACTTCAGGTTACAGACTCCACTAACCCAGAAATAGTACCTCGGGTTAAGAACTTTGCTTCAGGATGAGAACAGAAATCACGTGGTGGTGGCGTGGCGGCAGCGGGAGGCCCCATTAGCTAAAGTGGTGCTTCAGGTTAAGAACCATTTCAGATTAAGAACAGACCTCCGGAACAAATTAAGTTGTTAACCTGAGGTACAACTGTACAGGTTAAAATGCAATTTAAAATGAAGCCTCATTTTAAAAGTAGCTGATAAATCAAGACCACAAGGGGAGGGAAACATAAGGGTCAGACTGAGTCCAACCCAAAGGCCAGGCGGAGCAACTCTGTCTTGCAGGCCCTATGGAAAGATGTCAAGTCCCGCAGGGCCCTGGTCTCTTGTGACAGAGCGTTCCACCAAGTCAGGGCCAATACTGAAAAGGCCCTGGCCCTAGTTGAGACCAATCTAACCTCCTTGCGACCTGGGACCTCCAAAATGTTGTCATTTGTAGACCGTAAGGTCCTCTGCAGGGCATACCAGGACTAACTGGTATCCCGGAGGCATGTCTGCAACTCGAAGTGTTCGCATCCAGAAGCGCCGTGTCTGCGTAAGCGCACGGTGCGATTTAGCGCTTCTGCGCATGCGCGACTGGTGAAACCCGGAAGTAACCGTTCCGGTAATTCCAGGTTGCCGCGGGACACAACTTGAAAAGACGTAACCGGAAATGGATGCAACATGAGGTATGACTGTATATATGCTGTAACAACTTCTGATGTAACGATATAACAAGGTTTTGCCCATTGTCACTGCACCTCCATAAAAGAACGTAGGGGACCAAAAAAGTTTAATACAGTTGCGCATGCGGTTAACCAGCTAATTGGTGCCACCTAATGGTAGAGAAAGGGAATTTGTCGAGAAAGAGAGAAAGTTTGCGCAATTTAAAAGCCTTTTGTTTTCAGTACTTCTTGCTTTTGACAAACCTAGAGAGCATCTTAAAAAGCAGAGACATCACCTTGCCAACAAAGGTCCGTATAGTTAAAGCTCTGGTTTTCCCAGTAGTGATGTATGGAAGTGAGAGCTGGACCATCAAGAAGGCTGATCGCCAAAGAATTGATGCTTTTGAATTATGGGGCTGGAGGAGACTCTTGAGAGTCCCATGGACTGCAAGAAGATCAAACCTCTCCATTCTAAAGGAAATCAGCCCTGAGTGCTCACTGGAAGGACAGATCCTGAAGCTGAGGCTCCAGTACTTTGGCCACCTCATGAGAAGAGAAGACTCCCTGGAAGAGACCCTGATGTTGGGAAAGATGGAGGGCACAAGGAGAAGGGGACGACAGAGGATGAGATGGTTGGATAGTGTTCTCAAAGCTACCAGCATGAGTTTGACCAAACTGCGGGAGGCAGTGGAAGACAGGAGTGCCTGGCGTGCTCTGGTCCATGGGGTCACGAAGAGTCGGATACGACTAAATGACTAAACAACAACAACAACTTCTTGCTTTTGAAGTCAGAGGTGATCAGGGCCCCTTCAGGTGTCCCCAGGAGGCAGTCACCAACTTAAATGGCTTTAAAAGATTTGACAAATTCATGAGGGACAAAGCCATCAATGGCTGCTAACCACTATGGCAAATGAATAAAGTGGGATAACATAATGACTACATAATTTACGTAATCACTTATGTAAATTACATAATTAAGTAATAAATTAAGTAGTTTATTTAAGTAATTAAGTAAATTAATAAATTAAGGAATTTTCACAACAGTAGGTGGTGAGATGAATAACATAGGTATTTTGAAGAATACAACCCGCAGAAACAGGGCTGCATGTGAAAAATACAGGGCGAATCAGGAGACCTTGCCTTCTTACATCCTTACTACCATCATTAACTCATTGTTTTCTGGCTTCTGTTCATCCAGCCCTTCTGCATTGAGTCCTTGTACTCAGACACTTGGTACTCCCAGACTAAATCCCACCCAAATAATAGCGACAAGGACATAACAGTAAATTCAGGTTGTGCTATTAAAGCTCTTGCACAACAAACTTGCTTTCCCTATACACACACCCCAAAACAAAATAGGGATTTTTGCAATAAGGAAAGTTACTAGCAAATGAATTGGAAAGTGTGGGATAATGGTTGCTTAATGCACTGTCACATAATTTCTCCCAGAAACAAATCACAATGTATGCTCAGTACTGTAAATAGCAAACATTATCTAACCTCCCCATAAACTTTGTGCAGGCAAATCAGAATGAATGCCCAAGAAACAGATTGTCTGGGAGCAGCCATTGTTTTTATACAGTGTTTTTGAGATCTCAATTAGTGCACAAGACGGCTGAATGAAGTTAATAAACAGAGAGGCCACCTATGTGCAGAGATAATTTTTTCCCTCCCCAGGCTAGATGTAATTAAACCCAAAAACACAGCAGATGAGACTGACACGACCTCTTCGATCTTCCATAAACCAGAGAGCAATTAAAGCAGCTTCCCTATCAATAGGAAGTGAATTATTGATCATCAAATGTCACTCACCCATGGTAGATGCTCACCAGCTTGGCCTCAAAATTACCTTCCACAATATGATCTCAGAATGTGGTGCCTTCATCCTGTTGCCCTGATGCAGAGCAGACTTGGAACGGTCCTTTATTTCAGAATGCATCAGTCAGGTTAATAGTCGGCGTTTGCCCATTTTCACTGCTATGGAAGGCATAGGCGCCGACTCCATGGGCGCTCTGCCCCCCCAATAATCTTGGGCGCCCCTCCAGCAGAGCGCCACCGCCGCCCCTCCCCCAGCCCAAAATGCACAGGGTCGGGCTGCATGCCTCCTGCCCTCCCTCCCGAGCAAAAGCTCCACCCAATTTCCTTCGGAGCTGATTAATAGGCGCAGCACGCTCTCCCCTATTCGCTCACGAGGAGGGGGCGCCACTTTATCTGCATATTCATGAGCTTATTTATTATTCATGAGCTTTCGCGGGCTCCCCCAATATTTTTTATAAGTCGGCGCCCCTGATGGAAGGTCACTCCACTTACGCTCTCTTCCAGTGTGGTGTAGTGGTTAAGAGCGATAGACTCGTAATCTGGGGAACCAGGTTCGCGTCTCCGATCCTCTACATGCAGCTGCTGGATGACCTTGGGCCAGTCACACTTCCTTGAAGTCTCTCAGCCCCACTCACCTCACAGAGTGTTTGTTGTGGGGAAGGAAGGGAAAGGAGAATGTTAGCCGCTTTGAGACTCCTTCAGGTAGTGATAAAGCGGGATATCAAATCCAAATCCAAACTCTTCTTCCAGGGATGAGGGACCCGTGGCCCTCCAGGTGTTGTTAGACTCCAACTCCCATCAACCCCAGCCACCATGCAAAGAGGTCAAGGATGGTGGGAAATGTAGTCCAGCAACTTGTGGAAGACTACAGGTTCTCCGTTACTGTTCAATACATCAGCTTTGCATTTATTCCCTCTCTTCTCTGTTCTCTATGTTTGTGTATGAACCAAATGATGATGGGAGGATGTCAGGAAAAAGCAGCAATGCGAGAGCGAGCTGCAAGTTGCTGGAATGCAAAACAGGATGTTGATGTTTGGGACTGTACTATTGGAATGAAGGGGCAGTCTATTCACTGTACTGAGCACCGGATGTTAGCTCAGAGTGTCATCTGACCTGTACTGGAAGTACAGGGGTGGAGTTTCTCTCTCTACTGTTGGAGACTGGAGAGTGCAGACGTGTTTCTCTGTACTGCTGCAATGACAGAAATAAAGACATGTAAATAGATTTCTGTCTGTCTCTTTTCCCCTCCCTGAGGGAAGCAGGGAGGAGGGAGGAGAGGTGTGTCCCTCTCACACTGAGTGGGATCGCCGATAGTGACCTTGCCTGTATCCTGCCGGGAGACGCAGACGGGGAGGTCAACAAGGATCTCAAGCCGAATGCCTGGAGTGTGGCCAGTTACCTCTGACTGCGGCCTGAGAATCCGACAGGCACTTCACCCATCTTATCAAATGCACACTAGTTCACAAAACCTTCTGCTGCAATAGATCTGTTAATATTCGGTGGGGAGCACAGCACACTTTTTCATATTTTCATATTTACACACAAATATACATATATATATATATACACACATACATACTGAATCTGACTTTTGTAAGTGATGCTCCAAAAATGACACCACTGCTCTGTCAATTGCTTGCGAAATATATGTAAGCCGCAAGCAATAAATAAAATGAAAATGAAATAGCTTCCAGCTATTTCTGCATTGTTATAGATATAGTTATTTCAGACTAGCTCCAGATAGGAAGTGAAGTTAGTTTTGTAAGTTGGAGGTGGGAGGTCAGTCTGAAAGACACTGCAGATTCCTTCAAAACCTATTCCTTCCACCCCCATCGTTCTGCCCAGACACTGAGGTCCAGTGCCGAGGGCTTTCTGGTAGTTCCCTTGCTGCGAGAAGCCAAGTTACAGGGAAACAGGCAGAGGGCCTTCTCGGTAGTGGCACCTGCCCTGTGGAACGCCCTCCCACCAGATGTCAAAAAGAACAACAACAACCAGACTCTTAGAAGACATCTGAAGGCAGCTCTGTTTAGGGAAGCTTTTAATGTTTGATGGATTACTGTATTTTAATATTCTGTTGGAAGCCACCCAGAGTGGGGTATAAATAAATTGTTGTTGTTGTTGTTGTTGTTGTTGTTTATGGGAGGCTAGAATCTATAGGAGGAAGCTTGTGGAATGGCCTTAGCTGCTCAGCTAAGTTCCCACCATTTGCATTTTAAAAGAGTAATCTCTGTTGCAATAAATACAAATGGGGAGGGGGCTTTCCCCACCTTGCCTGGTAGGATGCCACATCATCCTAGGCTGGAGAACAATAGGCCAAGGGGGCTTTTGTGTGTGAGAGAGAGGGGGGGGAGTTTTGGATTATGTTGGAAGCTGGGTACACAGAAGCTTGCATTGTTCTGTGCTGGGATTCCCTGGAAAACTTAATGGGGAAGTGAGGTCTGTTGGGAGTGTTAATGCTGTGAGCCCTCCATCCTATACTCAGGCTGCATATATGTGTAAATAAAGCAACATATCCTCAAAGATACCACGGCCACTGACCTTCATTCTAAAGTAACCACACCTCAGTAAGCCAGACACCCATAGAGTCTATTGCTGTTTCAAGACGGAAGTTTCGTGCAACTGTATAATGCACATCAGCTAGTACTAATTTAATCATGTGTGAAGTCCGATCCTGGCACAATTGTTGCTTTGAGCTCACATTATTCTGCTGTCTGAGCATGAATGAACAATCATCTCTGGTCTCCAGCAAGAGAGCTATATAACTTTACACTTCATGGAAAAATAAATATCCTTTTAAAAAATAATAAGACTTGTCCGTAATGTATCATACCTTAAGCACACACAAGCATAATTAAAAACATTTTTGCTTTCCATAGTACACCATAAAGTTGGTATATAATACTCAGCTATTAAGTCTGTCTCTTCTTTTAGGGTTGCCAGCTTTTCAGCTGGCTACTGTAGCTCTGTAGCTTCAATTGAAGTTGGGCATTTAGTGTCACCAATCCCATGCTGAGGAATACGCTTCTAGCAAAGGTTCAACAGGCATCCTTGATTTTAAGTTTCATGTGCCCCTTTCATGTTGACAGGTCTCTTCAGTTGTTGCTGGTTTTTTTCCCCAAGATGCGCCAGTCATTATTTTTGTTGTTTTTAAGGTATATGATTTTTTTTGTAGAGTCGTACCTTGGATCTCTTGAAGACAGGAGTGCCTGGCATGCTCTGGTCCATGGGGTCACAAAGAGTTGGACACGACTAAACAACAACAACCTTGGATCTTGAATGCCTTGGCTCCCAAACAAATCGGCTCCCGAACGATTGAAACCCAGAAGTGAGTGTTCCGGTTTTCGAAAGATTTTCGGGAGCCGAATGTCCTGCAGCCAATCAGAAGCCACGCTTTGGTTTCTGAACGTTTTGGAAGTTGAATGGACTTCCAGAATGGATTCCATTCAACTCCCAAGGTACGACCGTACATGCAAATTTTATATAGAAAATAATATATTATATTTTAAATTTCCAGAGTTTACTTCATATAAAGGAGCTTGATAACTTTCAACAGCTTAACATGAGCTTATGGTAATAAATTTCACTCAGTTTTGTACTAATTACCCTTCTTTTAGCTATTCTATTTACGTTATATTACATTATTTGTACATTTGCTCTTGAACAATATTTCACCTTGAAATGACTTGAACAAACAAAGTTCTTCCCTGTCCTTTTTTGCCTTAGTGGTGTTACCCAAGTTCTTTGGTTCATTTTACTAATCTATAAAAATCAACACTGGGTGGTTCTGGGTGACCTGTTTCCTGAATTGCTTGCAGAGAGATTAGATGATGTTGGCTATTTAATAAGCATTAATTCTGATTTGTTTGTAGGGATGTTAGATGACGTGTCAAAGCAAGTGCTTATCCCGCACATTCCGGTACACATTCCCAACCACGAAAGTGTGATGGGGGGGATAGGTTTTTGAGCAAGACCTCCTTATCAACTCCCCTTTCAGTGGGCAGGAGTTTCAACAATTTGATTTAACGCAAGCCATAGGGCTGTGCCAACAAGACACAGAGTCACATTATATTTGGAACAACACAAAGTGTCTTCACCATACCTAAATAGCAACAGTTGCAGGTGTTGTTTGGCATCTTCAAAGAAGAGATAGTGACTCTGCTTATATAGATACCGGTTTATTAAGTCTGAATAAGTAGTTGGGAGGCTTCGTTTAGAAAGTCAAGTGAACCCTTAGTCACACAGGCATGTCCAAAGTCCGTTTCGGGGGCCTAATCCGGCTCACCAGTCGGTTTAATCTGGTCCCTGTGGCAGTTTAATCTTTAAAAAAGCACAACAAATATGGTTTGGGTAAAATCCCCCAAAAAGGTCATCAACTTCGGTTGGCCCTTTGGTCAGCCCTCATGGTCCTTCACTTCATTAAATCTGGCCCTCTTTGGAAAAAGTTTGGACACCACTTAGTGGCACAAACTCCACTGAGAAATCTGTGCCGCCTGGATGTCACTACATCCCTTTTCTGCTCCACAAGCCTTTGTGCCCGTGTCTGTGTCCAGCCTTGCAGGCAGATCCTAATGTGGATTTTTATCCCCTCTTTGTTCCTGATGTAGATCTTTAGTCACTCCTTCTCAACATCAAAAAAAAACGAAGATCATGGCCACTGGTCCCATTACCTCCTGGCAAATAGAAGGGGAAGAAATGGAGGCAGTGAGAGATTTTACTTTCTTGGGCTACATGATCACTGCAGATGGTGACAGCAGCCACAAAATTAAAAGACGCCTGCTTCTTGGGAGAAAAGCAATGACAGCATCTTAAAAAGCAGAGACATCACCTTGCCAACAAAGGTCCGTATAGTTAAAGCTATGGTTTTCCCAGTAGTGATGTATGGAAGTGAGAGCTGGACCATAAAGAAGGCTGATCGCTGGAGAATTGATGCTTTTGAATTATGGTGCTGGAGGAGACTCTTGAGAGTCCCGTGGACTGCAAGAAGATCAAACCTATCCATTGTTAAGGAAATCAGCCTTGAGTGCTCACTGGAAGGACAGATCCTGAAGATGAGACTCCAATACTTTGGCCACCTCATGAGAAGAGAAGACCCCCTGGAAAAGACCCTGATGTTGGGAAAGATGGAAGGCACAAGGAGAAGGGGACGACAGAGGACGGGATGTTTGGACAGTGTTCTCAAAGCTACAAACATGAATCTGACCAAACTGCGGAGGCAGTGGAAGACAGGAGTGCCTGGCGTGCTCTGGTCCATGGGGTCACAAAGAGTCGGACACGACTAAATGACTAAACAACAACAAATTTAGCAGGCTAGGGAGTTATCAGGAGGCCCAAAGCTCAAATGCTGTTTAAGGCTTTCTTCCCATATGGAGAAGTCTAAATCCAGGGAAATCCTTCATTGATGATGCAGACATCCTCAGAGCCTGGAGATATGCAGTCGTGTATCCATAGCAGTGAACATAGGAGAAATGACCGCTAGGAGGACTGCAGAGAGAATAGCTGGGGAAACCTAGCCAAATGGGCAGGGTATAAATAATAATTACTATTCATAGTATTAAAACATGTCTCTCCCACATTGGTCTCTACAGCCACAGCAGGCGCTGCAAATGTCCAGTAGCTTGACCTCACCCCCAAAGACACAAGCCTCCACTGTCTCCCAACACAAATGGATGCCAGCACAGTTTAGAGATGCAGAACTAGATAATTCCAGCATTTCCCAAACTTGGGTGCCCAGCTGTTTCTGGACTACAACTAGCAGGACCAATGATCGGAGTGATGGGAATTGTAGTCCAAAAAGCAGCCAGAAACCCAACTGATTTACACACACACAAAAAAACGTTTCAATAAAGTTTGTAATTCAAAACCAAAAAAACTACAGCACCCACAATTCTTTGCGGGAATGAACGCGCATCGAACCTCTGCTCCGCCGCGCCACTTGCCAGGAACAGGAGAGAGCCAGAAAACACCGCCGGCGTTCTAGGTCTCCTCCTATTGGCCCAACCGCGGCATCGGGCCGGCCACTGAGGGGCGAGCTCCGGCGCGTGCGCACTGCCGCCGGCTTCTCCTTGGCTTTCGGGGAATCGAAATCGAACCTCGGCACCGCTCCGTTTTCATTGGTCCGCCCCTTTCCTCCGCCCCTTTTGCCGGCGGTTTTATCTCGGGGAGCCAATCGGCTTGCGCCTTAGTGCGAAGTGAGTGCGGGGTCGGAGGTCGCGCTTTGCCGGGCGACTGTGGTGTCATGGCGGCCGCCAGCGCAGTCTGCCTTTCGTGGCTGAGGCGGAGGGCGAGCGCTTGCCGGGGTAGCGGCGCCATGGAGCCCTGGCTGAGGGGTCCGGGCTGCCTCCGCCTGGCGCGGCTGGCTCGGGCTCGAGGCCTGTGGAGCTCTGCTGGAGGCCCCAAAGCGGTGTCTGTGGACGTGGGGGGCAGGTAAGGAGTAGGGAGGCAACGGTGACTGGTTCCCCTGCGCATAAAAAGCGTTGTGTGATCCTCTTCCTTTCCTCCAGGGTTTAAAACCTACCAGGGTTCAGCCTTGGAATCCGTTCCCAAAGCCGCGCCTGACTCCTGGGGGTGTTTGATGTTGCCACTGCCCACGTGCAGAGTGTCTTTGCCCTCACCGCCTTGCATAGTGAAGAATCACAGAATGACAGGGTTGGAAGAGGCCTCCTTTGAAGATATGATGGGTTGTAACAGTCTGCCTGCAGTTGGGAATTTATTTATTTTTGTAATCATTTTTATTAATTTTCCATTTTTCCAATATTGTATCATAACAATTCACTACTTCAAGAGTTTTCCCTCCACCCTTGGACTTCCCTCAACCTCCTTCTCTGGTTTATTTTAACATAGTATTATTTCCTGCATATCTTCATTCCATTTGTTTTTAACATTTGATCTTATGTTGTTGTTTAGTCGTGGTGACCAGAGCATGCCAGGCACTCCTGTCCTCCACTGCCTCCCGCAGTTTGGTCAAACTCATGCTGGTAGCTTCAAGAACACTGTCCCACCATCTTGTCCTCTGTCGTCCCCTTCTCCTTGTGCCCTCAATCTTTCCCAGCATCAGGGTCTTTTCCAGGGAGTCTTCTCTTCTCATGAGGTGGCCAAAGTATTGGAGCCTCAGCTTCAGGATCTGTCCTTCCAGTGAGCACTCAGGGCTGATTTCCTTCAGAATGGATAGGTCTGATCTTCTTGCAGTCCATGGGACTCTCAAGAGTCTCCTCCAGCACCATAATTCAAAAGCATCAATTCTTCAGCAGTCAGCCTTCTTTATGGTCCAGCTCTCACTTCCATACATCACTACTGGGAAAACCATAGCTTTAACTATACGAACCTTTATTGGCAAGAGGGTGACCTAGTCCAAACGAATCTCAACGTGCAGTCAGTCCCCCAAAATCCAATATTTGAAACCATACTGGACACCGCTTAGCTTTGCAAATGTTCTTGTGGTTTTGTTATTGCTGCACCACGCCACTATACTTTTCCATTTCTTTTCCAGAGAAGGAGCAACCTTGAGTTTGGTGCAGTTTTAATGTTTGTCCGCATAGCTTTTTTGCCACTCGCAGGGATCACTTTGCGATGTGGGTAGGGGAAAGATGAAAGGGGAAAAAATCAAGGTGGAAGCAGAAACATGTTCCCACGCTGCTGTCACTTCTGAGCAGGTGGGGAAAAAACATCAGTCCTGACTTAAAACGTACAAATGGGCATCCAAACAAGATTGATGATAAGACATGTGTTCAAAGGTCGAAAGCACTTTTCTTAATTGTTAATGTGAGCTGGTAATGTTTATTTCATTTTTGCCGTTAGATCTGCAAAATATATATGTATATAAATATGAGCAAAACTTGTGCAGAGAGACTGTTCCCTCACAGCTGACCAGCTTCAGTTTTATA
Organism: Podarcis vaucheri; assembly: GCF_965113315.1. Classification (NCBI taxonomy): domain Eukaryota; kingdom Metazoa; phylum Chordata; class Lepidosauria; order Squamata; family Lacertidae; genus Podarcis; species Podarcis vaucheri. Next base: position 12,570,785 of record NC_138761.1, read on the forward strand.
GTAAAATGAAAGTTTTTCTAAACGTGTGGAGTGCATTTTTTCATACCTTCTACCTACAGCATTATGAAATTATGAAAGCAGCTGCAGGCATTTGCAGGGTGTGTTTGCCTGTCAGCTGAATAATGCAGCTCCTTGCCGCACAGATCTAAGAGAAATATAAATTTTCACATAATGAAACTTTTCTTTAATTTCCTTTCTTCAGAAAATTAGAAATCTCTTCTGGAAAATTAGCCCGATTCGCTGACGGATGTGCTGTAGTACAGGTAGAAAATTATTCAATAACCATATACCATTGAAATATGTTTCAATTGTTTGATACATTTTGCCTATCTTTCCAGAAATATAGCAGATATAGAGATTGATATCTCATTGCTCTGTACTGAAGAAGTGTGCCTAATACCTTTCTCCCCCTCTTTTAAAAAAAATTAAGCTAGGTGATACATCAGTGATGGTGACAGCGGTCAGTAAAACGAAGCCTTCTCCATCTCAGTTCATGCCTTTGGTGGTGAGTAGCACTGAAGTATTTAACACAATGCATAGCTTTGCATAAAATTATACTAGTTTGTTATAATGCAAATATCTTTCAAAGAACCAAGTTAAAACATTTCTAGACAAACGCCTATAAAATTATTTTATTGGTCTGGGTGAATCAGATAAACTGGATTGGTATCTTGTGATTTTCTACAGTGTCCTATGCTTAATAAAATAAAAGGGAACAGTAATATTGTCTCTTATGTAAGGTTGACTATCGACAAAAAGCTGCTGCAGCAGGAAGAATTCCTACCAATTATCTGAGAAGAGAACTGAGCTCTACCGATAAAGAAATTCTTACAAGCAGAGTAATAGGTATGTACTATAAGTCTGAGCTGTGTTCTATTATAACTATTCCAATAATTTCTTGGAAATTTGAATAGGGGGACTTTGTTTTTAAAGGCTTTCCCCATGATGCAGTAGTTTCTTAATATATTTAGGGGAAAGTGTGCCTTAAGTGCTACTTACCTTGGGATGACATAAACCTGATCCTAAGCATTCTAACTGGGATGCAAATCTGATTGATATCAGTGGACTGGCTTCCAAGGTAATTGAGCCTTGCATGCATTTCTTCCATGGAAACTAATGATACTAATTTCTTGCCTGGATACGATCTTCATGTTTGCCTGGATCGCAGGAGATGGTCTTTGGGAGACAGTCCTACTTTGCATCAGGGGATTGGCTTAACTGGTTTTATGTCCCCATCTGCTGCAGTGTGAATAGCTTGTGAAAACAATTAGACATTGAGAGAGAGAGAGAGAGATGACCTTAAATATTTAATACTGTTTTACAGATCGGTCCATTAGACCACTCTTTCCAGCAGGCTACTATTATGATACACAGGTAAGTTACTTCGATCACTTCTTACTTCTAGCTTAGTTCCTAGTGTGATGTTAGTGCGATACCACTATTAAATAGCCGCTTTGTATGTTGCTACTAAAGAAATGTGGGAAATATCACTCTGGGTTGGATCCAGTGTTAAAAGAACTTCATTCATGAGATCCTCCCGCTGGAGGAAGAAAGGAAGGCAATCTTTGCCAATTCCTCCATCTCTCTGGCCCCCATGGAAAACTCCCTAAGCAGTGGGGGAGGGGGTGTTAGGGGCTGCATGAGATAGGAAATGTCACCCGCCTTACCTTGCTTCCTCCAACAGAAGACTTTGGTGGGTCTCAGTGTTTTCCATGAATGGAAGGAGCCCTGTACATGGAAGGGATGCTGTGGGTCCAGTTAGCCTCCCTGTGAGAGGCCGCACTCTTGAAATAGTCAGTTGTCTTCTCTTTCTATAGTAGATTAGAAAATAATTGATGAGAAACATAGGGGACCCAAAAGGTATTTATTAAATGAAATATCTTAAAACTTTGGCTCTGGAAAAATCCCTCTCCTAAATTTTTAAATAAGGCAAAAATGAATAACATCACTATTGGGCAACAAAACTTTAACAATCCAAAAAGCAAGCAGCAATAATAAATAATCAGCAGGGCATTAAGGGGAATCAACCCCACAGTACGCTGGGAAAACCTGACAGATAGGAACCTCTGTTTTTTTGTTTTTTAAATGAACAATTTTTCATTGGGGAATTAAAAGAACATAAAGATGGTCTTCCTGACACATCTTTGTTGGGAGGGCAAATCCAAAACATGAGTGTGTGTGGAAGAACACATGTAAGGCGATACAGTGGTGCCTCGCAAGACGAAAAGAATCCGTTCTGTGATTCTCTTCGTCTAGCGGTTTTTTCGTCTTGCAAAGCAAGCCCATTGACGGATTAGCGGCTTATCGGCTTATCGTATCAGCTGATAAGCAGCTTAGCGGCTTAGAAAAAGGGGGGAGGGAAAAAACCCGCAGGAACTCGCAAGACATTTTCGTCTTGCGAAGCAAGCCCATAGGAGATTAGTTTTGCGAAGCACCTCCAAAACGGAAAACTCTTTCGTCTAGCGAGTTTTCCGTCTTGCGAGGCATTCGTCTTGCAGGGCACCACTGTAGTCCTTACCTAAACGTTAGCAATGACCTTTATATTTGCAGATAAATTTATTTATTCAACTTCCATAAGTGCAGAGTCTATAACGGGAAATACCCAGCTAAGTTGTACTCTATGAGTAGACCACATTTAAGTATTTTAACTCCATTGATTTAATTTGTTCTACTCTGAATATGACAAACTTTGATTGTCACCCAACACCTTGAATAATACTAGCCTTTGTGTGCTGCTTGGATATAGGGTCTGTTTAGAGTGTGGCTGAGCTTTTCTCCCCCCCCCCCTGCCCCTGAGGTTTTGTCTCCTTCCTTAAGCAGCTGTACTTTGCCTTGAGCTTTTTGAAAAGAAACCTAAACGTGCAACTTCAGGGCAACCGTGTGCCCAGTTGCGGGTAGGAGCTTACCTGTTGGAATTTAGATAACCACAAAGAACGCATCTTTGGGAGATGCCTCATTGGAGACTGAGCTAAAGACATAGCCGCACTCCAGAGTAATCCCGGTACCTCCATATACATGAACAGGGCTGCTACATGAAATCATGCATCAACTTTTCTTTTTATTTCCCCAGATCCTTTGTAATCTTTTGGCTGTAGATGGTGTCAACGATCCTGCGGTGCTGGCCATCAATGGAGGTAAAAACATTTTTTGTAAATAAGACTAGTTAGTCTTCGCAAAACGGTATAAAGAGTTTTCAAGTAATGCATCTCAATTGCTTTTAGCTTCCGCAGCCCTTGCTTTGTCGGATATTCCATGGAACGGTCCCATTGGTGAGTAAAGATACATTAACTTTAATTTGACATTGGTTTGAAAACGCATGGCACAAGTTTATGAGAAATGAAAGCAAACCTCACCAGTTTGAAGCTGTAAAGTTAAGAAGAAGAAAAAATCCAGGCACCATGAAGGCTAGAAATCTTTAGAGGCTAGATTACATTGTGTCCCCCCCCCATGGATTTTAAGTAGACATTGATACATTTGAAGTCATTGATACATTGAATATATCAGAGCATATACTGTACAGTCATACCTCATGTTGCATCCGCTTCAGGTTCTGTTTTTTCGGGTTGTGGACTGCCGAAACCCGGAAGTACCAGAATGGGTTACTTCCAGGTTTTGGCAGAAGCGCCAAATCGCACTTTGCGCATGCGCAGAAGCGCCAAATCGCAACCCGCACATGTGCAGACACAGGTTGCGAACGTGCATCCCGCACGGATCACGTTCACAACCCAAGCGCCCACTGTATAAAAGAATGGGTAAATAAAACTTGTAATGAATCATAAGAGCCAGTTGCTAGGGCCCAAGGTCCCTTCACACACAGAAACACTCAGTAAAATATTTGAGGGGGCCAGCCCACCCCCCACCCCCGTTGATGAGCATTGCCATTCAAATGGTGTGCTTGTATGCGTCTTGTGATCGATGATGTGGGGTGGACTTACCTCCCCCCCCATATTATTCAAGTTTTCACCCCTGTAATGAATATTTGGAACTCCTCAAGAGATGTTCTGCCTCTGAGCTGGTTTATTAACGTTCTATCTAGATTAGTCTTGCTTCAGTCTTGTAAGAGCATCCTTGTAGCTGCAAGATTGGCCACTTCCAAAGTAGACGGTCTTTATTGTTGCATAGCTATTGGCAATTAAAGCTTTATTTGAAAACAAGTAGCACACAGACATTAGCTGCAAACAATATAAACCTGATTCACTTGTACAGCAAAACGCCCATACATATAAATAGACAGATCACATGTGAGCAGGGTCCCTTAAAGACTTGAATAGGCCAGGTAATGATACCTCCCATCATTCTGTCTTCCCTTTTTTGTCCAGTCACTCTGGACTCAGGGCCAGTTCAGTACTTGCTGAGGAGCATAATAAAGTGTAATACTGTGGCCAGATTTTTCAGGGCCCACTTTATTCCCTCTTGCACATCTTTCATGGCTTTCTGTTTGGTTCCTCTGGGCTCTTGTCCTGTTGGGGTTTTTTGACAGATCTGTGCCAGCAGTGAATTAACATTCAGTCTGTGCAACCTGTGTAGTGATTTGCTCCTGTCCTTCAGCACAGTGGAGTTCTGCTTCTTCTTCTTTTTAATATAATTTTTTATATTTTATTACATACTGAGAGCCAGTGTGGTGCAGTGGTTAAGAGCGGTAGTCACGTAATCTGGGGAACCGGGTTCGCGTCTCCGCTCCTCCACATGCAGGTGCTGGGTGACCTTGGGCCAGTCACACTTCTCTGAAGTCTCTCAGCCCCACTCACCTCACAGAGTGTTTGTTGTGGGGGAGGAAGGGAAAGGAGAATGTTAGCCGCTTTGAGACTCCTGAAGGGGAGTGAAAGGCAGGATATCAAATCCAAACTCTTCTTCTTCTTTTAACATATCATTTTCAACAGTAATTAAACATACTTTTACATCTTATTCAAATTTTTGACTTCCATCAATCCTGTCTGAAAATTTTCCAATCTAATCTCTCAGTATGCATTTCTTATCTTCCCTATTACATTTCAAACTCATAACCAATATCTCTATCTTTTTCTACTTTGTAACACTTTGTATATTTCTCCTTACAAAACGTCTTGTAGTCCTACTAGCGTAATTTGTTGATTACAGTTGCTCTTCAAGTAATTCATATACTTCTTCCAATCTTCTGTAAATCTCTGGTCCCGCAGGTTTCGAATCCTTCCTGCCATTTTGTTCAATTCTGCATAGTCCATTAATTTCATCTGCCCAATGGAGTTCTGCTTCGTCTTTACTTGAACAGCTGTCCAACCTCTCCTTGCTGTATAAAAAATTGCTTTAGGAACTCATTGCAGTTTGCTGTGCAGCAAGGGAGGGGGCTGCTAAATTGTCCCCTGGGAACTAGTCCCTCAGTTCACCACCTACTATGTACTACATAGAGCAGAGTTTGCCTGCTGTCAAAGCACAGATGGACCAAGTTGTATTGTACTTGTTTGAACAGAGCTAAATCCTCATCAGTTGTGTCCAGTACAGGCAAACTAAGGGTAGGCAGCTCTCTTAGTGGTGCAGCTGCTGAAATACTCGTGTGTGACAGTAAAATCTCTTGAATTAATCAATTGTCAAGCCCTACGCAGTTCTCCCAAACCGCATTAGCTTTTCCGTGTTAAAAGCACATCTGAAAAGTAATCTCACAAGCTAGTGTTGCCTTAGTTGCAAAAAGCTAACTGACGGAATATCTTAATTTATGGAGTATCTTCTCAGGTGCTGTGAGGGTAGGACTGATTGACGGCGAAGTTGTTGTGAATCCCACACGAAAAGAAATGTCGTCCAGCACTTTGGATTTAGTGGTCTCTGGAGCCCCTCGTAGCCAAATTGGTAAGTGATTCAAATGGATTATTTACTAGTAAAATGGCCAGAGTATGGTATGAAGCCATTTTATGCTATTTTAAAGCTAAGCAGGTGTCAGCCTTATGATTATTGTTATTACTGGTATCCCATTTATTTATATTCCACCTTTTTCCCTAAAAGGGACTTAAGGCAGCTTACAGCTAAAAATTTTAAGGACTGTTTTTTCCCCCCACCTGTGCTTAGCTGTTAGTAAGAACAGGAAAAAAATCAGTACAGTGGTACTTCAAGTTACAAACACCTCAGGTTACAAATGCTTCAGGTTACAAACTCCGCTAGCCTGGAAGAGTTACCTCGAGTTGAGAACTTTGCCCCAGGATGAGAACGGAAATTGTGTGCCGGCGGTGCAGTGGCAGCAAGAGGCCCCATTAGCGAAAGCACGCCTCTAGTTCAGAGCAATTTCAGGTTAAGAATGGACCTCCGGAATGAGTTAAGTTCGTAACTAGAGGTACCACTGTACTTAAAAATAGCAAAATACAGTGGTGCCCCGCAAGACGAATGCCTCGCAAGACGGAAAACTCGCTAGACGAAAGAGTTTTCCGTTTTGGAGGTGCTTCGCAAAACGAATCTCCTATGGGCTTGCTTTGCAAGATGAAAATGTCTTGCGAGTTCCTGCGGGGGTTTTTTTCCTCCCCCCCCTTTTTCTAAGCCGCTAAGCCGCTTATCAGCTGATACGATAAGCTGATAAGCTGCTAAAAGCCGCTAATGGCGCTAATCCTCTAATCCGTCAATGGGCTTGCTTCGCAAGACAAAAAAAACTGCTAGACGAAGAGAATCACAGAACGGATTCTTTTTGTCTTGCGAGGCACCACTGTATTAATAGAATATCACAGCACCAGCCCTTTCCTTAAAAACTGTCGGTTCCCAAAAGCCTGCTGGAACCAGAAAGTCTTCACCTGCCATCAGAAGGACAGCAAGGAGGGAGCCAGCCTAACCTCTCTAGGAAGGGGGTTCCAAAGTCTGGGAGCAGCCATCAAGAAGGCCCTCTACTGCATCCCTGCCAAACCTGCCTGTGAGAGTGGCAGCACCGAGAGAAGGCTTAGATGGAAGGCTCATTCGAAAACCTGTGTGCGACCCTCTCCAAGGACTGGTTCACATACACATATTCATCACTTGATGACTAGCATGTGTGAGTCAGCAACTACAGATCAAAACACTGCAGTTAGACTTCATGTATCACTTTAGATAACTTCAGGTGCAATAATTCCTGGTTCTTGCATTGAACATTGAGGGGCTGAGAGATGTGTTGAAGGACTTTGATGTGTATGAACCAGTTCTAAACTTAAGTGGTTTCCTGATTCCTCAGTTTTGAGGTCATTCACTAAATTTATCAATTGGGCTGAAACTTTGTAGGTAGGATTTCTTTGAATCAATGATGCAACCACACTTGGAAAACCGTGTACATTTCTGGCTGCCTGACCTCAAAAAGGACATTGTAGAGTTGGAAAAGGGTAAACAAAATGATCGAGGGAATAGAGTAACTCCCCTATGAAGATTTGAGACTTCTTAGAAAAAGGACGATTAAGAGGAAACATGATAGAAGTATAAAATTACACATGGTAAGGAGAAAATGAATAGAGAAATGTTTTTCTCACTCGCAGAGCTAGAACTTGGCAACATCTAATGAAGCTGAGTGTTGGAAGATTCAGGATAGACAAAAGAAAATACTTCTTCACACAGCACATGGTTAAACTATAACATTTGCTCCTGGGAGAAGCAATGTTTAGGGCTTGGCAATATCTGGTTTTCAACATTGTGATATATCACCAGCAAAGCATCGTGATATACTGATATATCATGGTGGTTGGAATAAGGATGGAGCTATGTAGAGGCATTGGCTGGCTTCACGTTTTTCCCCGCATCGTGATTTTTGCCAGTGATTCGCTTCCCTCTGCAGGAGTCGGGAGAGCTGAGCCGGCAGAGTTAGCAGGGAATGTAGGAATCGAGAGAAGCATTGCCTGGCTTCACAGTTTCCCCCACATTCTGTTTTTTTTGCATAGCGCGTGCACGCACAAACACACGATTCAAGATACATTGCCAGATCAAGAATTATGAAACTGGATCTGATATCACAATATGGACGTCAAACCAGTTTTGGACAATATATTGATATATCGCCCAGCCCTAGCAGTGATTGCCACCAGCCTGGATGACTTTAAAATATAATTATTATTATTATCATTATTATCATTATTAATAAAATTTATTTATACCCGCCCTCCCTGGTCAGAGCCAGGCTCAGGGCGGCTAACACCAATAAAATCACAGTAAAAACATAATAGGGGGGAAAGAAAAAGAAAAAAACCCAATTTAAAATACAGGTTAAAATGCAATTTAAAATGCAGCCCCATTTTAAAAGTAGCCGATAAATCAGGACCATAAGGGAAGGGAAACATAGGGGTCAGACTGAGTCCAAATGAAAGGCCAGGCGGAATAGTTCTGTCTTGCAGGCCCTGCGGAAAGCTAAGCATGGAAGATAAGGCTACAACGGCTATGATCTGTCTCCCCTGTGGTTGCCAGTTGCTGGAAAGCTCAGGAGGGGAGACTGCTGTTGGGCTCAGTTCCTGCTTTCAGGCTTTCCACAGGCATCTGGTTGGCCCCTGTGAGAACAGGATGGTGGACTAGATGGACCACCGGTCTGATCCAACAGGCTGTTGCATTAAAACGACTGTATGTGATGTCTCATGGCTTACTGTTTCTACTTTGTCAGGATCAATGTCATAATGAAATGACCTGCATTGCGAGAGTGCAGGTTAAGTTGTTAGCTTCTGTTTTCAAAATCCACACTGACCATTTGGCTATCTCTGTGAATATTGGTTGATAGCTGAAACGTATCAGTCAAAGACAGCTGTGACTGACTTTCCCATCTCTGAATTTGAATAAATAGTGATGCTGGAAGCTGCTGCCGAGAACGTATTGCAGCAGGACTTTTGCCATGCTATCAAAGTGGGCGTGAAGCACACCCAACAAATAATTCAAGGCATACAACAGCTGGCAAAGGAACAGGGCGTTGCCAAGAGAACCGTGCCGAAGCTATTCACTGCTCCTGAGCAGATCGTGGAATGTGCAAAGCAGTAAGTACACAAAAGGTTTTCTGGGCTACGTGGGCTGCAACTGCAGATATAGTAGCTGAATTTAGGGTTTCCTTATTTTAAAAATCTAAAATACACCTACGTAAATTTTCATCCACCTTCAAAACACAACACAAGCTGCTATGATATGGAAAGAAAAGGATATATTAAAACTGTTCCACTCATATGCTAAATAAGAGCCCAGCTCTTGATCACTTTCTCTTCCGTTTGGTACCCTTTACTAATTATATTTGTGTTAGTAATTGCCTTTCTTTACTGATCCTCCTTTGTACGTAGGAGCCTAAATTGTGCTGGTAAAAATAGGCTTGCTTAATCCTTGGTGAATGTGAAATTCCCTGAAATTCTGAAGCTGTGGAAGAAAAAAACAGTTTGGTTTGGGATATGGAGGGATATGCAATATTTCGTTTTTAGGACTGCCCCTCCTCCGCAAGGACCCAGGGATAGACAACCTGTGACCTTCTGTGTGATGCTTTTTCCCAACACCATCATTCCTGACCACTGGGCTTGCAAGCTACCCATCTCTGCTTTTGGGAACGCAACAGGCAGAGCAGAGCAAGGGATCTGAACAGAATGTTAAAACCTTTTCACTGTGTGCTTCCCACCATCCTTGTCCTTAGCTAGCACTGCTGACAAAACAGTGTCTCACAAAATACTGCTCAGCAATGACGGTGGTGCTTTTCATCTTGGGAAATTTTCAGTTTTGTAGCTGGCAAAATCTTTTGATCTATTTGGCCCCTGTCCGCCCAGCTGCTGATGTTGCCTTCTGTCTCTGGACACGAAAACTGGACAGAGCTGGCCGCCAGGATAACAAGGCACACAAATTTCCTTTTTTAAAAAAAGTGTTCTCTCCCCCCCCCCAACTGCCACTGGGGCTTAAAGTGGGTTGTATTAAAAAATATCAGCATTAAGTGAAAGCAACTTCTTAGTTCACCGTCTCTGTAAAGGCAGTTGGACTGTATTTTATGAATTATGAATAATTCTTGCCCCATGGTTTATTTTAATTAAAGAAGAAGCCCTTTTTTTCTTTTTAAGGGAAAAAATTATTTGTGTCAAGCTGCGTACAGTCATACCTCAGGTTAAAGTAGCTTCGGGTTGAGCGTTTTCGGGTTGCACTCCGCAGCGACCCAGAAGTAACAGAACGCATTACTTCCGGGTTTCGCCGCTCGCACATGCGCAGACGCTCAAACGCTCAAAATGACGTCATGCGCAGATGCAGCAAATCGCAGCACGCGCAGATGCAGGTTGCGTTTGCTTCAGGATGCGAACAGGGCTCTGGAACAGATCCTGTTCGCATCCTAAGGTACCACTGTATTTCACTTGGCACATGTGGTCCAATAACTGAAGAGAGCAAGAGTGGTGTTTTCATATGCATGTAGTCTGGAGGAAACCTGCTATTGAATCAGCTTGAACTTCCACCCTCTTCTTCACAACCACCCTGAGCAATATTTTGGGAATCTGCCTTGAACAGAGAGGCTGCGAAGTGCTGGAGTCTGTCCAACATCTTTGCATCAAAGTGAGGATTGAAGATAAATTGAGTAACGAATCGGAACACCCAAATACATGGCAGGGGTTGAAAAGGCATAAGGAATAGAAGCAAAAATCTGACCTACGCTGAGTGAGGCTTTTTCTTCTTCTTTAAAGCAATTGTACTTTTTAGATCTATAAAGTGAAACATAGTCTCAGCCATGAGACACCTTATAGCCAGGCTTCCTCAACCTTGGCCCTCCAGATGTTTTGAGACTACAATTCCCATCATCCCTGACCACTGGGCCTGCTAGCTAGGGATCATGGGAGTTGTAGGCCAAAAACATCTGGAGGGCCGAGGCTGAGGAAGCCTGCCTTATAGCGGTCTTATCTTACGTTTTCTGGTGGGGTGCTCTTTCTTCTGTTGCTTCATGACAAATTGGCTTTCTTTCATAACTGTCTGCAACAGCATTCAATCGTTCTTTCCACTGTACAGATTGGAAAGCTAGTGCCCCAGTAAAAAGAATAAGCTGGAAATTCTTATTGTAAATTTCACCTGTGCTGTAGAAAACCAGGTGCTGGCCTTAGACAAGTAATTCCCTCTCGGCCTCAACCTTCCCATCTTCAGCATGGGCACAACAGCTTTTGCCGAAGTAATTACAGCACTGTTGCAATTTGGCTGCAGTTCCATTGTGTTCCGAGTGGCTAAGACGTCATGTTGGCAGTCTTCAGGGTCGCATCGCATGCTGACTTTGTGTATTGCGTTAGGACTGTGTATTGTTCTAGATCTAATTGCCACTCAGTCCTTGTGAGTGTTGTTGCTTATGCAGCCAAAACAGCAACAGCCATGTGTAAGAGGAGGAGGTAATATTGAACTGAGGTTTGCAGAAGTACAATAAAATATTTAGGGTGGAAAGAGACACACCCACCCAAAACAGCCTAATGACAGCTAAACATCTTCATTGAGTGATTGACTGTTGGAATGGGGAGGGGATTATACTGCCGCTTCCACCCCCAACATCAACCTAAGATTGGGGGTTGCTCTGAAGAGGTGCCAGCCTTTGACTGGCATTGCTCTATAAAATACCTTGTGCCCTGACAGCATTACAGTGGTACCTCAGGTTACATGCGCTTCAGGTTACAGACTCCGCTAACCCAGAAATAGTGCTTCAGGTTAAGAACTTTGCTTCAGGATGAGAACAGAAATTGTGCTCCGGCGGCAGCAGGAAGCCCCATCAGCTAAAGTGGTGCTTCAGGTTAAGAACAGTTTCAGGTTAAGAAGGGACCTCCGGAAGAATTAAGTACTTAACCCGAGGTACCACTGTATTTAAAACAAGAGCAGCGGTGTTGTAGTGGTCTGGTGCCCACTATTCTGCTCTAGTTTTCTCTATAGCGGTTCATAGGATGAAGCAGAAAGGGTAAGCTTCCTCACTATTTAACTGATGGAAATGGCAAGGCTTCTCTTTGCTTGAGAGGCCTCTAACATGTGGGACTCAGGTGGGCAAAATGTGTTGCGGTTATGCTTCTTTTCATCTTCTTGGCACAGCTGTTTGATTTTTGCGGTCTGCTTCAAGGCAGATTGGGATCCTTCTGGAGACAGAATATATGAGGTACCAGAGAAGAACTGTCACTCGGGCCTTCGGCTGTCTGGCTAGGATTTATGTATAGCACCTGTTATTTTCTCTGCTTGCCCTGTGTTGCTGCTTTAAATGTCATGGGGATCAACCAGTTTGGCATTCAGATACAGTGGTACCTCGGGTTAAGCTCCTAATTAGTTCTGGAGGTCCGTTCTTAACCTGAAACTGTTCTTAACCTGAAGCACCACTTTAGCTAATGGGGCCTCCCGCCACCACTAGGCCGCCACCGCGCGATTTCTGTTCTTGTCCTGAAGCAGAGTTCTTAACCCGAGGTACTATTTCTGGGTTAGCGGAGTCTGTAACCTGAAGCGCCTGTAACCCGAGGTACCACTGTATGATTTGGTTATAATTTTTCGTCTTTCTCTTTTCTCCCCCACCTTCCCGTGCTTGAAGCCTTGCATCTGGAAAGATCACTGCTGTGTTTTCCGACTTCACGCATGATAAAGTGAGTATTTAAATTCATTTTGCTTAAATTGCGCCTGAACCAGGCGGGTTTTCGCTGTTTGGCTTCAGCCAGTTTAAAGAGATGCGCACACTACTGTCTAGGTATTCTGCTCTGAATTTGTTCCTCTTGTTAGATGAAATGTAAATGACAATGCAAAGAACCCTTCTGCCCACCCACTTACTGTAGCCTCAATTGGCTTGCTCTCTTCGGCACCACAGTGCCCTCCCATCCCGATCCAAAGAACAAGAAGTGTATCTCCAGAAGCCTTCTGCTGCTTTATTCCTTCCTAGGTTTGAGGGCCAGGGACGCGGGTGGTGCTGTGGGTTAAACCACAGTGCCTAGGACTTGCCGATCAGAAGGTTGGCGGTTCGAATCCCCGTGACGTGGTGAGCTCCCGTTGCTCGGTCCCTGCTCCTGCCAACCTAGCAGTTCGAAAGCACGTCAAAGTGCAAGTAGATAAATAGGTACCACTCCGGCAGGAAGGTAAACGGCGTTTCCGTGCGCTGCTCTGGTTCGTCAGAAGCTGCTTAGTCATGCTGGCCACATGACCCAGAAGCTGTACGCCGGCTCCCTTGGCCAATAAAGCGAGATGAGCGCCACAACCCCAGAGTCGGCCACGACTGGACCTAATGGTCAGGGGTCCCTTTACCTTTACCTTTAAGTTTGAGGGCCAGCATAAAATGGTAACCGCCTGCATATGGTGGGAATTAAAAGTGTTCTCCATCGGTGGTGCCAGCATGGAGAAATTGCATGCATTGGGAGAAAAGCTTTTTCAGGTTTCCAGCTAGATCATACATAAGCAGAGTTTGGATGGTCATCTGTTATGTATGATCGAGTTGAGGTTCCTACATTACCTGGAGTTGGGCCAGGTAACCCTCGGGGTCCCTTCCAATGTTACAATTCTATGATCACATCTGCTGAGTGGCGTGACTCTCTAGGGAAGTGTCTTTCTGTGGCCTCTGCGTGCTGATGTACGTTAGCTCCCAAGCGTAGGATGCGCAAGAGATTCTATAGCTCATCTTAATAAAATTCAGAATGTGTCAATGGATATCTTACATCCTAGATCTCAAGAGATGAAGCAATTAACAAAATCAGACTTGAAACAGAAGAGCAGCTGAAAGGTCAGACACTCTCTTAATTGACTATACTATGTTCTAAAATGTTTTACTTTGCCAGGGTTTGTCTTACAGTTCTGTGTTCGGCAGTCAAACATTTTTTCATGGACTTGGGGATATTTGCAGCAGCCTGGTTCTTACTCAGATGGTGAAGCTGCGTCGGGGCTGTACCACTTATGATGGGGGGGTGTCACATGACCAAATGCTTCTTGCCTCATTTCTTAACATTCTCTGCAAATTGAAAACCAGATTGACATCCAGTGGGGTGGGAGGCTGGATTGGATTTTTAATGAGGAGCATTGGGTCGTATGTACCCCTGCTTTGCGATTCGAAGAGATAAACATGTATCTGGGCTGAATTGCACCCATGATAACTAAGCCTATGCTATAGTCCTCCCTGTTGTGGATGTTGAAGATGAAGATGCTGAAGACAGAAGCATGTACCCCCCACCCCAGACCAGTCTTCCATTCTGACCTCCAAAGGCACTGAGAATACTCTTGGCTAGTGTTGGGCTGTGTACTGTGTACCTGCTTAATGAAAAGAGACAGAAACCAGCCAGACACTGTAATCCAAACCCGCTTTGTGCCAAGGTGTGTGTGTGTGTGTGCGCGCGCGCGCGCGCGTATTATGCGGATGTGTCCCTGCCCATGGGCTCATGCCAGCTTCACTCCACTGGTGCAGAGCTCACCATTCTGCCCACCAAACATGCAGGTGGACAGTGGTGTCACCAGCAGGATCCCTGTAGGTGAGGGGCGGCATTTCAGGAGAGGGACTGAGCCCCACTACTGTCCCATGACAGCACTGAGGATAACCAGTGTGTCAGCTCCAGCTTTTTGTCCTCATCTTATGCCCCAGCCATTCCCCTAGTGGTTAAGAGTGGTGGACTCGTAATCAGGTGAACCGGGTTCGAGTCTCCGCTCCTCCACATGCAGCTGTTGGGTGACCTTGGGCTAGTCACGCTTCTCTGAAGTCTCTCAGCCTCACTCACCTCACAGAGTGTTTGTTGTGGGGGAGGAAGGGAAAGGAGAATGTTAACCGCTTTGAGACTCCTTAAGGGGAGTGAAAGGCGGGATATCAAATCTAAACTCCTCTTCTTCTTAACTGAAAATTTAAAGCAAGTTGTGACACCTACTGTCACAAATTCCTTTTACTTCCCTTCTAGTCATATAGTTGGGGGGAATAAGCATTGTGTTTTAGGTTTCGTTTCAATTTTCTTCTTTCCATCTAGAAAAGTTCCCGGAAGCGGAGTGTTACGAAATCATGGAATCTTTTAACGTCATCTTGAAAGAAGTCTTTAGAAATCTTGTTCTGAATGAATACAGGAGGTAAACATGGTGTTTTCCGGGTCGCTGTGTTTAAAACAGGTTCTTCCGCAGAATAAGGACACTAAAAGGCCGAAAGCAGTATCATCTTTGCACCGGTTTACAGTGGCCTTGCATACCAAGCCATCTGCACATGGTTCCTTTAAGGAATCGATGCCCACAAACATAGAACTATCAGTATGCTCCTACTTTGTGGTACACAGCCTTGATTTCTCATAGCTTTAAGCCCATGGTTAAGCTTAACTGTGGTTTAAAGGTGAACACACAACATGCTGGGAGCACAAGGCTAAAATTTTCAGGTGGTAGGCAATTCCAGGAGCTAAGGCTCAGTGCTAAGCCCCCTTATAATAATAATAATAATAAATTTTATTTATATCCCGCCCTCCCCAGCCGAAGCCGGGCTCAGGGCGGCTAACAACAATAAAACAGTACAAAGGTACAACATAAACAACATTCTAAAATCATTCATTATAAAAATTAATTAATTCAAGCCACTAGCAACCATTGGGCCAGAGCTCTGCGAAGATTGCCGAGGGAGGGAGTCAGGCTGTGCCCTGGCCAAAGGCCTGGTGGAACAGCTCTGTCTTGCAGGCCCTGCGGAAGGATGTCAAGTCCCGCAGGGCCCTGGTCTCTTGTGACAGAGTGTTCCACCAGATCGGAGCCACAGCCGAAAAAGCCCTGGCTCTAGTTGAGGCCAGCCTAACTTCTCTGTGGCCTGGGACCTTCAAGATGTTTTTATTTGAAGACCGTAGGTTTCTCTGTGGGGCATACCAGGAGAGGCGGTCCCGTAGGTACGAGGGTCCTAGGCCATATAGGGCTTTAAAGGTTAAAACCAGCACCTTAAACCTGATCCTGTACTCCACCGGGAGCCAGTGCAGCTGGTATAGCACCGGGTGAATGTGATCTCGCAGCGAAGACCTCGTAAGGAGTCTCGCTGCAGCATTCTGCACCCGCTGGAGTTTCTGGGTCAGTCTCAAGGGCAGCCCCACGTAGAGCGAGTTACAATAATCCAGTCTGGAGGTGACCGTCGCGTGGATCACAGTGGCTAGGTCAGGGCGAGAGAGGTAAGGAGCCAACTGCTTAGCTTGGCGGAGATGGAAAAATGCCGCCTTTGTTATAGCTGCAATCTGCGCCTCCATGGAAAGGGAGGTGTCGAAGATTACACCCAAACTCTTAACGGACGGTGCTGGCACTAATTGCGCCCCCGCAAGAGATGGGAGTTGCCCCCCCAATCCCATATCGCCCCGTCCCAGCCACAGGACCTCTGTCTTCGAAGGATTTAGCTTCAACCGGCTCCCACGTAACCATCCAGCCACAGCTTCCAAACATCTGGTCACTTGCCAACTGAATTTAATGTATCTGACTTCTGAGCAGGCCTGGTTAAGAATGTGCTATAAACGAACCAAAAGCAGCAGTAAGCCAGGAACAAACCTTAGTTTCAGCTTGTGGTTTGTTTGGAGGGAGACAAGACATTTGGATGTAATGCTAGGCCATGTCACGGTTTCACTCCCAGCAATACATCAGGAGCAGGAGAGGAACAAATTGCCTGTGGTTTTAGTGCTGTGCACCAGTCTGCTTTATACTGTGGTTTAAATCGAAAGGCCTTAAATCATGGTTTTGTTTGAGTATGTTTAAAAGCAATGTGTTACCAAGGCCAAAACCTGCTCTTTGGGGCCTAATTTGACTGTGGCTTCAAATGTGTGCACATCAGGCTGGACTAGAGGCAAAGTGGGTAGCCACAATCATCGCTTTCCCCCAGTTATAGCCATAATAATACTTGCACTGGACTCCAGATATTCATGAATGCAGGCCAAATCTAGAGCCAAGGTGAGAGGAACCCGTGGAAACTGTCCTCTCTGCTGCTTTATTCCCATAGATGTGATGGTCGAGACTTGACTTCACTTAGAAACATCACTTGCGAGGTGGACATGTTCAAAACCCTTCATGGATCAGCGTTATTTCAGAGAGGCCAAACCCAGGTATTCACTGATCTTCCTTTACCCCCCCCCCTTTTTCCGTTTTTTATTTTACTCAAAAATAAAAATACTGTGGTTCAGTGGCCGTGGGTCAGCAACTAAAATGAAATTTTTCGAAATGGACTTAGATGGTGCGGATAAGCTCCTGAAGACCATCCTAAAATAAACTTGATTCTTTATTTGAATAAGTGCAAAATCATTCCTAACTTTCTCCGAGCGTACTTATAAAATTAGAGTACACGTATGTTCTGCATCACTATTAAAAACCGCACTGTGTGGGGGATGTGTGAGTCAGTGAATGAAAAGGTTCCCCGTGGGCGAATTGCTTAAAATAACAGCATCTATGAATCAGACCTGCTGCTCTGCTTAAATTGAAGGGTGATAAATTCTCTCATATATATATATATATATATGAGAGAATCTAAGTTCGGCCTCAATGAAGGGCAGTATTTCAATATGTGTAGGAAAATGAGAGTACCCCTAAACATTTTTTTAGAAAAAAGCACTGCACGCATATATATATATACACACACACACACAGAGAGAGAGAGAGAGAGAGAGAATGCTTTTTTCTAAAAAATGTTTAAGGGTACTCTCATTTTCCTACTCATATTGAAATACTGCCCCTCAATGAGGCCAAACTTAGATTCACAAAATTTTTAGGGGTATGCATCCCCCAAGAAAAAAGCACTGTATATATGAGGTGTAGGTTGTGTGTGTGTGTGTGTGGAGAGGGTGGGGGGTAGTTCCCCCCATGCCAAAAAGAAAATCTGTTCAGAAGAACTGTGTGTGTATTCTACTGCAAGTTCTTCTAACAAATGTCATTTTAAAAGTTGTCGCACCTTTGAACTGCATTAGTGACTCGCCCAGTTGTAATCAGTATCCTGTGGGAGGGCTAGAATAGCAAATGTGCCCTCTAGATTGGTTCATAATTAGCAGAACTTGTAACCAAGAAGGCTGAAACGTGAAGTTGTTCTCTGTAAATCCAAAACAGTTCAGTGCAAACCGTTCATGTCAATGATTCCCCTTCTGATATCATTGTGA
Source organism: Podarcis vaucheri (assembly GCF_965113315.1). NCBI lineage: Eukaryota > Metazoa > Chordata > Lepidosauria > Squamata > Lacertidae > Podarcis > Podarcis vaucheri. The sequence continues at coordinate 12,588,730 of NC_138761.1, forward strand.
GTTTGTGCCCAGAGCAATACTTACCTTATCTGGGTTTTTACGTGTCTTGCTTTTGAATCATTGCATTTTCTTATTTGTTGAGAACTTAATTCCTCTCCCCTAAACCACAGTATTTTCAATAGACCTTTGTTTTCTAGGTCCTCTGCACAGTTACATTTGACTCACTGGAATCGAGTGTAAAATCTGACGTTATCACAACTGCTTTAAGGTATATATACCACCATCCCTTCTCCTTTCAAACCCCAACTTGTCTTTGGCGTGTTAATTGCACCATGTGACTCTTTAGGACCTTGTGTTCATAATCTTCAAGTAGATCAGGAGGGGCCATAGCTCAGTGGTTAGAAGAAGAAGAAGAAGAGTTTGGATTTGATATCCCGCCTTTCACTCACCTTCAGGAGTCTCAAAGCGGCTAACATTCTCCTTTCCCTTCCTCCCCCACAACAAACACTCTGTGAGGTGAGTGAGGCTGAGAGACTTCAGAGAAGTGTGACTGGCCCAAGGTCACCCAGCAGCTGCATGTGGAGGAGCGGAGACGCGAGCCCGGATCCCCAGATTACGAGACTACCGCTCTTAACCACTACACCACACTGGTTAGAGCTTCATGCTTTGCATGAAGGAGATCCCTGGTTCAATCCTGGCATCTCCATTTAAAAAGGATCAGGTGGCAGACAGTGGTGAAGGCCTCTCCCTGCCTGAGAGCTTGGGGCAGACTGCTGCCAGTCTGAGTCGATAAACTGGACTGTATGGGTAATGCAGGTACCGACATTCATATGAAATCACCTTTTCTTTGAAGGCAGTCTCTCTAAACATCATTGAAAATGGGTATACAGTGGTACCTCGGGTTAAGTACTTAATTCGTTCCGGAGGTCTGTTCTTAACCTGAAACTGTTCCTAACCTGAAGCACCACTTTAGCTAATGGGGCCTCCTGCTGCCGCTGCACTGCCGGAGCCCGATTTCTGTTCTCATCCTGAAGCAAAGTTCTTAACCCGAGGTAATATTTCTGGGTTAGCGGAGTCTGTAACCTGAAGCGTATGTAATCTGAAGCGTATGTAACCTGAGGTACCACTGTATACAGCCCCTTCAGAGAAATCAAGACTGGCCACATGCAAAAAAGAGTATCAAAATAGCGTAGCTAAGTTGAACTTGGAAGTAATCCTGAAACAGTACAGTGCAAAAGTAGTTATTAAAAGCTTTCCTAAGAAGAAAGTTCCTAAGAAGAAAGTTCCTGCCAACCTAGCAGTTTGAAAGCACGTCAAAGTGCAAGTAGATAAAGAGGTACCGCTCCAGCGGGAAGGTAAACGGCGTTTCCGTGTGCTGCTCTGGTTCGCCATAGTCATGCTGGCCACATGACCCGGAAGCTGTACGCCGTCTCCCTCGGCCCATAAAGCGAGATGAGCGCCGCAACCTCAGAGTCGGCCACGACTGGACCTAACGGTCAGGGGTCCCTTTACCTTTAAGAAGAAAAGTTGCTGGGTTTTTGCTTTTTTTGTTTTGTTTTGTTTCTGTAGGGACAAAAAAATTATTGGATCAGGCAACTCAAATGTGAGTTGGTTATTCCATAGGGGATAGTTCTAACTGTTTAAGGACAAATCCTAGTGGGGCAGATGTATTGAGAAATGGCAGGGTATATTAAAACACAGACTTTGCTTTAATGAGCAGGAATCTAACAAAGGCTGCCTCATCTGTTATTCAGTATCAGAAAAACACTACTAACATCGTTTTGCTCATATAGGCGGCAACCATATTAGCCGTGTCCAATTGACACGTGACCAAAGACAGAACAGGATCGGAACACCCGCGAGAAATGAAATGGTCGCTGCCTGTATGCAAGCAATTACTCAGATAAAAATTACTTAATCTGTTGTTGGTCTGCTGCTCACCCAACTTCGCAATGAAGCATAAGCTGGGCTCAGATGCACTTTGTTTTAACGATAGAGTAGCTTACTGTGCCCTACCTAATATTGCTCTCTGAGCTCTGGTAGAGGCAGTCCGGCAGGGCCTTCCCGGGAAAAGAATTTCCCTTAGTACAGTGGTGCCTCGCAAGACGAAAAGAATCCGTTCTGTGATTCTCTTCGTCTAGCGGTTTTTTCGTCTTGCGAAGCAAGCCCATTGACGGATTAGCGCTATTAGCGGCTTTTAGTGGCTTATCTGCTGATCGGATCAGCTGATAAGCGGCTTAGCGGCTTAGAAAAAGGGGGGAGGGGAAAAAACCCGCAGGAACTCGCAAGACATTCTCGTCTTGCGAAGCAAGCCCATAGGAGATTTGTTTTGCAAAGCACCTCCAAAACGGAAAACTCTTTCGTCTAGTGAGTTTTCCATCTTGCGAGGCATTCATCTTGCGGGGCACCACTGTATTTAAGGTATTACAGAAACCTACCCTTGTTTGTACCCATCCCCTTCCAGAGAGGGACAGGGTCGGCAGAAGCTTCAAGGGGTTCCTGATGTAAGTAAATTACTTGCAGCTTATTTATTTTTTTGTAACACTTGTTTCTGTTTTTAGTGGAATAAAGGAGAAGAACTTCATGCTCCACTACGAGGTATGAGAACTCCCTTCAGCTTCATAAAAAGCATTTGTGCTTAATTATTAGGAGTAATTACACTGAAAACATAGGGGCTTGTTCTCAAATTGCTTTCTTTATATCCGGAGCCCGTTCCTGAGGCCTGAAAGCTGCATGCAGGCCACTTTGGAGCCGCCTCTAGGGAGACAGGCTGTATGTGGAATTGCTGTTCGTCCATCTGCATTGCGGTGCCAGGGTGTATTTAGGGGTTGTATAGAGTTGCACGGTGCTAGAATGTATTTATTTTAATTGTTTTGTGATTTTAATACCGTACACTACTTTGGGTGCTCTTTTTTTAAAAAAGAGAAGCAACTGAATATGTACCATAAATAAAGCATCTTCTCCCCACACTCTGACTTTAATAGCGCTGGTATTTGAAACTCACACCTGTGGTTCTTGCTCGTTTTTGGATAGGAGATAACCTTTGTTGAGACTGCTGCTGACAAGCTATGTTCGCTGGTTGCTTTGCTGTCCAAAAGCAAATAAATGGGAGGATTGCTCTTCTTCCTCCTCCTCCTCCTCCTCCTAATCGCAGGATCATACAACTGTAGAATTGGAAAGGACCCCAAGAGTCATCTGGTACAACCCTCTGAAATGCTAAAGCATCCACGAATCTCAGCTAAAGTATCCACGAATCTCAGCTAAAGCACCCATAATTGCCTCTTTCTCATCTCTCTCTGTCTCTGACACACCAGAGTACAGTGGTACCTCGGGTTACATACGTTTCAAGTTACATACGCTTCAGGTTACAGACTCCGCTAACCCAGAAATAGTGCTTCAGGTTAAGAACTTTGCTTCAGGATGAGAACAGAAATCATGTTCCTGCGGCGTGGCAGCAGCTGGAGGCCCCATTAGCTTAAGTGGTGCTTCAGGTTAAGAACAGTTTCAGATTAAGAATGGACCTCCGGAACAAATTAACCTGAGGTACTACTGTATGTATGAGAGATAGAAAGAGATCAAGATTAGGGGAAGATTAGGTTTGGAGTCAGTCCACCATACCCCAGTGGGGTGTAGTAGTTAGAGTGCTGAGATAGGACCTTGGAATCCAGGTTTCATTTCTACACTCGGCCAAGAATTTCACCTTGGACCAGTCACAGTTTCTCAGCATAGCCTACCTCATAGGGTTCTGGACATCTGACATGGCTGCGCCTTGGTTTCCGAACGTTTTGGAAGTCGAATGGACTGCCGGATCAGTTCCCATTCAACTTTTGAGGTACCAATGTAATAACAGAAGCAGTGGGATCAGTCGGATCCAGGAGTACAGAACCAGATAGGTGATTGTTGAAAATGCTCTGCAGCTGTAGCTGATTGCACAAAGGAACCTGACCCACTGGAATTTTTGATTTCCCACCCTCTCTTATTAAGAGGACGATTTGTAAATCATCCCTTTATCCAAATTATATTGACAGCGAAACCTTTGAGTACTGAAGGTACAGAGATTATCGTGAAAGATGGTTGAACTTCAGCATTAAGACCTTTCTGCAGTTTTAAGACACGTTTAAAAATGTTGGAGAGTTTCAATTAGGTTTTGAAAGAAATCTCTTCCATACTTTGAAACAGAAGATCCTGAAAAGTGTCTAAACCTTAAAATTAGGCACTAATTCAAACTTCCATTTGTACAGCATAGTATAGCAACTCTAAGTAAAGCTACTTTAACTGATAAAACGCCTGGAGGTTGTATCACTTCAAATTATAGTGCAAGTATTCACTCTGATCTACTTAAGATTGTTGCTTTCATTAGGTGTGCATAACTCCGCATAGGATAAGCCAGATAGTTTATTTTTTAAAAGGTCATATTGTTTTCGTGACAACTGTGAAAGTGTACAACTTAAAATATGTGGCTGAAGATTATTCCAAAGGGTAGCATATTAATAACTCTACAAATGACTCATTGCATGAGCATATTTTTATCCTTTTGGGTGAATTCCATGGATGTTTGCCTTGAAATGAATGCTGACAACCAGAAAAGCATTATACTGACTTTCTCCCCCTCTTGATATATTAAAATTTTGCAGTTTCCTCCATACGCAACTAACGAGATTGGCAAAATTACTGGCATGAATAGACGAGAGCTTGGCCATGGTGAGTAAGAACAGAAGAAGCTGAATATCTAGACTGAAACTGAATTACTCCTTGTAATTCACAACATAATTTTTTTACTTGTAGGTGCACTTGCAGAGAAGGCTTTGAAGCCTGTGATTCCCAGTGAATTCCCTTTCACAATAAGGGTTACTTCAGAAGTACTGGAGTCAAATGGTATTTGATTTTTATTATTTAACTGTTGCTCAGAATGTGTGGGTGGAATTCAACTTAGCACTAAGCAGATTGTTCCATCACACAAGCAGAAATGCTTGCGCTAATAAATCTATCTCCACTCGCCCCACACGTATGATTTGAAATCTGGCTAATGGGAAGGGCAAAGGATGAGGTCCACCCCTGTTACCTTTTGAGATTTCCCCCCTTTTTAGAAGACACAAGGGGTCATGAATTGGCTAATGGGCTTTGGCCTAATATTTGTGGATTTCATTAGGGAAACCCCTACTCTTTCCCCCAGGGATGCTGGTGGCACTGTGGGTTAAACCACAGAGCCTAGGACTTGCTGATCAGAAGGTCAGCGGTTCGAATCCCCACAACAGGGTGAGCTCCCGTTGCCTGGTCCCTTCTCCTGCCAACCTAGCAGTTTGAAAGCACGTCGAAGTGCAAGTAGATAAATAGGGACCGCTCCAGCGGGAAGGTAAATGATGTTTCTGTGTGCTGCTCTGCTTCGCCAGAAGCGGCTTAGTCATGCTGGCCACATGACCTGGAAGCTGTACGCTGTCTGCCTCAGCCAATAAAGCGAGATGAGCACCGCAACCCCAGAGTTGTTCACGACTGGACCTAATGGTCAGGGGTGCCTTTACCTTACTCTTTCCCCCATAATTTGAGCACATGTCTTTAGACTATTTACTGTTGCAGATGTTAGCTGAAATTTCTGAACCGCAACAAAACGGTGCAAAAACCGAGTGCTTCTTGTATCTAGAAAGAAAACCCCCTATCGCAGAGAGAAATATAAATCATACGGTGGCAAACGGTTGTCCATGTCTTTTGTGTTGCTAAGAAACTTATTTCTATGCAGATCATATATTTTAGTGGCTACTCAAAAATGGTTGATTTCATAATCTTGTGTTTTCTGTTTCCAGGATCATCGTCAATGGCTTCTGCTTGTGGTGGGAGTTTGGCACTGATGGATGCAGGTATTCCACAAAGAAGAATTCATATTTTGGGATGTGTTTATGCATAGGTCAGTGGAAGTGGCACCAAAACTCAGAAATGCATAATTTCTCTTTTATTGTTAGGAGTCCCAATATCGTCTCCTGTCGCAGGTGTTGCTGTTGGTTTGGTTTCCAGGGCTAATTCTGAAAAAAATGGAGACATTGAGGATTATCGCTTGCTAACAGATATTCTGGTAAGAGTTCCTAATTGAGTCTTGTTTCTCGGTATTCAAAAGATCTGGACTCTAGCTTAAAACTCATATCTGTGACATGTGTAAATTACAGTGGTACCTCAGGTTAAGTACCCTGGGGTGCCTTGAATGATGGTCAGGGGTGCCATGGGCAACACTGGCCTCTGTCCTTCCCTGCCTCCTCTGATGCCCTCTCACGTCTCTGCCTCCAAAAGGCTTGCACAGCTGTTTGTTGCAGCAGCCCTGGATACAAGCTCCCCAGGCGAATGGTGGCTCTGTGGCTGGACAGGGGTGCTGGTTGCCAGGAGCTGAGGCAGCTCAGAGGCCAGTGGTGGATGCAGCGGCTGCCCAGAGGACTCCCAAGGAAAGTGGGGAGGAGAGGAGGTTGAGGGAACACTCCACAAGGGAGGGTGTTTGAAAAAGGGTGTGACACAACTGGGTTTCTGAGCCCCACGGGTGCGGCAGAACGAATGTAGTTGGTCAAGGGACCCATGGACTCAAAAGCGCTGAAGACCTCTGCATTAGATGTATACATGAATTGGTATACAGTAATTGTGTCTGCTTACCTGAAATCTTGGAAATCATAGTTCTTTTGATGGAGCTAGTGTTCTCTGATAGAATTCTTACCGCTTTCATTGGCTTAAAATAAGCTTAAGCTTGTAGTGCAGTTGTATTCAAACTCTTCTACAAAATACCCCTACTTTGTTATCTGACTTTTTCCAAGGAAACCATGAAACTATAATTAGGGGACTTCTGCTAAAGGTTCCTCAGACAGGGGCCGACTATGAAAATATGTTGCAAGTATAGGTTTTGTGGTTGCAGCCAAAATGTAGGAATTGTTTCAACCTATTGTGGTAGAATCCCTCTATTGTGTTCAGGGCTGGGGTGTTGGTTTTTTGGGTCTGTGAGTAGAACCACTGTGGTCTTGGAAAGACATTTGAAGTATATTTATTTCCTGCAGGGAATAGAGGATTATCATGGTGATATGGACTTCAAAATGGCTGGAACGAATAAAGGAATCACTGCCTTACAGGTATCCTCCTCCAATCCTCTTAATTTGAAATAAACCTCTGTTCCAGAAAAAAACGATGCCGTTGATAGTGATTTTAACTTTTTCACTTGTGTATCATTAGGCTGATATCAAGCTGCCAGGGATACCCCTAAAAATTGTGATGGAAGCGATTCAGCAAGCCACAGGTGAGTGTAGAGCACATGGTGTTTGATTTTCACTGCTGTTTTAATAATTTCCCGTGAAATGGACAATCAGCCCTATTAGAACAGTACAGTGGTACCTCAGGTTACGAACTTAATTCGTTCCGGAGGTCTGTTCTTAACCCGAATCTGTTCTTAACCTGAGGCGCGCTTTCGCTAATGGGGCCTCCCGCTGCAGCGCTGTTTCCGTTCTCATCCTGAGGCAAAGTTCGCAACTACTTCCGGGATAGCGGAGCTCGTAACCTGAAGCGTTGTAACCTGTAAATCCTTATCAGTGCCCACCTTAATCTCTGACTTGACTATTGGATTTAGGTGGTGCTCTTTGAGGTTACGCCTTCTAAATAAAAGCCTCTTGAAAGCTTCTATAACGGCGTGCATTCTGTCCCTACATACCAGGGGCAGAACCTTAGGCCCTCAAACATGCTTTTGCCTGATTTGAAAGTCCTTGGACGTCAAACCACCTTTTCTTTGATACTGTTCGTTTTTGTGTTTTTCTCCAGCGATTTTCATATTTTTGCTACCTGCCCTAGGCCCATTTGGTGAACTACGCATTACACTATGAGCACAAATAATAAATTAACAAATCGCTCTTCTGGTTTTGGACCTGTTTTGGCCTTTTGAGGATGCCTGGTTAAAATTGTTGGTGTAACAAGCAATCATTGTTAGACATAGGAAGTTCAGTGGTGTGAGAAGAATAATTTTGATGTGTGAATTAAAAAAAAAAATCATTTCATTGGTAAAATGTATGGTTTCTTATGTGCCAGGTAAATTGGTTGTCTCTTTTTCCAGTGTTTAAAAGTTAGGCGACTGGTTCATGATATGCAGGAAAAAATATTTAATATTAAAGGGATTCAGCATATTTGAGAGGTTATTAACCTAATATGCGTTATTCAGAATGCTTCTATATGCAATAAAATGTAATAAAAGACTTGAAGACGAAAGATATGCACTGGGCATATATTTGTTTGGAGCCAAGGTACTCCTTGGACACAATCTAAAAAATAAAAATATGATAATACTGAGATCCTCATCCTTCATGTTAAGTTTTGTAAAAGAGCTTTTAGCTTATGGGTCACTTCATTTTAAACTGGGGTGGGGAACCTGTGGCCCTCCAGATGGTTCTGGACTTTGTGCATTGTCCCTCACCATGCCCATGCTGTCTGGGGCTGATGAGAGCTAGAGTCCAACAATATGTGGAGGGCCACATGTTAACTATCCCTGCTCAAAGCAAAATGACTGATCAGTTTTTTTAATGTGCATGCTGCGAGACCTCAATTTGGTGTCCTAATGAAAAGTTAGGTAAAGGGACCCCTGACCATTAGGTCCGGTCGTGACCAACTCTGGGGTTGCGGTGCTCATCTCGCTTTATTGGCCGAGGGAGTCGGTGTACAGCTTCTGGGTCATGTGGCCAGCATGACTAAGCAGCTTCTGTCGAACCAGAGCAGCACACGGAAACGCCGTTTACCTTCCCGCTGGAGCGCTACCTATTTATCTACTTGCACTTGGATGTGCTTTCGAACTGCTAGGTTGGCAGGAGAATGAAGAGTTATCTTGCATCTAATAAACAAAACCTACCATTGACTGTTAGACAGCGAGCCCAGCTTTAATATTTTCCTTTTCATGTTATCGTTTTCATTTCTTAAAGGAATGCATCCGAAGGCAGCTCTGTTTAGGGAAGTTTTTAATGTCTGATGTTTTATTGTATTTTTAATATTTTGTTGGAAGGCACCCAGAGTGGCTGAGGAAACCCAGCCAGATAGGTGGGGTATAAATAATATATTATTATTATTATTATTTTATTATTAAGCAGAATAGCCTCAAAAAAATAACCAAGAATGTCTTTAAGTTGCAGCCACCATGACTAATCAGCATATGAAGCAGACTTTCTAAACTTTGGGTTCTGAGATGTTGAACTACAACTCCCATCTTCCATAGCCAGCAGGGGCAGCAGTCAGGACTGATGGGAGTGGTAGACCAACAACATCTGGGAATCCAAATTTGAGAAAGGCTGGCATAAAGGTTTAGATACAGTGGGACCTCGGGTTAAGTACTTAATTCGTTCCAGAGGTCTGTTCTTAACCCGAAACTGTTCTTAACCTGAAGCACCACTTTAGCTAATGGGGCCTCCTGCTGCCGCCGCGCGATTTCTGTTCTCATCCTGAAGCAAAGTTCTTAACCCGAGGTACTATTTCTGGGTTAGCAGAGTCTGTAACCTGAAGCGTATGTAACCCGAGGTACCACTGTAGTTGATTTACCAATGAGAAATAATTAAACATTGCAAACTTTACTCCATATGGGGCAGCTTTCACTAGCCTGTTGCCTCCAGAGGTTCTGGATTGCAGTTCCCATCTGCCGCATGCTGGCTGGGGAGCTATGGTCAGAAACGTGTGGAGGGCACCATGTTGGTGAAGGCTGGTATGGGGAAAACACCTTGTGCATTCACAACTGCATCATCTGCTTTGATACTCTTTGGCTTACAGCTTAGCCATATTTCTTCCCAAACTGTTGTTTATAGGCAGTGAACTCTGCCCACCCAGCGTGACTTCTGTTTCTGAAAAAGAAAGCTGGCTTGCTCTCATTTTTCTCAGGAAAGCAATTTTGATTTCTTTGCATCTGCTAGCTTGCTTGCAGAAAAACCGTGTGTTGGAGGAAGCGTTCCATGTGACATAAGCAAATGTGACCAATTCTAAGCAAGGTGTTCATTGAAATAAATTTGAGGGTGGAGGGTGGTTTCTACCTAAATAACATATGGTGGCCCATAATTTAGATGAACTTGGATTGCACTGGGTGTTGTGTTTTTGTATTCCAAGAATCAGCTTCAGAAGTCACACACGCACGGTCAATACAATACAGTGGTACCTCGGGTTAAGTACTTAATTCGTTCCGGAGGTCCGTACTTAACCTGAAACTGTTCTTAACCTGAAGCACCACTTTAGCTAATGGGGCTTCCAGCTGCCACTGCGCCGCCGGAGCACGATTTCTGTTCTCATCCTGAAGCAAAGTTCTTAACCCGAGGTACTATTTCTGGGTTAGCGGAGTCTGTAACCTGAAGCGTATGTAACCCGAGGTACCACTGTACCAGCAAAAGCTTACACCAATGGAATAAGGATTCATTATTGCACAGTGATTTAAGTGCTCTGTAGTGTAATGTGCTTCACCTGGGGGAGGGAGATGTAGGGCTTTTTAAAACGCGCTGGAAATAATGCACAGCGCTAGACAGAAGATCTGCTGCCCTAAATGCCTTTATGAAGCATAAAACTGGAAAGAATTCTGCTCTTTTATTGAACAATGCAGCTCCCCAAAAGTGCCTCAAGCCCTCGCTGTGCTGCTGCATGCAAAAGTTTTGCTTGATTAGTCATGTTAAAAGCATTAGGAAAGAAAGGAAGGTTTCCTTGCAACAAAATAAAGATTTTTTAAAAAAATGAAAGCATTTAACATGTGTGTTCTATATTTAAACTAGAAGGGGTTTTTGTGTGTGTGTGTGTTTTTCTCCCTTAGTGGCAAAGAGAGAAATATTGCAAATTATGAACAAAACGATTGCAAAACCTAGAGCAAGCAGAAAAGAGAACGGACCACTTGTAGGTAATAGCATTTGTAATTAACTGTACATGTTCTGAGCGGTGGGGTGGGGAGTGCAGTTGGACGGCCAAAGTTCTCGCAGGTGTGCAAACCATTCTTTCTAAGAACAGTGGTTGGTGGTCAAGGATACAGCCCATAGTTGTCAGGCTATGCATACATTGCTTTTTAGATTAGAACCTTTCTTTCAAGTTAATTCCTAATTCAGTATAGGCTTAGGTTTCTTAAATGTCTATTTCACTTCCCACTACAAAAGTCCTGAAAGGAGCTACAACGAAAGGAGAAATTCCATAACAAAAGTCACATAAGCATGTTAAAAATTTGTTCAGGATATAGTACTATTAAAGGCTTCATCCCACGTCTAAAATAAGGTAAATAATGCTGGTTTGTAAACATCAACTTGGCTGGTTATATCTGGCAAGTAAGAATCACCTCCAGGTGATCAGGAAAGGAGTAAACATTTGTAAATTCAGGGTAAATTTTGTTTATACTTCATTTCAGACTGCTAGTATGGCAAAGCCACCGCCCCTGCCATTTTTTGTGAACTAATGAATTTTAACTTACAAGGCTACCATAAAGTGATGGCATCTTTTGAGCTGAAAAGTTACGTCTTTAAGATAATAGTTTAGGTCCTGAATTCCCTTCTATTCATGGAAGGGCTTTTGATCTAACAGGATCCTGCTGGCAGAAAGAAGAAAGGTAGCTTTTCCTGATTCCTCCTGCATTCTCATATACACTCCAAATCCTTTTTGTGGAGCAGAAGGGCGTTACATGGGAAATCAGAGGAGTTCACCTCCCCTCATCTACTGGTAGGGGTGTCCCATGGGTGGAACTTTTATTCCCATTGGAGAAAATGAGTTGCAGAACGATGCCACGATATTTTAAGTCTCTAAAAATATTAACGTTTATGTACAGCCAGGAAAAAAGGTAGTGTGGGTGTGGAAAGCCCTTGATCCTAGTATTGCAACAAATTTCTCACTTAAACTCTTTGCATTTCAGAAAATGTTCAGGTGCCATTATCAAAAAGGGCAAGATTTGTTGGCCCCGGGGGTTATAATTTAAAAAAACTTCAAGCTGAAACTGGTGAGTCTTCGTTGCTTTTTGATGTGTACTTTTGCCAATTTATTAAATTATCCTGTCCTCCTTCCCCAAAGACTAAAAGCAGGGATACAAATAAAGTTTTTTATTTTCTGGTGGCCGTGTGCTTTCTCTTAGTGCAAATGGAATGCAGACGAGAATCATAGAATTGTAGAGTTCGAAGGGACCACGAGGGTCATCTAATCCAACCCCCTGTGATGGCAGGAATCCCAACTAAAACATCCCTGACAGATGACCATCCAACCTCTGCTTAAATCCCCCAAGGAAGGAGAGTCCACAACCTCTCAAGGGAGTCCGTTCTGCTGTCAAAAAGCTCTTACCAATATTAAAATTTGTACTGCTGCTTAGTTAGAGTTACCTTTCTTGAAACTTGAAGCCATTGATTTAGTTCCTACCCTCTGGAGCAGGAGAAAACTAGTTTGCTCCATCTTCAACGTGACAGACCTTTAGATTTTTGAAGATGGCTATCGTATCTCCTCTCAGTCTCCTCTTTTCCAGTCTCCACCCCCATTGTGCACTGAGGTCCAGCGCCGAGGGCCTTCTGGCGATTCCCTCACTGCAGGAAGCCAAGTTACAGGGAACCAGGCAGAGGGCCTCCTCGGTGGTGGCGCCCTCCCTGTGGACGCCCTCCCACCAGGTGTCAAAGAGAAAATCAACTACCAGACTTTTAGAAGACATCTGAAGGCAGCCCTGTTTAGGGAAGCTTTTAATGTTTGATGCATTACTGTATTTTAATATTTTGTTGAAAGCCTCCCAGAGTAGTTGGGGAAACCCAGTCTGATGGGCGGGGTATAACTATATGATGATGATGGTGATGACGATAATGATGATGATGATACCTGTAGACTCTTTCCCTGTCCCATGAAAACTTTCTCTACTTTGCACTTCTTGTCGTTAACCTTAAGAACAGCCAATATCTTCCAGAGTTTCCTTAAGCTACTTGGCTTCAATTTCCTGAGGGAGACCTGTATGGCGTTGGCATCCTTCATTATAGTGAACAACGTGGAGGAGAATTCATTCATGGCAGAGATGAGCAAGAAGGTGCATCGGGACCTACTGGCAGATCTCTTTGCAGTAGATTAGCACGGAGATTTCTGACACCCAGCAGCAAGATTACTTTCCCACTGACATGTAGGCTGGTGAGAGACAGTGAGCAAGAGTGGAATTTTCTTCCATAAGGACTGTGAGTTCAGCTCTGTTGTGGAACGGAGAACAAATTCCTAGGCTCAGAATCTGCTCACTTGTCTCAGGAATCTGCAGAGTAGATCCAGCAAGTCTGAAATCTGTCTGCTCCTTCCTCTTGATCTTTCGTTGACGATTTGGGCGTTATGTTTTCATCCCTTGATTCCTACACATCTCTAGCACCAGTGTGTTGAGTCACTTAACAATTCCTGTACAAAACCACCCAATCTTTCTTTCTCTTTTACAGCAGTGTTGATTTTATCCACATTTTTATCCCGCAGGGGTAACCGTTAGCCAAATAGACGAAGAGACCTTTTCCGTATTTGCTCCAACGCCGTCCGCTATGCATGAAGCACGAGAATTTATTACCGAAATCTGCAAAGATGATGTAAGTGCATATTTTAAGGACTTTGATATATTGTGCATATGCTTCATGTATCAAGAACCATCTCTTAATATAGGTACGGCTGCTTTTCCTGCTGCCTTAAGCCTATTAGATAGGGTGTGCTAAAACATATAACTAAGATATGATGGCCACAATCCATAGAGGTATTAGAAAGGGCTTGTTGGTGCCCAGTGCAAACTTTGCATTTTTCATCGAGCAGCAGGTCCTATGCCAAATCACACACACAAATTCCAGACTCCTTGGTTTTGCGGAACTAGTCATTCATCTCTTTCTGGTTTCTTTCTTATAGCAGGACTATCAGTTGGAATTTGGAGCTATTTATACAGCCACAATAACAGAACTGAGGTAAGAGAAACTCATCAGGTTATAATGACTAATGATCCACTAAGCTCACTGGGTAATATTAGGCTAGTCATTGCCTCTGACTCCAGTCTATTTCACAGGGTTGTTTTGAGGATTAAACATGGAGGAAGGAGAACAATGTACATTACCTTGAGTGTGTGTGTTTTATATAAGCAAATATTCCATGCTTAGCTTGAGTATATAATGTATATTTTATATATGCCTACAAACATCATGAACACAAATCTGAAAATGGTGGTGAAGACTAATATTTTTGCTTCATTTGAAGGATTACTGTATTTTCCCATGTATAAAGACGCCTCCTATTTTGGGGGACTCCAAATTAAGAAAACACCCCTCAGCACTACCCGTGTATAAGGCGAGATCCAATTTTAAACCTAATTTTTTTGGAGGGGAAAACCTAGCCTTATACACAGAAAAATATGGTATGTTTAAAAATAGGTCATTTTAAAGTTAAATACAAGTGCAGTGATTTGTAAACGTCTTGATGCAGCTTCTGTTTAGTCTGATACCTCCCGCATCTCCTAACTGACCTGATTCTGCACCCTATCCAGCCGTTTAATTATATTTTTAGGAAGTGAATCTGGAATTGCACAACTGCTGTTGCCCATATATAAAGGCAGTTGTGTGCAACAGACCTGAGGGAGTGCACCGTTCCACAACTCCCTCCCAGACCCTTAAATCAGTATACAAATGACACCCAGCCCCACCTCTCATTTAAATCAGAACCAGTGAAGGCACTGAATGTCCTGTGTGAGTGCCTGGAGGTGGTTGGAGGATGGATAGCAGCTAACACATTGAGGTTGAATCCTGTCAAGACAGAAGTACTGTTTTTGGGGGACGGGGCAGGCAGGTGTGGGGAACTCCCTGATCCTGAATGGGGTAACTGTGCCCCTGAAGGATCAGGTGCGCAGCCTGGGAGTCATTTTGGACTCACAGCCATCCATGGAGGCGCAGGTTAATTCTTTGTCCAGGGCAGCTGTCTACCAGCTCCATCTGGTACGCAGGCTGGGACCCTACCTGCCTGCAGACTGTCTCGCCAGAGTGGTGCATGCTCTGGTTATCTCCTGCTTGGACTACTGCAATGCGCTCTGTGTGGGGCTACCTTTGAAGGTGACCCGGAAACTGCAATTAATCCAGAATGCGGCAGCTAGACTGGTGACTGGGAGTGGCCGCCAGGACCATATAACACTGGTCCTGAGAGATCTGCATTGGCTCCCAGTACGTTTCCGAGCACAATTCAAAGTGTTACCTGAAGGAGCTTCTCCATCCCCATTGTTCAACCCGGAGACTGAGATCCAGCGCCGAGGGCCTTCTGGTGGTTCCCTCATTGTGAGAAGTGAGCTTACAGGGAACCAGACAGAGGGCCTTCTTGGTAGTGGCGCCCACCCTGTGGAACGCCCTCCCATCAGATGCCAAGGAAATAAGCAACTATCCTATTTTTAAAAGACATCTGAAGGCAGCCCTATTTAGGGAAGTTTTTAATATTTAATGTATTGTTTTCATACTTGATTGGGAGCCACCCAGAGTGGCTGAGGAAACTCAGCCAGATGCGGGGTATAATAAATTATTATTATTATTTATTATTAAATGTGATTTAATGCTGACCCCCCCTATCCACATTCTTACCAGCCTTACTGCATAAGAATGGAGATTAAGATGTCCACAAAACTATTGAGATAAGGACTGCAAAGCATTTTTTTGTGTGTGCACTTCAGAAAAGGTTAGAGAATAAGTAAAGAAAACAAGCCTGCAGAAAATAAGGTGGTTCTTTTATCCTGCCAAGAATAGAGGAATGTGTGGAACAGGCTTAGCTTCATCTAAGTAAGCATATATTGTTCAACACAAGCCCTCTCATCACATTCTGTTGACGTAAAGCAAGTTCTACTCTTCTTTTTTTAATGCAGAGATATTGGGGTGATGGTGAAATTGTACCCAAACATGACTCCCGTTCTACTTCACAACTCTCAGCTGGATCAAAGAAAGGTATTTATTTTTTCCTTCAGTAGTGGCTGAGTTGTGCTTTGGTGCTTTGGCTATTTCCTGTGCCATTACTGTGGAGATGTGGTGCTCAGGAAGCTATGCTAGTAGGTCAGGAAGTCTGCCTCTTGGCCATGCTTATCAGAAGAGTCATTTGAGGCAGGAGCAACTTAACTAGTAAGTTTACAGCCAATATCCAGCCATGACCACCTGCTGATACTGTGGAACTTTTCATTTCCTTTCTTTCCACCACCATCCCAGACCCACCGCCCTGCCCCAAATCTGCTCCAAATGGTCCTCTAGAGCAGTGTTCCCCAACCTTGGGCCTCCAGCTGTTTTTGGACTACAACTCCCATCATCCCTCGCTAGCAAGACCAGTGGTCAAGGATGATGGGAATTGTAGTCCAAAAACAGCTGGAGGCCCAAGGTTGGGGAACACTGCTCTAGAGTGTGTGGGGGGACTGCAGAGGGGAGGAGATGATGGAGAAGCCCAGTTGTGTGAGGGGGCAGCTGCACGTGCTATGTTCCATCTCACCCATTACAGTGGTACCTCGGGTTACATACGCTTCAGGTTACAGACTCCGCTAACCCAGAAATAGTGCTTCAGGTTAAGAACTTTGCTTCAGGATGAGAACAGAAATTGTGCTCCGGCAGTGCAGCAGCAGCAGGAGGCCCCATTAGCTAAAGTGGTGCTTCAGGTTAAGAACAGTTTCAGGTTAAGTACGGACCTCTGGAACGAATTAAGTACTAAACCTGAGGTACCACTGTATCTTTAAGGTTTGGCCCCATTGATCTGTGCTATTACTGTCACATGAATGGGTCGTTCTGACCATGGTGGCCACTTAGAGAATTTTGCAGTTACATGTTAACACCAAGCAAATGGAAGATGGAAAGGTAAAAGAAGAACAATTCATGCCCCAGGAGAGTAGGATTTTCCGGCAAATAATTGGATAAAAATAATGATATTGACCCTCTGTTCTAGATTAAACATCCCAGTGCTCTCGGATTAGAAGTTGGCCAAGAAATCCAGGTAAACTTTAAACCAATATATGAACATCCTCTAGGTGTTTTTCAATTGTCTTAAGAAGGTTAATGTGTATGTAAACTCAATGGACACCATCCGTAAACTGTTTCTTTTGCGCAGCTAGCATTTCATTAGGTTACAGTGGTACCTCAGGTTACAGACGCTTCAGGTTACAGACTCCGCTAACCCAGAAGTAGTACCTCGGGTTGAGAACTTTGCTTCAGGATGAGAACAGAAATCGTGCTCCAGTGGTGCAGCAGCAGTGGGAGGCCCCATTAGCTAAAGTGGTACCTCAAGTTAAGAAGAGTTTCAGGTTAAGAACAGTCCTCCAAAACGAATTAAGTTCTTAACCAGAGGTACCACTGTACGTAATAGGTCTCTGCTATGCTATGTGATTTCTGCTGTTCATATACTGTCCTAATAATGCACCTGTGGGATTGTTTGGGATGAGAGTGTGTGCCTGTTCAGGTGTGCACAAATCCTCTTGTCAGGGATAAATTCTCCTGGCTCTCTGGCATGTAAAGCACTGAAGCACAGATTCCCCTCCCCAGAGCTCCCATTCGCACTGTGCTTCAGATCAGGTGAGAAAACAGCAGGGATCTCTTCCCAGAAGTGGGACAAATGTTCTCGTTCTCCATACATTAGTGCAAATTAGAGAAGACCCCTCCCTTCCTTTCTCCTAACTCTTCTGCGCTTGCCAGAGGATTCAGAGGAGGGAAGTGGGTCACTGGTGACTATAAATAGTAGCTGGCTAGTAAACTGACTCAATATTGGGGGGAATCCTGTGGCGAATTTTCATTTTTCATATCCCTCTGGCTTGACAGTAGGTCTGCCCTTCTGCATTTCCACTTAGGACAGGGTCTGCCTGAGGTGGAAGGCCTGTTTCTGAGGTGCACTGTTTCCAACTGCGAGAGGGCCTTGTTCTTATTAAATGATCCTCCGCACATAGAAAACTGGTCTGTTGGGGGAGAATCAAAGAATTCTAGAGTTGGAAGGGACTATGGGAATCATCTGGCCCAACCCCCTAAGCTACAACTGTTGTCTGTGCGCAGTGTGTTTGTATGTAGGAACATCCTGTTAGGTGAAGCCTCACTTGAAAGCAGGACTACGGGAAAAGGGGGATTGATAGGTATATATTCTTGTCTCATACAATCCCACAGGTCCATGTACATACCGTATGTTCCGGCATACAAGACGACTTTTTATGCCTGGAAAATCACCTCAAAAGTCGGGGGTCATCTTATACGCCGGGTATACGCGTTGGGAAGGGACGCAGGGGCGCTGTGGGTTAAACCACAGAGCCTAGGACTTGCCAATCAGAAGGTTGGCGGTTCGAATCCCTGCGATGGGGTGAGCTCCCGTTGCTCGGTCCCTGCTCCTGCCAACCTAGCAGTTCGGAAGCACGTCAAAGTGCAAGTAGATAAATAGGTACCGGTCCGGCAGGAAGGTAAACGGCGTTTCTGTGCGCTGCTCTGGTTCGCCAGAAGCGGCTTAGTCATGCTGGCCATATGCCCCGGAAGCTGTACGCCGGCTCCCTCGGCCAATAAAGCGAGATGAGCGCCACAACCCCAGAGTCGGCCACAACTGGACCTAATGGTCAGGGGTCCCTTTACCTTTACCTTATACGCGTTGGGAAGGAGGAGAGGGAGCCAGTGAGCAGAGGCGCCCCTTCTGCTGTCGCTCCTCCTCCTTCCCCACAGAAGGGGACACGGAAAATCCTTCCAAGCACGGCACTTACTCGCCGGCCCTCCAAACACCTCGCCTTGGGCTGCTGCTGCTGCTGTGACAGCAGAGGCAGCGGAGGGGTGCACTCTCTGCCCCGGGCAGCGCTCAAACTCTATAACTCTAAAACTGAACACCAAAAGTTGGGGGTCATCTTATACGCCCAGTCACCTAATACGCCGGAATCTACAGTACATCGCAAAGGCTCGGTTTGGACATCATGCTCAACCAAAGTGTGGCATAGTGTGAATGAGCAAAGGTGTAGGCTCTTGTATTGGAAATTCTAGGTGCTTAGCTCCTCCTGGTGGTTTTGCTGCAAGCCATGGTTTGGCTTAATGTGTTGTCTGAACCCAGGCTCTTTCCACACAAATCAAAGGTTGTAGCCAAGGTTCATAATGTGGTTCAAAGCTCAGGGTGAACGAGGCCAAAGTCAACGCTCTCCATGGTCCAAAACAGAAATTAACAAAAATGGGACCACAAGGCCTTTATGCACTTGCGATGGCACACCCACAAAAGTCTTTCTGCACAAGGTATTCCTGGTTTTCTGAAATTGCTTAGTGCGGCCGCAGGGAATCCTCAAATGTTATTAGTAGAAAAGAAAGGGAAGCCTTTTCACTATTGAGGCTTTCAGTCATACCCAAGATGTCCTGTTATTATTAATACTGCCTGCCTATATTGTAAAAGCAAATAGTTAAAAATAGGATTTTAAAAAAACAATTAAGGTGTTTAAACTTTTATACTGAAGTGTCAAATCCCCTTACAATCAATCCCATTTCTTCCCAATGAACAGGTGAAATATTTTGGGCGTGATCCTACTGACGGCAGAATGAGGCTTTCGAGGAAAGTGCTTCAGTCTCCAGCTACAACAGTGGTTAAAACACTGAGTGACAAAAGCAATATAGTCGTGGGAGGTGCCATTCCAGAGCCTGCTAGTTCAACATCGTAGCAACTTTTATTCGGAATTGTAGAAATCTTTCTGGACCTATCAATGCTGTGACCCTCTGACAAGAGACTAAATTGTTGTGAAATGACAAGTTCTTATCATGCAGGTTTGTATACCACACAGAGAAATATTTTAAATTTTGTATAAAGATCAGTGGATATCAGTTCATTTTCTGCCGTTTGATTCTTTTTCTTTTCCCCTCGTAGATTTTTTTTCCTTTTGAAAAACATGCCCATAGCAACACCTCTGTAAATTATGTAAAACTTGAAACAACACTTCCAAGTAGCTGGACTGTTTCCAGACAATAAGAAAAGAAAACTGCCTACTACTTAACACCTTTTGTTGCTCAAGAGGTGTGTTGAAGATACATTTGTGTGTGCGCACTCTCAGCTGTCTTCTGTATAATGTTTGGCTTGCAAGAATGTCTTTAAAAAATCCAAACAGCTCATTCTCTCGCATAGTAGAAAATGACCTCCGTGATCTATTTAACTCTGCGGTAGGCTTTGCTTTGAAACCCTTTCAATACAATTTTATTTGCATCTTTCCCATTAGAAACTAGTGACGATGGGACTGACTGCTATGAAATGGAGCAAACTGCGCAACACAACTTTGCAGGCAAACGTTTTAGCAAATGCATATTTATAACTGAACAAGAGCAATCTGGCAAATCTAGTGCGACTTTGAAGAATGGCAGGCTGATCCCATTATGAACATTTTTTAAAAGACATTTTCAGGAGAGCTCATCAAAGACAGTGTGGCTTTTTTGTCTTTTGGTCACACTGAATGTGTAACATTCATATATTTCACACTGGAATCAGGTCCTCAAGCTACCCGTTGAGAGATACAGGTGGTTAGGCAGGAACGACCTTTGGGATGTGTAAAGACTAGTGGAGAGAGGATGGCCTGTGGGCTGCCAATGTCTGTTCGGAAAAACAAGATGAAAACTGAAATGGATGCCTTAAAATGCAAATCTGATAAATTTATTGAAGCTCTGGAAGCATTGCTGCAAATCTCTTGTGGTGTTATATTGGAAATGGTGAGCCTGCCATTGTCTACAGTAGCACAAGGGGAAAAATAGGCACAACATCCTTCTCTTGGCCTCAGAATAAATAAGACACACTAATTGTACGTACAGGGATGCACATTGTTAAATGTGACAGTCTATCTTCCTGGGGGGAGATGTAAGTGTGAAGAACAACATAGGATGAGCAAAACAAAACTCTCTTTAACCAGAAAGAAGCCTTGCAAGATGTATGGATTTACTATGTTATTTTCATAAAATGCTAAGCTCCCAAGTGTGTTGTACTTTGAAATTATTGTTGCGTATTGGGAGCCGCACTTCTCAGTAGAAGCGATAACCTAAATGTCAAAATGAACCAACAGCTAGAAGAAATATTGGGTGCTCTCCAGCGTTAAAACCATACTGAGAGTGCAGCTGTTGGCATCTGTCTGTCTTGAGAGACAATGGAGTGTGCCTCTAGGGGTGAAATAAAGCTGTTGCATTAACAGCAGTGCTGTGACCTCCCTGGGGCACGAGGCGGCCAAGATGACAAGACCCCCTCTCAGCCTCATGGATATAGTCCAAAGGAAAGCAGAGCAATCAATTTGGCACCAGCAGTTGCTGGAAGGAGGTGTACAAAGGGGCCTTCCAACTGTTTCAGATCTCCACTCCAGATTTGTGTAGTGCTTAATCCTCAGCCTTTTCTCTCTCTTGAAGATATCCTGCAAGGCAGCGGAGCTTTAGGATCTGAGTTTTTCTTCTCCTAGGTGGGCTGCCTTCCCAGGTTGTTGAGCGCCATCTGCCCTTCACTCCCCACTATGGCAAGTGTGCGGAAACTGCCTTCTTGACCATTGGACCCACTCTTGGTCTCATCCACTCAATCCACGAGAGCATGTTTTCACATGCTGTTGTTGTTGTTTAGTCGTTTAGTCATGTCCGACTCTTCGTGACCCCCTGGACCAGAGCACGCCAGGCACTCCTGTCTTCCACTGCCTCCCTCAGTTTGGTCAAACTCATGCTGGTAGCTTCGAGAACACTGTCCAACCATCTCGTCCTCTGTCGTCCCCTTCTCCTTGTGCCCTCAATCTTTCCCAAAATCAGGGTCTTTTCCAGGGAGCCTTCTCTTCTCATGAAGTGGCCAAAGTATTGGAGCCTCAGCTTCAGGATCTGTCCTTCCAGTGAGCACTCAGGGCTAATTTCCTTCAGAATGGAGAGGTTTGATCTTCTTGCAGTCCATGGGACTCTCAAGAGTCTCCTCCAACACCATAATTCAAAAGCATCAATTCTTCAGCGATCAGCCTTCTTTATGGTCCAGCTCTCACTTCCATACATCACTACTGGGAAAACCATAGCTTTAACTGTACAGACCTTTGTTGGCAAGGTCTCTGCTTTTTAAGATGCTGTCTAGGTGAGTCCCTAACTCACTGAGGTTTTGAGACACATCAACTACTCTCCTCTGGTTTAGCTGGCTAGTCAAAGCCATTCCCAGGGTGTGGCCGCTGTCACATGCTGACTGCTTCTAGTAGCCACAAGTGAGAACTGAATGCGGGGTGGGGACCAAAGGTGGACGTTTTCCCTATCAAATACATCCAGGCACAGACTGAGAGCAAATTCTAGAGGGAATCACTGTGAAGCATCTTCTGTTTGCTGCTGCCAGAGAAGTCTATTTAGCCTCTTCATTTAGCCCAGTGTTGACTGTGAAGGAGAGCCTGGCTTGATCAGACCAAAGCCTCATCAAATCCTGTACTCAGGAGCAGGACATGAGCACAGCAGCAATTCCCTTATGGCAGCAGTGGGGCCCTCGGCAAAGATGGGAGGGTGTCCCAAAGGGTAGGTGCCGTCAAACTAAATGGCGCCATTCCTACGTCACATGGAATGGGCCTCCTGATGAGATTGCTTTGTAATGGTATTGTGACCAGCCCTGAGATCCTGCGATGGAGAAGGGACTAAAAATCTGTTTAATGATGAATAAAACAAATATGGATGGAATATTGCTTTTCTGCTGTTTGATCAAGGCTGCTATCCCCCCCTCTGTGTTTGTGTGTGCACTAGGAAGTAAATCCCACTGTGTTCTGTGGGACTTACTCAGAGTGCAGCCTGTGCGAGTTTATCGTGCCATCAGGACTATGATTCCCTAGCGCTATAAACCCTTGGCTGCCCTGAGAAGCACCTCTTAGTTGTTGTGTCTGTGCATTAAGTTTAGCTGGCAAGGTCATGCAGAGGGTATTCTCAGCAGCCAGAGGCTTGCCCCAATGAGTATGTCTTTCATAAGTGTTGTAGGACAACTCTCCCTGTTGCAGCTTGTTCTTGAAGCCTAAGGTTAAGGTGATCTCACATTTTATTTGCATAATTAGATATGCAAATATGTGTCACAACAAGCCCCGAGTCTAAACAATAGTGACTGGTTTGTTGGTCTCTGCATAACCATTATCTGCTCCAGTTTGAACCATTGAGACACGTCCTTCATCCTGGAACTTAGTTGTAAGCACCTTGGGGAACAATAAAGGTGCTGAGGTGGAATTAACTTCTGAATTGTTTAGTATATAATTAGTCTAACACCCGGCATAGTATGAAGAGTTATGGACTATCCTTTAATGAAGGTGACATCATTTTGTGCATTAATCGTTCTGGGGAAAAGGAAAAGAACTCCAGTACTGCTATCCAAGTAGTGTTTTCTTATCTACAGTGTTCTCAGTGGTCTGTAACTTCACAGTTTTAGGCTTTTGTAAAACAGATATTCTGAGGACTGGGTTAGAGTTCCCACAACTCTTAATGTTTTGTTTGAAGTTTAGTAGTAATTGTAGTTTCAATGAGAGAAAGTAGGACTCACTTTGGTGAATTTATTGTCAATTGATTTGGAAATATTGTTATGACTCTGAGTCTCTAGCTAACTCAGTAATTTTAACTTACAGAGTTTTTTGGGGGAAATAAGTGTTCTGTTGCGGTCAAGACTTCTCCAATCACAGAAGCGAACTAGGCCACCACTTGGTGTGCAAAACATATTGGAGAGTCTTCAGCTTATATACTCTTTGGAAAAGACACACAGGAGCTCAGCAGTTCTTACACAGATTGAAATCTCCTGCATTCCATCATTTATTGTTGTCCTGAGCTTCATTTTCAGCCCAGGATTTAGACTCAGTTTTAAAGGGAAATAAGCAACTAGCATGAATTAGAAAATAGTATCCTAATCAATTACAGTGGTGCCTCGGGTTACATACGCTTCAGGTTACATACGCTTCAGGTTACAGACTCCGCTAACCAAGAAATATTACCTCGGGTTAAGAACTTTGCTTCAGGATGAGAACAGAAATCGGGCTCCGGCGGCACAGCAGCAGCAGGAGGCCCCATTAGCTAAAGTGGTGCTTCAGGTTAAGAACAGTTTCAGGTTAAGAACGGACCTCTGGAATGAATTAAGTACTTAACCCGAGGTACCACTGTATACTGCTTTGTTGTTGTTTAGTCATGTCCGACTCTTCGTGACCCCATGGACCAGAGCACGCCAGGTACTTCTGTCTTCCACTGCCTCCCGCAGTTTGATCAGACTCATGCTGGTAGCTTCGAGAACACTGTCCAACCATCTCATCCTCTGCTTAGCATATCATAAAACACAACTGTATACAGCAGATCAGAATAGCTATGAATAAAAGCAAGAAAAGGAAGGTTCCATAAGTGTTCACAAGGTTATGGATTGTACAGTTAGATAATATCTTTTCCAAATGTTTAATTCATCCAAAAAATAAAAAAGAGGTCCCAGGGCAGATATTAGCCACTTCCAGGAGGCTGGAGTTCGTAGGTGTCAGCCATGTAAAGCCTGAATAACTAGAACTCATGTCCTCACAGGGACACAATAGATATTGACAACAGCCAGATGTTTGTTATTTTAAAGAGATTGTTTGTGTTTTTGTGAATGTTGTATCAGAACAGAGGTATCGTGAGCTTCATGGCTGAGTGGAGGGGGGAGGATTTGAACCCTTGGCCTCTGTAGCCTGACACTCTAACCCAAGTATCTTCAATCTTTTCAGACCCAGTTTAAACCCAAACATGCATTTTGGGAATCCATTTCCCCATCTTTTATTGTACGTTTGCATAGCGCTCCTGTTGCAGCCCATCTTGGATCAGGCTGCAACCCACCCGTCGAAGGCCATGCTCTAACCACTACACCGTATTAGCCAGCCCCTTTTCCTGCTGCACCCCCCCCCCCCCAATACTGGAGCCCCTGGGTATGTCCAACTCCCCATGCAAACTCCTCACCCTCACTATGTAACCTGCACCACAAATGTCAAATGGATAAACGCCTTTATGGCTCTGCAGTTCCAGTCTATGCACTATGCAATAGTTTTTTGTTTGTCCCCCTGCCCACTATGCCATAGCTGAAGGACACTGATTCCAGATTTCTCTGGAACTAGTCCCAGTGCCCTAGGCAAGGCTAGCAACTTACAACCCCCAAGCCTGACTGCTAGCTTCGAATTTCAAAAGCGGGTGTCTTGTAGGAAAACGAAAAGCGCAAAACTTGGAACCGCTGAATTTAACTTAAATTGCAATAAGTAGTAATGCAGCAACCTTTGATTACCTTCTTCAAATGCAAAAAAAAAAAAATGTTTCGGCGTGCAACCTTGCAAATTGTGATGTTATAATTTTAAGTCTCGCTTTGCATGCCTTTTCCTTTGCAAATTTTGTCACCAATTCCTTCAGGTCAAAAGTGCTGGTACTTGGGCATGTTCAATTGATATCGTTGCCAAGCCAGCTACTCTCTTTTGCAACATTGAGTTTAAGGAGGGTTTTTTTAATAATCTTGAGCTTTGAGAAAACGGCACGTGAAGTGAGTGTTTGCCCATGTGGAGGCAATGGGCCTGAAGCCTTACCCGCTATTTACTGGTTTGCCCAATATAGGAGGATTTAAGAGCAGCCTCATTCAAAGATTTAAACATCCCAGTTGATAGATTGATTGAGCATCTGATTTAACTTTTTATTAGGGGGCAGCGTCCCCTATACCTCTGAAAAAGTGGCCTGTTTTGGCCTTTAGAGCAGCAATTTTAAGGAGAAAAGTTTGTGGTGGGTTTAAAGTTAAATTATTCAGGGGAGCAAACTCATCTGACAGAATGCCTGGATTTAATTTTTAAAAAAAAAACAATTTACCTTGTGATGTATTTTATTCTGTTTAATGTATTTGCTGTTGTTATCGGCTTTGGCTACACAAATAAATAATATTCATATATCCGTGATAACTGAGGGAAATGCTTTCACCTCGGAGGTGATACCCGCCCATGCCTGCATCCCTTCTTTAATACGTTTCAAATAACATTTAAATGGGAAAATGGTACGGAAAAGGTACAAAGAAGAAGGCAGACACAAGAACCTTCAAAGCTTTTACAAAACACAGCCCACTTTCGTCTCATTTGCAACAAAGAAAGAACATGCGTAGAACACGGAAACCCGAGGCATTGACTGCTTTTCAAACCGGCAGCTATGAAATCAGTGTATTATTTCGTTATTATTTATCTTTGTTAAATTTGTATACCGCCCTTCGTCCGCACATCTCAGGGTGGCTCATGAAAACACAAGCTAAGAAACACCTGGACGGAGTTGGGGTGGTGGTTGTGTGTGGGGAACCTCAACTGATTGTTTGTTTCAGGTAGGTAGCCTTGTTGGTCTGACACAATCGAAATAAAAAAATTAAAAATTGTCCAGTAGCACCACAGAGACCAACTAAGTTTGTTCTGGGTATAAGGTTTCCTGTGTATGCACACTTCAGATTGTTTGTTCCTGTATTCAAAACATTGGGGTGTGTGTGTTACTTATTTAATTATAATTAAATTAAATTTTAATTTAATTTTAATTCCTGGGAAGGGCTGTGGACGGGTTGTTGTTTTTTTTAATCTGCGCGGGCCTCAGACTCTCGCCTCATGCGTCTCTCTGCACGTTTTTTTCCCTGAGTCTATGTGCCGTCAACTGCCAGAGAGGTCGAGAGAGGCGAAGGAACGCCGCCTTCCCGCGCTCAGCAGGAGCAGGCGCAACCGCGCAGGCGCAACCTCTCTCCCCCTCCCCCCACGTCAGCTCCTCCTCCTCAGCCCTTCCAAACTACGCGAGCTCGAAGGCGTACGCCCGCTCGCGTTCGCTTTCCTCCGCTTCTCGGCCGCCGTAGCCCCTGCTAGTGGAGCCCGTGCAGGCCTTCCGCCCCGCTCCTCCCCCTCCCTCCCCGGCTCTGAGAGGAAGAGAAAGGCAGGGACGGGACAGGAGTCGGATTACAAGATGGCGGCCGCGCCGCGGTGGTAGTCGCTGCTGCTGCTGCTGCTGCTGCTCGCCTGGTGACGCTGAGGGGGGGGGGGACTCGGAGGCGGAGGCAGAGGCGGCAGGCCCAGGCGCCATGAGAAGCGGCGAGTTAAAGGGCTCCTGAGCGGCGGCGGCGGAGCCCTCTTGTTCCTTCCCTCTGCCGCCCCTTCCTCAGTCCCTCGCAGTCCGGCCGGGCCGGGCCGCGCACCATGTCGGACACCCGGCGGCGGGTGAAGGTCTACACGCTCAACGAAGAGCGGCAATGGGACGACAGGGGCACCGGGCACGTCTCGTCCACCTACGTGGAGCGGCTCAAGGGGATGTCGCTGCTGGTGCGGGCCGAGTCGGACGGTGAGGAGGGGCAGGGATAATGGGGCGAGGCGGAGGCTGGGCTGCCTGGGACAATGGAGAGCGGCAGGACGGGGGAGGCGGCGAGGTGGTCCTCAGGCCCCGAGAGGGCCCCCCTCCTCGTTTCCCATCGGGACCCTAAGGAGCTTCTCCCCCCCCCCTTCGTCCCAAGGCTGATAGCTTAGGGGGCAGATGGCTCCCCCAAAGGGTGCCTCGGAGCACCTCTTGTCTCTCACAACACAACCCTCCTTCCCTCTCCCTTGAAGTCTCGGGAGCAAGTTATTCGTGTTTTTGTTCTCTCTTCCCCACCCCACAAAATATTAAGGGGGAAAAAATAAAGGCTGACAGGCGCTGCTGATTACGTGCCTGCAACAGTATCAATAGTTGCAATAATTGCAGGCGGGTTGGGCTAGATGACCCTTGGGGTCCCTTTGCCAACTCCACAGTTCTGTGATTCTAGCCACTCTCTTCCCTCAGTTCTTGTCTCTTGCAGCCTGCCCTCCTTTACAGATCACAGCTCTCTTCTTTTCTCTCCCCCTTCTCCACTCTCTTTAGTACTCTCCCCATAACGTTGCAGAAGTCATTAGTAATCCCATCCCCCCCATAGGTAAACATTAGTTGTTTTCTGTCATAAGAAGAAAGGGGCTGAAAGGTTAAACGAGGGGGGGGGGAGTGAGGCAGCTTCCCTACTTAGTCACCTTCGTTCAGGTGATTCTTACTCGTAGATGACCAGGCCATGGCTGTTTACAGGCCTGCTGTGGTATCAGAGTTACTCTTCCAAATACCACTAGTCTTTCCACTTCCATCTTCCTTTCCAGACGTGAAATTCCATGCAGTTCTAGAAAGCTTGGCTCAAAAGCTTATCCCAATGAGATGACCCATTCAAAGGCTCTTCATACTTGATAACCAAATTTATTACGTTGAACAGTCTTCTTCAGGTCCTTGTTCATCTGACAGTTTTACAGGAAAAAACCCTAAATACTTGCTTAGGAGAAACTAGTGCCTACGATGGGGAAGGAGACCCATTTCTATTCTCTGAATTCCTGCCTCTTTTAAGGCTACCAAGCCAATTACTTGTGACAGATGTCTAAATAATATGGAACATAGTCTCAAAAGTTTTTTTGTGTGCCAATACTTTAACTTTTAGAAAAGCTCAGTTACTAGTTAGTAGCTATGAATTCAACATGTTTATTTCGAAGTGTATTGAGAACTGGGTTATAAGTATCCAAAGCACTGCCTTAACATTGCCCCTTATGATGGAATCTTTATAAGCCTCTCATTGGAAAATATATATGTTTTGGTGTGAAGGCCTCTTTAAAAAAAAAGTTTCCTTGTTGCAATATATTTGTAGCAAAGATTTAAACTCTTGTTGTAATGGGTTCTTTTTCTTTAAAGATCAGGAAAGCTGTTTTTAGAAAATGTATTGGCAACGTTGCTAACGAACAGGTGTTAATGTGCTAAATAAACCTTGTGAGGGCTGGAAAAGATTACTCGAGCGGTTGCCACGATACATGACTGCTTAGACACACACATAATACAAAGTTTAGGGTTAAAGAGTTTAGTGTTATGAATATACCACAACAGAATATCTTCTTCTTCTTTGGCGATTACTCCTAGTCGAGTAAGATTGAACAGAATATATGTCAGCCATCTCAAGAAGATAAGAATACATTATTTCATGAGTAAGAAAATTTATATGGTATAGTTGTATTTGCTTTTAGTTGCCTCTCAAGGTATTAGAATGGACTTGCAGATGTGTATATTGATTTTGTGTTTATCTTTGCTGTCTTTCATCATTGCTTGTATGAAACTGTTAGACTGGAGGGTGGTGCTCTGAAACATAGATTACTGATTTCTATAAAGCTCATTTTACTTCACATAGGTTCCTAACTGAACTGCAATTCTTCTTTTTTCAGGTTCGCTTTTGTTGGAATCGAAGATAAATCCAAACACTGCATATCAAAAACAGCAGGCATGTAGTAGCTTTTCCCTATAAGTATCTACTGTGTTGCCATTGTACAGAAATATCTTGTTTGCACAGAGTTGGCACACTACTTAATTGCAAGTTCATTCTATGACAGAAAGGAAGGAACCTGGGGGGACTTTAAAAGCTAGATTACATGTTTCTTTGACCATTCTAGTGTCGGAATGATTAAGGAGTACTTAGTCTGTTATAAGTACTGCACCATTTCCCCCATATTGCAAATTAAGTTTAGTATATTAATTTGGGGGGCAGGAGGGGATATCCCAGATACGTTTTCTCTTTTGAGTTTAATTCCTTGCAAAGGCTTACTGATTAAAGTTACAGCCATAGAACAGTTTTGGATCATCTTCCCCATCTTCATAAAACTATGATTGCATCCTGTCTTATCATTTTGGTGAGTTACCTGACTTTACACAAGAGTTTTTCAACTGAGATGTATTAGGAACTTCAAGTTTAATGCAAAGCAAAAATGAAACCATCGCATGAGACGAAGGCAAAGTGCTCAGTTTTGATACTTGCCCCCAGCTTCACAGCCCATGTTTCATGATGCCAAGAAATATTGTCTGAACTCAGCCATAAAACACATTCCTAATTCCATTATTATTATTATTATTAATATTATTTACTATGTGTGTGTGTGTGTATATATAGAGAGAGTGTGTGTAATCCCATAGTAGACTTCCCTTTGGTTTACAGAGTGACCTACACATGGTGACCAAGAGCCTTATTCCATCAGTAACTTTCTAGAAAACAAAGAGTTCGTGGATAAAAAGTGTATTTTGAATTAGTATGATGTTAAAACAAAAAAACCCTTTCACAGTGACTCCTCTGTAAGAATGTCACAAAGAATATGAGTGATAAATATTTTTGAGAACGTGGCCTAATGTGATAGGCAGATGTTCCAATCTCATTTAGGGCACTGCTACCATGGCTGGATCTGTCCCTCAATAAATAAGGTTAGGGGAAAGGTTCAAACTGGCTGGTGCAGAATTTCAGAAAATGTAACACTTTCTTTGGATCTTCAGGAAGCTACAAGAGGTTCAGCACTGAGTGTTGAGATATGAAATATGAGGATTTTGGAAAGGAACTGTGTAGGAAAAATTTTATACGCCCAGCAGTGAGGCTTGTGTCACTGAAGACAATTGTAGGTTTCAGATTTATAGTTAGATCCACAGAAAGTGACCTGACTTCTGTCCCTTTGGAAAATTTCATTTGACTTCATTAGAACTCTGCTGGCACAGGAACCGTTTTGCATGGAATAGAATGAAGGCTCAGGGCTGAAATAAGTAAATCTTGTCTATAAATAGGTTTAGCAAGGCTTGAACACAAATTCAAAAATACACAGGTTGCAGCCACTTGTTATCCTTTTCAATCATTCTACGTATATATAGAAACTCTTGCGTACATTTTAGTTCCAAGAGCAAGAAGAATTTAGTAGTATACATATAGTTTATTTTTACTGTAGTAAAGAGCCTCTCCTTTTTCACTCTGTCCTGGCTCTTATGGCAGTATATATGAGGCTGTTTTATGCAATGCAGTTGCAATATTAGTGTTGTTTCCAAGTTGCCTCCGAAGGTTTTCAACTAGTATAAACAGGTCTGATTCAGGAGACAGGAAGCAAATTTAATACCCACCCCACGAAAAGAAGCATTTGGGAAATATTGGTGGTATTTCATTGTTTTATGTATTTTGGGAAAGGATCTAAAATCCCAAAGATGGGATTTGATGCATCATCATAGATGATTATATAAACGTCTTCATAGAAGCATAGCTGGGTTGCCAGTTCAAGCATTAACAGAAATTACTTTAATATTGGCCATGGGTTTGCATTTCAAAAATGCCTGAAATAATAAAAGCAACAATATTGTTAACTAAGTTTCATTTGTCTTTTGTTTTGATTAAATTACATTGGTTGGGGGACTCTCCACAGCAGATTTGGGAGGGGGGCTGGAGGAGACAGAATTAGAACAAGAAGTCCCGTTGCACAAATGATTTTTATTTGTACAAGTGGGCAGACTTCATTCTCAAAAATGTGGTTCAAAGTTGGTACTCGTTTCTTTAAGGTTGTTCAATAGCAGTCTTTTAATGTATGCTAGGCATGCTTTTGTACACTTTAAAAGTTATAAAAATTAAACATTTCCCACTAATTTTAAAATGTTTTTTAGGAAAGGGGTTTTTCTTCATAGCTTTCCTGACCTATCCTGATCCTGTGAACGAAAGATGGCAAGATAATAATTAACTTGCAAATCTCTCCGTAAAAATAGAAATCTATCTTTTAATGACTTTGAATTAACGCTGCTTCAGTGAGAGGGTGGTTTTAAGATTCTGTCCCTTTACAGTATAGCTTTCTGATCCTAAATACATCAGCTGTATGTGTTGAAAATAAGAGTTGTGTCTCAGGAACTAGTTAAGTGGTATATCATGCAAGCTTTTCAACTCCTGTTGTATCCTCTTGAACATGATAAACAATGGTCTCTGCCTGCTTGAGAACTAGTATCTCTGAGAGAGCAAAATCAAGAGAGGTGAAGTGACTTCCCATTTTCTCTGATCAACTAGATCTTCATTGCTAGTGTTGTGTATGTCTTAATGCTGAAGGCTTCACAGTATAATATAATTTTCTATAAACAAAGAAATGCAAAATTCTATCTGGATCATCACAAATACTCATAATGTCAGAGATTATTTTTTTCCCCATTTCAGGACATTGCAGTTCCCTACCTATTGCTGTTCTCTTTCTAAAAGAATAAGAATATTGTGACAATTAAGATAAATCATTTCCAGGGTTTCAGGCAGGGAGTGTCTCAGCTGTATCTGGTGATGCTAGGGATTGAATCATAGATGTTCTTAAATACATAGCTGGCCTCTTGGCCTTTTATCCAGACATGCATAACCGAAGAGTATTCAGCTGCATTCATTGTAGATCATTGGCGATTTATATGGTAAATTATATTGTAAAAATAATCCTGCCTGTATAATATAAAATCAGTTGTAAATATTATTGTTTCTTTAAACTGGAGGGTTAATATTTCTAATTAAAATTTCCTAATAGGAAATTGTGAAAGGGCATATGAAGAGCAGTTCTAAAAAGGTAGCATTTTTTAAATAAAAAACCCCAGTATCCTGTTTCACCAAGTTGTTTTGTTGGATATATCAACCTAATTGTATGCCACTGTTGTACTTGTATGGAATCAAATAATCAGTATAGTCTTTCATTTTGAAATAGGATACTTTGATTGTTTGGTCAGAAGCAGAGAATTATGATTTAGCCCTGAGTTTTCAAGAAAAAGCTGGCTGTGATGAAATCTGGGAGAAAATTTGCCAGGTAAGGTTAATCTTTTTAAAACTTACCACATTTTTATTCCAATCATATTATTTACAAATCCCACTTTGAACATGTTATGTTATTATTGCTTACATGTAACACAGTCATAGAATTTCATAGTACAGTGTTAGAACTTCATGGCATCAGGGCACAGGCTTATTTTACAGTTTCACCTGCTTGCTCCTTTCATGGGTGTTTTTCAATTGCCCCTTTTTATAGTAATATTTTAGGCTTCCTTGGCATTTTACATGGCAGCAAATGTGCCTGCAGTGCTACAAGTTCATGCTTCGGAGAAACAGTAATTCTAAGCTCCATGACATGTACATGTGTGTGAAATAACATGTAACTGAAAACATGCTGCTGTGTGTCTACATGTTCTGTAAAATGCTTTATATGAATCTGTATAGGACTATAATGTGTAAGTTTCATCCAATTCCTAGGACTGAGCTTTAAACCAACTACTTGGGCTGCCTTATCTCCTAGCAGAGTACTCCTGTGCCTGGAATTACAGCCACCATAGACTGCATGTGACTCTCCTGTATGACATCTACTGGGTTGGGATGTGAATAGAACTGTTGATCCTTTGCCAATGAGTCATGTTCAGAACAGTTGCTCATATGCACAGCTCTGGTGGGCCACAATAAAGTTATTTCCCCTTTTCGCACTATCAGCATCTGCCGCAGGAACAGAGCCCGAGTTTGCGCAGCCCAAGAGCCACATTTCATTCCTGGTCAGTTTGCAGAAGCCTATTAATGTTATGTGATTTGACCAAATTATTTATTTCCTCTTCTCTGCCTCCGACAGTCACCAGTATGTTTCAGAATGAGTCAGCAATTGTTCATGTTTCCATTTTTAGGTTCAAGGTAAGGACCCTTCAGTGGAAGTCACACAGGATCTCATTGATGAATCTGAAGAAGAGCGCTTTGAGGAAATGCCAGAAACAACTCATTTGATTGATCTCCCTACTTGTGAACTTAACAAACTCGAAGAGATTGCAGACCTAGTTACCTCAGTTCTCTCATCGCCCATCCGTAGAGAAAAACTAGCTTTGGCTTTGGAAAATGAAGGCTACATTAAAAAATTATTGCAGCTTTTCCAGCTTTGTGAAAACCTAGAAAATACTGAAGGCTTACATCATTTGTATGAAATTATCCGAGGAATTTTGTTCCTCAATAAAGCAACTCTTTTTGAGGTGATGTTTTCAGACGAGTGCATTATGGATGTTGTGGGATGCCTTGAGTATGACCCTGCGTTAGCTCAGCCAAAAAGGCACAGAGAATTCTTGACCAAAACAGCAAAGTTTAAAGAGGTCATACCCATAACAGACTCTGAACTTAGGCAAAAGATTCATCAGACTTACAGGGTACAGTACATCCAGGACATCATCTTGCCAACACCATCAGTTTTTGAAGAAAATTTTCTTTCTACTCTCACATCTTTCATTTTCTTTAACAAAGTCGAGATTGTCAGTATGCTGCAGGTAAGTGAAACTAGAAGTTTGGAAGGCTTGCATTTTGGAGATTTGACATACAAATGTGAGGTTAACCGTAGCTTGCCTTTAATTCAGTGCTGTTTGTGGTACATGCTTTTAAACCTAATTTAGTAGTTCTGGTGCTTCCTCCTCACCCCCCTTGACTAGCTTTGTTCTTTGCTGTAATGTCTCAGTTGTGTATTTCACAGTCTTCTTCATAAGCACAGTGCATTCCTTCTAAAGCAGATACATTACGTTCAGCTCATTCTGTTATGTGAGAGGTAGGTGCCTTTCAGCAGTGGCCTTATTCGTGGCAGATGGTTAACAGTTTTTTCCTGCTTATAAGCAGCTGTGTTGTGTGTTGTATTAAAAACGAAATGCAGTATAAATAGCGACTCTCACAAATGCTATCATTAGCCTTCTTACACTTACAAACTGTAATATTCGAATTGTAACATTATTTGATTAAAGTTTTATATAGGCTGCTTGAGAAAGGCAGAGCTTTTTAATTCTGTAAATGTTTTAGCTCTCTATAAAATTATGCAACGATCATAAGGTTCTGAAGCTAAATCCAAAACAAACTCAATAATTTCTCTTGGCTGGCTTATGATTAATGTTTTTTGTTTCTGTGAATCCTCTAACAGAAAATATTTTAAAAATACGCAGGAAACAAATTAAGAATCTCCTGCGCATAACCTTGTTCATCCCAAGAAACTTTTTAAAAAGAGCTAAACCAAGGGTTTGACTGTAGGGGACGTAGGAAGCTGTCTTATGTCCACCTAGCACAGTGTTGTCTATTGTGATTGGAAGAAACTCCAGCATTTCACATAGAGATATTTGTATCACCACCTACCTTAATTGAAGATACTAAGGACTGAGCCCAGGACCTGCTGCATGAAAATAATGGGCTTTCCCATTGATCTGTTCTGTAGTCTCTTCCCCATGAATAAAAAAGCAATCCTCCATCTAGTTAACATTTTTTGTTGTTGGCATAATCTTATTTAGAATTTGCTGTTATAAGTCTCCTAGATGTAGGAAATCGTTTTGCATAATAGATTAAAAATAGAGTTAAAGGGTCTGACAAACGGGGAATGTCTGACAAATCCTCTTTTTAACCCCCTAGCTGCTAGAACTATTGTTAGAGAGCTCAGAGTTCATTTTTAGGTACTCCTAATTTTGTAGTACAAATAATGTATTGAAGAAAACATTTCACATGCCAGCATTTAAGAATATAGAACTTTGTTTCCTACATAGATTTAGTTTGCAGTTTTTATATGTCAAATTGTGGGAGCCAAATGAAAACGAGTGAATTCCAGCTCTTCGGAGGCTGTAAACCTTGTCATTTTGCTCTTAAGCCCTTAAGTGGCAGCATATGGTAGTTCACAGACTTTTGGAAGATACGGCCAGAACAAATGTAGATTTAAATAATGTGATGTGGTTCTTAAAATAATGTGTTAGTTGCAATGTTTTATTGGCTGCCATACCACCTGCAGTGTGTCATCCATAGGCAATTGCTTGGGTTCAATTCATCTTCAAGTTCACCCTGTCCAGTGAAAAGCCAGAAGTTGACTAAATCTTCGCTAAATGATTACTTGGGTCATTGTCATTTTTTGTTGATAGCAAGGTGGTTGAACTCATGCCCACTGTTGGGCATAACCTAACAGCAACACAAGCCTAGAGTGCAACAAGATATACTGTACCCTGATAAATCTTTTAAACCTTTGATTATAAGACGTTGAGGAAAGCTTTCAGTTTTTCAGATGATAAAATGTTAGGGAACACTTTAAAAAAGCTGTGGAACGGAGTGGAAATGCCCTTTTTAAAGACAATACTTCAGTCACTCAAAATGTGTGGTTTTAAGAGTTTATGCAAGGCGGTTCAGCATTAGAGGGGTAGTTCATATATTGCAGACATAAACAATAGTCAGATCAAGATGTATTTCTGCACCTAGACAGTGTTACTGTCTTCATGAGATAGCGAAGTGCCTCATGCCGCCTCCTAAAAACATTTGAAATAGTTTAGAGACACTGGATGGGATTCAAGAACTTCCACTTGCACAGTGGATCTTCCCCTTCCCTTGCACATCTCCCATACCCCCCAGTTGGCTCTGGGGCAGTTGGGAGAACCCCTAGAACAGCACACAGGGGGAGAAGAGGGGGATTTGTTCTGTCTGGCAAGCTGCAAGGTACTCCAAACACAGCTGGAGACCAAAGTTTGGGAAACCCTGCTCAAGACTATGAGCTATAGTCAACTAAAAAAATTGCACAAGCAAAAGAAATTCTGCTTCTGCAGTGGGCCTTCTCCCCCCCCCCCCATGCACAACCTGCACTGACCCCAGATCTGCTTCAGGGGGTTGAGGGAACTCCCGCAATAGATATAGGGGGCTTGGGGTATGGAAGAGAGGGGCAGCATTCTGTTGTGCAAGAAGAAATTACTGGGCTGGCAAAATATTTGCCTTAGCACTACATTGAATAACACACTATTGCTTGTAATGGAAGTCCATGTAGATTGTCCCTTGCTCGGTTTTACAACTGTAGAAGTTCTCCTTTGCTCAGGCGTAAGCCCTTTATTTGAGTTGGCTTTTTATGGGTGGTGGCCAAACTGATAATGGATGGGGATTTTAATGGGTGGGATTTTTCTAAGATTTTAAATAGATTTACGTTGTTCTTGATGCTTCAAGCTTGATTTGAAATATTCTGTAACTTGAGTACTTTGATATTGAGTAGGATAAACACCTAAATTGCTAATACGTCATAAACAATACAACTTCTTGGTATTTCCCCCTTTCCGCCTCCCTCTTGTCTTCCAAAAGCAGAACACATGGAGGAGATATTTTCAATACTTGCCAACAACTGTGTTTTGGAAACAGTTTCTTTTATTTTGGTCCTTGGCTGCTGCTGCTGTGGCAACATGAAATTGGTGTACTTTTTGAGGTTTCTTGCTGCCTGCATAGCTCTAAGCATTCCAAATGAATAGATGTTGGGCGACACTTCTGATTGGTAGTGTTATGAGCAGTAGTAGGTAGAAGGGACCTATATAATAAGCATGAATAGCATCTTAATTACTTGAAAACTGAGGTCCAAAGAGCTACTTCAGAAGACAGCCCAAGTCTTTCTGCATGTCCGTGGGATTATTTTTAACTTCCTTGTTGGAATAGGAATATTTCAACCATGGCATATATATAAGCATTCCATGCCATGTTGCAAACACCTTGAAAGCTGCTTCGGTGATTTCTCTTATGCCGTGATTGAAAAACAGGCACACACACCGGTATGTAGTTTGTGTGACTTTTTGGATCTTCACTTATGCCCGTTAGCCATTTTAGAGTCTGTCATCATAACTTCAAAGCTTCCCCCTACTTTCTGGGGGCAAGCAAATACAGACGAAACTCAGGTCATGTCCAGAGTAGGGAGAAGTTTTGCTTGCCATAGACTGCAATCATTATTAACTAGTGTTTTTTATGTTTCTTTTCAGGGTCCTTATAAAGACTTAGCAAATAGAAACACTTAAGCTATAACTTGCAGAGAAATGACTAGTTAATATTTGAGACTGTCCAGTACAGTTCCTTTTTCTACAGTAATGCCCCTGCAGCCATGCATTGCACAAATGAAGAAATAACTATATGCCTAATTAATTACTGACATACTTCTACCTTTTTTACCTAAAGTAAAAGTGATATTCAGTACTTTGTAAGCTTTGATCATTGGACTCTTGTGTATCCAGATATCCAAGGGAAGGAGACAATTTGATGTAGGGATATGTCCCCATATATGTCATGAGCATGACAGTTTGTGACACAGTCATTAACCTTTGGTTGAGGAGGGTTGCATAAGAAGCAGCTCACTAGCTTACGGGTCCTGATTTTTTGTGTGCATTATGACAGTTTCATATAATGATGCATTTC
This sequence comes from Podarcis vaucheri, assembly GCF_965113315.1. Lineage (NCBI taxonomy): Eukaryota > Metazoa > Chordata > Lepidosauria > Squamata > Lacertidae > Podarcis > Podarcis vaucheri. Next base: position 12,626,536 of record NC_138761.1, read on the forward strand.
TAAGAGTTGGACTATATCTAAAAATAGCATGCAAACTCCAGTGTCAGAGAAGACTTTAATGAGATGGTGGGCCATTTTGGGAATAGGACAGTAGGAAGCAAAAAATGGCTATGACCTATTTATGTGTTACCCACCCACCTCCAGTTCTAAAAGTGTGTAACATCTGTGTTTTGGCTTAGCAAAGTTACATTGACTTATGTGCAGTTGAACCATTTCCAGATGGGTGGAAACTTGTAAACACTAATATATCTGTCTTGTTACTGTGTCTTCCCAGATTATTAGAAGAGAATTTGGGGGGGGGGGGGAGGCATTAATCTGTACTGTTTTTTTTTTTTAATGACATGCTTTTAGCTCCTTAATTTAAAGGCTTGGATTGCCTTCCTTGCACTGTGCCTGCCACTTCCTTCTCCTAGTTCACTAAATCTTTTATATAATCTTTTCACAGTCAAGCTCAACACATGCAGCACTTAATGCTAGAAAACTATCAAGAGGGTTAAAATAATACGACTCACTGTTTTGTTTTGTTTTGTTTTGTTTTACATTTTTTAGGTCAGATACACCAATTGAGAATGAGTCTAGCCTCATCACTGTTGAGTCTGCAACTGACTTCTAAACTTGCAAGGCTTAAGAAATTGTAAAAACTCAGTCCTAAATTTCTTGTTGGAACAAAAACACTGGCTGGATTGTTCTGTTGAAATCACAAGTGCTTGACTTCTAAAACTCGTTAAATTTGGTGTGGAGCAGCAAATTAGCAGTGCCACTTTGATACCTCAGACAATCCACAGGGCAGATATAAATGTGTAGGGCTCCTGGTGCTCTTTTTTGCACCTCAGTTGGAGGTTATACAGATTGGATTGAAGCCTTGTACATTCAGATCATACACCTAGTTATAGCGGTGGGCAATAATGTGGGTGTAATTGGTCTTGTTGGCTTTACTTCCCTCCATTGTTTCCCAAAGAAGCTTGGAGGGAGGAAAGAGACCTGAGTGAGAGGAGGAATCCTCTTCCCCCTGAAGAAGCTGGATGGAGAAGGAGATGCAGAGGTTTCTCAGGGACGGGAAAAGTCTGCTTTCATTCATTCATCAATTTCTTCTTACTAACTATAGTCATCTGCATTTTGAATTCATTGTATGGATACTTAAAAGAATCTTAAGCTAGGTTCCTATACTGATTGGGCACAAGTTGACCATTATGACTGATAGACTTGTCTTTGGTAAATTGAAACAATGCTGTTCATACATAATACTGCTTACTGCAGTGGGACTCTCTGGAGGAAAAAAGTGACTTGTAAATCTGTGGAATCTGCCTTCCTAGCTGTGAAAGCATAGGCAGTATAGCACAGGTGGACGCATTAGTGGTACATGAAATAAGAGAGTAACTTGCAACAGTACAAAACCTGATTTTGCATTGCAGCTATAAAATAGAGAACTTTGTGTCATAACTATGTAAAAATTGCTGTATTGTACAGGAAGATGAAAAGTTTTTGTCTGAAGTTTTTGCACAATTAACTGACGAAGCTACAGATGATGACAAAAGGCGTGAACTGGTAAGTCCAGTTTGGATGCTTTTACCTTGGGAAATAGTGTGCTAATGCTGCTGCCTCTTTTGCTTGAAATATGTGTTCTTTGTGTTGAGTTAAAACTCAGATTCTGTTAATATCTGAAACTGTATAAATGTTTACTTATTGGCTGTGTACTGGCACTTTCTGTATTGAAATGTTTCTTTCACCTCCTGCAGGTTAACTTCTTCAAGGAGTTTTGTGCATTTTCCCAGACATTGCAGCCCCAGAACAGAGACACGTTTTTCAAAACTTTGGCAAAGTTAGGAATTCTTCCTGCTCTTGAAATAGTAATGGTGAGTTGAATGATAAAGTGCAGGCAAGATTTGAGGTGTCTCGTTGGTTTGTCTTTACATTTTTGAGCTATTGCACTCTTTCAAATTGTTCATAGGTTGACTGATTCTAATACTAGTCTCTGATGTATGCAGAGCTTTTGAGAAAGATACAGTTCATAGATATTTAAATGACTACTGACTTATTTAAATATACAGTGATCACTGAAGTGACCAATACGTGTGTATAAAAAACAGAGCACTAAGATTCAGTGGTCATGTTTAGGTATCCAACAGACAGAGGAAAAAGGGTTTTTTCAAATTTGTATCCTTTAAATCACCTTGGATTTCACTCAGAGTTGCTCTTCCACCAACAGAAGGGCTCTTCCATTTGTGGAAGATCCAGCAGAAGGCCCTGCAGAGGTGGTTTTTACAGTTTTCCCTTATAAACCCTGGTGACACCTGCTATGCTGTTCCAGAGAGTTCTCCAACCCTCTGAAGCAATTTCTCTGGAGGCTGCAGGGGGAAGGAAGATTCCAGAAAAATCACACACACCCCTTTTTCTGGTGGGAATGTCCTTTGAGCAAAGATCCACTCACAGGAACTCTGGATCTAATCCTGCATATAGTTTAACTACCTGAATTTCAAGGCAACAAAGTTGGACTTCTTCTTTTTTAAGCAAAATGTCCAAATCTACACCCTTAGATTCGCAGTCATAGACTCTTGAGGATGAGAAAGAAAGCTTTTGTACCCCAGGGCTTGTAGAAATAGAATTACTATCCTCTTGTATATTTGAAATCAGAGTTTCACTGCATTTTAATAGCTTTGTATAGCATTACGACCTCCATAATACTCTTTTTCACTGTTAATATGATTTTCATTTCAGGGCATGGACGATCTGCAAGTTAGATCTGCTGCTACAGATATATTTTCTTACCTGGTAGAATTCAGCCCATCCATGGTGCGGGAATTTGTAATGCAGGAAGCCCAGCAGAGTGACGATGTAAGAAAGATGCAGTATGCTTATATGATACGGCTGGCAATGGCCAGTCCTACCACTATGTCCCTTATTTTATTAAGTAAAAAATGTAGTGTTCTCCGGTATTTCACACACACACAGTCTAAGATCACAGACTTGTACAGTCATACCTCATGTTGCGCCTTTTTGCGTTACATCCCGCAGCAACCCGGAAGTACCGGAACGGGTTACTTCCGGGTTTCGCCGCTCACGCATGCACAGAAGTGCTAAATCGCTCTTTGCGCATGCGCAGAAGCACCAAATCGCGCTGCGCAGATGCAGCACTTCAAGTTGCGGGCATTTCACGTTACGGACGAGCCTCCGGAACGGATCCTGTCCGTAACACGAGGTACCACTGTATTCTGAACTATAATTTGGGCTGGCATGAGAGCTTCCTGACCTGTTAACACCTCCTGACATGTTTGATTCATTTAGCAAACAAAGGTTCGCTCTGAAAGAGTGTTCTCCAACAAGGGTTTCATCAGTCCTGGGCTACTGGGTTCCCATTTGCTACTCCACTGTTGGTTGCTCATGGCAAGTCTGTGTTACTCCTCGTTGTCTTTTGTCTCCAGAGTTTGTAGCTACACCCAGTGTTTGTATCTGGGAGTGGATACAGTGGTACCTCGGGTTACAGACACTTCAGATTACAAACGCTTCAGGTTACAGACTCCGCTAACCCAGAAATAGTGCCTCAGGTTAAGAACTTTGCTTCAGGATGAGAACAGAAATCGTGCTCTGGTGGCGCGGCAGCAGCAGGAGGCCCCATTAGCTAAAGTGGTACCTCAGTTTAAGAACAGTTTCAGGTTAAGAACGGACCTCCAGAATGAATTAAGTTCTTTGTTTTTTATAAGATATTTATTGCAGTTTTCTTTAAACAACAAACAAAACACCAAAGATATAAAGTACCATCACCACAGAAAAATCAGGATAGAATTAAGAAAGATAAACAAAGAGTAAAAGAAAAATAGGTATAGAATACAATTGTTAAACAGTCGTATTTCCATGATCTTAAGACTTCCTCGCATCTCCCTTCTCTGCGTTCTCAGTCAAATTAGTTATAGACAGCAATTTATTACCTTATTTCAATTCTTAACTTTTTTCAAATATTATGTCCCAAATTTTAAATAACTTTATCATAAGCTAAGCTACTTAATTTAAACATAATATTATTTCAAACTTCTTCATTCCAATACGTCACACTTATTTTCATATATCATATAGCCAGATTACTGCTGCCCTGTTGCTTTCAAACGTGCATTCCAGAATGAATTAAGTTCTTAACCCGAGGTACCACTGTACCCTGGTTTGGAGCTTGAACGTTTCTCTCTCTCTAAATTGTGAGCAACCACAAAGCTCAAATAATAATCAGAAGTAGTAATCTGGCTGCAAATCTCATAACAGAGGCAGCAGCTAGAGAAGGAGGGTCCTGGTACTCTTACACTTAACTTTTATAAAGCTCTCTTATGGAAGCTCTGGAAGAGTCAACAAGTAGTTTGAAGGCTTTTGGTGTATCAGAATCTAGGCAGGTCTTATTGGGCCTCCATAGTAAGGTTTCTTCCCCATATCCTCACTATTGCATCTAGATATACTGCAAGCAACATGCCTTCCTGTACATGTGCTGCTGGAATAAACTACATGTAAGCAAACGTGTGTGAATTGTTGAGCAAAAATAGTCTGGCAGTCCCTGAAGGCAAGAGATATCTGGGGTAGCAAGTGGCCATTAGGCAGTTAACCCTGCCTATTAACTTAAATTTGTAAAGGGTTCATTGTGAAAATCTGTTTTCTTTAACACACAGCCTCCTAAAACACTGCATAGCAGAAACATATCAAACGGTTAAAATGTTGAATAGGCTACATAGCAATAAAAATGACTTCATGGGTGAAAAAATACCTACGAACCACCATATTACAATTTTATTTTATTATAATTTGTTACCCTTTCTTCAATTTAAGGCTTTAGGACAGGCTACAACAATCAGAACACAATGTTAATATTGAAATGCAATATTACATAATATTATAAACTGTTTTGAGCAACTTAAAATTACAAAAATAAGGTGGATCCTAAAAATGTACATCACAAATGTGATGTTCCTTTTTTTTAATCAAGAGGAAATAAATGTCCTCATCAATAAAGGTAGGAAATTACACAAAGCTCAGTAATTGGTACCCTGAGAGATGGTAGCCAAAATCTAAAACTGTCATAGGTTCCTATTCTTACCCTCCTCCCCCCCAAGAAAAAAAATACTATTTACCTTTGTTAAATTTCTGAAAGCATGTCTAATTTGTCTCTGTTTGTTTCAGGACATTCTCCTCATAAACGTAGTCATTGAGCAAATGATCTGTGACACTGACCCCGAGCTTGGGGGCGCTGTTCAGTTAATGGGGCTCTTGCGTACCCTAATTGATCCTGAGAACATGTTGGCCACAGCTAATGTAAGAAAATGGAAAGGGGTAAAGAAACTTTACTGTCTAAGAAACATGTTGACTAAAATCTACTTGTCTTTCGGCACACTTTGTAACTATTTGCAAAAAATGTGCGTTAGCTTTTCATTTCTGGAAAATATACTTGGAAGCATGTTTTTTCTTTAAAATATATGTATGTATATGTTTCCACCACAAAACTGGAATAGTAGTTTTACTTCATCTCAAATGTCATTTCCACAGCATGATGTCAGAACGTTTTATTTTAGACCATGTGCATGACTTTTCATATGCTTGGCGATTCCAGTACTTGTACACCGTTTTGTGTTCAGTTCAAACTTTGTCCACTCTTGGGTTGAATGATGAGTTCTCCTGTCATGTCTGCTGCCCAGGGGATTGAAAGGCATCAACACCATATATGGAATGGGTTACCTTTGAGCTCCCCATGGCAGGTGGGGCATGGTTAATACCATTGCCTGCAAACTAAGGTCTTACATAATCTGGGCTGGGAGCAAGTGTTTATATAGTAAAAAAATTATTTCAGTCTGGTGCAATGGGAAGAGTTGGGGATTTTAAATTAGAAGGACCAAGTTCATGCTCTCAAACTGAAGTATACTAGCTAGGTAAGCTGCCATGGTGGTTTAGAGGTAAAACACAAACTGTGTTGCGATTTCCTGCTCCATTGTGACTGCACAATGGAATGATAGAATCATAGAATCATAGAAATCCCAGTGCTCTGTAGCTGTGTGAATGTTTACGCTGGTGCGTGCGTGCCGTATTGTCGTTTAAAGCATCTCAGTCCTCCCTTTCATTATATGAGTCTCAAGGTATCTTACAGCATATCTTAAAACTGCTGCTTATAAAACAGTTTAAAGAGGAAATAAAACACAGAGTTTAATTTCACAACAGCCGCATCCTCCAGAGCCATTTAAAGTCATCAAGCCGCTAAAACTCAGGAATGCTAAACATACAGGAATGTGTCTTTTTTAAAAAAGGGGGGGGATTATCTGTTGCTTGAAAAGCAACAGCTTGGATTCTGTGTTAATTGGTGAAGAAAGACAGTTGCATAACTTAGGTACCAGGGCAGAGAAGGGCCCTGCCCCACCTCATTAGGGTGAGGCCACCCTAATTTTACAGATTTTTTAATTTATTGTATTCATACAATTTATATACCGCTTGATTGCCAAAAATACCCCTCAAAGCTATTTAAAACATTCAAATAATAAGTGGGAATGTGCTGGCTTGCATCTCTTCTGGGTAGAAGATACCTTGAAGGCGCTGAATTCAGCATCATTGATTTCTCTTTGTTTGGTTGTTTGTTACTTCTCAGCTGCATGACTTTACATGCTGTTAGCATATTTGCTAATCTAGTTAGTATTTTCTGTTTCAGAAAACCGAGAAAAGTGAGTTTCTCAATTTTTTCTACAACCATTGTATGCATGTCCTCACTGCTCCACTTCTGGCAAACACATCAGAGGACAAAAGCGACAAAGGTAAGATCAGATGTTTTGATTGTCTTTTCTGCCTTCTTCTATCCACGTTTTCGTATTTCTGACTCATGCAGCTGTTTGCAAGACAAACTGTGTTTTTGTTGTGCGGATTAATTTACTCAAACCGAGACTTGCATACTTTTATGCCCTGGTTGTATTGAGCTGTCCGAGGTTTGCAGAAGGCTGGTGGAAGGAGAGTGTGGCTGCTTCACATGGATCAGTGTTGCATGCGTGAGCTTGCATGCTGCCATTCTCCTCTAGCACAGTTACAAGGAGGAGATTGGACCTTTAGCTTCCTCGTTGAACTAACCACATTTTCTCATTATGGGCAAACCTAAACCAACTGTTGCTGGGGAAGAAAGCCAACTTCAAACTGAGGTTTAGGTCTTTGGCTTGTTTCCCTAAGCCATCCTTCCCCAATCTTGTGTCCCTCAGATGTGTCAACTACCGTCAGCATGGCTGCTAGTCCAAAACAACTTGAGGACACAGGGTTGGCGGAGGCTGTTCCTAAGCATAGTTAGCCCTAGTCACAGTTCTCCATTCAGGTGAAATAAATACAGTGGTACCTTGGTTTACGAACTTAATCCGTACTGGAAGTCCGTTCTTAAACCAAAGCATTGTTCAGCCAAGGCGTGCTTTCCCATAGCAACGGGAGACTCAGTTTACAAATGGAACATGTTCTGTTTCCAAGGCAAAGTTCACAAATCAAAACATCTACTTCCAGGTTTGCAGCGTTCTTAATCCAAGTTGTTCATAAACTAAGCTGTTCTTAAACCAAGGTACCACTGTAGTTGGAAACTAAAGCTAACACTTCTAGTGTCTTCAGGGCTGTGCCAAAGGAGCAAGCAAAGCTCACCCAGGCTTGTACCCCTTTTGCTAAGCTGGTTTAGCATTAACATCGGAATGCTGTGTTTGTGGTTAGTCCAAATGTGGTCGTATCTTGGTTCTCAAATGCCTTGTGACTCGAATGTTTTGGCTCCCAAATGCCGCAAACCCGGAAGTGAGTGTTCTGGTTTGCAAACATTTTTTGGAAGCCAGATGTCCTCCGCAGCTTCCGAATGAGTGCAGGAAGCTCCCGCAGCAATCGGAAGCCGCGCCTTGGTTTTCAAATGTTTTCTGAAGTCGAACAGATTTCTGGAACGGATTCTGTTCAAGAACCAAGGTACGACTGTACTGTTGTAAAATTCCAGATTTTTCTGGGTTCTTGTTTTCACCCACTGCCGAGTACTGAAAATTCTGGTCCACAGGGGCTTCAGTTCTACAAACAGCCTTCTGTCGTTGAATATTGGCTGCTGATCTTGACTGCATTTTTGTAAATTTTTAGACAAAAAAAGTCTTGCATTATGATGTACAGTGCTTCCTTTCTGAGTTACAGTGGTGCCTCTCAAGACAAAATTAATTTGTTCCGCGAGTTTTGTCGTCTTGCGATTTTTTTCGTCCTGCGAAGCACGGTGCCGGAAACGTTTTGGAAAAGCTTCAAAAATCACCAAAGTCTTCAAAAACCTCAAAAAAGGCTACCGCACCGCATGCTATGAGTTGCTCCTCGAAGTCAAGTCGCAACTGTATTAACAATGTTAAGAAAAAGGAAACAAACTTGCAAGACATTTCCGTCTTGCGAAGCAAGCCCATAGGGAAAATCGTCTTGCGAAGCAGCTCAAAAAACAAAAAACCCTTTCGTTTTGCGAGTTTTCCGTCTTGCGAGGTACCACTGTACTCTAAAATAATTTCAGAAACCAAGGGATCTCTTGAGAAACTGTCTCATCCTTTTTGCCTAGCACACTGACTCAGGTGTAGCTTCCTTCTTCCTCTCTCAAGCCCATGAGGAAGAGAAGCTTCCAGTTTTAAAGCAACCACTGTTTCCCTTGGTATCCAAACATGAGGAGTTATGATCCGAGAGCAAGATAGACTTGTTCTTACTTGCTGTAGTTTAAACAAATTTTTGTTTCCAGCATTGGGGTGTCAAAGGGAACTGTGTTTAGTTTAAAACTGGAAGCTTCTCTTCATAGGCTCGGAAGGTGAAGAGAGGAAACACACAAACCCAAGGCTCAGGCAGGCTTGGTCACACAGTGGGAAACCACAGTTTCCTGTGGTGTGGCACAGTGGTTTCTTACAAAAATAAACCCATATCTTTAAAAGTCACTTAAGCAGTTCTGAGATTCAAAGGTTGCTGCAATGAAAACAGAGTAGAATGGGATTGGTAACTTGTTTTTGTAGCTTTTTGCAAACCTCTCCATGCTGACTTGCATGTCTCCTATCTTTTACCACCAACTTTTAGTGGCTAACGCAGTACTATTCGCAGATGGAGTACATGTGTGCAACTCCAATGGTGTTACAGACAAAATTGGGTGGGTTCTGGTGCCTGACAACCCCCTCCAAAAAGAGTTTGGGTGGGCTTCTTGTGCTGCACAGGTGAGTCAGACGTTGTCTGACCTTGAAATAAAATGTAGTTTCTGTTTGCCACAGCCATTAAGCAGGCAGCTTAACAGTGCTAAATCTTTTCACTTCTTTTAGATGTGGTAGTTGGAAGCAACAAGAGTAATACAATTTGCCCAGGTAGGTGGATGCATTTGTGATTTTTTTTCTTAAACCCCCCACCACCACCACCACCACCATCCTAATTTGAAATGAGGTATACATATGGAAAGATCCTTTCCTAGGAATCTTAGATTGACAACTTTTTCTTCCTCCTGGGGGAATGGGGCATTCTAGAGACATCACCCTAAAAAATGGGGAAATCGTGTTCCCAGTTGACAGCAAGAAGGCTGCATTCAGCCATCACTGCCACTGGTCTGCCAAAGCATGAAGGATCTGGAATGAGCCATGCGCTTGTGTGGTTCTCTCATGCCTCTGGCAGAATAGCAAACATCTTGTTTTGTCAAACTGCAGTGCGGTGAGGATAGAGAGAGGTTTTTCTATTTCTCTCATAATACTAGAACTAAAGTGCTTTAATGAAGCTGAGAGATACAGGGCACACAAAAGGAAGTACCTATTCACACAGCAAATAACTCAACTGTGGAGTTTACTACCACAAACTGTAGCAATGGCTGGTGATTTGGATGTCTTAAAATGGGATTAGCAACTAGCCACGGTGGCTGTATTATCTTCAGTATTAGAGGTAGCATGCTTTGGAATTTCAGCAGCTGAGGATCATGAGCGGGTGCTGTTGTATGTTTCACACAGGCATCTGGTTGGTCATTGTGAAAACAGGATACTGGACTAGATGAGACTTTGATCTGATCCAACAAGGCTATTCTTTTATACGTTTATGTCTGAACTGGGAAACCAGGATTGCAAGTGTGTCCTTGGCTCCTTCCAATCCTCCACGATGTGGAGGGTTGAAGAATGTGACGTACAAATGCATTGCGTGAATGGTTGTGTGAAATCATCCACTTTGTGAATACAGCCACTCTGCGCACAGGCTTTTCACAAATCTCTAAGCTTCTGGTGTGCCGTGGCCACAGGCAAGACCAGCTACCAAGGGATTTTAGAGAACTTTCAGAAACACTCCTGGACATTTAAGGACAGGGGTCAGCAAACTTTTTCAGCAGGGGACCGGTCTACTGTCCCTCAGACCTTGTGGGGGGCCAGACTATATTTTGGGGGGAAAGGGGAGGAGAACGACTTCCTATGCCCCCAAATAACCCAGAGATGCATTTTAAATGAAAGGACACATTCTACTCATGTGAAAACACACCGATTCCTGGACCGTCCGCGGGCCAGATTGAGAAGGCGATTGGGCTGGATCTGGCCCCCAGGCCTTAGTTTGCCTACCCATGTTTAAGGAGGTACATGCATCTTCTGTAGCAACAGCTGACTGATTTGATACAGTTACTGATGATTTTTTCCGCAAGTTTGTTTGTTTGTTATTACATTTTTATTAACTTTAGTAAATCTGAGCCTCCTTAAGAATCAGAGAGGCTGGGTACAAAAGATTTTAAATAAAAACAATGCTAGACCTAGGATCCCAGCTTGTGCTTAGAGAACTCTGCTCCATGGCAAAGGTTTTAGATCTCAAGCTTGGTTGACATAAATGTCTGGCTTGGGGAAAGTCTTACTCCTAGGCGAACACTATTTTTGTCGTGACTTTGGCATTTGCAGGGTTCATTGTATCTAACTGGGTTTTGTTCCTTTGGCAGACAACTACCAAACAGCACAGCTGCTTGCCTTAATTTTGGAGCTGCTCACCTTTTGTGTGGAACACCACACATATCACATCAAGAACTATATTATGAACAAGGATTTGCTGAGAAGAGTGTTGGTCTTGATGAATTCAAAACACACCTTTTTGGCACTGTGTAAGTAGCAGGTCAATTTTCATTTTCTAAGCTGGCTCCTAGACCAGCTTTCCTCAACTTGGTGCACACCAGTTGTTGGACTCTTGGATTCCCATCAGCTCCAGTCAGCATGGTTGGCGTTGATGGGAGTTGTAGTCCAATATCATTTGGAGAACACCAGGTTTGGGAAGGCTGTCCTAGACATCATAGTTTGCTGCTGGTCAGTAAACTGGACTACTCCTTTCAGCTTGTGTAAACAGATGCAGGTAGTGTGAGGACCAGAAAGGACCCTCTTAAAATGCTTGTTAATATTGCAGGTGCTCTTCGTTTCATGAGGAGGATAATCGGCCTAAAGGATGAGTTTTATAACCGTTATATCACCAAAGGAAACCTGTTTGAGCCCGTCATAAATGCTCTTTTGGATAATGGAACTAGGTACAATCTGCTGAATTCAGCAGTCATTGAACTTTTTGAATTCATCAGAGTGGTAAGTTGTGCTTTCAATTCCAAGAAACCTTTTAGGCATGTGTGAGCTTTAGATCTTGCTACTGAACGCTGGAAATAACTTTTTACGTGTTGTGGGCATCCATCTGTCTTGGGAGACTGTGGAGGAGTGAGCCTTTGGGGGTGAGGTCAAACTGCTGGCAGCTTGCAGATGACAATGGCTGGTTGTACTGCTACAGATGGACCATGGTTTTTCTTCACTCTGCGCTCTTCCCAGCGGTCATTCCTCCTTTGGTCATTGCTATGGATACATGACCAGATGGCCTGTCTCCAGGTGCTGCAGTCTTCTGCAAGGGATTCCCACACAGGAAAGTTGATGTCACCAGCCTTCATGTCATGTTTGCAGACATCTTGTAGCATAGAGTTGATCTGCCAATGGGCCTGGTGCCTGAAGTCAGCTCCCTGTAGAGCAGGTCCTTGGGGATCCTGTCATCTTCAAGGATGTGTTGTGTAAAAAAAAACACACACACCCTGCGTTGCAGCAATATAGGGGAATGGACCATTACTACTAGAGTATCACATGGAAAGGACTGAATCTTGAGTCCATTCCCTATTCTCTCTCCCTCCCCTGCCGGCCTTTCCCAACGGTGCCTCTTGAGCAGCTGTGTCCAGCCCTTCCTGTTCCAGGGGGTTTTCCTGGTTTGGCCATGTGTGACTTGCCACTCACTAGAGGGTGATGCAACACTCTGCATGGGGAGCATGGCAAGTGGTTTTGTTAAACCCTGCATGCGAGCCACAGACTTGTTCTCATATTTTGTTCAGACTCTTTAAAAGTGTCTTGACCGGCCTGCATAAATGCCTTGGAGAAGCCTTCCCCAGCCTGACCCCTTCCAGATGTTTTGGACTCCCAGCTTCCATCACCCCTGACCATTGGCCATGCTGGCTGGTGTTAGTGTAATCCAAAACTGGAAGGGCACCAAGTTGGGGAAGGCTGTCCTAGAGCTTTACTAGCTGTGCTATCCAGAACAAGAGTATGGGGCAGTCTTTTGCTAGAAGAAGTGTCTGTGTTAGCTGCAGAGAAACACTCAAGTGTGTGCTGTTGCTCAGAACGTTTTGACTTCTACACCTACCACCAGCTGCCAAAAGAGAGGAGCAGCTGAACAGGGTAGTTGACTCAAAATTCCCATAATGGAAGCCAGGTTTCTAGTGCGATCTATGACTAGAACGCTCTCCTTCCTTCCCTGCTGTGCATCTTGAGCTCCACAGTGATTTTCCAGGAATTCGTATACAAAACACATCATAGAACACTTCACCCGTTTAAATGCAAAAGGATGTTAACCGGGCTTGTAAAGCTACTTTCATTTAGTGATTTTGAGTCAGTGATTTTTTCCCCAGAGTATGCTAGTAATTTCAAGCTAAAAGGTGGTGTTCAACTGTGGTTTGCATAGATCAGACCCATTGAAATTAAATTGCTCTGGGTAAACGTAGTTGAGTGTTGCTGTTTCTGAGTGTCAGCAATGATCATAATGTTCACACTATATTTTTTCCAGCCTGTTATGCAAACATCACAAACAGGAAAAATTGGCAGCTTGAGGCAGTAGGGTGGCTAATTCAAAATCATTCTTCACACCCACAGAGATCCAAATAGAACTGATTTGAAAAATCTGTATTAGAAATAGTATGGCTTCTGCCCCTACAGGCGTTGCAGCCGTGACTGATGTGCCACGGTTGTGTCAATAGGCGGCAGAGAGGAACAGGCTATGTCTACGCTCAGTGTTCTGCAACCTGTGAGCACTCAGAATGATTAATAGCCTGACAGGTGTACTAATGAAAATAAAAGAAATAGTATTGCTTATTTGAATTTAAATCTCACTCTTCTCTCATAGGTGTATTGACTTTAAAAAAAGTCTTTTAACCCATTACTTGCTTCTCTTCAAATTTCTGGGAAATTGAGGGAGCTGTCAGTCTTACAGAAAGCCATGAGGCTGTTTCTTTTTTCTTCAACCTACAAGGGATATCCCCAGGGTCTATAAAACACATAGTACAGCTTTCAAGCTTCGAAGAGCACCACTTATACTAAGAGTTCTGCCACAATCTTATCCCTGTTTGGCAGGAAGCAAACTGGCTGTCACATGGAGATGAATACAGTAGCTGCTTTAGTTTGATTCCATTTTTGTAAGTGCTGCACCAAAGGCTTGTGTGAATTAGTAGAGGAAAATAATTTGGAAGGGGGCAGGTGTTTTGACTCTTAACTCTTACCACTCCCATGTCATAATTGTATTTGTGTATACAGCCGTAATGTTTGTGGCTACAGAGTTCTCTGCATATCTTTGGCCTGTTAGCTCAGGAAGCACACAAGCATATGAGTGAATCGTCTGGAATTCCTCCTTGTGTACGTTGTCAGAGGGTATTACTTCAGTAAAATATTCCTGAGGAGACAGGCTGCTCAATCACGAAACCCAAGTTTCAAGCTTAAATCACTTTGACCCTTTTGCTGTGAAGGGGAAAGTTAGCATTTAACTGCAGTGATGGGCTGAGATTGATAGCTGCTTTCTTATCCAGCTTGGTAACGCTAGCCTTTGTTTTGTGTTAACGCAGGAAGATATCAAATCACTTACTGCACATATAGTTGAAAACTTTTATAAGGCACTTGAAACCATTGAATATGTTCAGACGTTTAAAGGACTGAAGACAAAATATGAGCAAGAGAAAGACAGACAAAGCCAGAAACTGAACAGGTATCCCTCTTGATCCTAAATGTCAAACTGAAAGCATCTTTGTATGGCCTTTCTAGGTTTCATGAAATGTTCCTGCCTTGCTTGTCCAGTTAATGATACTGTCAAATGTGCCAGCCTTTCTTACAAAGAATGCACAGTATATAACAATAGAGTGTTTTACTTGGTCAGGACTTCTTGTATTTAGTACATTTCTCTCTCCACTTTACAACTCCAAGACTTCTGGATCTCAGCATTTTGTTTCTTGGTTTGCTTTGAAAAGCATGTTGCTTAATTTCAAAACAGGTGAGGTAACTAGAATTAGGCCACAGTTAAGGGACGCGGGTGGCGCTGTGGGTTAAACCACAGAGCCTAGGACTTGCCGATCAGAAGGTTGGCAGTTCGAATCCCCGCGTTGGGGTGAGCTCCCATTGCTCGGTCCCTACTCCTGCCAACCTAGCAGTTCGAAAGCACATCAAAGTGCAAGTAGATAAATAGGTACCACTCCGGCGGGAAGGTAAATGGCGTTTCCGTGCGCTGCTGTGGTCTGCCAGAAGCGGCTTAGTCATGCTGGCCACATGACCCAGAAGCTGTACGCCGGCTCCCTCGGCCAATAAAGCGAGATGAGCGCCGCAACCCCAGAGTCGGCCACGACTGGACCTAATGGTCAGGGGTCCCTTTACCTTTACGTATCTGGAAGGAAATTTTATGTTGCTTGGATCTCTGAGACTCTGACTTGGTAAGGCATCCTGAAAGCTGAAGGGCAGCAAATAGATTGGTTTTAATGCATTAATACAATATATCCAGGGGTGAGGGGGAATCCCCCCCTTTAGGGAAATTCTCATGCTGGGATTTTGACATGGTGAGAGGAACAGAGATTAGTTGAGCCAACAAGTAGGTTGGTGCAGAGCAGCCCATAATTCCTGAAGGTGTTAGAAGACCCTGAAAGACTAGTTGGCTGCTGTGGAAGTTCAGGTGGCCCACAATCCTATAAAAGGCTGCCCTAAGCTCCTTAGAAGGTACGCGGGTGGCGCTGTGGGTGAAACCACAGAGCCCAGGACTTGCTGATCAGAAGGTCAGCGGTTTGAATCCCCGCGACGGGGTGAGCTCCCGTTGCTCAGTCCCTGCTCCTGCCAACCTAGCAGTTCAAAAGCATGTCAAAGTGCAAGTAGATAAATAGGTACAGCTCAGGCAGGAAGGTAAATGGCGTTCCCGTGCGCTGCTCTGGTTCGCCAGAAGCGGCTTAGTCAGGCTGGCCACATGACCCGGAAGCTGTGCGCTGGCTCCCTCGGCCAATAAAGCGAGATGAGCGCTGCAACCCCAGAGTCGGCCACCTTTACCTTTTCCTTTAAGCTCCTTACAGGAAGACCGGGAGGCTGGCCTTAACTAACTACTCTCAAGGTTGTTTTCTGCTAACTTCTCCATACCGTACCAACCATGCATGGTCTAGCTTTGTCATCTTATATAGGGTACCTCCCCCCGCGTGTCAGATTTTGAGCGTTTTTGCGTGTGTATTTTACAGTGTCCCATCTATACTGCGTAGCAACAGGTTCCGTAGAGATGCTAGGACCTTGGAGGATGATGAGGAAATGTGGTTCAATGAAGATGAAGAGGAGGAGGGTGAAGCAGTTGTACCCCCTGTAGAAAAATCGAAGTCGGAGGACGATTTTCCAGATAGTTATGAGAAATTCATGGAAACAAAAAAAGGTATTCCTCCATTTTTGCCATGCTTCCCCCAGTTGGAAGTGCCACTTGAAGAAGTAGTTCAGTTGAGCTGCTGTATGCACCTCGGCTTATATAGATTGTTTATCTTAATGGCAATGCTAAACAAAAAATGTTTTTCTCCAATAGCAAAAGAGAGTGAAGACAAAGAGAATCTCCCCAAAAGAACTTCAGCAGGTGGTTTCAAATTCACATTTTCCCACTCCGCCAGTGCAACTAATGGAGCAAATAGTACAAACAGTAAATCTGTAGCAGCTCAGACGTCGCCAGCAAGTTCAAATGGTTCTTCTTCTAAGAATGCCAATTTGACTGCAGCGGTCACAGCCACAAAGGTGAGCCAACTGGTATCATTGATGATGGTGAGAAAGCCCCTTCAAATGTATAAACCTGTTCTTAAAGCCCAGAGGCTAGACCTTCCTCACTGTACTTACCTACGAGGTAAAGCTGGTGGGACATAGTGTTAAGACTCTTACAACACAGCATTGTTTTGGTCTGCAGTTCGCTACAGCTTGACCCTGGCAGGAGTATAAATGTGACAAAACTTTGCTGATTAGGATGGGCATTTTGCTGAGAGCTGACATTGGGATTCATGAGCTTATGGCTCTTTAGTGTTGGGGTGGTACTTTTAATACTGCTTTTGAATGTTAGTCAGTTGAAATACAGTGGTGCCCCGCAAGACGAATGCCTCGCAAGACGGAAAACCCGCTAGATGAAAGGGTTTTCCGTTTTGGAGGTGCTTCGCAAAACAAATTTCCTATGGGCTTGCTTCGCAAAACGAAAATGTCTTGCGAGTTCCTGCGGGGGTTTTTTCCTCCCCCCCTTTTTCCCAAGCCGCTAAGCCGCTTATCAGCTGATCCTAAGCCGCTAAGCCGCTTATCAGCTGATCCGCTAAGCCGCTAATAGCGCTTATCCGCCAAGCCGCTAATGGGCTTGCTTCACAAGACGAAAAAACTGCAAGACGAAGAGACTTGCGGAACGGATTAATTTCGTCTTGCAAGGCACCACTGTATCTAGTAGTCAGCCAGGGTAATACATTTAAAATTAATCCAGTGACAATATTATCCATGTCATGTTAAGGAACTCCAGTGGCATTTTTAGGACTCAGATTTTTCCATAGAGGCCACAGAAATTCTGGCTTGTGTAAAAAATATATGAAAATCTGCTGGAAACCACAGGAGGGGAGGGTGTGCTTGCAGAAGTGAGATGCTGTGGGAAATGGGATGTGGGACTAGATGGGCCACTGACCTGATCCACAGGGCTCTTGGTATGCACTTAAATGGATCATTTCCACTAGTTTGAATGTCTTGACCAGGGACTGCGTCTCATAATGCTGTTTTCCAGGTTACGTGGGACATTTGAGCAGCCAGCCCAATGGCTTTTGTTTGCAGGGCTTAATGCTTATTTGAACTCTTCCTGCTTCAGGCACAGATCTGAATTGCAAAAGGCATCAGTTTATCTTTTTGCTGTTTAATAATGGCTTCTGATTATTACTCATGACAATTGGGGGCTGCATCTGTGGTCAGGCTCCATAACACATGAAAAGAGCCAAAGGTCCATTTAGCTTAGCCTCTTGTTTACCACAGTTGTCAGTCAGATGCTGCCCAAAAGCCAAATGCAGCAGTAGTCCTTCCTTGTTTGCCCAAACCATCTGGTTGTGAGAGAGTCATCACCTCAGCATGGAGATGCCATTTAACTATCATAGTTAATAGCCATTGATAAGGTCTCATCTTGCTGCAGCATAATCCATAAGATAGAAACATACCATTGTTGTCTTTAAGGACTTTCCCCCTATCTGCATGCAGAGTAATTAGTTATCCTCACTCTCTGAAATTATGGCAGATATATACATGGGGTATACATGTCTTCATATGAAATGTAATCTTGGCTCTTGTCGGAGGCAGTGGCTACATCAGGCAACCCCAAGTGATGCTCTTAGTTTTCCCTGCATATGCTGGCAGCTAGTGGGGGCGTCATTTTGCAACAAGATTGTTCTCAAGAATTCTTTTCAATCTGAGCCTTTTCTTTGCCTTCAACAGGGAAGTTTAGTCGGCCTTGTGGATTATCCAGATGATGAGGAAGAAGATGAAGAGGAGGAAACATCCCCAAGGAAAAGACCTCGTCTTGGCTCTTAAGAATATTGAAACAAACTCTTATTGAGGGTGCTCAAATGCTGTGACTGAACTAAATAGTCTGACAGAAAGCTTTCTCCCTGGAAAATACACGAGAATGCAAGGAGTAGCAAAAGAAACTCGACTAGAAGGGTTTAGTTCTGAGAACACCAGGCTTCCAAAGAACCTAATCTCTTTCTAGTCAGTGAGTCTGCCATTCGGGCTGTTAAAAATTAAACTGAAATGGTGGGTTACTAATCAGCGCCTGGATGACAGGTTGCCAGCAAAAAGAACATCTCGGGCTCTGTGAGGGGATGGGACAAGTAACTTTTTTGATATTGCAGGGTTTCCCCAAGCTAGAAGAAAATTGTAAGGCTTCAGTTGCAAACCTAGTAACATGACTTTGTAATGGTGCTGTCCATTGTGGGTTTTTTTAAGCAGTTGCCTCTTTTAAATGATTCTCTTTCCATAAAAAAAAAGAATTCAAAAGTTGGGGACCACTACTTGCACAGTCAGCCAAAACACAGAGGGTATCACCACCCTGCTATGTAGTGCATGTTGAGTGGCAAATTGATTTCTTCCCCCTCCCCCACCTCTAGTTTTTAGGAGGAAAAAAGAAGCTTGGTTCAAAATTGAAGATGACTACAAGAAGCTGTTCAGGAAAGCTGGTACCCAAGGCTCATCAGCTTACAGTAAAATATATAGAAAACATCAATAAGCCCTAGTGCTTGGAAGCAGCATCTGAGTTGCAACTACCAGTAGCATCTTACGGGAAGCCAGGTCAATGGAGTCGCTCCCTGCTAGCTTCAGCATTTTTTCCCCTTGAGAAATCTGCATTTCACATTTGCAAGAGTAAAAGAGAGAGAGTACTGTGAAATGCCGGAAGGTTTGGGGGCATAGTCATTTTTAACCAAGAATGATTGGAAGGTAGAGTCAACGCGCAGCACCTTGAACCTGGGAGTGGGGGGATAGTACAAAGGCTGCTTCTTAACACATTCCATGTATTTAAGCAAATTTCAAAAAAAAAAAATATTAGGTAAATTGATTGAGGCAACCATTTTGAGACCTTTTTTATTTTGAGAGCAAGTGAACTGTAAATATTTTAATGTTAGTTTGGCCATATATGATCTGAGATCATGCAGAAGAAAGAATTCCCCAAACTACAAATTGCATTAAGAGTGATAATGAACTTATGAAACCAGCAGCAATTCACCATATAGATCACTCTTGCAATGTGTTAGGGTCCATTTCTCCTGGAACAGTTACTGACACAGTTTCCCTGTTTTGGAGATTTTGTAGTTAATTTTAATTTTAGCTATTGTTTGCAAAAGATGGGCTGACTGTGTAGATATGAAGTATAGTTTTTCCATGAAACAGAAGTTTATTTTGTATTGAAAAAGAAAACCACTGTACTTGTTTTACACCATTTGTATACATGTGGTGATATTAATGCTGAACTGTAAAATTCAGGAATTAAAATGTGACCCTGTAATTCCATAATTATTGGTTTTGTTTGGTTTGTTGTAAATGGTAAGTTAATTCAGATTTTGAAATGTGGCCATTTTAGAGGATTTTAATGAGATAGTTATTTGTACAAATTAATCATTATAT
The DNA here is from genome assembly GCF_965113315.1 of Podarcis vaucheri. NCBI lineage: Eukaryota > Metazoa > Chordata > Lepidosauria > Squamata > Lacertidae > Podarcis > Podarcis vaucheri. The sequence goes on from NC_138761.1 coordinate 12,646,170, forward strand.
GCCACCAAACCAAATCTAGCGGGGAGAAATGTTCCCAGATTTGATTTGGTGTGTTGCAATGACTGTCAGTTAATATGGCCTGAAGGACAAATCTCTGCCATCTGGGGGCTCCAGGCAACTAAAAATAGGGGCTTCCTTCTCACTTCATCTGAAGACTCCTTTGTTTGAAGGGAAGTGGGTGGCAAAACATTTGGGCTGGTTCAGCAGTGTTACTATGTAGGCTTCATATGCTCACTTTGTATTCCTGGCAAGTCTCTCTCTTCTTCTCCCCCTGCCCCCAAACCCGCTAACAATTTTCTTCTTAAGCTCTATATGAGGGGGGGAAATCTGGCCTGTCTCCAAGCTTTTATTAAGCAAATGAAAAAAGACCCAACGCATTTGGTCTCTCATCTTCCATCCATTTTCAAAGACTGTTGAGAGCTTTAAGAACACATGCAGGCCCTGCCCCACAAGTCACTTCTATAGCAACAATCAGTGTTTTTTTAAATAGTTTAATGACATGGAAAGTTAGGAGCGTTCGAATATTGGCTGACAAATACTGTGCAAGATGAAGCTCCTCCCTTTCGAGTTACACAATCTGCCTCAGGTGCTTTCTTCCCCCCTTCCACCTCCCTTCCCGCTTGTTATGGTGGGTCGCTTTTTGCAACAGGACAGCCCACATTTCAAATGCCTGGGGCCCTTCAACTGATTTTTTTCCAAGAAAAAGATTACATCTGCCAACATGTCTCAGTTAAATACTATTTTAATAAAAAGTTACATGAAATGTGGATGAGCTGTGTTTCTTACTGTGTTGGAAATTTGTAGACGGTAGCCTTCTGGTGTCGGAAGCGCTGGGAGAGGGATTGTTCTGAATAAAGCACAAATAATAATGAATGGGTTCACTTAAAATATATGAAAATATATTAGCTTATTCTGTTTCTTCAGCCTGCTTCAAACATTACACAGCATAGTTATACGTAGGCAAATTTACAGTGTGCTACTTCTGCCCTGTAATTTGCAAGGTTGCCAAACATCCGTCTCACAAGGCAATCTTGTGAGAAGGAAGGAACACTTGGAGCTCTATACAGTTGATTTTAAACTTGACACTTCTACATTCATCTGTATATAAAATCAAAACAAGTTTAAACCTTTTAATGTCAGTCTACCAATGTACTTTTGACAAAAGAACCGACAAATATTAAACCAAGCAAAGGAATTACAGTGTTCACATTCAGCAATGCGTATTGGAATCGTAAGAATCTAAACTGCTGGATGCTTAATACTTTGGAATGACCAAGCCTACCTTTAAAAAAAAAGTAAAATAAATCATTACTTTTATCTAATTTAAGTCTATTTTTAAAAAAAACAAGAAAAAAGTTAATGTTTAATATAGAAAATCAAATTAATGCATACAATGTTTGTGAGCAAAGAATTCAGTTCATGGTTAAATATACTAAACAGTCATTCTTGTCCCCAACTCCTAGAAGCAGCTTCTCTGAACTATCGCTTATTAATAACTTCTTCTTTAAGTTTTGCTGCAAGGATTCTTTTCTTTAACAACCTTTGCTCCTCTTCTTCTGTCATTCCCTAAGGAAAAAAAATGGGAAATTTTAAACTGCAATATCCTTTGCTAAGTTACACAGTACTATGCATTTCTATACAGACATACTTCCAATTTAATGTAACTTTGTCTCCGTTAAAGTGCATAAGATTTTAGCCCTTCAAGTATGGAAGAATAATTTTGTATAACACATTGTAGGTTCAGCAGTTTGTAAGGCAAACGTGTTACGGAGCTCTTTTCAGTGTTACATTTAAGAGAGACCTGGTAAGGAACAGGTGAAGCAAGTGTACTTGCTTTAACTGTGCAAATGCACTCCTGACCAACGCAGAGACCTGGACATCCATGCTGGGGGCTGAGTCTAGGAGCACACCCAAACTGTGACCCTGTACCTTCTGAATAGCTATTCCCTGTTCTGCCTTCTGACTGACCAAGAGCACGTCTCTCTTGCCTAGATTAAGTCTCAATGTGTTTACCTTCATCCAGTCTATTACTGAGGACAGACATGGGCGTAGATCCTTGGACGTTGGTGGAAAGAAATGCCTGGGTGTCATCAGCATACTGTTGACACATAACCCCAGAACGCCCAACAGCCTCTCCCAACGTTTTCAAGTAAATGTCAAACAGCACGTGGGACAGAAGAGAAACCTGAGGGACCCCCAAGGCATCAAACAGGAGTCCTCTTCAACCACATTCTGGATTCAGCTCTCCAAAAGGGAGAAAGAGTCCATGTAAAACAGTGCCTCAAGTCCCATTCCAGCAAGGCAGCCCAAACGGATGCCATGGTCAACGGTATCGAAAGCCGCTGAGAGGTCCAGCAGAACCAACAGGGACACATGCCATATGTGGGATAGTCCTGCCCTAGCTAATAGTTGTCATCAGGATTGCTGCAAGAATGTGAAGCAGTCTGAACACATGAACGTTATCTCACTTCTCCTAGTTTACAATGCAGTCCTGAGCATGTCTACTCTAAAGTAAGTCTCACTAAGTTCGATAGGGCTTACTCTAAAGTAACTGCATAGAGGAGTGTAGCATAGTTTATGACACTTTTATAGGCAAATTAAAAGTTCATGCTATTACATGTGTGCATGTGTTGGGCTAGTCACACATGCAAGTGTGAATCAGCACACTGACCCTAGAGTGTACACTCTAGGTTTAGTGGCATATTAAATAGATGCAAGTGGCCCAGCTCTTTTTTCCTTTTCGTGCATCAACTCTCTACTATTCAAGTATTACTGTAAGGATGTTTAGCATGTCTGTTTACTGTCGTTGCTTTCTTAGCTCCCATTTCAACTCTGTTAGGAATTGTGGAAACAGGCTTTTGGTTGCATATCCTTAACGAGATGAGGAACTAAGCACAGACCTACTCTGAATACTGAGCAGTTGTGCTAGGATGCAGCCCTGCCCTCTGCCCACTCCACTACTAAACAGTGCTATTCAAAGCATCAGTTTGGAACTGCACATAGCCCTGCATTTCTCCAATGCAGACTGGCTGGTTAGAACATTCTCTCCTCTCTTACCTCCTTAGAAGGTAACAGCTCTTCTTTCTGCTCTGTACTTTGTGGTGGTGGCGGCGGCATATTAGTTTTGGACTCCTTCTTCAAAGCCATCAATGCATCTCGTTTCTGCTTTAGATAGTCTTCACGCTCCCTGAGCTCTTGTGCTCCAAGTTCTGATAGTTTCTGGTAAGTAGAATATAAAAGGCAGATTTATTGCATAGTTTCTGTAATGTATTTTTTATCCAATTAGATATTTGTGAATAAAACTATATATAGTCCCAACATAATAGAAAAACAAAAGAGATTAAGGACAAGCATGCTTGTTTACAATGTACCGTATCATATCAACCGGGGGGCCACCAGGTGGCGCGTTGAAAGATGGCCGCCAATAACATCTCTCTGACCCATACGAGGTACTAAGGGGCTGCTATGGGAAGTATGCAGCCTTCCTTTTGCTCCCCCAGGATGTGGGGGAGTGCTGTCCTGCCAGCGGTGTTCACAATGCACCCCCTGAAACGAGTGATGGGGGTGCCGAACACTTGGCAAAAGGCCCTCGGTGAAGTCAGCTCTTCCTGAAGCCGATTCCAATCAGCGCGTGCTGGTTGCTGCAGCTTGGAATTATAATTGGAAACATACGATTGGAAAGGAAGCTGAAAGCACATACATCAAGTAAAGCTCGACCGATACGGCTGCTGATTTATGGACCTCTGCGACCAGGAGTGACGGACAGATAAGTAAATCTTCTGATGAACTACCATAAGGAGACTGTATGTTTGGAACGAAGGGGGGGGGTGGAGGAAAAAACTTTTTTTCTGCATGATGTGACATTAATAACCCTTCACCCCAGAAAGAAATAAGATTGTCGCGTTTCTATGAACCACAGGCAGGATTTTAAGAACTATGTGGGAGGAAAGAAGACTGGAGAACGGTGAGAAAAGAGGAATTTTTTAATGACGCAGTTAAAAAATGGCGTCTCGCCAGGACAGGTCTGCCGGAGGAAGAAAGACTGGGGGAGGAGAATCAGGATTGTTTGATGAGAAGGAATGCTGGAATGGTAGTTTGACCTGACAGAACCCCCAGACTCATTTGATTCATTCGGTAAGCCTGAGAAAAATAAAGGACAGATCGGAGATTAATTTTGTTTATGGAAGCGTTGTACGGAGGCTGTCCCGGATCGATATGATTTTTGGAAGAGTATAAAACCCACATAGAATGCCAGCTTTCAACCTGCTTGTGAAAATCATCAGAGATCGCAAAGAAAGGAATTTATGATAACAACAACAAGAGAAAGGAAGTAATAAAGCTCTATCCGGATCAAACTGGACAGAACTGTTTAATTAATGCAGTAAGAAACGTGATGCTGTTTTGGACTCGAGCTGAGCTTGATGTATGGGTACCCCCAACAAAATTTAAAATTTGGCTGTATAATTTGGAATCAATGTGATATGGATAATGTGATGTGATTGGCCTGTTAATAAAAATTATTTTTTTAAAAAAAATACAATGTACCGTATTTTTCACTCTATAAGACACACTTTTTCCCTCCTAAAAAGTAAGGGAAATTCACTTAAGGAGCGAATGCAGGCTGCGCAGCTATCCCAGAAGCCAGAACAGAAAGAGGGATTGCTGCGCAGCAATCCCTCTTGCTGTTCTGGCTTTTGGGATAGCCACGCGAAGCCTCTTCAGGGCAGGGGGAGTGTTCCTCCTGCTGCCCTGAAGAGGCTTTGTGTTGCTTTCACTGAAGCCAGAACAGAGTATTTTTTTTCTTGTTTTCCTCCTCCAAAAATTAGGTGTGTCTTATGGAGCGAAAAATATGGTGTTTGTTACAAGTAGTAATTTGATGCTACCCCGCTCCAAAAAAAGGATTCCACCAGGGGCCTTGCACTTTAATTGCTGCTGTGTTTCAGTAGCCTTTAAGCAAGTAGAAAGGGAGGTCTGGAGCAAGCCACAGGCAGAAAGAGAACATCAAGCACTCTGGATTGATTTAGTCTAAGCTAAAGAAGAACTGACGCAGGTGGCGCTGTGGGTGAAACCACAGAGCCTAGGGCTTGCCGATCAGAAGCTCAGCGGTTCAAATCCCTGCGACAGGGTGAGCTCCGGTTGCTCGGTCCCTGCTCCTGCCAACCTAGCAGTTCAAAAGCACGAAGTGCAAGTAGATAAATAGGTACCGCACCGGTGGGAAGGTAAACGGCGTTTCTGTGCGCTACTCTCGGCCAGTAAAGCGAAATGAGCGCCGCAACCCTACATCCAACGCAGTGGATGTAGCCTACCTTGATTTCAGCAAGGCATTTGACAAGGTGCCCCATGATATTCTTGTAAAGAAGCTGGTAAAATGCGGTCTTGACTATGCTACCACTCAGTGGATTTGTAACTGGCTGGCTGACCGAACCCAAAGGGTGCTCATCAATGGTTCCTCATCATCATGGAAAAGAGTGACTAGTGGGGTGCCACAGGGTTCTGTCTTGGGCCCGGTCTTATTCAACATCTTTATCAACGACTTGGATGATGGATTCAAGGGCATCCTGATCAAATTTGCAGATGACACCAAACTGGGAGGGGTGGCTAACACCCCAGAGGACAGGATCACACTTCAAAACGACCTTGACAGATTAGAGAACTGGGCAAAAATAAACAAGATGAATTTTAACAGGGAGAAATGTAAAGTATTGCACTTGGGCAAAAAAAATGAGAGGCACAAATACAAGATGGGGGACACCTGGCTTGAGAGCAGTACATGTGAAAAGGATCTAGGAGTCTTGGTTGACCACAAACTTGACATGAGCCAACAGTGTGACGCGGCAGCTAAAAAAGCCAATGCAATTCTGGGCTGCATCAATAGGAGTATAGCATCTAGATCAAGGGAAGTAATAGTGCCACTGTATTCTGCTCTGGTCAGACCACACCTGGAGTACTGTGTCCAGTTCTGGGCACCACAATTCAAGAAGTACACTGACAAACTGGAACGTGTCCAGAGGAGGGCAACCAAAATGGTCAAAGGCCTGGAAACGATGCCTTATGAGGAACGGCTAAGGGAGCTGGGCATGTTTAGCCTGGAGAAGAGGAGGTTAAGGGGTGATATGATAGCCATGTTCAAATATATAAAAGGATGTCACATAGAGGAGGGAGAAAGGTTTTTTTCTGCTGCTCCGGAGAAGCGGACACGGAGCAATGGATCCAAACTACAAGAAAGAAGATTCCACCTAAACATTAGGAAGAACTTCCTGACAGTAAGAGCTGTTCGACAGTGGAATTTGCTGCCAAGGAGTGTGGTGGAGTCTCCTACTTTGGAGGTCTTTAAGCAGAGGCTTGACAACCATATGTCAGGAGTGCTCTGATGGTGTTTCCTGCTTGGCAGGGGGTTGGACTCGATGGCCCTTGTGGTCTCTTCCAACTCTATGATTCTATGATTCTATGATTCTAACCCCAGAGTCGTCCACAACTGGACCTAATGGTCAGGGGTCCCTTTACCTTAGAGAAGAATTGAGGGAGCAGGTATCATTCGTTTTCTAATGTGGAACATTGTTAAGAACTATGGTAGCATCACTAGTGACATGCAAGCCACAATATTTTTTGCAGTGCACACGTTCACCGGTTTTGTACATTATGCAGAGCAGACTAAGGCTTGCTACCAGGTGTACAGTCAATTGGGAGTCACAGTTGGTCCTTGCTGCCTGATAAGTGTATCTGATGAGTAAGCATGCTTGACACACTTACACTTTACATGTTTAATGTACACCTAAAAAGAAAAAGTAGTACTTTCTTTTCTAAATTCTCCAAGGCATATAAAGGCTCACCTGGAAGGGATTTCATAATGAGCTTCTTTCAAATTAATACAAGAGGGAAAATGTATATACCAAATAGTCCCTAATCGTCTGCATACAGATACACTGGCAGACCTATCTTTAGTCAGAATATACTACTGAAGATACTATGTGTGAAAGGAGCAGGAAGACTGCAGGATATATTACATTTTCAAGACCTTCTGCAAAGATGCCATAAACACAGGAATGCATGATTGCTGGACTCAGATTTCCAGAAGTTACATTCTCTTTTAAAAGATATAAAACTGACATATGAACAACAGATGGCTTCTTAATTCAACTCAGCTGAACTGTTTAATTAGGTCTGCCCTATCCTGCCACGTGACCAACAACAGACCACATCATCAACACGCTTCTTACTCTCTTAAAAAGAGAATGAACAATGGAATTTAAATTCAATCTCTGAGTACATTTATTCTAAATCTACTTACAACTACATATTTTTTTCCTACAAAATTTAAGGTCAGTTTGTAGCATGTGCCCTTTTAAAAGTGTTGGGGCAGACAGTGTCTCATTAACATTTATGCTGACACATACTTTGTTGTGTATGGAGTTGTGTTTCATAATAAATCAAATTTCCTTAGAATGTCTGAATACCGCTGAAGTGTGTTGAAAGTCAAATATCTATATCTAAAAAACTAAAATCCTCCTCCTCCTCCATAAAAGTCTAGTTACCCATCCTACTCATTCCTTGTGATTGTGCTATTCATTTTTGCTTTCTACGCAGAGTTCCTTTTCCTTCTCATACTCTACTGACTTCCTGGCATCTGGGTTCTCCCATTAGCACATTTAAACTCCTGACAAAACTCTTCATTCTGACATTCTAACTGATTTTGCACAACAATTCCACTCTCCTTACCTTCTATCTTCCTAAGATTGTAACTCTGAAGATAGATATTTTTCTTGTTTTCATTTTATATATGGAACCTAGTTCTTGTGATGTTCAGTAAATGATATTCCAATGGTTCAAGCCAGAATTTCTCAACAGGGTGCGCCCCCAGATGATTTGAACTACAACTCCCATCATGCCTGAACACTAGGCACCAAGCTGGGGAACCCTGGATCACACTTTCTAAATATTTATACACAACTATACCATACAAAAAGTAATCCAAAATGACATACTAGCTACTAAATAATATTAGTTATCTTAAATGAAGTGAGCATTCAGCTTACACGTCCTTCAGTCCCCACTTGCTTTGCTACACATTCAGAGCCATTCCCTATGGTTTTCTTCCGACTCTCTTCCTTCAGTTTGGCAGAGGGCAGTTCCCGGGTAGGTAAGTGTTTGTGTTTTGCTTCTCGACCTAAATTTACATTGAAAGGAAATAATCCATCATACGTTCATCATACTGATACAAATCAAAGGTAAGGGATCTTTGTAGCTTGATGGATTTTAACCAAAGAGCAAGAATTTTAAAAACAATTCTTCATTTCCTAAAGGCTTCCCAAATACTAATATTTTATGGATTGTATTCCAACTAAGTCCACTACATTAAATGAGACTACTCTAACTTAACCATTTCCATTAACTTCACTAGGTCTTCTGAGCAGAAAGAACACACAAAATAAACACTGTGAAGTGCTTTACCCATCAAAAACAAAATACCAGGTTTTATTCAGTGTTCACTGTGTTTTTCATCTCCTTCAGTTCTGAATGTTTGAGATCTGTTCTCTGGTTTGTTACGTGAAGTGGGACCGAGCCTTAACAGGAAAGCAGGAGCAAGGTCTTCTGTTGAGACCTAGACATTTCCTGTCTGAGCTGCAGGGAGAGCTGCGTGGCCTGCTTGAAGACTCTTGACATCCATGAAGCAATACCATTTACAGTAAGAATAACTGTTTCTTCTCCCCATCCCAATTTCCTCTGGAGCATGTCAAGTGTTATTGCTCTTGGGATGAACTGACAGCTGGGTTTTGCTCATGCCTAGAGTCTGAACAATTGCTATAGCAGGTTTCCAAAGAGCCTCTGCTTTTCATTTTTCAAACATACAACACAAAGTTCAACTGAAGCATCAAAATTCTTCCCTCCCAGCATTCCTATTTAAATGTCAATTCCCATTTATTTATAATATTTTATGACCACCCAATCCAAAGTCCTGAGTGGTTCATAACAAGTTATGCTGTATATTTTTTCATCTCTGTATTTTAGATACTTGCAGATAATCATACCTGATGAATGTTTTGTAGTATGGTCAGCAGGCTCTTTAGTTCCTGCACTTTCACTCAGATGTCCTGGAGATTTGTGTGCACCATCAGATGATTTCTGTTTCTCATGTGACTATATATTTAAAGGGGGGGGGGAGATAATAGAACAGTATCAACTAATGCACTCAAGACACTAAAAACAAGTACAGTAAAAACCACATACAGCTTTTCACAGTCTTAGAGCTAATAAAACATGGCTTTTGACAAATGCTATTTATTTAACAAAATTATGCTCTCACAAATTAATTAGGTAAGTGTGCTTGATCTCAATTAAAACATGAGAAGTTGTGTGTGTTCTGCTATTGCTATACTTTAACCCAACTTTAAAATCATCCTTATGATCTTCTCCACTCATGTATGGGAAATGGATGGCGGCTAACAGATTGAGGTTGAATCTTGACAAGACAGAAGTACTGTTTTTGCGGGACAGGAGGGGGGGTTGTGGAGGACTCCCTGGTCCTGAATGGTGTAACTGTGCCCCTGAAGGACCAGGTGCGCAGCCTGGGAGTCATTCTGGACTCACAGCTGTCCATGGAGGCACAGGTCAATTCTGTGTCCAGGGCACCTGTTTATCAGCTCCACCTGGTATGCAGGCTGAGACCCTACTTGCCCGCAGACTGTCTCACCAGAGTGGTGCATGCTCTGGTTATCTCTCGCTTGGACTACTGCAATGCACTCTATGTGGAGCTACCTTTGAAGGTGACCCAAAAACTACAACTAATCCAGAATGCGGCAGCTAGACCGGTGACTGGGAGCGGCCGCCAAGACCATATAACACCGGTCTTGAAAAACCTACACAGGCTCCTAGTCCGTTTCCGAGCACAATTCAAAGTGTTGGTGCTGACCTTTAAAGCCCTAAACGGCCTCGGTCCAGTATACCTGAAGGAGCATCTCCTCCTCCATCATTCTGCCCGGACACTGAGGTCCAGCATTGAGGGCCTTCTGGCAGTTCCCTCACTGCGAGAAGCCAAGTTACAGGGAACCAGGCAGAGGGCCTTCTTGGTAGTGTCACCCACCCTGTGGAACGCCCTCCCACCAGATGTCAAAGAGAAATATAACTACCAAACTATTAGAAGACATCTGAAGGCAGCCCTGCTTAGGGAAGCTTTTAATGTTTAACAGGTTATTGTATTTTAGTTTTTTGTTGGACGCCGCTCAGAGAGGCTGGGGAAACCCAGCCAGATGGGGGGGGGGTATAAAGAATAAATTATTATTAAATTATTATTATTATAAGCTCCCCGCTTCAGTCTCCCCCGTCACACATATTCAAAAGACCTCTCAGAGAGTGAGGGGCCCTCTAGAAGCCACCACATAAGGCAGTATTGCTACTGTTATGCCAAAATAACTACCACTTCCTCTGTGCTTAAGAACTGATTTCTGGGAGGGGGCGCTCATATTCATGCATAGGTATTGCTGGCATATAAGCACCAGGAACACGCTAAAAAATATGAATGGAGAAAACAGCAACACTATTAGTTGCTGTTGCAACCTCTAAAGCGCATTCAAAGTGAGGCACATACAAGACAGGCGTTAATTCCACTCCAGATAAACACCCTTGAATGAGACACTAACTTTCCTAACCAATAGGACAAGGCTGTTCTCATGGCTCTTAATAGACATCCTGACAAATTGATCTCAGAATGCTGCGTGTCTTCCATATGGAATCTCCCCCCTCCCCCAAATGTTGTCTACCTTCGTCATCAGGGCCTGTAGATGATTAGCTATATTTTTTTCCACTGCAGCACCATCTATCACCTACTTTGTGATTCATTAAAAATAGTCTTTACTTCAGAATATTTTCTCACACCATCATCAGTCAGCTTCCTGAACGATTTGCTCAGTAGCGTGATAAAGGGACACTCATCATATCCATGTCATCAAGTTCACAAAAGAAAAAAGGGAAAAGAAATGAGAGTTGCAAAGAAAGCATATGTAGCAGGGATATGCTGGTAATTTTATTAAGCCACCAAAGCCTGATGGGAAGCACGTGTATTTGATGGAAGGCTGGATTTATAGAGCTATAATTAAATAATAACATCACTACATTCACAGAGTAGATTAATTCAATTGAACCTCAGCATACCTCATTGGTTCTTTTCCTTTCTTGCTCCAGATCATATTCTTCCTTTGACTTTCTGCAAAACAGAATAGGAGGGAACATGCAGTTCAACAGTTCAGTTATTTATCTGCTCACTCACAATGCAAGAACAACGAGCAGCCTCTCCTGACAGTCAAAATGTGCCCAATTTTGGGGATCCCTCCTTTTCCCCTCAACCATTTATGTCCCAGCCCATGAAATTCAGGAGCTTCTCCCAACTCTCAGAACAGGTACTTGGGGGGCACAATTTGTTAGAGAAACAAATCAAAAAGTGTATCTGAAGAAGTGTGCATGCACACGAAAGCTCATACCAAGAACTAACTTAGTTGGTCTTTAAGGTGCTACTGGAAGGAATTTTTTATTTAAAACAAAAAGGCTCTTTTTACCTGAGAACCTCCCTTAATATTTTCATTTCCTCTTCTTCAATTTCAGTATATGCATCAGACCCATCTGTCAAACAATCAGGTAGCACACCTATTTAAAAAAGAAACAAAGAAAGAGGAGTAAAGGAGGATGACATCCAGTTTTCCACAAATGAATTACAAGCTGTTATCCGATTGTCAAAATGTGCACAGAAACTTGAACTTTTAGAAGTGATTATTTTTAGGTGATTTCCACAGGAATTATCTCCATATGTGTAAAATAAAAAAGACATTTGTTACAGAAAACTTGGAAGATTGTTAAAGAAAGAGAGAGATTGGAAACTCAAGCATCTGTAGCAACATCTTGAACTCTGTTTGAATCCCACATAACAAACCTAACAGACAATTTTACGGTTGGCTTAAAAGAAATATGAAACAGATAACAGAAAAACGGCATTTCAATTAATAGATATTGCTTCATACAAACTCAGTCAAGTAAGAGAACTATCCATCATTTAAGTCCTTCCCTGCCCCTCTTTTCCAAATGACTGAAAGCCCAGCTCCTTCAAGAATGGAGGAGAAAGGAAATTATGCACAGTAGATGCTTTTCAACTATCCCCAGCTGTCCTGTGGGATAACCAAGGTACAAATAACTTGGAAAAAGCAGAGTATGTAATTCAGCTCCCCTCTCATTTTGGGCTGCTCATTTGAGCATTGACTGCAGCAACAGGAAGGAGGAGAACAAGAAAAACCCAGAAAGAGCTCACCTTAGTCCCTTCACTGGGCAGTAAATGACAGATCCTTCTAGCCTATCTTCTTCCTCTGATTATCTTCCTGCCTTCACACTTTCCCTTCTCTGCTCCTCATTGCCTTTTCAAAATATTTTTTCTTTTTGCCCTCTTAGCCTTCAGTATTTTGCCCCTTTAATGCCATTCTTTCAACTCCCTTGCTGTTGTGTCTCATGCCCCTTTTGACCACTTACCCATGCCTTACTTAGCCCGCTGAAGCCCTCTGCCTCAGAAAAACCTGAAGCCACCCCTGGTCTCAGCAAATGAAGAGATGAAATGGGAAGACAAGTTTCTCATTGGCCGCTACTCACCATTTCTTTCCTGAATTATTCTTATGGCTTGCAGTTGCATTTCAATATTTTTCTGGACCATCATCTCTTTAAACAACCTGAAATCTTCAGCTGCCAATACTGGCTGCAAGATGGCCTGTGTGAGAAAAGATGTTTTATAATAATTTAATATTTATATCCCGCTCATTTGTTTAAATCTTACAGTGCAAACAAATTTGCAGTCTGATCATTTTTTTAAAAAAGGCTCAAGTCCCACATTACTGCACTAGTTTAAATTTAGGGAGGAAAGTACTGAAAAAGTTATTGTACCACCACCTACACAGCTTTATAGCTTTCCTCCTATACCACCTTACATAGGAGTAAACCCCACAGAATCAGTGAAAGTTACTTCTGATAAGATATTAAGACAGGACTGCATTGTCCTTTACCCAAGTATTCCTACAAATCAAGACTACAAGCATACTTCATGTTGCGTCCGCTTCAAACTGCATTTTGTCGGGTTGTGGACTGCCAAAACCTGGAAGTACCGGAATGGGCAGTTGCGCATACGCAGAAGCGCTAAATCGCACTTTGTGCATGCACAGAAGCACTGAATCGTAGACGCGGGTTGCAAACGCTGCGGGTTGCGAATGTGCATCCCGCACAAATCACATTCGCAACCTGAGTGTCCACTGTGTATATAATATTGGAATACGGGAAATCATCTAGTCTCTCTCATGGGAAGGTATGCAAATACCTGTTTCCAGGGGGTTACAATAATGAACATTTATATCAGAACTAGGGAATCTCTGGCTCTCCAGGCCTCTCTATTCAGCCTCCCTCCAACTGGCAGCCTGAGGCACAGCCATAGCTTGCTCTTACTGCATCAATACTTACTGCATGTGCTCATATGTGCCTGCAGAAACACTTAGTTTTTGCAACTGTCCTAGATAGTAAGATGTATTTTTAATTAGTATATTGTTTAATTGTGCTGCATGTTCATATCAATATAATGTGCAACACTGAGTGCGCATCCTGAGTAAGCAGGTAGTGCAGCTACAAAACCAGAAACTGGCAATAACACGCCAGCACCCCTTGCACCTGATCCTATGTGCTTTTTCACCACTGCCATGGAACCAAACCACAGGCAACTTGCTAAGACACTTTCATCATTAGTATTCCACTAGTTCACTTTTTTCTCAGCTTCTGGGTGAAAGTTGAGTGACAAGGGCTGCAGTCTTAAACATATTGTTAAACATGAGCTCCGTTACCTTCAATGCTCATTCTTTTTAGCCCATTGACTTTTAATTTGTGAGGTTTTATATATACAAAGCATGCATTCTGTTAAACTGAAACATCACTGTGTGTGTTTGACACAGGAGGGTTGTTGCTTTTTAATACAAATGAAAATATATACAAAGGGAACACAATCACCTATCTCCAGGATTGTTTTTTAACTTTGCTAAAAGAAAATTTACCTGTGAGGTACGAGTCTTGGCAAGAGGAGACATACAAGCTTCCTGGAATTTGTCTTCATTGATTCCAACTTCTTTAAGGTAACTGTCTAACAGCTTTTCAACCTGCAAAAAATGGATGGCGGAAAAGATTATTCCACAATTCTCTATAGCCTTGAACCTTACCCCATTCCTTTAAACTGGGATATACATATTTATTTGTTTATTTATAATAAATAATGCAAGTCATTGTACATAAGTTAGTTTACTTTGTTTGCTGCTGCCAGGTTTCCCTATTTCTCTTAATTTATATAGCAGCATATATGTGCATGATGTTATACAAAATGCAGGAGTACATCCCTGGAATTTGAGATTTGCAATCAAAAAAGGGAAAACAACAGTGGAAGAGGAGAGAAAGGAAAGTGGAAGGAATTAGGGAAATAATATGTGATGATTTCAGTTGCACTTGCTTAGGCTTAGCTACAATACAGAATAGGAACTATGGGGGTTGTGCCCAAAGATTTAATGAAAAGGTGGGTTTTGAGGAGGAATCTGAATGAAGAGATATGGAAATGCAGAGGGGGCAGTTCAAGGCCTAGGGATCAATAATGCAGAAATAATGGAGGCCTTTGGAGAATACCCAGACAGTTAAGGGGTGGTGGTGCTGTATAAGCAATCATAGACAGTAATGCATTGGGATGTAAGTGGAGAGAAGGGGGACTAGGCCAAAAAATTGCTCAGGTGGATAGTTATCACTGTGCATTACTAAGACACAGATGAGGACTTAATATCACAAACAGGCTGTTCATATCATGGTTTATGTCTGCGTAATTCGCTTACTAGTTTTCCCACATTCCATTTCTTCAGTTACAGACATTAGTTGCTCTCAGCCATTTGCCACCCACTAGTGAGCCTGGCAGAATGTTCTCTTGTGCTGTCTTTTTCTTGTTGCTCCCCCCGTCACTCCTCTCCAACCCTCCACTAATTTTTCCCAGTTTAGGTACATATGCAAGTACAACTGCTGCTAATATTCTTGCTGTGATGGGAACACAACAAATATAAATAATTCTAAGTGATCTGAAACAGCAGGACTTGGATGTGCCAGGTTATGCTATAATTCAAGACAAAGTACAACAGGAGCTCACGCCTAACATCTTATTTTCAGACTCAATCACAAGAGCAATGAGCCATATATTTATTCTTTAGAAAGAAAAGAATGGCTATAGAAATGATTGACTGAATGGGATGAAAGCAGGAAAAACGATGCAGGCAGTTGCTTTTGATTGCAGTCATACAACCACAGCAATATCAAGTTCTGGCTTTAAAGGCTCAGCACAAAATAAAAGGATACAGTTTCTTCAATCTAGAGCATCTGCAACAAACTAGGACAATGATAACTAAGCACAATGCAAAGACTCAAAGTTGGCAGAACAATAGCTCTTTTACATTAAACCATTAGTCAGCTAATTTTCAAAAAAAGTAATACTCATAGGAATATATAAGTTGACAGAAGTGGTGCAGAAACCATTCCTGTTTCAATAGCACATTTTTCTTAAAAAATGAAAATTAAACAACCACTACTCACCAGAGCTTTATATTCCTGATGAATCTCAGTGTAAGACAGCTTGCTTTCTTCTTCTTCATCAAAAACTAAGGAGACAAGTTTTACTTTTTTAAAAATGTGAATTCTCAAAAAAAGTTTCCAAAATAATCTGCAACTAGAAACCTTTTCAAATGACATTCCTAGTACAGTGGTACCTCAGGTTACAGACTCCGCTAACCCAGAAATAGTGCTTCAGGTTAAGAACTTTGCTTCAGGATGAGAACAGAAATCATGCTCTGGCAGCCCGGAACAAATTAAGTACTTAACCCGAGGTACCACTATATAGTGAAATTTATCTAAATAAAAAGGTAAGACCATCCATAACATTAGATGGCCAATCCAGCAGGTAATTGTGTCTCACTTCCAGATTTATTACATCCTCCATGATACACCCACCCCTCTGCATTCTTCTCTTCTACTGGCATATAACACCTCTGCCCACTCAGCCCCTCAAGCTACTTTTTTTTGCCTTATTCTTACTTATACCTACTAGTGGTATGTATTAACCACAAGATTCCCTTTGGGCCCAAGTTCAGCATTTCTAAACACATTCCAACTCAGTCCAAGGTGCTTCATGGGCTGCCAATTCAACTCAGGGTCCACCTAAGCCTTCCACCTCCCCCACCTTTCCATTTGCTATTGGGAATTGTTTTTATGGCTATAACTCCCCCCCCCCACCCCTTTAACAGACCTGGATGGAGCTTGCAGGCATTCACACCCCCTCCACAGTGAGGAAAGCCTGCCAAAACCAAATGGTTTTGTGCTGGACACCTTTGAAAGTTTGATATCTGTAACTTCTTTCTATTGCTGTGGAACTGGGCAAGGTTGCTCAATTCTGAGGGCACAAATCAGATTTCACATGAATAGCTGCAGTGGTTTCCCTGCAAGGACAACCAGCACAGGTTGAGTGTAAGTAACAAGAGGAAATGTGTAATCTCCCCTGGTGTTTTGTGTCCAGATGTTCTGCAAACTGAGAGTAAGAAACAGACCAAATTGTGGACAGACAGGTCCAATGGCCTTTGCGCTAGGTTTCTTTAAAATTGATTTTCAGGTGGGAAGAACTAGAAGAGATTTGATTTCCAAGTACAATTATTCCTTACAAGCTTGACCTGTCAGTCAAAGCAGAGCTTTCCCTCTTCCCACTCTGATGTTTGATCTCCCTCTTCCAACCCACCCTGGCATTACGGCAAGCCTAGAGACATTACTGTCGCTTTTAGCAAATGCTTGTCTACAACATTTTTTGAAGGTCTGGATTGCTTATGCATCACACAATGTTTCAGGGCACCCCACTTCAAATGATGCTACCTTGTACACATCCTACTTTGCTTCTGACAAGCCAAAAATCCCTCCACAGTAACAACTTTGCCTTGGGATTCAGCTGAATCTGGACACCCCTACTCCTAACCCCTATACTTCCAGCAAATTATATCTATTCCAAGCATCCTCAGCAATGAAATCCATAAGTCTACCCTTCTTTTCAGCAATCCAGGTAGGATCTTGATGCACAATTTAAGTTTCACTCAAAATGTACACAAAGAAACTAGAACACTGTTTCAAGCAGCGGCCCTAGGCAACAATATACTTCAGTTTAACAGCACTTGATATAAGATAGCTGTCTGTATGGACAATAGAGTAATACAGTAACAATATAATAATCTACAAAAAATGCAGAAGAGCTCTGATGAAAATTCAGCTAACTTCTATGACACTGAGAATAAGCAAATCATTCCAAAAACAAAGTGGTTGTTAACGGAGGCCTAACAAAGATTCAGTTTCATCTTGCCTGCAGGAAAGACATACAGTCGTACCTTGGAAGTCGAACGGAATCTGTTCCAGAAGTCCGTTCCAAAACGTTCCAAAACAAAATCATGGCATCTGATTGGCTGCAGGAAATTCCTGCAGCCAATCAGAAGCCATGGAAGCCTTACTGGACATTTGGGTTCCAAAAGAACATTCGCAAACCGGGAGCCAGAACATCCGAGTTCCAGGGCGTTTGGGATCCAAGGTACGGCTGTACTTCAAATGGAATAACTGAGAAGTATTTTGAGGCAGTTCAAAATGTTTCCAGCTAACAAAAAAAACAACCCAAAGAAGTAAATGCTTCCTTCTGTTCCCCATTGATCTTCAGTGAGCCATCTGCTAAACAGTTGTGAGGTTATAGAGCTCCCCTTTCCCCCCTAAGAATCCAACAAAAATAAGATGACTAACTAGATTTCGGAAGGGTGTCCACTAACTGCATGCTATATATTTGGAACCAGCTGATCCCTATTGAACTTAGACAAGGCTGAAAACTTACTTCTCTGAAGTTTGATGTAGCTATTTTACACTGTATACACTATTTGTATATTTTGATGTGTTTAAGATCTGCTTTTAAATTGCTATGTATATATTTAGTGCTAATATATTAAGCTTTCTGGCATACACAACTTCAGAAACATTTATTGGGAAGCAATTTAAATATTTTAAAATAACTAAATTATCTATCAAATTGCATCTCATTGTATGTAGGTGAGTGACCCCAATACAGGCTCAAGCTTTATCAATGTAGCTGCAGAATTTTTTTAATGGGGAAACCTTTCTGAAATTAAGAGCCAGCAACTCACATTTTAACAAGGATGAACAATCTTAAAAACCTTTATTTTACAAAATAAATCACCCCAATCCTGTGTTCAACAGTGGAATTTGCTGCCAAGGAGTGTGGTGGAGTCTCCTACTTTGGAGGTCTTTAAGCAGAGGCTTGACAACCATATGTCAGGAGTGCTCTGATGGTGTTTCCTGCTTGGCAGGGGGTTGGACTCAATGGCCCTTGTGGTCTATTCCAACTCTATGATTCTATGCTTAAAAATGTCATGAACAGCTTCAGAACATGAATGAAAATGCAAGAAATGGCAAACATACATGCACATTCCAAACTCGTGTTCAGTTAATACCCATACTCCTTGATCCAGCAAAGCAATAAACACATGGACAACCTGTTTACATACGCAGATGTCTTAAACTGGATTTGTCCAAGTGTGTTTAAATTTGCTCTTCAAACAAAATACCTCAGGAAACTTTTAAAGGGCTGCATAAACACTTCTTCCTCCATATTTATAAATAAAAATAATAAAATCCTGGATTCCAAACATTCCCTTTCTTGCCCACTTCACAAAATTCACATCCTCTAGTCTAGCTAGTATCTGCCTCCAGCTTTTCTAGGAATGTTCCAACCAGAATAGAGTCAACAACAGTAAGCTATCTCCTACCAAAAGAATTAAGAGTCATAAAAAGTATCTGCCTCAGCAAAATGCAATAGTGACTCAGTGCAAAAGCTATTAAAAACTGTAAGGTACATGGACAGAGAAGCTCAAAATGAAAAGGTTCTGGGAGATTTGACAGCTCTGTAATTCTGATGTCATATAACCACCTTCATAGCAACTTCACTGAATTCTGTGTGATTCTCTACTTAAGGGATTTTAGGACCTCCTTGGAAACACCAGAAATCTACAAAATAACCAATATGTGCACAATCCAGTCCAAAATAAAGGCGCTTCCCCCCCTTTTTTTTACACCCCAACAGAAACATTACTTGGAGTTTTTTGTTCCAACGGGTTTGACACATGCACTTAATTATGCTTTTGGAGGGGGCACAACCGCAAGCGTGCTACGACGATGGGAATTGTATTTTTACGTCTCAGCATATAGCCAATTACAGATAGGTAGCCGTGTTGGTCTGCCATAGTCAAAATAAAAAAAATCCTTCCAGTAGCACCTAGTTGGTCTTTAAGGTGCTACTGGAAGGAATTTTTTTATTTTGCATATAGCCAATGGGCATCCCAATGAAGTATGAGCACGAATCACACAACTACGAAGCGAAAGACTGTTACCTGCATCAGGCCAGAAGAAAAAAATCTACAATGTCCAGATTTTTGATTTTTTTAAAAAAACATCCCTTCTGGTCAGCATCCCTAAGAGGGTTTGGCACTTGCACTATCCGGAGAGGATTTCACTTTTACGCGCTTTGAAAGGATTTCGTTTCTAAGCGCCCTTGAGAACTGAATCAGCCCCAATTAAATAATAATAAGGACGATCATTCCCGCAGCCTCCCTTGGTCCCCAAGTGCCACTGGGCCTCTTTACATACATTTCCGAGGGGAAGGGGGGGGGACACAAAAACAGATTTTTAAAACCGGGGAGGGCGAAGACTGCAGGGGGATTCCCCTCAGGGGAGTGGGGGAGAAAGGTTGTGAGGGAAGGATACGCTATTTCTTCTTTCCTTATATCCCGCCTTTCCTAATGGGAGGTGGTTCTCGAGCCGCCCGCCCTCAGAGCCGCCCGCCCCCCGGTCGCTTCTCACCCTCGCACTTGTGCTCCACGAACTCCACGATGGGGATGGACCAGGCGGGGCTGCGGAGGAAGCCGGCGATGCTGTCTACCACCCACTCCACCTCCGCCTCCGCCTCCCCCTCGGCCGCCATCTCATCTCCCCTCCCCTCTCTCCCTCACAGGCTCCCTCACGAAACACGGGTGCGCGCCCGCGCGCGCGCGCGGCCTTCGAGGGGCGGGCGGGAAAAAGAAGGCGAAGGGGAAAAGGCGGGCGGGCGGGAGAAAGAAAGAAAGAACCGTAAGGGCCTCACGCAAGGCGGCGGTTAGGCGGGGGGGGGGGGAGTTCGGTTCCCGTCACTATGGCAACCGCCGTCAGCGGGGAAGAGGAGGGAAAGGAAGCGCGAGCGCACGTATTGTTACGCACGCACGCGTGCGCGCGGCTGCGGCGACGCTACCCCCGCCCTCCTAAGGAGCGTGCCAGTCACGCGCTCTCGCGCTCGTTCGCTTTCTCCGGCCGCGGTGACGCGAAGGCGCATGCGCGTCGCGTTCGAAGTGGGGCTTCGTGCTCCCCGTTATGTGTAAATCGAAAAACGTCAGTAGCCAACCGCCCGCTGCGGGGCGCGCGAGGTTCGCGAGCTCGCGGCAAATGCTGCTGAGGGGTATTGGGCGGCGGGGGGGGGGGGGGAGAGAGCCTGCCCATATTGCTTCGTTCGTGTATATATGCTGCTAATATATAAAGGAAATTAAGAACTAAAGCTCCCTAAGCGGCACCTTTCCATCCTCGCAACGACTTTACTCGGCAAATAGTGGTTTATGGAACCCATTAGCACACACAAAAACCACACCCCTCAAATTATGGGAATACAGTACAGTACATCAGTCAGGGCATGGACGAATTAGGGAAATCAGTCAGTTTTATTGCACATAGCCAAAGGCTGCCGCAATGTACACAGAATTATTCAGCAATTAAAAGAAAATATGCTGGATTAATACAAAAAACCTAACACATTTATATTATCAAGACATTACCTACTCTAAACAGAGCTATAAAAATACCTTAATATACAGGTTAAGGCATTAAACAATAAAATAGGCTAAAATCATCACATGGCCACTAATATATTAAAAGATAATGTTAATTGATACACTCTGCAATTATATTCGGAATTTGGTGATAAAGATAGAATATAGCTTGATGTAGACAGGGTCAAATAAATTCATCTCCTTTACAGTTGGTGGCTATCTTGGCTATATAATTTGCTCCAATTTTCTTAGCAGCAGTTGCAAAGAGTGCTACATGCCAGGTCACGTACTTATCTGTGTCTGCGAGGAGATATAAAATCATTTCAGACGGGTTCTGTCCAGGGGACCTTGTCATTATAGGTGCTAAAAATCGTTCTCTTGCTTCACTATATAAGGGGCAGCACAAGATATAAAGCATAAGGTCCTTTGCTTCAGGACATCCCCTAATGCAAACACGTTCGCTTCTCGGCCTTTTGGCTAAGATCTAGTATCACTAGAAAAAAGGGCTGCTGGGGGTCTTGTGTGGCACCTGGAAGACTCGTTTTTATAGTGACATGCACTCATGTTGTCTAAAGGGTACTTGTGTTATCCTTGGAGGGAGGACGATGAAGATGATGATGATGACAATAATAATGCTCTGCCTTTTCCCCTCAAGGTGTCTTACAGATAAAAATAAGCACAGCTAAAAACATAGGGGGGAAGCATTAAAAAAATAAAATAAACATGTTTAATTTGTTTTTAAAATTGACAATATTTAAACATAACATGTCAGACACAAGACATTTGTGGGTAACTCTGCCTTTTCCTAGGGGGAGCTTTATGCCACAATGAGCCTGATAGACTTTTGAAACGCCACACAACTCTGCTTAATATATAACAGAAAGGCAGTTGAGAGATGACCTAACCTGGGGAGAAAACAGCAAAGACCTGATGAAGAGAGCACAGCAGAGCTTATATTTTTGGAGAATCCTCCAGAAAAATAATCTCTCAAAGGACCTGTTGATGGCATTTTACCATTGTACTGTGGAGAATGTATTAATTTATGGTCGTGTGTGTGTGGTTTGGGAGCTGCATGGTATGGGGGAAAACAATGCTGTCCAAGGTTGTAAAGACTGCGGAGAGAATAATTGGGTGCACTCTTCCCACCTTGGATCAAATCTATGCTTCCTGGTGCCATAAGAAAGCTGCAGAGATAGTGCACACCCCCGAAATGATCTCTTTCAGCTTCTGCCTTCTGGAAGAAGGTACAGGGTTATAAAGACTAGGACTAGCCGTCTGAAAAACAGTTTCTATCCAAATGCGATTTTGGTTTTAAACGCATTGTAAGGAGTCTGTATGGGAGTATATTGTATTCAATTATGGGGTATCAGTTTTTAGGGGCTAACCAGGCAGGGATAGTTGGGATAGCAGGCTTGTCGGTTTTTGAATGTCTGATGTAGATTTTTTCAATTTCGTTGTTCTGTATGGGACAATGACAATAAAGATTATCGTATCGTATCGTAAAACACCTATGAGGGAAATGTTCATGGGCTGGAGCAACAGCAACAACAACAAAAAATGTTTTTATAAAATGCCAAGAGACCCGGTTAGGGCCATTATCCATATGAAGGAGAGCTTTTTCTCTTTTCTCCATCCATTTCCCCTTTTCCTCCAGTGGGCTTTTTGCCCCCTCTTGTCAGTATTAATGGCCACAAAGGGCCTATCCAAGTTAATGTGTTTTGTCTATTAATTTAGGACGAACTCAGCAAGAATGATGCAGTCATATTTCCACAGCTTATACACACAGCTATCAGGAGTTGTTTTGGTGAGTGAGGATGCAGTTGGAGCTAATTTACTTTTTAATACATTTTTGTCTTTTTCCGTTGCTGGAATACTTTGTGAGCCTCTATACATTGAATTTAAAAAAATTAAGAAAAAAGAGCTTTCACCATGGAGGGGCAAGGTATTTGAGGTACCAAACTGCCAGCTGCCTCGAGATAAATTGAATTTTCTAATTCAGGAGGCAGTCGTGCCCCAGTAGGTTAAAGGCCAAAAGCCTGGTTACAGAGGAAGCTTTCATCTGGTGCCTAAAACACACACACTCTCACTCTCTCTCTCTCTATATATATATATATATATATATATATTTTAAATGATGGTACCAGGTGAGCCTCGTTGGGGGAAGCATTCCACAAATGGGGAGCCACCACAGAGAAGGACTTTTCTCATGTGGCATGTGGTCAAACTTTGTGTGGAGGGGGCACACAAAGAATTGTCTTTTTTTATAAAAAAAAATTATTGGTCAAAGTATTGACCAATAAAAATTCAAAGAATTGTCTTTTTGTCATCACATCAAGCACATTTTAATTCTGATAATCATTTAATTTAACCCATTAATTTATGTTGTCTTTATTGGGATACCGATGCCTTGGAGTGTAGAGTTTTTGAGGACAATCTCCCAGTGGCTGCAAATGCCTTTTGAAGGCATAACCATACCTGCTCAACTGGTGTACACAGGAATATGTTAGAATCTATTTACATATGTATTACATTTCTAATCACCAGAGACATATGCAGTTTTCTATAGGTTATGGTTATTGTCTAGGTTTCTTCTATTGCTATAAGAGCAGGAAGCCTCAGGGCACAATCTTTGCAGCACTTGCTCATGTGAGACTTTGGAAACCTATATGACTGTGGCCTATTTTTAATTAGTCTGTTTTGCTTTGGTTTCCCACCTCCCATCTAGCTCTTTGTTCTCAGCTTTGCTGAGAATTTACTTTTTTAAAAAATCTATTTTTCCTACTATGCTAAAGCAGCCAAGTTAATCCAGCAAGTTCTTTGATCCTTGAAGAACAGATGTGCACAGATCTGTGTCCTGTAGTAAGAGGGGAAATGAAGCATTGTACTAGAAAGTTATTACTATAATACTTTGAATGAGAAATATGAAATATTTATATTAAGCTTTTTAAAATATATTGTCTATATATTATTGTGAACAAGGAGATTGGATAAGAATAAAGCTACATGAGATTTTAGGAGGTGAATATAAAGTATCTCAGTTTTACATGAAATCACAAGATGAGAATAGTGTAACATATAAATTGCAATTGCTACAACCATGAAATGGATGAATAGTGGCAAGAAATCATCAGTCAGGAAGGTTTCCTAGCAGCTTAAACAAGTTCCATGGCTGAGATATAAACATTAAAATAAAGAATACTTAATGAAAATAAAATGAAGGATCATTGACAGGGAAATCCATATAATTACTAACAGTAAAGAGAAGTAAGACAGCTAATAATAGGGTGTTAAGTCTCAGTGGAATGGAACAATTCCAAGATACAGTTAAGA
This sequence comes from Podarcis vaucheri, assembly GCF_965113315.1. Lineage (NCBI taxonomy): Eukaryota > Metazoa > Chordata > Lepidosauria > Squamata > Lacertidae > Podarcis > Podarcis vaucheri. The sequence goes on from NC_138761.1 coordinate 12,670,463, forward strand.
ATCAGAATATACAAACTACTATAGTCATTAAAAGAGGTGGCAAGGTGGTTGGTATATGCTGTTGTATGAAAACTCAAGACAAAACCATTGACTCATCATATTCTCCTGTACACTTTACCAAGCACAATTGCCAGGTTTCTGGTATCCCATTTTTGTTTTACTTACTTAGCAATTTTTTATTCAAATAAACAGTCTTTCCATCCATTTAAAGTGTGTCTTATGTTAAAGGAAAAATCTAAGCATACAAATTAATATGGAGGCTATGGAACAAGCAGTCGGAAGGAAAGCCATTCAAATAGGTTCTGGCAATAATGAATAATGCAAGTGTTTAGATGTTATTCAACACCACAAATTTTGAGCACAATCCCAGACACGACCTCCCTGCCATGTTGGAAGCGATGTATAGACACTGGTACAACAATCAATCCGATGATTTCCAGAAGTCCTCTTCATGAAAAAGAAATCACGCGGGGTGTGGGGATGCTCATTTGAACTACATTAGAAGAAAATCTTGAGTAATGCAGCACAGTTTCTTCAAATGTTTTAGGTACGGCTATCAAAGGAGACATCTTGGCTATTGTATGTATTCTGGGACATCATGTTTAGCGGAGATAAAAAGACATTAACAAAGGACTATAATCTATTATCAGGACCAAGGCTGAAAAGAAACCAGATAGTAGGAATTAACAGGAGGTACCATAACCAGGTACCATAACAAAATCTGATTTAGAAAGTCCTGCCATAAAAAGGGAAGAACAATGGAGATTTTCCCTTATGACCAATGCTACAACATGAATCAGTAGCTTTAAGTTGTGTTAATGAGGTCTGAGCTGCCACAACGGAGCAGGAACAAGACCTTGAGGTCATAGTAGATAGCATGGTATAAATGTTGACCTGGTATGTGGCTGCTGTGAAAAAGATAAATTCAATGTTAGGGATCATTGCAAAAGGGATTGAAAATAAAACTGTCAGTGTTTTAATGAAGTCAAGGGGATCCCCAGTTCTGGTTCCAGGAGATCCTGTCTGCTCCTCAAATCCTTGATCTGTGGAGTGGAGTGTCTGCTGTATCCTCTGATGACTAAGTGTCTGGCACCAACTTACAGCTAGGCATGTTGCTACTGTACCTTAGGAGCCAAGATCCCTTCGTAAAATATTTGAGGGGGCTGGGCTCCCCAAAGTTGATGGGTATTGCCCTTCATGTGGTGTGCATGTGACATGTCTTATGATCAATTATGCGGAAGGGGCTTAATCCCCCCCCCATTTTTTAATTCAAGATGGCACCCCTTGTATTGTACTATGCAGCAAAATTTACCAGCTGAAAAAATATGGTTACAAAGGTTGTACGCCACCCCCTATCTCTGCCGAGTGGTAGCAAGATTCCATGGAGGTTTCAGACAGTCCCCTAGGACCCCGTTTCCATTGGGAATCAAGACACAGAGGAAACTGTTGTGTCTTTAAGAAATATGATTTTTTAGCACATATTTGGAGGAGACTCTTGAGAGTCCCGTGGACTGCAAGAAGATCAAATCTATCCATTCTGAAGGAAATCAGCCCTGAGTGCTCACTGGAAGGACAGATCCTGAGGCTCCAATACTTTGGCCACCTCGTGAGAAAAGAAGACTCCCTGGAAAAGTCCCTGATGTTGGGAAAGATTGAGGGCACAAGGAGAAGGGGACGACAGAGGACGAAATGGTTGGACAGTGTTCTCAAAGCTACCAGCATGAGTTTGACCAAACTGCGGGAGGCAGTGGAAGACAGGAGTGCCTGGCGTGCTCTGGTCCATGGGGTCACGAAGAGTCGGACACGACTAAACGACTAAACAACAACAATCTGGATGCAGATGGAGAGAGTGTAGCGTTTACAGCATTCACATGTCACGAGGGGCTTGCCCTTTGCACAGCTCAGCATTGCATTCAGAGGCTTTCCTCTGCCTCAGATTGTCTCCAGCCAGCTCTCAGGGCATCTGCCTTTCCACATCCCTGCATGGAGTTCTCCCCACTTCCTGCTTCTCCTTCCCAGAAAACCCCTGGCCAAGCAACTCCTCCCCTTCTGTCTGCTATTCGAAGCCTAGTTCTAAGAGTTAACAATTTTCCTGTAACCTACATGATTGACACAGACCCAAGGATTTCTCTGTGATGGGCCATCAACATCTTCTGTCATGATCAACGGCTTCTATCTTAGGTGAGGCCCCAGCCTCTTTTTCCACTGGCCTGGCATCTTTCCTTCAATACTCCAAATATTATCCAAAAGCTACGCCTTTTATTAATTTCTAACATTTGCTAATGCTGGCAGTTATGGGTACATTTTCACCCCCAAACTCTGTTACCCCGGACCTGCAACCAGGGACGCGGACTTATAAAAAATATTGGGGGGGCCCCGGGAAAGCTCATGAATAATAAATAAGCTCATGAATATGCAAATAAAGTGGCGCCGCCTCCTCGTGAGCGAATAGGGGAGAGTGTGCTGCGCCTATTAATCAGCTCCGGAACAGCTGATATGCGGGAAACGTGGGGCTAGCCGGAGAAGAGAGGGCGAGCCCCCTCCGCTCCGGCCCTAAACCGCTGAAACCGCCAGGAGGAAGGAAATTCCCCCCAGCAGTGCCTTGGCAGTGGCGGTGGTGCTGCAAAGCAGCAAGGCAGGAGCCCCCGCCCCTGGGGATTCCCTAATCTCGCGGGGGACGGCCGGGGCTCTCCGACTAGGGCGCGCGGCTGGCTGGCTGGCTGGCGAGGGAGCAGGTGGGGAGGAGGCGGGGGACGACGGCGGCGCTCTGCTGGAAGGGCGCCCGAGATTATTGGGGGGGCTGGGCCCCCCCAATTTTTTTTTGAGGGGGCTTGAGCCCCCTCAGGCCCCATGGAGTCGGCGCCTATGCCTGCAACAATATTGTATATAGCAACCCCATCAGCAGTCAATGTCAGCTGTGGGAAAGAAATGCCACTCCCTGTAGTGAAACAGACAAGTCCACAGCTGGATTATTCTAAATTATCTCCAGGGATTTTCAACAATGTTGAGGGCTAGCTCTGAGTATTAAGAGATTCCTCCTCATTGCATTCTATTTTTAACTTAAAATTCCAGCAACAGAAGAGTACATCTTGCAGGTATTAGAGAAGTCTTACAGTACTTCAGTATACTGATGATCTGACTGGAGCTCAAAAATAATCTTCCCAATGCCTTCCTTCAGCTCCCAGTCATTTTAAACATGTCATATATTCTGCAAAGATAGTTTAAGTTGGTCATGAGTCAGTTTTTTCTCTTTCCAGTTGTGAGAATTTTAATAGTTTTTCTGATAGATAAAACAGACTAGACTGTAGCAGCCTACCCATAAATATCTACATCGTCCTTAGGTCACCCCCTTAAGACATGTTTATGTGGTTGCCACCTAGTGGCCCCAAAGCAAAATTGTTGCTTTTGAAGAATTGGAACAGCATGCTCTAGGCATGTGCTTTTAGGGGTAGTTTCAAGATGGATGCTGGACTGAGAACTGAATTAAGAGAAACCAAGAAATAAAATGTGTTTATTTCCCCCTCTTACTGGTGTAGCCTACCTTACACGCCACACCAGTCTTGACAAGCAATTAGAGATTCCAGGAATACCAGGCATGCTTAACTTTTGGGGCAATGAGGCACAGTGGAGACTGGGTGGTCTTTATGATATGTGGTTTATTTACACATATGTACAACCTGAGCCTAGGATGGAGAGTTGCACAGCATTACTCCTCAAGAGGGTCCTTTGCTCATAGGCACAGCAGACAAATCAGGCATATCCTCTGGGTCTCTTTGCTATACCTTGTCCCAGTCAGCCTACATAGTGCTCCAATCCCACTTCCTCTAGCTTGCCACTTTTTTCCTGTTCTCTTACGCCATCGACTCTGAAATCCTAAACTCCTTTGGTCTCTGCCCACCAACACACAGCTGGAGGAAGGGCTGCCCCGCCCTAGTATTGTACTTCTTCGCTGTCTTGACGGCTTCCCTGATGGGTTAACGACGGGCCATCATAAGCCTCGGGAACCCTTCCAACTCTACAATTCTATGATTCTATTATCTTTCAGTGTGCCAGCACCTACACTTTGGAACCTCCTGCATATTGACAATAGCCAGGTGCCTTCACTGTTCTTTTTCTGCTGCCTGCTAAAAACATTTTTGTTCAAGGAAGCCTATCCGGACATGTTTTACTCCCTGTTTAGCTTCTGATTTTTATTATTGTTATTATTTCAGGATAAAGAAAAATGTCCATTTTTACACTCCAATACATAATTTTGTCTCTTGTTTTGTCGACTTCCCATTCCATTTCCCATGGTGATTTTGTTTTCTCCCCCTTTGCTGCATCCTATCCTCTATCTCTTATATCACAACAATATTACAGTAAGTCCTAATTATTTCTGTTGCTCATACTTCAAATCCTGCTCACGAATTCATAAAACTATTACATTTCTTTAAATAGTCCAAAAAAGGCTTCTTCCACAAAACTATAATCATTGAGTTCTCTTATTTTAGCTGTTAACTTTGCCATTTCTGCATAGTCCATCACCTTACTAGCTTCTAATTTTAATTACATTTTGCATTTTTCAAATATCTGTTTTTAACTTTGTCTTTTATCTACAATTTTTTTATTTTTTGTAAACTGCTTAGAGGTTCTGTTTAGATTCATATATGCATTCTGTTAAATACATAAAAGACCTGAGGCTGGGACAGTAGCCACATGCCACACTAAACATGCAACCATCCTAATTAAACCTATCCAATTAAATCTAGGGTGTGTTGGCATGCTGTAATGTGAGGGAGAGGTCCCTGCTGCCCTTAAAGAGGCAGTGGTACAGCTATTCCCAATTAAGCCCAGTCTGCATCCAATGGTTTAAGGACAGCTAACAACCGATCACAAATACTGTACAATATCTTGAGCGTGAAGATGCCTGAGAAGGTGGCAGCAAGGCAACTGCAAACACTCTTAGAAGATATCAATTCCATTCTGGGTTCATGACTAGTTTCAGGAATGATTTGGTTGAGGAGATGCTACATGAAATCATGTTTGCTTCCAAAAATAGCCCTCTGTTTAATTCTTTGTCCTTTCGCTTCAGCATATGTGGAGAGAATGTAACATGACATCCTCACGTTGAGCATTGCTATGTCCCATCTGCTCCAGAACAGTCAACAATACAGAATGAGGTGAGATAAATGACAAGGTGGTGGCATGTCACATATTTTTTCCCTATGTAGGTGTTACAGTGAGAAGACTGGGAACTAAATTTGCAGGGGCTGTTTTCAGCAGCAAATACACATTTAAGGTAACTTCCATTTTGAGCCTAAAGGAATAGGCCACACACATCTCCCTCTTCACAAGCATGTAATCATGTGCTAATAAATTTTGTTGAACCCATTAACTGCTGCTTCAGGATGTAAATCTACTGTACTTGATTAAAAAGAAGTAAAAACAAGTGAGTCCCCTTCACTGCACCACTATTTAGAAATTGCCAGCTTCCATTCAGAATTAAACTACATGGAGACATCCAGTCTAATCATGCTCAGATGAAGAAGTGAACTCATTTGCCCTCTTTTAGAGAACTCTTTGTAAGTTTTATAGTGTTGGACAGAAAAACCAGTGGCGTGTGAAATGGCCTAGAATAGATTTACAATAGAGGAGTCTAAAAATAAATTCACAACATTAAAAGAAAAATAAATTATTCCTCGGCTATCCTTGTGTTCCTCATCATTACCATTGTCTCAAATAGTTTCCACAGATCATTATAAAAAAGGTTAGGGAAGGTTTTGGAAATGCCATGCAAAATCATAACCTTCCTTTAAAAGAAAGTGTGCAACAAAAGCAAGCCATAAAAAAGCCACAGAATGACAAGATGGAAAAAACAGTTACACCACACAGGAAGGAGTCCAAGGAGAAACTGGGCAACTAAAATGATAGGGGCAGAGACATAAACTGACAAAGCAGATATAAATTAAATACTGAAAATCTACAAGCAAGGGAAAATGTACTGTTATCTCTGAATAGGTTGCAAAAGAAGGAGAAAATTCAAGAAAATAAGGATTTCAAATTGTATGTGTTTTTAATTTTTTCTTTTTGTCTTTTTTGCTTTTTGGTTTTTGAAAATGGAAAACTTCTAATATATATATATATATATATATATATATATATATATATATATATTTGCTTTCGTAGATTTTCACGGGTACAGGAATGCAGGTTTTGGTGTCTTCGGGTGTCTTCCCGTGTAAGAGTCGGGGTGTCTGTGCTGCACCCCCCTGCAATCCCTACACAGATCTGGCTGGCACAAGGCACAAAACCACAGCTCGCCCCTATACACGAAGCCAAGCCAGAGCACAACTAAATGCAGCACAGCCATCTTCTCAGAAAAACTCTTCACAAGCTCAAGAGGTCAAGACACGAAAGCTTTAGCAACTAATCTACACTTAATGACCCACCCAGTGGTATTCAGAATATCACTCATGAAATCACCCAAGATATCCCTCAAGTAATTAAGGAACAAAAGAAGAAAAGGCACACTAATCTAGGAACTTCCTCTCTGCCCAGAACGTTGGAGGCTATACACCACACCCCTCAACAGTATTTATAGGAACTCAAACACCAGACTCTGCTCTGTTCCAGTAACAAGAAGCCGAAAGCACCAGCCTGAAGATGCATTCCTGTACCCGTGAAAATCTACGAAAGCATATATATATATATATATATATATATATATATATATATATATAAAAAGAAAATTCAGCACCGGTAAGTATCTCGGGCGCTGCTGAGTTCTGATGCAAAAGAAGAAATAAGGGAATGCAAAACCAATAAATGTCATGGTCTGAAGAAACCAAGGAATTAAAATGTGGTATTCTTGAATTTAACATTGCTCTAGTCTTAATACAGCAAGAGGAAAGGAGGCTGAACAAAAATAGCTGAATGCAAACATTTGCACAGTGATTAGAGTGGATTACATGTTTTATCTGGAGCGCCCATAGTGTTTTTCTGAAACTCTGAGCTCAGGGAGGAAAGCGGAGTTCTGCAGTGATTTTACTGGCATTTTCGTCTTGCCCTCTTTTCCTTCTGCATTTTCAGAGCATGAAAAATCCGTGCTAGTAGGCCTGCCAGTAATTCTCTGGTCTGACTAATGAAAGTGTGTTCTGTTAATCTAGACATAGATGAGGAAGGTCCATCATCAGGGCTGCTCGCGGTCCTTGCTGTTCCAGTTAAAAGCAGCTGGGGGAGGGGAACTGCAGTGCTATAGAAGGTGGTATTTAATTCTCTCCACCACCCCACCCCGTGCCATATCCCAATTTAATCCACCTTTTTCAAAGCTTCTCTTTGCCCTACTATGTAATTTTAGACCCTGGACTTAATGGTCTTACAGTAGGGAAAGTGGAGACCTTTAGACAGTGGAGGGAGCGGGGACCTGTGTATTATTTCAGTTGTGAAACACTCAATTAACATTTCTCGCCTCCAGAGTAGAACCTTGTGTCAGGAAAAGCAGCTGGGACCTGGGGGTGGGGTGCAATTGGGAGCAGGAAAGCAACCAGCCTGGAAGGAGTTGCACTTATAGACTACAGACTGCCGCCTTATTAAAACATTAATAGTCCTATTGGTAGGAAAGTACAGAATATTTAATTTATCTCTGGTTTATTTATACATTGCTCGACTGTAAACAAACAAACAAAAAACACTAAAGTTTTACAATAGGAGTAAAACAATAACACTGGTATAAAAAAAATCAAAAAGATTAAAATCAGCAATAAACTGAAAAGACTTGTCCACATTCTGCATATCTGGGTAGCGTATGGCCACCCACAGACTGTGAGGATTTTGCCGGAGGGGTTCAAATGCAAACCAGAACTTTAGCATCGATTCCTTCATCCAAGCTGTTTAAAAAGACATTCATTGAACAGCAATGAAGAACCATTAGCAAGCATCCTTTGGGTTGGGTCTGTCAATCAGCTACAAACCCACCTAGTAGTTACCTCACCCAGCCCACATTTTACCAGTTTCTCCGCAACCATATCATGGGGGACTTTGTCAAAAGCCTCTGAGTACCTGTGATAGCAACGGAGTAATGAGATCTCTTCTGCCTGCCCCTGCCAAGAAAGGAGCAGCATTCAGCAGCAATTAAGGCTTTTGTGTTTCAGGATGACGGTTTAAACAGAGACAGAATTCCTTAGAGTAACTGCAGATTCAAATAAATCTAGAGTCACCGTCTTGCCTTGTTAGCCCTGTGCCGCAAATCAGTTACTAAGGCAGCAGAAGGCAATGGCCCATTCCTTTTCTTCTCAAAGATGTCACAATGCAAATTTCACAATGTGCAAGCACAGGTGATCCTTTATGAAAGATCTGGGCCATACTTACTATAAGGGCATCTGCTTCACCAAGGGAGCTGTGTGATATATCTTTCTAGCCTTTGAAACCACGCATATTTTTCAGGTCTTACACCCAGCATCTTATATTGTATTGCATTTTTGGCAGTGCTGCCCTGCCATAAACTGTGTTGTGCTGGGTCTGATGGGAGTGGTGGTTCAAAACATCTGGAAGATGCCTGGCTAGAGGAAGATGCTCTAAGTGAGGGGCAGCCAACAAGGTGCCCTTCATCTGTTGTTGGACTACGACTCCCATAATCCCTGAGACAATGGCCTATGCTAGGTGAAGCTGATGGGAATTGATAGCACTGTTAGGAAATAACTGGCGAATGCCCACATGTGGGGGGAAACTACAAAAGAAAAAGAAACAGCTGACTGCCTGAATACAAAAAAAGTGTGGGGCTTGACAGTCTCTAGTCAAAAGAACTCCTAGCAGATTTTAAAACAGAAATGCCTGCAACGTTTGCAAAGTGCAGGAAATACAGGGCGTTTGTGATGGCCTGGGAATCTGGTTCAGAGGCTGAACCTGAAGAATCCCAGCCTGCACAGGAGTCCCCGCCTCCAGGGCCGGCTGAGCCGGGGCAGGGGCTTGAAACTGAAGGCCCGCACCTGTGCCGGATCCTCAGGAGCAGACACCAGATGAATCCGCTCTGGCTCCGGAGGTGATTGAGGACCCCCGTTGCCTGCAGGTGCTCCTCTCCCAGCCCTGTCAGGGGAAGGTGAGGTTGCCTCTGGGTCCAGTAACCCTCCAGCCTCTCCTGAGCTGCAGAGGCTCAGGGCAGAGAGGCGGAGGGAACTAAGTTTTCTCAGGAGGAGCGCTCACCTTAAGGCCAGGAGAGGCGAGTCACCTGTGGGCCGGGACCGCCCTAGGCCCCAGAGGAGATAAAGGCTAGTCAGCCCAGTCCCAGGTTATGGGAGCAACATCGCTGGAAACCTGTTCCTGCCAGCACCCTGACCTGCTCTTCCGGAGTTCCTGACCATGCACGGCTCCTTGCCTTGGACCCCGCTTCACCCTTGACAGACAGCCTCCAGACCCTCGACCCAGGACCGGACTCAGACCACGCCACACAGTACCCCCCCCCCCCGGGACCAGCACAGCGTTATACCTTTAAATGTCCCCATATTAAGCACTCAACACTTGTGCTCTCCTGCCTCTACCCTTCTTGGGATGAATAGATAACAAACTTAAGTAAGTTTAAATGCTTTACTTACAATAGTCAGAGGTCTCACTCATGCATCGCTCTAGGCAACAGCAGAGACAACACAGGCAAGGTATTCTTGGTTATAGCCTCAGACGTCTGCTCAATTACACGGTTCAAAAAGGAGGGAGAGAGAGAGAGACTGGGAGGGAGGAATAGGAAACAACCCTTGTTTCCTCCCTCCCAAAAGGTTAGGGGTTATCATGACCAACCTGAGTCTTCTCTTTCTATTAATAATTCTGTGGCCCTTAACCCTTTTCTTACTCGCAATAAAGCAGTTACGTTTGGCTGCATAAATCTCCCCCAGGCACCATGTATATGGGGTTTGCCATTTCAGACAAGCACAGCATCCATTCAGAACAGCTCTCTCAAATTATTTGGCTATTTAATTTCTTGTTCCCCATTTTCTATACGTATGCACTTTCTTCTCCCAAAATTGCATTTTAAAAAAAATCTCTCTAAAATAGCACTATACAATTATTTCCATCCCTACCTCATATCCTGCTTCAGTGGGTTGGCATCTGTACTTTCAGCCAGCCCACTTACATCTGTTTGTAGTTCCTTCTTTCGGTTCCTAAAGTAGCCTTTGCCAACCTGTGCTGGTTGAGGCAGGCTGATGGGAATTGCAGCCCAAAACATCTGGAAAGTACCAGGTTCGTGATAGAAGGAAGAGCCTGGAACTCAGTCTATTTCATCAGTTATAGAGACCATAAGGACCTCCACTTTTTCCTAATAATGCATACCTTTTTGTGGATGAATGAATGAATGAATGAATGAATGAATGAATTTATTAATATGGTCACAGACCAGCATCAACACACACAATATCACAGATCATATCAGAAATACAGAGGACAATTTGAATATAACAAGGATTTAAATATAAAAAATTAAAATTAATTATTAGCGTGCCCCCTGTAATTATCATTTAGGGGTTTGGTCATTATGGGAAACCACTTGCTTCCTGCGATTAATTGCAGACGCACAGAATTTGGCTACATTTAATGTAGTCTTGGGATTCTTGTCCTCTAGCAGAAGTTTTAAACTATGGTGCTCCGATTCTTTCCTGGACTTTTGCAGAACAGGTGTAATAAAAGTCAAACGTATATCCTCATAAAGATGACAACGTAGTAGTACATGTGAAGCAGTTTCAACTTCCAACGAGCCACAAAGGCAGACCCGTGCTGTGTATGGTTTACCCTCAAATCTGCCCAAGTGCAAAAAATCCCTTTTTGTGGATTTTAATTGTAAGTTTACTTTGGGAGCCCAACTTGGATGAAAAGTGGAGCACAAATGAAGTGAACTGATATCCACCAATAAATATGATGCATCATGCTGAAAAACAGTGTTTGTGTGTGTGGAGGGATGGCTTGAAATGGTATCATAAAGTAGCACACATTCTGGATAATCAAGTGGGGTTGTGTATAACCTCCGTGATATCATCATGAACACATATCATCATGAAAGCTCAATCATGAAAGCTCAATAAAAAGGACGTCTGGAGAGGAGAACACCCTCTCTTCCTGAACCCAATGCAGGACTTTGCATCTTCTACTTTTTTGTCCTAGGAATAGCTGCAGTTCCAGCCTTGCCTGCCTGCTGTGTGTACATAGTTGTTTGACTACAGAAAGGAAAATTGTGGTTTTTTAAACCTCCTTTGTTTTGGATATGCGGAAGAGAGAGAAAATAGATAAGACCTGTGTCCAAAGTTCTGATATTGCCAGAAAGGGCCCTGTTCATGGACTGCTAGTTTTTTAAAAACTTTCTGGTCCTTCAACTGTACCAGAGAGGTGAGGGGAATAAAATGAAGTTTTCTTTATTCTCGATAACAGTCCTCTGCTAGCAGAACTCTGAACGTCCCTCCACTGCAGACAAATTTCGTATTCCCCTGGAACATATGTCAGAGGCAATTTACTGTAGAAACATTAGGAGGGAGAAACACAGCCTCTTTCTGTATGTTTCTGGTGAGATCAACAGACTTTTTCCACTGTGACATCGCAGGGTGTATGCCTGCCAAGGCTAACTTTAAAGTATTGATGATGGCAGGCAAACTCAACAGAAAAAAACTACCTGCATAATTTCTAAAGGAAAATTATTACTTTTGATAAACAGTGGCTGGTTTAGAATTAAACTTTTTATCACATAATTGGCCTTTTTTTAAAAAAGGGAATCCTGAGCTAACTTGAATTTGTTTTGCTCAGGTGTTATGTTTCATGAAATATACTGTACTTTTCCGTCTATAGGATGCCCCCATGTATAAGACGCCCCCTATTCTGGGGGCCTCAAAATTTAGAAAATAGGGGGATGGAGACTAGAGTTAGCCTGTACGTTTGAAAACTGAAACCATGGCTTCAGTTCTAAACTATGCCAAGTACAAGCAGAGTTTGGCACGATGTCTCCAGTTAACAAATAGAATTATTTTGCCTGCAAATATACACACTTAAAACTTTACGACTAATAAATATAAACAATGAATAACAATGCTAAAAGAAAAAAAACAAACATTTGATGCACTTTATTTAACCAGGTAGAATGATCACTAATGGAGGCAGTTCTGGACAGAAAGTATCCAAAAGTTACTTGGTGACTTCCAAGCCAATGGGCCTCACTGCTAATGAAGCCTGTCCTGGGAGCACAGGATCCAAATGGTAGTTCCAGACAATTCACTGAGGGCAGAACTTGTTGTCTTCTTTCTCCCTTACATTGCAACTAAGTGGAATGGCTGCTGAAGGAGACATTTCTAGGAAGGAGCCAAATGGCTTTGTCCTACCCAATCCAAAGCATAGTCCTCACTGCCTCACTTCTGCTGATGCAATCTGGAGCTACAGTTTCATCCTCAATCTTGAAGGTAGAGATTACGCCCTCTAAAAAATATGGTCTGCAACCGTATAATAAAAATTGTTATTTATTTTGGCAGCTGATGTCTTATCTATTGTGTCATTAAATGGGCAAACGTAAGGTTTCATTATCTATACTGGATTTTACAGCTCGAAATCCAGTACAGTACACAGCCTACAGTGTACACAATATGGGACTTCCCCCACACCCAGTAAAATGGTGATGTGAAAAGAACGAACTGCACCGTTCTAAGGCTGTCTACTCAGAATAGAGTTTGATTGTTCTTCATGAGGCTTACTCTCAGATGTACAGTGGTACCTTGGGTTACATACGCTTCAGGTTACATTCACTTCAGGTTACAGACTCTGCTAACCCAGAAATAGTGCTTCATGTTAAGAACTTTGCTTCAGGATAGAAACAGAAATTGTGCTCCGGCAGTGCGGCAGCAGCAGGAGGCCCCATTAGCTAAAGTGGTCTTCAGGTTAAGAACAGTTTCAGGTTAAGTACAGACCTCCGGAACGAATTAAGTACTTAACCCGAGGTACCACTGTATATGATTGTAGCTATTGTCTTGCGGCACTTTACAAACACAGAAATTTATTATGGCATAATAAATAATATTCTGGTCCACAATACTCTTTATTTGATGCATGAAGTGCAATCCCAAATCTACAGGCTTATAAAGAAATTTGTATGCAAACATGCCTCCCTAATTGAAACTCTTCCCTTGTTTATCAGAGAGCAGATGAGAGGCTCTGTACAGGTAAATAAAAGTTGCAAAAAGCTGCTACATTATATCTGAAAAGTTTAGGAAAACAGTCCTGTCACTTTTCTTTAGGGAGGAAAAAAAACAGATAAGCATCTTTTGGGAAGGTTTTAAGCTTTTTAATTAGTTTTGGCTGGTAGCCAAAGACCTGCATTGAGGGCTTGCATTAGCCAAGTAACTTTTTTTTTTTTACTTATTTCTCTTTGAACAGCTAATCCAGATTCCACATCACAATCTCCTTCCAGTTTCAAAAGCAGCTTGCCATATGGCAAGTGGGTGTGGAATTCATTTAAGAGGAAAACAAGTCTAAAACCCTCTTAGACTCATGGAGCTAGTTCCATGGTTCTCAACTCCCAGGCTTTGATTTCTGACCCACCCTATGTCTAGGACAATTCAAAGTCAGCACGACAAAACACCCAATTAAAAGATAACAAATAAAAAGATTAAAGTCAGCACTGTTTAATCCTGCTTTATATTAGGAGACTGCGTTGATTGACCTGTGGTATTCAACTCTCTTATTCGAATTAGGTAGAATCCATTCTGAGTCCTGTACAAGCTGAGTTCTCTTGCAATTGCATCCTGCCATGAAATGCAAATTGCCAAAAGCAAATGATTTGGCTTGCACTTTTATTTGCCTCCAAAGAGATTTTATTAAACAGTGAGAAAAATGCCTGCTATGGATGTTGAAAGGACTCCATCCACACAACAGACACATTCCGCCCCTGCAGTATTGCTGCCAGTAATAGATAGCCATGATAGCCAGTCCCAGAGTGATATGCAGAGTGAATTACAATAATATATGGGAGAAAGGAAAAGAGATATTCAGGGGCATGACTGCAAGTTTGGGGAGGAAAGAGCATGTTTAACCCATTCTCAGCTGTGTCCCAGCCAGGCTATTTTGCCTGGTTCAGTTTAAGGATGGGACAGTTCCACCTTCTTTTGGACTCAAGTTATGGCAACCAAATACAAAACAATAGTTTCAATAACTTCTAGCAATCTTCTGGAGACTTAAATTATCAATTAGCATCAATTGCTACAATCAGCACACCTTGAGAATGTATTAGAGATACAGTATTCACAAACATCACAGAATGGGAAAAGTTGCACAATAATCTTGAGGTTTTGAGAGCTGAAAACAAGCCCTGTGTATGGACATTTTTTTATAACTGCCTCTTGATCTGATGTTCCTATTAGCAAGATTTACCCCCACATCATGAGAAGAGAAGACTCCCTAGAAAAGACCCTGATGTTGGGAAAGATTGAGGGCACAAGGAGAAGGGGACGACAGAGGACGAGATGGTTGGACAGTGTTCTCAAAGCTACCAACATGAGTTTGACCAAACTGCGGGAGGCAGTGGAAGACAGGAGTGCCTGGCGTGCTCTGGTCCATGGGGTCATGAAGATCCGGACACAACTAAATGACTAAACAACAACCACCACCCCTGGTATATCTTTAAAAACCAGGAAATGACCAATGCTGAAGTCATTGCTACTTGATGAAAGACTACGCTGATGAGCCACAGACACAGAAGCTTGATAATATTTGTTCACAGGGTTATATTCTACACAGAAGCTTAGCAGATAAATATTCAGGCTTTACAAAAAAGGCTTTTGTAGTTGCCTTCAAGAGCTAGAAGTTTATTGGCAGTGGTTTTACTCATGTGTCATGAGACCTTTGCTCTAGTACAAGATTACCCAGGCTCCTCTTCTACCCCCACCCAGCCATAATTTCATCTGGAGACCAGTAATTAAACCCTTCCACAAAGATCTGATTTGCTGGGAAGGAGGGAAAGATGATCTGTCTTGGGCAAGATCCACATTTGATTAAAACTGGAAAGATAACATCTTATTTTTGCTGACAAATCCATCATATTTATGATGATCTAGATACCACTAATTCTAATTTCTACGAAATTTGATTTGAAAGGCTAGTTTTCCTACAACCTGTAATTTATTCTTTTCTCTTTCACAAAAATGATTTTCTCTTGTTTTGTGGATAACAGAAGAGGTTGGTGAAAGGGATTTTTCTACCTAATCTCAAAGAATTAGGACATATACATCATCCAGATATTTGGGTTAAAAGCATAATCTGTTTAGCTATTTGACCCTACTTGGAATTTTCCCTCTCCCAAATGTTTCCTTCTGAACCAACCATTAGTTTCTACTGCATAATTCTAAAGCTACTTGAATTTGAAGTACACTACATAAAAGTAATATGGGGGGGGGGACACTACTAAGTTAGAATTTCACTCCTCTCATTTGTGAAAGAACCGGGGCTTTATTCTCATGTGAGATTTTGTAAACTTCTTTATCAATACAGCATATAAGCACTCGTGACTATTAAGTACATTAAATCCCCTGGGTTACTGCAGCGCTTGGGAGTTTAATAATGCCAAACACGCAGGCAATCAATTCACTTGATTTCCTTTACTTTTCTGCAGCAACCTTGTTTCTCCTCTGTACTTCTTATGCAAAACTTATGACAGGAATACAGATGCAGAAATGTCTAAGCTGTAATGAAAATCTGAACTTTGGTGAGGGCTGCCATTCAGGTGTAAATGTAGCAGGTCCAGATGAAATTTCTGAATGTCCAGAAGCTTGAGGCTAAACTAAACATAATTAGTCAACACATCTGGGGGGTTTTAAGTAGCATGTGCAGGACCCTTAATTCTGGGGATACCACAACACATGAAGAGGGGAGGTCTAACCCTTTTCTTCTTTTCCTAAGGTGCTATTATCTCCAGATAAAAAGCAGCTGTTCCCCCCTCCCAATCAAGTAAATATCCAAAAATACTTAACTGACTGACCAATTGCACTGCAGATAACTCAGTTCTGCCCCCCCATAAAGCCTGTTTCTCCCCCCCCCAAAGATAAATCCTGGCTACACCCACAGCTGTGACCTCAATCTTTGCATTCTCTTTCAACCATGTCTTATACATGCAGCCCATTTCACTCTGCTCCATAGAATTTAATGGAAACAATGAGAAGAGAGCCAGAGCTCATCTGCATTGCTCCACCCCTTTATCTGCATAGCTGCTGTTTCTTGATGTGAAACACACCACACACACACACACACACACACACACACACACACACATATATATATATAATAACCTTGAATGAGAGCTACATCCACTCCCCTGCCTGCTTTTTCTTGATGTGAAATGCACACAATATATATTTTACCTGGAATGCGAGATATATCAATCTTCTGGGTCTGTACTTAAAACTAGATGAGCACCTATAATTGAAGTGTATAAACCATGCCCCAGTCAACAGGTCCATATTTCCGGGTCTTCCAAGAACGCTATAGCATGTTGTGCACACGGAAGGTTAAAGTTTATGTATTTGGGGAGGGTCTCTGACCTTGATTATTTTTCGGTGTTATCTTGAAACAAATTCATGTTCCTTCTTGGGGTGGGGACGTGGGGGGGGGAAGCGTTCACAAATGGAACTAATCCTTTCCAAGAAAATTATTGCAGGGGTGGGGTGGGAATTAGGAAGAGAAAAAGACAATCTTCTCCCTCTCTCCCAATTCTTGCCACATGGGGGAAATTCTCAAGACCCCGCCACTTCCCTCCCCCACCACATGGGGGTTCTCTCGTGCCAGTGGTAATGATTCACACGGATCTTTGGCCTGCAAGTGAATGCATGAAATGGGGGGGGGGAGTTCAATATTTAAACACCTCCCCCATTCACGAGCATTCGCAGGCAATTCAGCCTCAGTCTCTTTAAGTGCACACCCAATTCCTGACCAGATGGCATGTCATATAAGATATATATAAGATATATATAAGATATATATACACACACACACACATATGTACACATACACCCCTCCAGAAAAAATAGAATATTGATATAAATATTAGAATATTCTAATATAGATATATAATCTATATCTAATAGTATATAGATATAGATTAGATATAGATATATCTAATCTAGATTAGATATAGATTATATACTATTAGATTAGATATAATATACTAATATAACATACTAATATCTAGTATACTATTAGATTAGACATAGATTATATACTATTTCTTCTCTCTCTCTCTGTGTGTGTATATATATATATATATGCAGGTTTTGGTGTCTTCGGGTGTCTTCCCGTGTAAGAGTCGGGGTGTCTGGGCAATATTTAAATATTTAAATATTATATATAATATCCCCCCTCAGGAAAATATAGGATATAGATATATTATATAGACATAGATATGTATGAAAAATAATAATAACAACCCCCCTCCCCACCTCAGAAAGACATCGCGCCCTCCCTTCCTTTCCACAAGGCGCTCTGGGGCGCGCTCTCGCCGCCCGTTACTGCAGCGGCTGCCGGGCGCGTGCGCGCGCGCGCCATGCAGCGGTTTTCTCCCTCTCCTCCCCTTTCCTTAACTCCCCCCCCCACCCCTTCTCTACCAGTCCCAGTAAGGCGGAGGGATAAATCCAGAACCGTGAGGGAGAGAGAGATTACATACATGCATATACAGTATACCAAAAAAAAAGTGCGCGGCGTCCCCTTGCCTCTGCTGCGCTGCGGAAGGATCTCTCTCTCTCCTTCCCTCTGGTTTCTTCTCCGTTAGCGGGGAAGGAGAGGAGGCAGGCAGGCGTGTGCCGGCGAAAGGGGGGGGGGCTAGGTGGGTGTGGAGAGAGAGAGAGCGCGCGCGCGAGCCGCGAGTGATGCGGCTGCTGGGCTGAAGGGTCGTTTAGCCGTTACTGAGGGGCGAAAGGCAGGAGAGCGGGCGGGGGGAAGGGGGAATTAGTCCCTAGAAGTGTGTGTGGAATTTTTTTTTGGGGGGGGGGCGTTGCTGCAACTGGGACCAGCAAGAGATAGAGGGGAAAAAGAGGAGTAGGAAAAAGAGGGTGGGAAATGGGGAGGGAGAGAGGAAGCTGAGGAGGCAGCTGGCTGAGGGGGGGGGGAGCGGGGAAGGGAGTGAGGTGGTGGGTGAGTCACTGGGGGGGGGAAGCCCGTGGAAAGGAGAGGCTGCAGACCAGAGCAGCCTTCTTTTTGGGGGGGGGTAGGTAGGCGGGAGATGTGAAAGGCGAGCGCTGAGGGGCCAGGCAACGGGGTGGGGTGGGGTCCCCCCTTACATATCCATCTCTACCTCTTTTGGATAGAGAGGTGTCGCCCCCTGAGGAAAGCTGCCTCCCCACGGGGGGTGGAAAAACAACCTTCCTTCCTTCCCTTGCACCCCCCACCCCAAACCAACCTTGGCTGAAGGAGCCGGCGCCCTCCTCGTCTGCATGGGGAGGGAAACGAGCCTGGCTTGCGGAGCGGGGAGGGGTTTTCTGTGCATGCTCGCTTGAGAAAAGGGGGGACTTGGAAAGTGGGGTGGTGGCTTGGAAGGAGAGATTTCTGGGCCCCCCTCCCTTGTCACACACATGCACGGGAGCGAAACTGGGTCGAGGTAGTTTTCCTTGGGATTTGCATGTCTTTGCAGCCTCGCTTGCTGGTGCGGCGGCAGCCCCGGGGGGAGAAAAGGGGCTGGGGGGGGTGTTGCTGTTGTGCGGCTGGCTGATGTAGGGCTCTTTCGTAGGGTCGCCTCCTTTCTTTCTCCTTCCTCTTAAAGCACGGGCAGAAGAGGAAGAAAGAGAGTGAAGTCGAAGACATACATCCGTAGGAAGCGTCGGGGGAGGGGTTTTTTTTGGGGGGGGATCCCTGAAAATGAACGTCGATGGCCTCGCGACCGCTCCTTTTCTGGACGAGGGGCATAATGAAAACCCTGTTGTCGTCGCTGCCCTGGCTACTTTTTGAATTTTATCGGGGGAACTAGCTTGGACGTATTCTTCCTGAACTCGTGGAGCATTTTACGGAATTACTGCAACGGAAGGAACCTCATACTGGCTTCTGGTTTTGTTTTGCTTTTCTTTATTTTTGGAAAATCCTGATTTGTTGTCTTTTTTAACAAAGCTCTTAAGATGGAAAACGAGATTTTCACACCTCTTTTGGAGGTCTTCATATCCAGCCCTCTTGTTACGTGGGTAAGCATTAATTCACTATTCAGTTGCAGAGATTTCAAATGTGTGTGTATGTATGTGTATAATTTCCTACGGTAGAGACCAAGACGAAGTATGTCATTGTGATAATTCTGTTATAGGTTAAGACATTTGGACCGTTAGCTGGAGGAAATCCAACAAACTTGGACGAATATGTTGCACTTGTGGATGGAGTTTTCTTGAATGAAGTCATGCTTCAAATGTAAGTTGTTTTATTGTATGATTTGGTGTCTTCTGTATGCCACTTTTAGCATTTGGTCTAAGAATGCATTTATGTCTTGTGGTCACTTTTTCTGCTTACTTGGGAACATAGTTCAGTGCCTTAACATATTCCCAATTGTTTGTACTGCTTCTGTGTGCAGCTGTTTCCTGGCAGTTGTATATCCACAAGAATTCAGCAGAAGTGGGGAGATGCAAAATTGCTAGGCAGAAGTAACACAGGATTCGGTCCAGTAAAGGGTTAAGTACTGCATCTGGTCTGAGAAATGCAATAGTGCTTGCAAACTGATCTTAATTTTACTTGAGAAGGAAACCCCATTGATTTCAGCAGTTTGTTTAAATGAAAGCTGCACTTAATTAATCTGTGTTGTAATATACTTCAGAAACACAGCTCAGAACAAAAGTTTGAGGGAAATCTGTTGAGGGTAGTATTTTGGTTCAATGGCATCATTTTGTAGTGATCATTACAAAGGCTAGTCTGTCCCCAGTTTGAATTAATATTGGAAAACCCAGCAGAAATGGATTCATATTTTAAACCTTAATTTATGGCTAAGTGATGTTAATTTTTGTATCACTAATATGGATGGAAGAGCCATATATTCATTCTATTTTTCAGTGGTGAGATATCTTAACGAATAAAGTTGTAGAAAATTAAATGTAGTTTAATAAGAAATAGGGCACTCCCAGAAGCAGCATGTTTCCTTTGAGATGAACATTGCCACAAGAGGTTTCCCCAGTTTTTGATGAGAGATGACTGCCACTAATGAAATGGCTTACAACTTGCTGCTAAAACATTTTTAGACTACACAGGACTAAACCTAAAAGTAACATTTCCACATCCTGAATTGGGAGCAAAAATGTTTTAGTCCTGTGTAGTCTATTGTACTTTGTTTGCCCAAGAGCTGTTGCTCATAAGCTAGTGATTCAACATGTGGAAATCATCATGCATGAATCAACATCTGTGAAAGATATGAGCAGCAACAAGTACTGTTGTTAAAACCTTCTGATTTAAGTAACATTCAAAGGGTTCACAAATTAAGGATGCATGCAGTTAATATTGGCTATGTATTAAAAAGTCTAGTATGAAGTCAGACTTCACTGACATGAAAGTTCAATGAATATGATTACTTGAAGCCAGAGATTACAATTTTTTGTTCTTTAATAAAGCTGTATAGCTGGATGATGACTTTCAGTATAGTCAGAAACATAATAGAATTTAGGATGTCATTCTAAAGACTAAGAGCCTTGTAATGTACTCATTTCTTTGCTGTTGGTGCAGTGGAGAATTGGAGATGATCCTTTGGTAGAGATGGAAATTCTTTCTTCTTATATGGAATAGTGTGTACTTTTGTTGAAATCTCTCTACCGTGACTTATAGTAGCTTGGGCACAACCGAACCTTGTTTAAACTGCTTTGTAGTTTTACCATCATTTTATGAAGATTTAGATTACTCTTGGTACTCAGGGTGGTGTGCCACTAGGATTTCATTCCTGAGAGTTATGGACCTAGCTAGCTTCCAGAATGCTTAGGCATAGTGATGCGTTTGGGATGGGACAGGCAAAGGTAAAGTTGATGCTGATTGATGACCTGATGTGGATTGGAGGTTGACTGAGGCTGTTGAGAAAATAGTGCCCAGAAAAACACTTGTAGTCTTCTCTTATTTACAGTGGAGGTTTTTGGCACTGGAGTATCAAGGGAGACAACAAAGAGTGGCAGAGAAGTTGTCTGCATCTGACTCATCATGCCACACCTGTACTATAACAATGTCAGTGATAGAAAATGCTCTCTTCTGCTACCATTGTGTCTGAATAAAGGCAGCTTATTTTTGATACCATTTAAGCAGAGTTGCTTGGGGTAATGATAATTCAGTTTGCTAGCTGATTTGCAAAAAAGTCGGTCACATACAACTTGACTTGGATATCACATTTAGAGTACAGCTGTACCAAGTGCTCATGTGCAGACATTTTCTGACAAAAAGCCCTGATTTAAGGAGAGATGCAAAATGCTTCTCTCTGCTGCTCCTTTGGCACCAATTTCTTCTCCTTCACAATGTGACCCCAGCTAATTAACAATCATACAGCAACTATGAAATAACACTGCTATATAGATGATCTAGATTGGGTACATTTTATCCCAAGGTCAATTAAATTAGCACAAACTCTGAATTGGTATTGGGAGGGTAGCAAATATTTTAATCAGGAGTCTACAAAAGCTTTACAATTCCCTTTCAGACTATGACATATCAATAAATTCTGAAAGGGGCTAGCTCATGGCCACACTGATTCTGTCACTGGATACAAATGAGTTTCCTATAGACCACTATGAGCATGGGGCAGAGACTTATTGGTCTGCTACTTGGAGCATCAACCACCACACCCTTTAACCACAGGGCCTTTTAACAAACCAATTGGCAAACTAAAATGAAGAACCTCAAGATGTTTGATTCAGCATTCTCTCTATGTTGGTTCTATACCAGGAGAGGGTTCACTCACTCAATGTTAAGTGGGACACTTTTAAGACGGGCAGAGGGTGAAGTGCTGCTTCATAGTTGCTGTATGATTGGGGCAACCCAGTCAGATGGACAGGGTACAAATGTTGTTGTTGTTGTTTGTTGTTGTTGTTGTTGTTGTTGTTGTTGTTGTTAATAATTAGCTGGGAGGCATCATAAATTGCATATTCCACTACTACAGTTGATTGTTTCTTACCTAGGCTGTGGTCCAAGTTTTCCACTGAATCTGAACGGCATAACAATTTAGGAAACCCTTAGTTATCTTCCAGCAACTCCTGTAGCCAAGCTAGTGCAAAACATATTGCTCTTCTTTCCTTTGGACCACAAAAAAGGCTGAGAGAGCAGAGATAACATGGGAGGATAGCCACAACAGACGCTGTAATTCTTCAACAGTTTGACTTCACCCCCAAAGGCACACTTCTCCACTGTCTCCGAAGACAGATGGATGCCAACCACAGTTAACAAATCATTTTAAGATTTAGGACAAGACTGCACATGAGGTTTACTTATAGTTTGACCTTGAGTACAAACTTCTCACCCCCAAAAACAGAAAGGTGGTGGTGTGGATATAGACCTGGGACTACAGTGTAGTGGACATGAACCTTTTGTCCCCCTGAAATAATAGAGGACTCCCCATGCCTACAATTTTCTTAGGAATTTTTTTCCCCAGGCATGGGGAGTGGGTGGCTGCTTTGGTTCAGGACCCTAGCAAGGTAAAGGGTTAAAGCACCACTATGCCCCATGCATTCTCCTGCATGCAAAGACAGGCTGTAGCGGATTGAATGAATGAGACCAATAGTGGGTCCAAAGGTCAATAAGCCAGTTTCTGCACATGTTGTAGAGGGAAATAAGGGACAGATGGGGATCTTCAAACTGGGGAGGTAGCCCATCTAGGAAAAGGAAAACTCTGACCCCCAAACCTCCGCTGCTTTGAGGGACCAAAGAAAAGGCTAAGGAATAAACCTTACACAAATCTAGAGTGGAGTCCCTAAGACGGTTGGATGGCCCTTGTACGCCTCATTCTGGCAACTTTTGCAGCCTAGCTGGTACCAATTGTATGCTCTGATTTCCTTAGGACCACATCAGGCCAGGGGGTGGGTGCGGTGTTTTGTCATGTGGGCAGCTCGGAACCTCCACATATTCTGCCCAGGCTTGCACCCCGGAGAAGTCACTTCAGTGTTCCTAATGCAGCAAAAACAACACAGTTTGACTTCATCCCTGGAGGCACACTCCATTGTCTAGGGTCCTGAACTGATAAGGATCATGCTGCTTATGCCGACAGTTCTTTCAAGGGAAAACCTAATGATAATTCCAGAACTGGGGTACCACTGTTGAGAATTGATGATTTTCATATCTGGTGGTAGAAGACATGGAAAAGGGCCTCTGCAGAAGATATTAATGATAATGGGATAGGTGCTCCTAATCAACAGCTTTTCTATATTTAGGTCAGATCATGTATAGGAGCTACTTTCATAGGCTCCAGTATCAAAAGAAGCTTGTCAGTGTACTTTCCAGTCCTACACAGATTCTCACTTCACTACCATGCCATGAATAGACTTTGGTAACTAAATGTAACCTTTCTCTGAAATTCAAAACTCTTCCAAATTCCTTGTGAAAGCCAGTCCAATAAAATGGGTCTCTTCTTTCAAGTAGCTTTATCAGCTTTTGCAAATCAGGACTTGAGCATTTCTCATGAGAGAGAGGACTCACTGTGCTGTGCTGTGATGAACAATACTCACAATCAATTCAGTTTCACAAATAAAGCATCAGCTGCAGGATCTTCCAGCTACATCCCCTCCTTTATTGCATTCAGCCACCCCGGGATCAGAGGGGCTGGCTCTGCTTAAAAGCATGAAGAAATCTGGAAGTTTTTAGAAACAATAAAAATACTACTACTACTACTACTACTACTACTTTGGCGATCGCTCGTGGCCGAGTGAGATAGTCTTCCATGAACATGGTCTTAACGGTGAGTCTGTAAGTGACTGTGGAGGCCAATTATGGATCCATACATCCTTCCACAGTGGGGACATAGGTTTCCGGGTGGGAGTTGATGACGGTGAGGGTTTGCCAAACACGCCTTCCTCTTAGCACGTTTCTCCCTTTCGTCCTGAGTTTGAGCATCTTCAAAGTCCATGACACCTTTGGTAAGGGTGTTCTCCAATTGGAGCGCTCACAGGCCAGTGTTTCCCAGTTGTCGGTGTTTATACTACATTTTAAAAAAGATTTGCCTTGAGAGAGTCTTTAAACCTCTTTTGTTGACCACCAGCATTACACTTCCCATTTTTAAGTTTTGAACAGAGTAGTTGTTTTGGAAGATGATCATCAGGCATCCAAACAACATGACCAACCCAACCAAGTTCATGTTGAAGAATTATTGCTTCAACACTGGTGATCTTTGCTTCTTCCAGTACACCAGCATTAGTTCACCTGTCTTCCCACGTGATGTGTAAAAAATTTTGGAGACACCATTGATGGAATCTTTCAAGGAGTTGGAGATGGCGTTTATAGGTGGTTCATGTTTCAGAAGCATTCAATAAGGTAGTTGGTAGTACAATAGCTTTGTAAACAAGCATTTTGGTTTCCCTGTGAATGTCCCAGTCTTCAAACTCTCTACTTTTCAATTGGGAGAAAGCTGGATTTTGGCATCGGTGTATGCTGATATCAAAGAAAGAGTACTGTTTACCAGAATTTGCAGCCAGTGGTGAAGGGACTAAATAGACGGTGATGATTTCTGACCTGTGAAGCAGGAAGTTTGGATGTGGAGAGGCTTATTCCAGCAGGATGTTGGGAACAGCTATTTTGTAAGGCAAGGCATGGGATGTAGGAAAATAGATGAGAGCTGTTGGAGGATGCTTGGTCCTTGAAGTACTCGGGGGCAATAGGGTTGCTGGTGAATATATTTTGGTATGCAAGGTATGAAAAGGTAGCATCTTTTGATGGAGATTTTTATTAGCTAATCCCTGCCCCTTTGCACATGAAAGCAGCTAGGGCTAACTATAGGTGATATTCAGCTAAGTCATACTCTGCATAGTCCCATTGAAATCAATGGATCAGAATAATTGTGGATTCCATATTTGTTTCAAAATGAAATTAATCAGCACAGCAGCAAAAGAAGATGTGTAAAAAGTAAGGAGACCCCTGACCATTAGGTCCAGTCGTGACCGACTCTGGGGTTGCGGCGCTCATCTCACTTCATTGGCCAAGGGAGCCGGCGTACAGCTTCCGGGTCATGTGGCCAGCATGACTAAGCCGCTTCTGGTGAACCAGAGCAGCGCACAGAAACGCTGTTTACTTTCCTGCCGGAGCGGTACCTATTTAGCTACTTGCACTTTGAGGTGCTTTTGAACTGCTAGGTTGGCAGG
Source organism: Podarcis vaucheri (assembly GCF_965113315.1). NCBI lineage: Eukaryota > Metazoa > Chordata > Lepidosauria > Squamata > Lacertidae > Podarcis > Podarcis vaucheri. The sequence continues at coordinate 12,695,716 of NC_138761.1, forward strand.
AGCAGGGACCGAGCAACGGGAGCTCACCCCATCGCGGGGATTCAAACCGCTGACCTTCTGATCAGCAAGTCCTAGACTATGGTTTAACCCACAGCGCCACCCGTGTCCCTCCTATTCCCTGTTGCATATACTCCTGCCAGAGGTGAAGCCATTTGCACTTCAGTAGGAAGGGGGTTCCAAAATCGGGGGCCACCACAGAAATGGACATTTGTTCATGATGCTTATTGCCCTCAAGTTGTACCTCGAGTTACAAACTCCGCTAACCTGGAAAAGTTACCTCGAGTTGAGAACTTTGCCTCAGGATGAGAACGGAAATCATGTGCCGGCGGCGCAGCAGCAGCAAGAGACCCCATTAGCGAAAGCACGCCTCTAGTTAAGAACAGTTTCAGGTTAAGAACGGGCCTCTGGAATGAATTGAGTTCATAACTAGAGGTACCACTGTATTACTGAAACTAAGGTATTTTAAATCACTTTAATAATACTTGCTATAACTTGAAAGAAATGGCTACAATAATGATGTGATAGCTTATTTGTTGTGTGGAGGGACTGAAGACATTGGATCTTTTACAAATGTCTTCCTCAAGTGTTTATTGATTTGAATATAATGGCTGTTAACAAACAGTCCAAAGCATCTGTTTAAAATATCATTTCCCCATTCAGTTGTTCAGTAAGGCTTTTCTGTTCCAGCAGCACAGATTTTATTTCTGTTATGCCATGTTCCCTTCAGTTGTCTACGTTTCCCATTGTAGGTCATTGTTAGGGCAACTTTATATATTCATTCCAGGGCCCATAACTAGGTCAGTTGTGTTGAAGGCTCATATTAAGTGAGGCACTGACTGCATTTTTTTCCTAAGTAAGATTCCTACCCCCCCACACCAGTCTGGTGGTTACAGAATAAAACTTCAAACAATTTAAGCAATAAATGATGCAAACATAAGCTACAAAACAGATAGAAATATAAGTATAAGCAGGATATAGTCATGGCCATATTATTTTAAATTATAGCATTGTAAAAAAGACACAAGGTTGGACATTATCAGTTATGGAAACAAAACCTTTCAAGAGAAGTAAAAACCATTCCTTTAAATTTATTTTCTTGCACCTTTTGCTGAACCCTGAGGGGGAAACACAAGTTTTATATATACTGCAATTTCTATTATTTTAAAATAACAATTCTGTTGTAGTGGAAGGTTCTGTTAATTTCCAGTGTTGGAGAATACGTCTTCTAGCTGCTATTACCAGATTCTCTATAAGGTGTTTGATATCAACTGATAGGCTGTGATCTGTTGGGTTTTATTGATAACCTGATTCTGAAACCCCTGGAGATTTGGGCAGATTCATAAAATGTGTAGAAAGTGTGCCCTGGAAGCCCTGAGCTGATGAGGGAAGCTACAGGAGGGGGTAGGTCTAGACTCCTTATCTATGTGTCCTTTTTCCTATTTAAAATAACAGAGCAATCCTAATCTTGGGCTAGGGTCTGGGAAGGTCAGCTGAAGCCTTGCAGGCGTCTACTGTCAAGGGCAAGAAAGTGTTGAGGGAGGTGGGGGCATGCCTCCCCCCTTTTTTTCTTGCTATGCCAGCTTCAAGCTGGTATAGCTGAGGAACCAGAGGATCAGACTCACAAAACTTTACTCAGTGAATGTAAAGCTGCTGGCATTTTAGGGTTTTTTCATGCTGAACAGCTGGCAGCAGCTTACTGCTTGTTTGGGTGTACTGTACCTTGAGGCCTCCAACATAACAGCACTCCTTTCTGCCAGTAGAGAGAAATTTATGTGCTATCATAATCCTCTTTCAATCATAGACATGAGGGAAGGATTGTGGCCTTACACCTTCCCAACACCTCTCTCTCTCTCTCTCTCTCTCTCTCTCTTTCTTTCTTTCTTTCTTTCTTTCTTTCTTTCTTTCTTTCTCTTGATCAGAAAAAATCCATATGTAAACAAATGGCATTGCTGCCATGACATCTATTTTGGCTCTAATGTTACGGAGGAAAATATTTTAAACAAAATAAATGGATAGCAGTGAAGTTTGCACTTATGGTTTCTGAGCAAAAGATGAATTATTTGTATCAGTTTGTTTCTTCAATTCACATTTCAGAATTTGTCAACTGGGATGAAGGAAGCAGTATTTTTAATTTTAAAGACCGCTGTACACACATTGAATTTAAGTGACTATATTTTAATGCATCCTCTTAACTGTTCATAATTATGCCTTAAAAGCGAAAATATATGCACTTTAAAAAAAAAGCTTGTGGCTATTTATGTCATTTGAAAATGTTGTAAGTGGGTTTATTGTGTCCACTTGGCAATGATTTGCTCCTGGGATGCCTGACAAAATACATGTTTGTTTTTGCTTGAACGTAGTAAATAAAACAAGTTTGTTTCAGTATATAAAGGAGCACATGTAGTAGTTAAACTAAAATGTAACAATAGTGCAACTGTTTTCACAGTTTGTGCTGCTATGAGGACACAGCTGTTTAAATTAATGTAAAAAAATACTTCCTGGAGTTAAATTTCTGATTTGTCTTCCAAGATCGCACAATCTTCTTTCTTAGCCATTTTTTGTTATCAGTAATTCTAAGATCATTTCTATTTCTTTTGTCTACAAATGATCCTCAGATCATTCTGTCTTTCCTAGTTTTATGTCCTCCTTTATTCTCTGATTTTCATCTTTTTATTTAAAAATCCCGATTTACTTTGTGGGTTGATGTATAAGATAAATTTTCTTTGGTCTTTCCCCCTTTTTATTCTTTTGATCCATAATACTGGATAGTCTGTGACAGTAACTGTATCCACAGTTAATAATATATTTGGTGTAGCCTGGTGCAGAAAATAAGGGTATAGGAAAAAAGTAGTAAATTTTGTCCTTCAAAAGCTTTTTACCCTTAAGGTTTCTGTGGGAGGGTGAATTATTATTGCCCCCACAATGCATTGCAGGACAATGTACAATAAAAACAGCAAAAACACAGTTGAAAACAACGCACACCAAATATATATTGATATAGATACAGATATATAGTGTGTGTACAGAGAGAGAGAGAGAGAGAGAGAGAGAGAGAGAGACCATAACAGAGACCCATTCATTCAGCTGGGAAAGCCTGTTGGAACAAAAAATGTATTCAGTTGTTTCCACAAAATGCAGATAGTGTTGTATTTTGCAAGGAATCAGGTTGGTTGGCATCCATTTGTATCGGGAGACAATGGATGAGTGCCACAAAACAGATGCAGCCATACTAAAAGCCCTGCTCTAAGTCTGAATGCATCAAAGCAACATAAAATTCTGTTTGGTAATCAGATATGCAGTTTTCTGTCGAACACAATAATCTTTATAACACACAAACTTAGATTTTCTCATCTCAGCCAGAAGTCGGTCCGATTATCAGTTTTCACCAATCTGGTGTCTTCAACTGATCTAGACCACAGCTCCCAGCAGCCCCAGGTAGTACTACTGATGTGAGTGCTACTTCAGAAGATAAGATTTTTTTTTATCCTGATATAAAAGAGGCACATATAGCTGAAGCTTGTCTTGAAAGTCTGATTTTGTATTTCAGCATGCAGCCCCCACATGGACCTCATGGTCACATAGCACTAATCTTTCTCCCCTGCTCCATATCAGCACCCTGATGGGGAATTGCACACAGCAAACTTTGAGTGGAGACTTTCCCCTGCCAAATCATGCTTTCTTTTTCATTCTCTTCCTGTATTTATGACTTAATGCTGAGACATCAAACAGGAAGTACCTGAGCAGATGCACTCTAGTAGCACTCTGGACTTTATTTAGTGAAAGGAAATGTTGATAGTCAAAACCTTTTATAGAACCATTTTTCTTGCTACCTTTAATTTTTCTTTGTTCTTGTTTATGGAAAATAAAAGCCTTTTTTTGAATTACGGTACTTTTTCCTCTTAGAAAACCTAAGCGCAGTGCAATAATAATGATTTAACATTTTTCTTTGAAGTACTGTTTATAAAGGAATGGCTTTCTTGTATGTGTCTAGTGGCGTAGCTGTAAACTTTCCCCCCTTTTTTTTAAGGGAAATTCCCTTATTCCGAATAGGATTCCTCACAAGAAAAGGGAAAAATTGACAGCTATGGTCTAGTGGAATAATATTTCTTAAAACTGAGCTTGTGATGAGGTAGCTTGTATCATGAACAGTTGCTTAAGGGAAGAGGATGGTGTCACCCATTCAAGCATAACTGTGAATGAGAAACTTGGCACATATCCTTAACACATCAGTGTGAACATAGACAGGCTCTGTTTCAGCTCACAGATTTCCTCAGTATTAACAGTTAGCGATGCGTGACATTATGTTTGCTTTCAACTTTGGCATCTTAATCACAGGATCACCCATACTTTCCTGCATGGGCAAATATACTATTAGAATGAATTGTGAACTAATATATATGTGATCAATTGTCACAAGCATTATCTTGTCACTAGCTCTGTTAAACAATAGCCATAGCCAGCTATCTCATAAGAGTGCTTATTTTAGATATTCAGAATATTTGTGACTTTCTAGTACAAAACTACTCAGATTTGAAGTCATTTTTGTTGGTTTTCTAAAAAGACATTTTATTCCATACAGAAATATTTTACTTCTAAGGTTCTAAATCCACAACCTCATAGAACTATCTACAGAAGGCTGTCAATTTTCCTTTATTCCTGCGTGAAATAGCTGTATAACATTCCAATAAACGAAATGTCACAGAGCCATATTAGCTTCCTCTCTTTTAAAAAAGTTAAATCTGATAACTATACCACTATGTTTGAATCTTATAATACTCATTATAATTGAAATTGCTGATTGGAATGCTTTACTGATAGTTTTCAAATTATCAAGTACAGCCTTCATTTATTCCACCTGCCACTGCTTACAGTTTGCAAACCAGAACAATTTAATAGATAAGTTACAACATACCAGTATAGACCCAGTGTGGAATCCTTTTCCAGTACAGACAAGTGCTGAAATGGATTTTGTGCATGTAGTCCATTTTAGGCTTTCAAAAATTGACAAAGTATGTGTCATGTTCACAAAATATATAATGATTTTATTGCATTAGCCATGCGGCCATAGCATAATATACATAGAAATAACAACATAAAATAGGGGTGGGGAGATAAAAGTGTATGCCGTTCTGGGCGAATACTTTGAGAAAATGGGGATAACAAAGGTAACGGGAGATTTAAAACATTGAGTGACAGAGAATACAAAAAACAGGTTTGATTGTGTGGCGTATCGACTACATCTGTGGTATTGAGGAAGGAGTTGGTGCCGCTTTCCTCTTCATCACACTAAGCAGGAAATTAGCTGTCATCTCGGTAATCCAACGGTCAGAATCCTGCAGAAGAAGGGACACTATCCAAGGCTGGATTGGGAGATGAAGCTTGTTCACGAGAGGAGTTAGGAACCGAGATCTTTCATCTGTCCAATTGGGACAGAAGAGCATTACATGTTCCATAGTCTCCAGAGCCGTGTCATTGCAGGAGCATGTTCTATTTGCGCTGGGAACTCTGGAGTAACGACCCGACAGAACTGCTGTAGGAAAACAGTTGAGACGGGCACAGGTAAAGGCCCTTCGTTTAGCCTCCGAAGGAATTGTAAAGCAGTATAGAGGGATCCCTTCCGGGGGTGGAATAGCTAGGGCTAAGCCTGAACACGGCCCTCTTGCATGGGAAGCTGTGTTAGAGAAGTCAAGTTGCTGCAGCTTCTTTTTGATTAGAGGTAGGGCTGCCGGGCTTATACACTCTAAATTAAAAACAGTTTTGCGGTTCAAATTGAGAAGAGAGCGGAATTTGAGATTAATTGTAGTTTTCCAAGGAGAATTATGAATATCTCTTAGGATCAGATTGGAGAAACCACCTCTAATTCGAGCATCCGATGGTAGTAGGTGGGAGCTGTAGGAAATGGCTCGACTCCATGCTCGTTTTACAATTGAGGGCTGGGCGAACTCAAGACGTAAGGCTGCACCTGAGACACATCTTGGGACGCCGGAAAGAGATCTCAGAAACATGTGAAGTGGGCGATCCAAGTTACCTGATATTGCTGTAGTCCATACTTCGCAGCCATATAATAGTTTAGGGACAACTTTGGCATTAAACATTTGAATTGCTGCTGGAAGGTGTTTGCCGCCCTTCTGGTGATAAAATCGGACAATGGCATTAGAGGTTGTAGTTGCAGCAAGAGAGGCAGATTGTAGATGGGTGGTCCAGGAGAGATTATAAGTAAATATTAAGCCTAGATATTTAAAGGCTTTTACCTTTTCTAAGTAGCCACCTGTGATCTTAAGCGGCTCCAGCTTGAGTTTGCGGGAACGAGTGAAGTGGAGAACTTTCGATTTTTTATAATTAATATTAAGAGCTTCCGCCTTACAATAGGCGATAAATGCATTAACTGCATTTGCTAGGTCCGCAGCTGTTCTGGATAAGATGACGGCATCATCCGCATAGAAAAGGGAAGCAACGGGGTGGCCTGCTAAGTGAGGAGGGTACTTAGTTGCTAGCTTCAAAGGGGAAAGGGCATCATGAAGATAAAGATTAAACAGTAAAGGGGCCAAGAGACAACCTTGTCGGACGCCCCTGGCCGTTGGGAATGGGGTGGTAAGGTAGCCGTTGGGACCAATTCGAACGCGAGCTGTGGTGTTTGAATAAAGGGAAATAATTAGGGAAAGGAGGTGTGGATCAATTCCCAAATGGGCAAGTTTGGACCATAATCTCTGTCTAGGAATGGAATCAAAGGCGGCCTCCAGGTCCATGAAAGCGGCAAACAGGTGGCCTTGCCTTGGTGCAGTGTATTTACTGGCAAGGTGATAAAGAGTTAGACAGTGGTCCATGGTTGATGCTGACTTCCGGAAGCCAATCTGTTCTGGCGGTAGAATGTTTCTCTCATGGACCCATGAAAGAAGTTCTTCCAGTAAGACAGCGGCAAATATTTTCCCCGGAATAGATAGTAAGCTGATGGGGCGATAGTTCCTAGGGATGTTTGGCTGGCCGCCTTTGAAAATCGGGACTATTGTAGCTTCTCTCCAGGAGTCGGGGATGTCTAAGGCGGAGGAGATAGCGGTGAATACAGAAGTCAGCTGTTCACTCCACCAAAGAGGATCAGTCAGGAAAAGGTCCAACGGGACCATGTCTGGGCCGGGGGCCTTATTCCTACGCATGGACATTATGATGTTGAAGATGCGGGTTGAGGTAAAATTTACTGAGGAGGTGGAGCTAGGAGAACGGGAACAGAGGTCCGACGGGGATTGAAGGTGATCTGTAAGATTATTTGGAGAAGCGAAACTGGCCGAATAATAAGCGATCCATTCGTCAGCGGAAATCAGGATAGCTGAATTGGGTGGTGCCGAAGGCCTAACTAAGCGCCAAAAGGAGCGGGAGTCATGCCTCTCTACAGCTGAACGAAGAGTGGACCAAGCCTCAAGGATGTGTTGCTGTTTCTTGCAATGAATCATGTTTCTGTATGTCCTTTTAGTAACTAGAAGCTCTGCACGGGTTTGGGGGTCGTTGGAAAATTTGATGATTCTGACCATTTTCCTAATTCGCCTTCTTAGGACTTTACATTCCTTGTCAAACCAGGGTGATTTGGAGAAGAAGCGTTGGTGGGTAGGCGAGGTAATGGTTATGTAAGTTGTTGAAAAAGCATCAATTAAATATATCAATTAAATATAAAACAGGAAGTTAGACAAACTCTTCCTTTTGAGTAGATATTGACATACCATTAGTTTGGCAAACGGGGGCATGCCGGAAAATATGGGACATTATAAAAACATAGTGACAAAAATTGGCCAAGTTTCACATTCATTTCACTAATACTTTCAAAAAGCAGTCCTTCAGAGATACTGAAAGCCTATCTCTTTTAGGCAAAAGTCTTTTAGGTCAAGAGTTTCACTGCCAAATAAATACTTTGCAGTTATGTATTCCTCCTTACAATAAACGTAAAGTTTCGGTGTGCCCTTTAGCAGTGCTATTTTTCTAGAAAAATAGGTACTTGAACTCACCATGAACACTTCCCTGAGTTCCAAATAGAAAAAGCCCTGCCCTTTTGTACCAGTACTTGAAAGTCATAGATAGGTAGCCGTGTTGGTCTGCCATAGTCAAAATAAAAAAATTCCTTCCAGTAGCACCTTAAAGACCAACTAAGTTAGTTCTTGGTATGAGCTTTCGTGTGCATGCACACTTCTTCAGATTCTTCAGACTTCTTCAGGTATCTGAAGAAGTGTGCATGCACACGAAAGCTCATACCAAGAACTAACTTAGTTGGTCTTTAAGGTGCTACTGGAAGGAATTTTTTTATTTTGAAAGTCATAGTTAGAGTCTGAAGAGGGAAAGATGTTACAGCTATATCTGAACATATTCAGTATGATCAGTTTACTGTATTGGATTTTAGTATTCACCATGTATAAAATAATTTGAAAATGTATCTTTGTAGACATTATGAAGCATTGTTGAAACCATTAAAGTTTTCAGGGTTTTGATATGTAGAAATTAGTGACCTTCTGAGACATTTAAGCTGCAGTTCTAATGATGTCTACTCAGAATTTTGCCCCATTGATTCCCGTGAGTTACTCTGTGGTGTGGTTAGGCCTGCAGCCTTAGAGATAGATTTTCACAAGAGTGTTTCTCGAATGATAGATGTAGTTCGTATGTCAGTCTCGCAAGCAAATCATGTATTGTGTGGTTAATATAGGTTGTATTTGTACTATAGTATAAATATATATTTTTAAATTAATAATTTAGTATAAATGAGTCTGGTTTAATCATTAAGTACCGTCATTGAACAGATGGCAGGAGAAGACACAACTGATTTGCTGTCTGGTTAGATTTAGAAATCTGATAGCTTAATGGCTTCATATTTATTTGTGATAGATTTTGTTGCATGAAAAAGATACCTAATCCCTGATTATGTGATGTCTGAATCTGTAGTTTATAGTGGTGATAGCATTTGAGAATAACAGACTCCCCTCTATTTACTATGCTTTTTGAACTAATGTATTATCATTGTGGGTGCTCTTGTCTGTTTCTCCTCCAGTTGAAATTAATGTAACTTGTCATATGTAGGTTGCTTTTAAATGTAAAATTGCTTAAGGCTATCTTTTACTGCTGGGCTGCCTATTGACTTCTAGACAAATTTGCCCTATTTTGTTAGGCTATTTGCCAGTGAAGCATTCTCATTTTCCACCTTACAAAAGGAGCTATTCAGATATGTAGGATTCATTGCCTTAGAATATATATAGTGTGACTTTCGATATTGCCACTGGCAACTTATGTTTGTCTCATGCAGATATTTTTCTGTAATCCCATAAAGTGTAGGTCTATTTTTGTACTGGAAATATTTCAGAAGCAATGATCCTGCTTTTTAATATTGACACTATGAACTGAAAAGTTTTTTTTTTTAAAAAAGTAGCATCACATATTACACTGTTAAAATCAATGGACAGCACAAATAAGTTACTATGTTTGTTTTGAGATATGTTTTCCCCACCCTGCTCTAGAGCATACCTCAAGAAGCAGTCCAAGATGTATGGAGGCCGAGGTCTTCCTACTCCTCTAAGTCTTCCTCCATTAGCGATAGCTTAGTAGAACAGCCATCTAGAGCCACTGTGATTTTCAATTGGTCCAGATGCACACATGACTCATAACCTGAAACATGGGTCCCACTTTCAGATTTTCACTCTTGATTAATAATTAATAGTGTGAATAATGCACATTTGCTAATCCTAAAATTACTAATTCTAAGATGGCAGTTCAGAGGAATATACATAGTGTTACCTGGACATTGCTACTATATCAAAAGCAGTGATTTTTTAAAACAGTATTGTAATTAAAAACAGATTTAAGTCAAGAGAGTGTCTGTGCAAACAGGTGAGTCTTCAAAAACCAGTAGAATGTCAATACTGATAGAGCCTCTCATAATTCAGCAGCAAGTGTATTCCATATATACAGCTTGAATATTGGGAGGGGGGAGCAACATGCAGTGCCCATCACTGGGGAAGAGAAATGCCAATATAGAAATCACATAATTTACTTGAAAATTAAAGCAGTGCTTCTCCAACAAATGGAAGAGGAAACAAAACCGAGAACTAGACAAATGGGTTTCTTCTGCTGAGGAGGAAGAAGTCCTCTGCCGCTATTCCTCATCCTTAAGGTGATCTGAACTGCCCTAAGAATACTTCATCAGTAGCAAACCCTTTGAACCTCTGTAGGTTTTGTAACTTGATTCTAATACATGCTTGCAGAGAACCAGAGCAATTGCATACATGTCTACTCAGAGGCATGTCCTGTTGAGTTCAATGGGACTTACTCCTAACTGTGTATAGGATTACAGCTTAAATCTACAGATCTCAGGTGGTGTCCAGAGAATTATCTAGTCCTGAGAACGGGGCCTTTTCTGCAGTGGCTCACTGTTTGTGGAATGGTCTCACCGGGAACACTCGCCTGGCACCTTCATATACATACCTTAGGTGCTAGGTGAAAACATTCCTCTGCTCCTAGGCCTTTGGCTGATGAAACAAACTACGACCTTTTAACTGTGTGTGGGGTTATTATAGTATGTATTTTTGTGTTTTTATACTGTAAAGTGCCCTGTGATCCTTTGATGAAGGGTGGTATATAAATTTAATATTTAAAAAGCAGCAATTCTCAACACGTGTGTGACTAGGGGTGGGAAACAGTGTGTATGGTGGCATGAACCAGGCTGCTTTTCCACTTACAACCTGCTTGCCTTCTCTGCTGGGTGTCGGTGGTAAAAATATTCAAAATTCTTTTGGTTACATGTGTGTGTCACTCCCCACTGCGCCCTGCGCCCCTGCTTGTTCCATGAGTGAAGAATTGCAGCCTAAACCTTTCTTTCTTAAAAACATTTGCAAGACACCCTTTGAGGCAGCTAACAATTTTTAAAGAGAAAAAATAGTCAATTTCGAAGTAAGTCAGATGATATAACTGCAGCTTAGATCCCAAATGTTTGCTTAAATAAACGAGACCTATATTTTTCCTGAAGGTTAATAAAGGGGTGAATTGCTACAGCTCTGCTGGGAACTGATTCAAAAGCCTGAGGCCACTGTCGAAATGAGAGGGTGCAGAGAATAAATAAAGTTCAGTACTGCACTTTGAATTCTTTTTTCCTCCTGCCTTATTGGGTAGTGTGTTGATTATTTATTTGCAGTTCTGCAGGTTTTAAGATTTCAGTTATGTTGGCCTTCCACTGGGATCAGAAATAATTGCTGCTTCCTACTCACATCTGCCAGACTCATGGGAAGAGTTTTCTTCAGCTGCATGTCTTGGCTTCTAGAATTTCTGTGAGATCCTTCCTTGACCGCTGCCAAGAAAAGCTATTTCCTCTGTCTAGCGGTAGCTACTGCTACAAAGACTTGGGCCTTCTGCTGTAATTGATCAGTAACAGCTGAGATGGTAGCTGCCTTTACATTTACACTTTGATTACTACAGAATCAAGACTCTCCATCTCATCCTATCTAAAACAGGCATTTCTAGGTTGAAAAGCTTTGCCAAAAGCCAATACGATTTACAACTTGTATCCAAATACTTACTGGTATTTGGTTTTGTTGTCTGCCACTGCTGAATCAGACAAAGGCCTCTGTAATCCAGTACCCTATGTCCCACAGCAGCAAACCACAACCAGAACATGTTGGTACTACTAACTACTAGCCTCCTTCCAGTAGCACCTTAGAGATCAACTAAGTTTGTTATTGGTATGAGCTTTCGTGTGCATGCACACGACCAAACTTAGTTGGTCTCTAAGGTGCTATGGGACGCGGGTGGCGCTGTGGGTAAAACCTCAGCTCCTAGGACTTGCCGATCGTCAGGTCGGCGGTTCGAATCCCCGCGGCGGGGTGCGCTCCCGTCTTTCGGTCCCAGCGCCTGCCAACCTAGCAGTTCGAAAGCACCCCCGGGTGCAAGTAGATAATAGGGACCGCTTGCTAGCGGGAAGGTAAACGGCGTTTCCGTGTGCTGCGCAGGCTCGCCAGATGCAGCTTGTCACGCTGGCCACGTGACTTGGAAGTGTCTCCGGACAGCGCTGGCCCCCGGCCTCTTAAGAGAGATGGGCGCGCAACCCCAGAGTCGGACACGACTGGCCCTTTACCTTTAAGGTGCTATTGGAAGGAATTCCCCCCCCCCCCCGACTACAGCAGACCAACACGGCTACCTACCTGTTACTAGCCTCCTGTTCTTCTTACCCACTAGCTACTCATCTGATCATGAAAGTAGCATACAGGCATAATGTCTAGTAGCTGGTGATGTTAGGCTTATTCTCTGTGAAGTCTGCTAATCCCATCTAAATTAGTGGTGATCTCCATATCTTATGTTAGTGAATTCCATTAAATTTTATGCAATTATTTTTAGTTTATGTATGTGACACACAGATAGAAGCTATGTATTCGGGAGACCTAGGTGCTGGTTCTTAGTATAATACCAGTTTTATGCTGGTTTGAATGTATGCATTATTGGTTTGCTGATGTTGTAAGTTGCTTTTGAGTTACATTTTTTTGGGAGAAATTAATAAGTTTAATAAATACTATCTCTTGGAGAGCATTTCCACCAAATACTAATTATATGAACACCTTTTTTTTGTTCTACATAGCATCTTGTATTGGTTCTTCTGTTTTATAAAGTCAGGGTTTGAAAAAATGGGTAATCACAATATTGCAATGTTCTCTATCAGACGAAAACTGTAGTAGAAGAAATGTTAATCTGAATCTCATGGCTGTTTCCATGTTGTGATTAATTTTAATACAGTGCTATGAGGAAGAGGGTGAAAGCTAGGGAGATACACTTTAAAAATTATGTGAGGCTCTTCTTTTCTGCTTCCTAAATTCTAGAGCTTTAATGTTTTTGGTTATTACATTTGAACCCTTTCCTCCCTCTGTGGTAATGTTTCTTATAGTTGACAGGTCTTTTTCCAGAGTTAATTTTGGACACACACAGTTTCACAACCAGTAAAGAGTCTTCTTAAGAATGTGTGAGAACAAAAGCTACCCACTGGTAGAGGTTTCCCTTGTGTTTCTGCATGAGTTAATTATTCTGAATGTGCTTCCTGTTTGAAAGAAAGAAAAGCCAATAGAGTAGCTTGTTCCCATTTCCCTGAGGGCAACCAATTCTGCTGCATCTCTATCAGGAGCAATTGATCTAATTACACACAAAGCAGAGACATGTCAGAATTGTTCTCCAGTAGGCTAGAGCCATTAATCATGCAGATGTAGTGGGCAGCCTCCTCTGTGCTGAGTACTTTTGGCAAGGCTGGCGCTATGATTTTGGAAGCTCTTGGGGCAAGAGATTGTTGGAGTACCTGCTTATCAAGCCTCTTGCCCAGGAGCTTCCAAAATCATAGAGGTGAATTGATGCAAGGGGCAGCATATCAGATCAATTGCTTCTGTTACTTCCTCATCTGCTGCTTCATCTTGCACCAATTCAAATTTTGCACATGAAGTGGACTTAAGGTAAACTGGGATGAGGGTTCTTTCCCCATATGCATAATGCATGCACTCAGTGCTTTTTGTTTTAGAAAAAAAAATGCTGGGACTCATTATGAAGCTGTTACTTTAAGTGTCACACATTTTACATTTGGGGGGAAAGGTGTTGGGACTGCATTCTTTATGAAAAGTAAAAGGCTAAGGAAAGGGTTAATTTTACTCTTAAGAAAAAAAGCAAACATTGAAAAACCAATTACAGATAGGTAGCCGTGTTGGTCTGCCATAGTCAAAATAAAAAAATTCCTTCCAGTAGCACCTTAAAGACCAACTAAGTTAGTTCTTGGTATGAGCTTTCGTGTGCATGCACACTTCTTCAGATACACTGAAACAGAAGTTGCCAGATCCTTCTATATAGTGAGAATTGCAACTCATTACCAAACTTAAAACCATGGAGAGACCTGGTATGAACAAAGACATTGGATTCTTATCTCATTATACATGACTAAGCCATTTTTCACCTTCTCACCCCTTGCCTTTTCCTGTAAGACCTATTGCAGTCCTTAAGAGTCGTCAACAGGCTCATCTCAGCTATCTGCCAATTTCCCATTCCCACCACCCTTCTGAGTAATACCCCTCCCCACCTTCTCACTATATAGAAGGATCTGGCAACTTCTGTTTCAGTGTATCTGAAGAAGTGTGCATGCACACGAAAGCTCATACCAAGAACTAACTTAGTTGGTCTTTAAGGTGCTACTGGAAGGAATTTTTTTATTGAAAAACCAACTAATCTATGAAAGATTATTGGAGTGAATCCCAGTACACTTGGATGTGGGGTTGCTCAGATGGTCAGAGATTGGGACAAGGAATAGGGGCACCATATTCCTTATTTATGGTATTGGAACTGGTAGGTGGGGATTGAGTGACAGGCTTCTCAGCACAATCAATGGATTGAGTTTCTCATATCCATATTTATTTGGAGGCTGGCATAGTTTTAATTAAAAAGTAGTTTGCTTGGGTTATCCCTGGCCGTCTTGACATAATCATGGGATATCTCAGATTGTATACACAAATGTGGCAAGAGTTATAGGTCTTGGCCTCCCTGAATGAATGGAGGCTAGGCAGACTGTATTTTGCTAAGAGGTCTTAACTAGAATGCCAGACATGAGAGCTGTGAATCATATTCTGAAGTATTCCCCATCCTTATGCTTGTGTAGCATTTTGTCCTTGCAGTCCTAGTTACAGCAATGGAACTGAGGCTTTCAGCTAGTATTTTTATCTGGACTCCTGACACATATAAGGGATCTGAGAACACAAGTATTGTCTATCTGGCCTTCCTTCTTTGTTCTTAGCCTTGTTTGTTTGTATATACAAAGTGCTCCCATTATTGAAGGTTCTATAGAGTGACTAGTGGGGTGCCACAGGGTTCTGTCTTGGGCCCGGTCTTATTCAACATCTTTATCAACGACTTGGATGATGGACTCAAGGGCATCCTGATCAAATTTGCAGATGACACCAAACTGGGAGGGGTGGCTAACACCCCAGAGGACAGGATCACACTTCAAAACGACCTTGACAGATTAGAGAACTGGGCAAAAATAAACAAGATGAATTTTAACAGGGAGAAATGTAAAGTATTGCACTTGGGCAAAAAAAATGAGAGGCACAAATACAAGATGGGTGACACCTGGCTTGAGAGCAGTACATGTGAAAAGGATCTAGGAGTCTTGGTTGACCACAAACTTGACATGAGCCAACAGTGTGACGCGGCAGCTAAAAAAGCCAATGCAATTCTGGGCTGCATCAATAGGAGTATAGCATCTAGATCAAGGGAAGTAATAGTGCCACTGTATTCTGCTCTGGTCAGACCACACCTGGAGTACTGTGTCCAGTTCTGGGCACCACAATTCAAGAAGGACACTGACAAACTGGAACGTGTCCAGAGGAGGGCAACCAAAATGGTCAAAGGCCTGGAAACGATGCCTTATGAGGAACGGCTAAGGGAGCTGGGCATGTTTAGCCTGGAGAAGAGGAGGTTAAGGGGTGATATGATAGCCATGTTCAAATATATAAAAGGATGTCACATAGAGGAGGGAGAAAGGTTGTTTTCTGCTGCTCCGGAGAAGCGGACACGGAGCAATGGATCCAAACTACAAGAAAGAAGATTCCACCTAAACATTAGGAAGAACTTCCTGACAGTAAGAGCTGTTCGACAGTGGAATTTGCTGCCAAGGAGTGTGGTGGAGTCTCCTACTTTGGAGGTCTTTAAGCAGAGGCTTGACAACCATATGTCAGGAGTGCTCTGATGGTGTTTCCTGCTTGGCAGGGGGTTGGACTCGATGGCCCTTGTGGTCTCTTCCAACTCTATGATTCTATGATTCTATAGATATGAGAGCACAGTAATCTATCCAAGTGCTTGCATTATTATCGCGCGCCCTCCCCCCCACCAAAAAGCTTGTGAATCTGACTTATATTTGAGTAACTAGTAACTGGTCTTTCTCCTTAGCTGACACATAAATTTCCCCTTGTGAATTTCAACTAAATGAACTTTCTTGCATTTACTTTTTTGTTTTATTTCAGCAACCCTAAGGCATCTAGTCAAAGAGTAAATAAGAAAATCAACAATGATGCCTCACTTCGAATTCAAAATTTATCTATTTTGGTGAAGCAAATAAAATCATACTATCAGGTAAGTGATTTTTCTTTCTTTTAAAAAGCATTTGTAAAGATGTGTTTTGTGGACAAAGCTAAGCTAATATGGACACAATTGTCTAAATTGTGAATTTGGTTTGCTGTGCTGCTGTTCTTCTCCTTTCCTCTAAGAAACCCATAATGAATCAGAATGTCTCTATTTGAAGTGGACAGTGAGCTAGTTAGCAGGTAACTTTAAAACATGATTAAAAGTAAACTGTGGTTTACCCAAAGAACTCACTGTGCTGGTGCATGCAGCTAATAATAGTGCTTGCTTTGCTCTACCCATGCTCCTTCTGCCTTGCAGCCGGCAAACAAGCCAAGAGATCCAAACCTGGCTACTATCCAAACAAACCATGAGCCCAGGTTTGAATGTCATGAGAAGCTAGAAATTGACTTGTTTTCTGATGGTGTGCCAACAGTTGGGGAGGAGCAAAGCAAGCTGTGTGCATTAGCATTCTGCTGATTCACATTTAACCAGGGATCACTAACACAGTGCCTGAGGGTGCCATGGGAGACACTGGTGGACGTGAAAGGTCCCTACAAATATCCGCTCAAAAATCCACAGTGAATGAGAGACTGCTTTTCTCCTTCCTGTTGGCCGGGATTGGATATCAACCCTCACTTCCATTAAAACAGCTGAGAGGTGCAAAGAGCATCTCTTTGTGAAAGAGTGGTAAGTAATTTGGGCGTCTTCCCTCTCCCCATTGATGGGTGCATGTCCACATCTTTTTGTATACTTGTCATAGATGGCCATTATTTCTTATTTCTGTCAAAGCACCTAAACAACATTCTTTTGAGTTGAAAAGTATCCTAAATACAATACTAAAATTTAGAAGGCAGAGCAGGTTAAAATAATTGATTTCCATGACAGGAGTGTTGTGATTGGAGTGTCAGAATGTTGATTCATCCAGAAGGAACACTTTACCTTTCTGGTATCTTCATGTTCTGGTATTTTCTGGTAGAACTATAAAATTTCAGTATAATGGGTTATATTTTATTATGTCATACTCAGACTAAAACAATTGAAATTAATTGGCGTGACTAATGAGTCCATTGTTGTCAAGGGTCTACCCTTGAGTATGACTTACTGGAACCAGCTGAATGTATTTTAAATGCTGTCTGATCCTTAATTGCTTGGATGTAGCTAATACTTCCATCAGCTCATCTTTTTCTGATCAGTATTTTATACTATGGAACTTAGATTTGTTTCCCAGTAATGACTCAGCTTTATGTGTATAGAAAATGTAAACTTAAATTCATTATATTAAATTCATTTCAGCATCCTTTAGATTCAGTTCTGTTGTTATATCATTTTGTTATCTACTTAAAATCCTATCTTGCTTTGAGAATTAGATTATCAGTTTCTTCATAACTGTGTCAAAATATGTTGTACAACAGCTGAAAGAAAAGAGGGCAGCTCTCTTAATCATGCAGAACATAAATTTGGACATTTTTATTGAACATATGGCAAAATCCCTGTAATATAGAAAAACAGTCTTGTGCTGCCAAATCTGTGTATGTGTTAGCAGCTGCTGTGATAGGTTTCCAGATGTTAGAGGGAATACACACCAACACTGTCTAGACTGAGGATTTTCGCTCATTACCACTGCTGCACACTGGTGGCTGTATAGTTAGAACAGGTCAACTTCCATGAGATTGTTCATGGAACACATAAATTGTACTTGTTTTCTTTTTTAAAAAAAAATTCATTCCAGGACAATACTGTACATGGGTTGAAGCAAATTTGCACTATATCTGTAGTCTTTGTTGACCTGACGATTGTGATACAGTGCATTCTTGTCTGTCTGTAGTCTGCATTTTTAAATTTTCCTAGACCTTGATCAGTGGAGGAAATTACTTTTATTATCAATTATATCTTGAATATAATACTGTTTTTAATTTGTTAACTTCATACTTAATGAGCAATCACTGGGTTTTAAATTTTTTGTCTCAGTCTTATATGCACATTAAAGTTAACAAATGTTCATTTTTCATGTTTATTGTGAGTGTCTGGTGGACCTAATGCAGACTAGTCAGGTGGCTCTGAGGTTTTTTATTATTATAAGGTTACAAATTGTTCCTGGAGGAATGCTTAGTGCATGTATCAGACAGCCTCCCACATCAGTGATATTATTATTAATTCAGTTTATTTGTTGTCTAATACAAAATGTCTCTAGGCAGCTTACATACATAATTAAAAACAACCACCAAGTATACAATAACAGTACCCCGCCCCCCCAAAAAAAACCCACAGAAAGCATGATGATAGTATTCTCTCAAATGCTTGGGATAAGAGGCACGTTTTAATCTGCCACCGAAAGGATGTAAGTGTTGGAGAGTGCATTTCATAGAGCAAAGGGCATCAGAAGATGATAGTAGGGACTGGATACATCCATGTCTAATGACACATTCCCTTAGATAATGGGATCCTGGACTGAATAGAGTTTTGCAGGTTGAAAGTAGCACTTTGAATTGGAATCAGAAACATATGTGCAGCCTCCTATATATGGTTTAGACCAGGTACGGACTTTGGTATTTCAAATTTAAGTGGCGCCTTGTGCAAGGCCAAAAATGGTCCCCGCCTTCCGTTCTGCGCAGTTCACTAGATCATAGTTGTACTGCCCTGCTTTGTCACCAGGGCTCAGTACCCAGTGAGGCAGAAATGGTCACACTGCCCTAAATCCGCTTCAAACAGTGGAGTCCTACGTACTAAAGTCATTGGGGCTTACTCCTAGGTAAGTATAGATAAAGAATTGTAGCCTAGGTATATGTTAAATCAGCCTAGGTATATTTGTGTTTTTAGTTAACCTATGGATGGTGTGGTCATCCTTCGCATAGCTCTTGTAAATCTTTACATTCATTTCTATAGGAGACATTGCAACAATTGATTATGATGCCTTTGCCAAACATCTTGATAATTGGCAAAAATCCCTTTTCAGGTAAGTAGTATATTCAGATTAAAACAGACATTCAGTGTTAAGTTTATTATTAAATATTTAGAACTCAACATTTGCATCAAATTTTCAGGTGTTCAAAGGGCTTCCCATTCATTATCATATTTATGATAATCCTGTAAGGTAAATCAGTATTAACAGGGGAAGACTAAGGATGAAAGGCAGTAGCTTGCCTAAGACTGTCTCGTGAGCTCATAACAGACAAGTTTAGAACTGAGAATTTCCTGATTCTTGACTTTGCTTACAAGGGATTGCATTACCATCCCATGCCCTAAGGGTCTGCATCAAACTCATAGTGGCAGTGGTAGCACACTTCTGCATGGAAGAGATCCATCCACATGTATGTTTACCTGGATGACCTGTACAAAGAGCCCTTCAACACATTAAAATCAGACTAGCCACCCTAAGTGATCATGGGTTCCTAGCGAAAAGGGTACTTATTCTTTTCAGAAAGGAGTATAGCACCTAGGAGCGCTAGTCCTAACCAAAAAGTAAAGAATGGTGTTGGTAGCGTACAAATAATGATTATCTAAAGATGTACACAGTGTGCTGTTTTTCTAATATTTTCAGAGCAAGGCACTGAAGAAGTAAAAAAGCTGCTCCTACTCCTCCTTGGATGTGCAGTTCAGGTGAGCTCTCAGTTATACAACTGCCCGTGATATTCACTTAAAGGTAGCAAGCTGCTTTATACTGAGTCAGAGTACTGGTTCAACCAAACTGGCAGAGGTTGTTCAGACAGAAATCTTCTCCATTCCTACTGGATATATGACAGCAATTGAAACTGGGACCTTCTGTATGCAGAGAGAGGGGAAAATGCTGTTGTGCTCAGGTCCTGTAGTTTAACCAAGAATGGAAGCAAAAGCTTTTGAATTCCTCCAACCACATGGAGGAAGGAAAAGAGGGAAGTGTGTGAATCTAGGAGGAGGCTAGACTTGTTCACATAGTTTAGTATGATGTCTGAATGTAACTGTTGTGTCTAGGTACTCAGTTTATTGTTAATGAAATCTTTAGATATTTCAATATGCCTAACAGATAACATTTTAGGTTTTCTTGAGCTATTATGTTTAACCAATGTAGTGTTAATTTTGGTTAATATGTGTGTTTTAGTGTCAGAAGAAAGAAGAATTCATTGAAAGAATTCAAAGTTTAGACTTTGATATAAGAGCTGCTGTTGCTGCCCATATACAAGAGGTATTATCTGGTTTTCTACTATTAAAATCTTCTCTATATATGGATTTTGGAGGCAGCCTTCCATCTTGATTATTTTTTATTCAGAAGAATATAAATTATAGTTACTACAGATTATGAAGCCAGTATGCTACACAGAACACACTGTAAATCTCTGTAAAATTAGAAAAAATACATTTTAAATGTTTCTGAAACAAGTCTTTCTCATCTTTTAATACTAAGTACCTACCTAGGTAACAACTTTAATCATAATGAAATAATGCAAGATGGCATTTCAGTAATTTTAGGGAAGGGAGATTCAAACCAATTGAAGAATTTGAGAGTTTATCTGTATTGTGATTTTAAAAAGAGTGAACAAGAGTGTGCACAAGATAAGAGCAAAAAAGTCTTGGGAGAAGAAGTTCATGAGTCAATTTTAGTTTCAACTTTAAAAAGCCATAAAGGTGGTATGTTAGATAGATACATGACTGCTAACGGTATTCAGATATGGTTTAAAGAGATGTTATTGTTGTTGGTATCTGTGCAGTATTTGTGTTAACTACCACTAGCTCTGAATAGCAGTTGAGGAAGCCTTCATTTTCAAAATAAAATGGATTAGTTTTTTTATATATTTGATTTATAGACTGCTTAATAGAAAAAAATCTCTAAGTGGTTTACAGCAATTTTACTTCTAAACAGAGCTGGTTTTAATGTGCTAAATAAAATTATTTAAAAATAAGATATGCTGCTAAGGCTGTAATCAATATCTTCATTCTTGAAGGATGAGCCATGTGAAACTATTCCCAAATCACTGGATTTTTCTTGGACTAAGTGGTACGGATTTCAGAATGTTCCTTAAAATGTATTTAAGGTTATGAATCTTTGTTTCTTAAAGCTGACGTGGACTTCAAATCTTTTGCTCC
This sequence comes from Podarcis vaucheri, assembly GCF_965113315.1. Classification (NCBI taxonomy): domain Eukaryota; kingdom Metazoa; phylum Chordata; class Lepidosauria; order Squamata; family Lacertidae; genus Podarcis; species Podarcis vaucheri. The sequence continues at coordinate 12,716,869 of NC_138761.1, forward strand.
ACGTTAGGTTACATTCTATTAGCACATCTTTTCATAGTCTTATTATTCAAATAGCACAGTTTTCACTTTATTGTTATTTATCATATGCAGGTAACTCATAATCAGGAAAATGTGTTTGATCTCCAGTGGATGGATGACAGTGCTCTGTCACATGACTGTATTGAGTCTCTCCTAAAAAATATGGCATTGCATTTAAAAAGGCTTATAGATGAACGAGATGAACATTCTGAGGTATGTGTCATACTAGTTTTCCCTTTCTGCTAATGGATTTTTAGTTATTAAAGAAGTGTGTTAATTAGAAAAAAAGCCTGGGAGTATAACTGCTCAACTATTTGCAATACTGAAATTTGATAGATTTGTAGATTTTGTTGATGTGTAGGTACACGTGGCCCCTTTCAGTGGTTATATTTTTAATATTACACTTCTTTAAAAACAACTACCAGCTTTTGCCTTAGTGCTGAAAATAGCTGGCAGCTAAAAGCAACGGTTGACCTGTTTGCACATCACATTAAACCATAGCTTAAAACCAACTATGGCTTTAAGTGAATGAACAGAGTGCTGATGCACTCCTCAGAAGTTCACGTAGCACTCTTCCCCTGCTATTACTGCTGCCATTAGAATACAGAAATATGATTTTTAATTGTCGTCTTCTTAGTTCTCTAAACTGAGTGGTATTGGCAGATGAGCATCTTGGCCTTGAAAAATATGGGTTAAATTCACACACACCTACTGATGGACTCAGAGGCAAGAATATTGAAAATCAGTTATCTAGTGTCATGGACTGGCTGGATGCAGAGGAGTAGTGGGAGCACCAGCTGGGGAATTCCTTAAGGAACCCCCAGGGAAGAAGGCTCAGGTTCAGGGGATTGGCAGTGGGACAATGATGATTGGTCAGAGGGAGGAGGAGCAGACTGGAAGAAGAAGGAGGAGGTCTCAGCTGCAGGAGAGGTGACAGGGTTTAGTGAACAGGCGGAATCTGTGGCAGAGAGCAGAGGGTGGCCAAGAGGCAGAGTGGAGACAAGCTGCTGAAGAATCCAGGGAGTCTCCCCCTCCTGCTGCATCCAGCTGCTCTCCTTGAACTCAAAGAGAAATGAAACAGGCAGAACAGAGAGTGGGTGTGTGCAGGCACAGCCTGAGCTTGCATGGGAAAGACCCTGGGGAGGAGAAGTCCTGGTGGACATTGGGAAGGCCTTCAGTCCTTGCAATTGCTTCATTGGGGCAAGACCTAGTAAGAGTTGCTGAGACCAGTAGGTGTGAGCTGTAGTTTGTTTCCTTAAATAAAAATTTAACTGCCCTGGCCTCGGGTGACCCCCCCCCCCCAATTGCTGACCTACACCTGGCTCCAGCTCTGACATGCTTATGTGGTAATCAAAGATTTCATGTTGTATCTTAGACTATCATAGAACTCTCTGAAGAACGAGACTCTCTTCATTTTCTACCTCATGCATCAGCAGCACAATCACCTTGTGGATCTCCAGGCATGAAGCGCACTGAAAGTAGGCAGCACTTATCAGTGGAACTAGCAGATGCCAAAGCAAAGATCAGAAGGCTTAGACAAGAGCTGTAAGTATACTGTGAAGTAATGAAAAACTGTGGGCCCTTGGGGAAGTAGTGTAGAAATAGCCTTTTTAGCTTGAGTGAGGTTTTATATTAGTATCTGTGTTATACATGCTGCTGTAGTTGTGTATCAGACTTGTGTATGTGGTTAGTTAACAGTTCATGCCTATTTTCAGTTCATATAGTTGGTAAGATGGAAAATAATGCTTAAAGTATCTTACATTCTTATAAGCACTTCCAAATTCACCTTCTGTCTTATCTCAGTTACAATACTCCTAGGGTCAGGGTGTTTGAGTTTAACTTTCAAGTAAACAAGTGTAGATTTTGAATGATAAGTCACTTGGTGACTTCAATATGACTTCCAGTTATATGAATGTAGAACTGCAGCATAATTCTGTTGTGCTTACGCAGAGAAATATAAGCATTTTTGCAATTTGGCTCCTCTCTTTTCCAATGGTGTATTGGTGGTTTTGCAGGAATGAATTTCTGGATGAGATCAGTATTTTTATAAAAAGATATGCAAGCACTTTGCACACACATTCAGGCTTGCAATCATTTTTCTTTTCTGAAGGTCAGTATCAAAAGTTCCTCAGTCTTTTGGTGATGGCTTGTGAAGTGGTGTGAAGTACAGGCTTTTCTGCGTAGATTCGGGGAAAGCATTGGAACCTGAGTTTGTTGCAGGATGTGGTCCCTATGTTTATATATCCCTGTTGTGCTGTCTTTTGTTGTGGGTAAATAACTTTTAGATTAAGGGAGTATCTCTAAGCAAGGGCAGGCTTACCACTCAAAGGTCATAGAATTGTAGAATCACAGAGATGGAAGTGACCCAGAGGGTCATCTAGTCCAACCCCCTGTAAAGGCTCTTTTGAGAGATTTTGGACTGTAGAGAACACTGGACCTTTGGAGTTATGCTAAATGGCTACTAATTTAACAGCCTTATCCCAAAAGGTTAAGAGTAAATGTTAGCTGACAAATTTGTAAGAAGTTGTTGGTGGTGGTGTTTTTAAGTTGGCATTTGGTCTGTCATTCCCCTTTCTCTTCCATAGGGGAAGAATTTGGCAATCCTGACCAGCTGTGTGGCCTTAAAACATTTCTTGAATATAAGAATACGAGACTGCTCTGAACTGGAGCTCACTTTAAAAAAAATTACCTAAAGGGGTGGTAGTTGGAGGCAGAAAATGTCTATGAACAGTGGTATAGAGAAACAAGAATTTAGGGCAGTACAGCTCTGGTACTTTTGTCACAGCAGGATGACAGCACCATCCTTGCCATGGTTGTTTTATGGTTGACAGCTGATCCTAATAAATTAGTTATTCTACTTTCTCTGCAGCTTTTGGGGATTTGTAATGAAGCGACAAAGCTTCCTGCACTTCTAGATTCTCCTTGGAGGTGTGACTGTGGACTTTTTGGTTTATGGCTAATGAAGGCTTTAAAATTTACCCCATCCCACTGACTTTGAAATCTACTGCCAGAAGCCACTATCTAAGTCTATTATACCAAATTCTAGGGTATTTCCGCCAATTTTTATCAGCTAGGATTTTCAAGGGTCTAACCTGGAACCAGTCACCTCCTTTCTTCCAGACATTGAATACTTATTGGTGACTGACAATGAAGTAAGCCTTCTAAGTAAGATTAAACTTTGGATATTATACACTCAATTCTGAGTCTGCAAACAAATCGGTTTTGTGTCAGTTTTCCTAAGTAAAGGATTTATTTGCAAAATATGTGGCAAATGCACGATAGCTGGCAGAAGGTGACAGCCCCTGGTGGGGTCAGCTTAGGTTAATGAAGTTGTTTTGCACTCAGCAACAGTTGTACTGGATGGCTATACATTTGTTTGCCATTATCATGCCACAATAGTCTTTTAAAATAACTTTATTTTTGGTTTTAAAAAATCCGTAAAAACAAGTGTTATCACCACATCCCTCAAATCAGGGTGTTGTGTTAGAAGAAATTTCTGCTTATTCTATCAGCTTTAACCTAAGTTGCCCAACAGCTGTTCTATAATTGTCTGGCCTTCTATTTAATTTTCTGATGTGTGCCATATGGTGCTGGGAACTTTGCCATTTGAATAATGGGAGGGTGTGCCTTTATTCCAGTGCCTGAGGTCAGCTCGATGACACCCCACTCAGTTGGGCTATTAACAGAGTGTCCCCTTTGAGTGGTATGCCTTCTGAGCTTTCTGGAATCCAGCCACGTGCATGTGTGTTCACTTGCTTTGTCTCATACACTGGGCTGCTTGACAACTATGATCCTGCTCCCAAATGATAAAGTCCTATCCTGCCATTCATTGAACAGGTTATAGCATGTATATTGAGTTTTCCAAGACAATAGCACTCAAATCTGAGAGTTAGTGTTGAATTGTCATTGTAGGAACTGCAGACCGGTGTTTTGAATTGTAGCCCAGCCATGAACTCTGTGAGTGGCCTTAATAGACCCATATAAAATCTCAGTTATTCATCCCCATAATTGTGTGAGAGAAGTAATTCAAACATACTATAAATTGTAAGGTTTATTATTACCTGTTACCAAGACTAATTCAACCATCTTCAAGTTTTGTTATGGAACAGAGTTGCAAAGATACTAGCAAAAGCTCAACGCATACTGGGCAACTCCAACCCCGTTTAAATTTAGAGACTGAATGACTAAGAAAACAGGGTAATCCAGGATAGAACTTCTTTCCCAACTGCCAGTCAAAAGTTTATTATATATCAAGTACTTATCTGAAACAGTTGTGAGCACATGATGTTGCTCAGATTCCATCTAATTATATTAATAACGTTAGTGAATTCACTTTGGTTGATTGTTGTGTGTTTCATCACTGATTTTGCACTGGACTGCAGCAGTGATAGTCTGGGTGAGTTCCAGTGGTGGTTTTCATCAAATAATACAATAGAGGACAAACATAATATTGGGACATTTACAGGATAGCCTATACCTGCTAAGTATACTAAGAATGATGTAATTCTTACAAAAGAGTTTTGACTATATCGTCTAAAACTGACAGAGTTAATTGTTATCTTACTTCAACTCTCTCTCCGCCCCACCAGCATACACAAAGTAATATATTTTAGTCATCATGAACACTGGAATATAAGAGAAACAGATCTCATTTTCTGATGTGTGGATTATTACATGTCTGTTGAAGGGAGCTTACTCAAGATATTCTGTAAACAGCTGCACTAGGAAAATTAATGCAAATTGCTGTTATTAATTTGACTGGCAGTTAATAGACTAAACAGTGCACACTGCTGCATTCTGTATAATTAAAAACAAATCATTTTATACTGTAGTTGAAGCACACAATTGGAAGTATAGACATCACTGAGAGCATGTTACCACGTTTGCAGTGTGTTGGATTTATTTACAAAAAAAGTTACAAATAAAATGCTAAATTTATTGATTAAGTTGTTTTTAGTAGTTAGTACTACTGTACCCTGTAAATTACATTGCACTTAAAATTGCATATACAACAAGAAACTGATATACAGTGGTACCTCGGGTTACAGATGCTTCAGGTTACAGATTCCGCTAACCCAGAAATAGTACCTTGGGTTAAGAACTTTGCTTCAGGATGAGAACAGAAATCATGCGGTGGTGGCGGGAGGCCCCATTAGCTAAAGTGGTACCTCAGATTAAGAACGGTTTCAGGTTAAGAACGGACCTCCAGAACCCGAAGTGTTTGTAACCCAAGGTACCACTGTACTTATTTTAGGAAACTGCCTTATATCAAGTCAGAATGTTGACCCCTCAAGTCAGCGTAGTCTGACTAGCAGTGCCTCTAAGGTTTCAGGCAGGAAACAATTCCAGCCTACCTGGAGATGCCTGGGATTGAACATAGATATAACCTTCTGATCTATGTCCCTTCCTCTCAGAGTTCATGTTCTGGTTCCATTTACAGCTTTCTCTACTAACTGCAATAGCGTTTACCAGTATTTTCAATTCTTTATCTCTCTTGCATTTTTCATATCTCAGTCACAGCTCTTTTAAACACTTATATATATTATTTCAACTCCCCATCCCATCCATTCAGAATGCAAGTAGAGTCCTGAATACGTCTTTCTGCTCCCCCCTAAAATGTGTAACACTCAGTTTCCTCAAGTTCCTATACTGAACATTTGCTCGTTCTGGTCAGCACAGCCTGTTTAATGAAAGAGAGCAGTACTTTTATAACAGACAACATAACACACAATGATGGAACCTCCTCCCTATTGCATTAATTGAAAAGTCTTTTCTGAGGATTGTGAACTGTAGTATTTGGTGAGGATTGCCAAAAATTGGGCAGAGACACCTTGGGCAAGCTGTCTCTGCCAGATTTTTGGCGATTCTCTTCTCTCGCTGCAGCTTCCTATTCCACATCCCAGGATTTTCCTGAGGGTTCCCTGATTACAGTCCCAATGCCTTTTATTCTTGTCTAGTTGATGACTTAAAAAGCATCTTAAAAAGCAGAGACATCACCTTGCCAACAAAGGTCCGTATAGTTAAAGCTATGGTTTTCCCAGTAGTGATGTATGGAAGTGAGAGCTGGACCATAAAGAAGGCTGATCGCCGAAGAATTGATGCTTTTGAATTATGGTGCTGGAGGAGACTCTTGAGAGTCCCATGGACTGCAAGAAGATCAAACCTATCCATTCTGAAGGAAATCAGCCCTGAGTGCTCATTGGAAGGACAGATTCTGAAGCTGAGGCTCCAGTACTTTGGCCACCTCATGAGAAGAGAAGATTCCCTGGAAAAGACCCTGATGTTGGGGAAGATGGAGGGAGCAACGAGAAGGGGACGACAGAGGACGAGATGGTTGGACAGTGTTTTCAAAGCTACCAACATGAGTTTGACCAAACTGCAGGAGGCAGTGGAAGACAGGAGTACCTGGCGTGCTCTGGTCCATGGTGTCACGAAGAGTCGGACACGACTAAACGACTAAACAACAAAGTTGATGACTGAAGGGTCTTATAGTGCTTCAGCGATAAATTACAGATAGGTAGCCGTGTTGGTCTGCCATAGTCAAAATAAAAAAATTCCTTCCAGTAGCACCTTAAAGACCAACTAAGTTAGTTCTTGGTATGAGCTTTCTTGGTATGAGCTTTCGTGTATGAGCTTGGTATGAGCTTTTCGTGTGTATCTGAAGAAGTGTGCATGCACACGAAAGCTCATACCAAGAACTAACTTAGTTGGTCTTTAAGGTGCTACTGGAAGGAATTGTTTTATTTCAGCGATAAATGTTTCATAAAAAAACCCCCACATGTATGGAGATTTAAAGAGCAATTACTATAAAAACATATTTGTGTGTATTCTTGCAAGTTATTTTTCTCAAATTTAACCCTATGTACACGGAATCTTTTATATAATGTCAGATTTAGACTGTGATTTTCTAATATTTAATAATTTGGATATCTTATCTTCATTTTGATGAAGCTTGAATTAAATTTCCATTGGGCTTGTAAAAATTCATAATAAACTTGGATTCTTTTGAGTGTGTATAAGGATAGGAAGAGAACATTTATTTACCCATCCTTGCAGAAGTAGATCGGAGGATAATAATTGACATTTTGAGCATTAGACATTGAAAATAAAGCATATATGACGTGACTGTTGACTAGGGTTTGCCTGCTTTTTAATGAACTTTTGTAGTCCTGCTTTTTAGTAGTAGTTCAAGCTTAAGGAATTGGCAGGTGAAACTTTTCTGTTTGAAAAGTAGGCAATCTGATCCATTTGATATTTCATATATGCTTGTAGGCTTTATACAATTCTTTATTAGGTTTAAAAAAGCAGAGCTAATATCCTTTATTGCAGTGGTTCCCAATTGGTAATCTACAGACCCCAGGGGGTCCAGTGTAACCCACCCAGGGGGTCATAGAATCATAGACCATGGCCCATACTAGTCAACTGGGGAGGGGGGCTTATTGTGTTGCTGTTTTTTGTTTTTTGTTTGATTATTTATTTTGTGGTTTTATATTTTGATTTTATTTTGTGAACCGCCTTGAGACCTCCTGGTATAGGATGGTATATACATTTACACACACACTGTCCAAACTTACTGTTTCACAGTGCCCAAAACCACATGAGATCGCAGGGCCCCAAAACACGCATTTTTGGGCGTTGTGCTCTCTCACAGGAGTGCAGCCCAGAAAATGTGCACCATAGTTTTGTGCTGGGATATGTTGGAGGGTATGTTGGTACCATTCACATAACAGAGATATCAACATTTTCAAAAGCAGGGGATCCTAGTTAATTGGGAACCACTGTCTTACTTGATATGCTGTTAGCTTTTGAAGAAATCTGTGATTCCCAGGTAAAGAGCAAGCCTGTGTTCATGAGAAAGATGTTAGATAAATTGTACTCACTAAGCTGCAAACCTACAGGGAGTACTGAAACTAAAGGAAAGTGGATTGTCAAGAAAAGTCATAGAAGCAGGGAGGGGACCTTCTTGCCTGCAGTTTTTGCTTCAGAACAACCCAGACCACTCTCCCCCATCAAGTTAAAAAATGCATGTGATGTGCTGGTGGGGGTTGGGGGGAAGTGACTTAGAGTGCAGAGAGTTAAGCACACTCCCAGCTCTTCCTTGTTCATGGTTGATGAATCGAGAGGTTGGGTTTTTTTGAAAGACAAACAAAAAGCACTCTTCAGGGGTTATGGGCATCTGAAGTATAAATTCTGGTGTGAACTATGAAGGGGAAGTCTATTCATTTTGTTCTGTCCCTTTCTTCTTTAGTTCCTGTTTTCAATTAAATAATTTTATTTTTAGTGAGGAGAAGACTGAACAGTTACTGGATTGTAAACAAGAACTGGAACAAATTGAAGTTGAATTGAAAAGACTGCAACAAGAGGTTTGGAAATGAAAGATAACTTCTCAGGCCATTGTGCTTAGATTAAGTATATTTATTTGTGTTTATCAGTTTAATTAATTACATGTGTTGTCATGTTCCAAGCTAGGACCCTGGATTAAATAGGTTTTTGTGCTAAGGAGCTCTGGGTTCTGCCTCAAGTCCATATTTTGGTGTTTTTGGATACAGTATTTTCCTGCTCTACTTGAGGATCATTCAAATGTTTGGCCAATATGATATTATAAATTGTATGAACCCTGTGTTGAAAAGTGTTTCCAAAAAACATGGAAGAATAAAACTGACATGTTGAAAAAACAATTGGCATTACTTTTATAATGAGTTGTTACTGACTTCATCAGACTTTAATGACAAGTCATCAAACATAACTTGATTCCTACAGTTTAATTGAGCTTAAAGCAAGCAGAGCATGTTTGTGAAACTGGTCAATGGACAACTCAGTCTCATCAAGGGAATAATTCCTTTGAAGAGGAACATTACAGCATTGAAATTGCCTCAACACTTTTATATACATATAAGAAATAACACAGTTATCCTGGGATTAAGATAATTATTTGATTACCACCTTTTCTGTAAAACTAGCAATCGTGTTACAGTAATTGTTTCAAAATTTCAGTGAGAAGGCGAATTTCCAGCTAAATAATGAGATTAATAATATATCGGGGCTTCAGTTTTCTCCACAATTACTTTGAAGCAAACCTCATTGAAGTCATGCTTATTTCCATGTAAACATGCATAGGATTGAATTGCATGCAACGCATGCAGATTTCGTACATGGATCTGAATGCATTTTGTGTTTTGCTTCTCATTGCCTTTAGTATTTTGAATAGCTTAGTGTCTTTCTCCAAGCTTTAATTTTGCCATCTTGCATGAAAACTCAGTGTTGCTCACTGCAGATCTGTAATGTCAATGTTTTCTTCTACAAAATAATTAATAATTAAATATGTTTGTTTCGTTTGCTAGAATATGAATTTGCTTTCAGATGCCCGTTCTGCCAGGGTGTACCGTGATGAACTTGATGCTCTCAGAGAGAAGGCAATCAGGGTTGACAAGCTTGAAAGCGAAGTCAGTCGGTATAAGGAGAGGCTACACGATATTGAATTCTACAAGGCTAGAGTAGAGGTGACTTGAAATTCAAACATTAAAAATTAAAGGTTTTATTCGCTAGTAGCTTCTGAATCTGGTTGTTTTTAAGTCCTGGTTTTCACGTAATGGAAAGCTGTGACTCACTGCAACTTCCTAGTTTCTTTCCCTGCTTGTATGATTCGGGAGCAAAGCGGTTTCATACGAGGGGTTGTATGCAGGCACACAAAACTTGTCCACGTCAGTCAGTTAATCCTACCCTTCTGTACTGGAGGTTTATTTGTTTGTTTTTACTGTTGGGATTTTGGTGTTTGGATTTATTTATTTTTAAGATTGTTATTACCATTTTTCATAATACAATAAAACATAGAAATGTAGGAAAAAAATCAAAAACAGGGTCAGGAGCAAATCAGCCATAAATCATATGATGTCAGTGAAGTTAACTCTTTACTAGAAAAACAGGACCTGCTCAGGAGTGCCAGGCCTAATGCGCACAACAACGCTTTGGTAGGTCTTGCCCCTATGAGGCAATTATGGAGACTGGAGGTCCCTGCCTTCCCACAGCTGCCTAAGCCTCCTCCTCTCCCCAGGTCCTTCCCAAGCATCTGAGACTACGCCTACGGGCCTATCTTTGTTCCTCCTGCTTCATGCCTCTTCAGACCAAGGGGGAGGGGAGTCTGTTGCAGCAAGGCGGGGAGAAACCATTGCTTTTTCACTGGCTGACTCGTCTCTCCCTCTTGGCCCTCCTCCTTTCCTGCTTCTGCCTGTGATTCTGATTCTGGACTTCTCTCTGCCACAGACTCTCCCTGCTCACTAAAGCGTGTTACCTCTTGAACTCCCAACACCACCTCCTCCCAGGTTTCTCCTTTTGACTTTTCATTGTATTCCCACCACCAGTCCCCGGGCTCTAAGCCTCCTTCCCTCAGGGGTTCCCCAGCCAGTGCCTCCCACCATTCCTCTGCCTCCAGCTAGTCCAAGACATACAGGTACATATAGAATTGGAGTCTTCTCTTAAAGATAGCTGTTAACCTTTTGTTGTTTAGTCGTTTAGTCGTGTCTGACTCTTAGTGACCCCAGGGACCAGAGCACGCCAGGCACTCCTGTCTTCCACTGCCTCCCGCAGTTTGGTCAGACTCATGTTTGTAGCTTCCAGAACACTGTCCAACCATCTCGTCCTCTGTCGTCCCCTTCTCCTTGTGCCCTCCATCTTTCTTAGCATCAGGGTCTTTTCCAGGGAGTCTTCTCTTCTCATGAGGTAGCCAAAGTATTGGAGCCTCAGCTTCACGATCTGTCCTTCCATTGAGCACTCAGGGCTGATTTCCTTAAGAATTGATATAAATGTTAACCTTTACTATCCAAATAATGAAATATCTCCTCCCAGCTCTCACCTAAGATCTTTCCTTTCTCCTCCCAGCCTCTCACCCTGGGAGACCAACATACCCAGGGTCTCTCCATCAACCATCTACCATCCCCATGAGTGGACAATCCCTGGACCCTAATAATGCCTCAAGCAGAGGACTTGGTGTTTGAATTTAGAATCTGCTTCTGTGACTTCCAAAGTGGATTCTGAATATTAATACAATTTTAGCTCAGGGGTCAGAATGATGTAGCTGTAACTGTCAGGAGGTCCTACACATGAGTAGGAGTCTAGTAGAGACACATGCCTGACTGGCATGTTCTCTCCCTCCTGGTTGTTCGTTCGGGAGATTCAAAAGCTTTTTCCAGCCCGAACATCACAGCGACTGATAACAAGAGGCATCAGCACACTTCAGGATCAGCAGAGTATAGGCAGTCAGCGTTACGACTCAGTTGTGCAGCTCTTTGGCTAAACTACATTTATTTACATATACACACTTGGAGCATCGTAACTCAGCTCCTTCCTCTTCAGCATCAGACAGTGAAGAGAAAGGACAAAAATCCTACATCATGGAAACACAGTAATAAAAACATCCTGTCTCTGTTGCTTCCCACAATGTGGAATGAAAACATACACTGTCATGTGATAAAAACAATCCCATGACTGCAACACTGGGAATGAATCCTAACAGTAACTTCATCAAACTTTTGTGTGTGTGACACAACTCTGTTAAAAGCCTAATTCAGCAAATTATCACTTTGGTTCAGTTCATGCCATTTTTATGTTCTTTGACACAGTGATCCTCAGCTTCAGTTTTCTTTCTGATTATTGTAGGAGCTAAAAGAAGATAATCAAGTACTGCTAGAAACAAAGACAATGTTGGAAGATCAGTTGGAGGGAACCCGAGCCCGTTCTGATAAACTGCACGAATTGGAAAAGGAAAACTTACAGTTAAAGGCAAAACTTCATGATATGGAAACGGTGAGCATACAACATGAGACATCAGATGTGTAGGTTTTAAAAACAGAATTATGCAGGATTAATTATTATAGGTGACATCCAGGGATATTTGCCTATTTGCTTAGTGGGACTTCCTACCTGTGTGTTCCAGATCTGCTCTGGAGAGTCCCCTAACTCTGGACTCCTGCTGCATGAGCAAAAGCCTGCTCACGTGACATTGAATGTCACTCTATGAATCTGCTAAGCCATGGTTTGTTAACAAACACAGAATGTTGGCTTTATATTGAATCAGGCAGTTGGTTTATCTAGCTTAGTACTCTCCAGAGTTTTGGACAAGAGGATTTCCAGCCTTGAGATTTCAGGGATTGAATCTGGGACCTATTGTATGCAAAGTTTGTGCTCTTCCACTTAAATATCGCCATTCTACTAACCTCATCTTTACTAAAACAATTTAAAAAGTTATTAATGATACTATGTTGTGCTTGAATTTTTTTTTAAAAAAATCACATGATTGCCAACGCACAGGTCCTTTTGTATCTGGAAGAGGGCAGAATGTTGGGGGCAGGGAGTGCTTATGCACACTCTACCGGCATAAGTTTAAATAAGTTTTTCCCTAATGCTAACACTAGATCAAGATCCTTTAACATAAAAAGATTAAGTCAGTAGCATTTTGCAAAATTTTTGTTACTGAAATAGGTTTGTGCACTTTGAGAAGAACTTTTAAAGAGTTTTTCCCCATATAAACAATGTTTAAGGAACGTGATATGGACCGGAAGAAAATTGAGGAACTTATGGAGGAAAATATGACACTTGAAATGGCTCAGAAGCAAAGTATGGATGAATCACTGCATTTGGGCTGGGAACTTGAACAAATAAACAGATCATCCGAACTTTCTGAAGGTAGATGAAGATTTAATTCTGCATTTTCTTATTTTCTTCTGTTTATATGGGAAATAGGCAGCTGAACATTGCAAATACTCCACATGCTGTAAACAGATATTCTGTAAACAGTTCTTCTTGGATGGGCCCAAAGATGTAGCCATGTGAACAAAGTAATATGGCTCAACAATAGGTGAACCATAGGCGTAGTTTGGTGTTTGGGCTGGGATAGCTAAATATATAATAGAGTGGTACCTTGGGTTACATACGCTTCAGGTTACAGACTCCGCTAACCCAGAAATAGTGCTTCAGGTTAAGAACTTTGCTTCAGGATGAGAACAGAAATCGTGCAGCGGCGGCGCAGCAGCAGCAGGAGGCCCCATTAGCTAAAGTGGTGCTTCAGGTTAAGAACAGTTTCAGGTTAAGAACAGACTTCCGGAACGAACTAAGTACTTAAACTGAGGTACCACTGTAGTTTAAGGAAGGTTGCTGGTTGGATTCACATGTAACTCCAAGCCAGAGTTAAAACACACAAAAGTTTGTAAGCCAGCAACACACCATTATGTCACATCATGTTTTGTTGACAGTAGACAAATGATCATTAAATTATGGGATATTATGGGATCTTATGGGATCTTATGTCTTCAGTGGTGTGTGGCAGCAGCACGATCAAATAGGGAGTGGTGTGGTTTGCTTCAACATGATTCCAGGGTGCAGTGTCAATTGCATATAAGAAATATCTACAGATAATGGATGGGAAACTTAAGTCATTGCCATTTTTTTTAAAACAAACCCACAGCGCCACGAAAGTCACTTGGTCATGAAGTGAATGAACTGACATCAAGTAGGTTACTGAAACTAGAAATGGAAAACCAAAGTTTGCTAAAGACTGTGGAAGAGTTGCAAAATGCAGTGGGATCTGCAGAAGGCAGCAGTTCAAAAATGCTGAAAATGGAAAAGGAAAACCAAAGACTAAGTAAAAAGGTACCATTTTTATTGTATTTTTAAAATAGGAAGAAGGTAAATCCCAGCAAATAAATCAAAAATGGAGTTTCTAAAAACATCTTAGACTGTTAAAGTTTCTGTAAGCTTTCTATCATGAACTTCATTGTAGGTTCCCTGTCTTAGGTCTCGTTTTAAACAAATGTTTTGTTTAATATTATCTGTGTATGTTTAGCCAGAGGATTTACTGATTAGTTTGACAAGCATTTTCTGAAATAAAGCAGCTGTTAATGGTTTACTTTTTTTTTGTATACTTTTTCAAAATTATATATATTAAATATGTGGCCTATTTATTAGTTAGACCTTTTCTGCCCTGTTTCAGGTAACTTTTCTCAAAATTTGAATAGGACAGAAAAAATATGAAGAAACACAATTGACAAATGCCTTTTGATACAAAATAAAGAAAACAAAAATTCTGCTTTGTTCTAAACCCATCTTTTTAAATTTTGTGGTGTTATGCTACCTAGAAATATTTCATCCAAGTACCGTATTTATTTCTCTATAAGACTCACTTTTTCCCTCCTAAAAAGTAAGGGGGAATGTGTGTGCGTCTTATGGAGCGAATGCAGGCTGCGCAGCTATCCCAGAAGCCAGAACAGCAAGAGGGATTGCTGCTTTCACTGTGCAGCGATCCCTCTTGCTGTTCTGGCTTCTGAGATTCAGAATATTTGTTTTCCTCCTCCCAAAACTCGGTGCGTCTTGTGGTCTGGTGCGTCTTATACAGCAAAAAATACGGTATATTTTGCTGTAACTGTATATTAATGTTTTGGTGGGTTACACACACTCTTAAGTTTCCCTTGGCAAACCAGGCTTCTAAACAGCAACCACTTTTGAAGGCACAGTTTGGAATCAAAGCACACCTGCAAATAGCATAAAAGGGGCTGGTTATCAGTGCTAATCAGCAGACCAGGAGCCTTCCATTTTTTTATTAACTGTAGTTGCCTGTTTCTTCTACACCCAACAAAGAATGATTAATCCTAACAATGGTTTAGTTGAAACAAGCAGCCTTCAATCCTTCAGTTATGAATCTGACTTGTTTCAACAAATTTTAGTTAAGATTAACCTACAGTAGAGCTGGGATGTAATGCTAAACTCTGGCTAATCAAAAAACAGATGTGAAAGCTGCTGATCTACACTTCACAGCCACACTGGTGGAGGAGAATGTAGAAGCCCAAGGCTTGCTGCAGTTTATCGCTGTCAAAATAATGATTTATTATTATATTTAAAGTGTTTTTGATTCTAATACAAATAACTGTTTTAATCCACAAGATGTTCAATGTATTTTAACACTCTTCTACAAAATGCAGTATAAATTCTTGTGCAGAACAATATTTTCAATAGAAGCTACATAAATTTTCAGAAATAAAGGTATTGAAAAACCAGATATTCTGGACACTTCTGTATGTTGTCCTTGGTCTTTAATTTCTCTTATAGGAAAATTTCATTTTGGGGGATACGGACTTAAGAAACAAATAATAGCTAAAAACTTTCTGCATATCTTATACACTGTAATGTGAAATTTTATCAATTTTATTTTGTTTTTCTCTCTCTAGCTGGAAGGACTTGAGAAGGAACTTTCTGAAGAGAAACAAGGTCTTCAGAATAGTCAGAATCTTAGCAAAGATCTAATGAAAGAGAAAGCCCAACTTGAAAAGACTATTGAGACTCTAAGAGAAAACTCAGAGAGACAGGTAAAATGACAAAGATTTCCGCTTGTCAACCATAACTTTCTCTAGATGGTCAAGACTGACATTTTAAAATAATTGTATATGTTATATTATAGGATATGGTAATCATGGTCAATTTTTCCTGCTACCATTTTCATGTTTTTTCAAAGATGTTATTTACCTTTTTCTATTCCTCCACTTTGTCAGAATGCCTTGTGGGTGGACTATGTCCATGTTTTTCACTAGTATCTAAGCAGGCAGAGAAGCTTCATGCTTTAGTAATCATCTGTACTGCATTTCTTTCAGTCCTAGTGTTTTCTAACATTGCAATCCTAACAATGGATTGTCTCCAATGCTAATCGTACTTGGAGTAGCTACAGTGACATTACTAAGCTCTTTTAATTTACAGTCCTTAATTTCAGTGGCTCTATTCTGAGCAAAACTTAGTTGGCTACAACCCTGTTTACCCCAAAGCTCTGTATTTTTCCGTGTATAAGACTAGGGATTTTTTTAAACCAAAAAATTAGGTTTAAAATTGGGCTCATCTTATACACGGGTAGTGCTGAGGGGTGTTTTCTTAATTTGGAGTCCCCCAAAATAGGGGGCGTGTTGTACATGGTGGCATCTTATACACGGGAAAAATACGGTAAGTCTAGTTGAATTCATTGTGACTTACTGAGTTAAGTAGAATTGGAATTGTGATTCAAGGATCCGTCACCCGCTTTAAGATAAGAAAGACACATGGGCACGGTATATAAGGTTAATGGGCTAAAAAAGGCCACAACTTTATTGATTACAGCATGTGAGAGGTATTGGCTTAGGCGTTGGATAAACCACAGCGAGTGACTCCACCCCCTCAGGGAGGGGTGAGTCTATCAAGGGTTAACCACCAGTGGGAGGAGCCTGTTGATGCAAATACAACTGAAAGCTCCCCCTGATGTCACTGGGGGTCGTGCCATGGGGTAGCAGCACAATGGACAGGAAGCGCTGCACTGCTGCAGCCGCGTTTGAGCGGCGAAACCCTGCCCACAAGCCTCCACCTGGTTCGTTGGCTACCCGGGGGCGTGGCGCGGCAGCCGGGATGGTTGGGCAGGGGCCAAAACACCCCCTGCCAAAGGGGGGAACAGCTCCCCCTCACAACTCCTCCCCTCTGCAAGGAGGAGAGGCTTTGCAGTTTAAGTGCTTAACTAAGGCCTTCCTCCTTGGCATAACCTTTCCAATTCTACTTTAGTTCTTTGGGTCATACAACCATTCATAATCTTGAGCTCAAAGAAGTCCAGGTACCAAAATGTTAGCTTTCCATCCTCAGTCAGTACTTTTAAATGAAACCCCATATGTTGGCGTAGCAGACAGAATTCTTAAAGAAGAACCCCGTGAGATTCTAGAGCATCTTGCTCTCGGATGCCCCAAAATAGGATGAGATCTAGGTTTAATAGGTTTGTAGGTGAGGCAGTTCTGTGATTGCTTCACAGCATACCAAAGATTCAAACTGACTTAATACTTTTGTGTTATTTAACGCTTGAAATATTTTTTGTAACTAATTTTGTTAATGTAAAATATTTTTAGCCTGGTTTAAGCTTTCATTTCAATTAGAAGTTACCTGAAAGTACCAAATAGGCCTAGGATTAAATTAGGAGTTAATTAAATCAATGAGATTTAGAATGTTAAGAAATTTGACTATAATTGGAATATTGTTTTTGAATAATGATATTGGAAAACTGCTACATTCAGTTACAAGGAAATTCAAATGGGAGGGACTAGAGGAAGTCAAGCAATATGTTTATGAGATTGGAAGTTTAATTAATTAATCAATTTGTATTGTTTGTGTTTGTTGTTATATCTGTTTTCATTTGCTTTATTTGTTTTATGTGTTTTTTATTTTTTTCAGTTGTTTTATAGTATGTGTTAGATTTGTATGAAACTCAGTAAACATTATTGTAAAAAAATAAAAATAAACTTTCATTTCAATTACTTAGATTAAAATCCTGGAACAAGAGAATGAGCATTTGAATCGAACAGTGGCTTCCCTCAGACAGCGTTCACAAATCAGTGCTGAAGCAAGAGTGAAAGATATTGAAAAGGAAAATAAAATTCTCCATGAATCTATTAAAGAGACAAGCAGTAAATTAAATAAGATAGAATTTGAAAAGAAGCAACTGAAGAAAGAGTTAGAGCATTATAAAGAGAAGGGAGAAAGAGCAGATGAACTGGAGAAAGAAGTTCAACATCTTGAAAAAGAAAACGAACTATTACAGAAAAAGATTACCAACTTAAAGATTACATGTGAAAAAATAGATTCCTTAGAACAAGAGAACTCAAGTCTAGACACTGAAAACAGAAAGCTGAAAAAGACTCTAGATAGTCTTAAAAATCTCAGCTTTCAATTAGAGTCATTAGAGAAAGAGAACACACAACTTGATGAAGAGAATTTAGAGCTCAGAAGAACAGTTGAAACTTTGAAAAGTACAAATATCAAGATGGCTCAGTTAGAGCTAGAAAATAAAGAACTGGAAAGTGAGAAAGGACAGCTTCAAAAGAGCCTGGATCTTATGAAAACTTCTTTTAAGAAGACCGAACGCTTAGAAGTAAGTTATCAGGGTTTGGATACAGAAAACCAAAGACTGCAGAAAGCCCTAGAAAACACCAACAAAAAGATTCAGTATCTAGAAAGTGAACTACAGGATCTAGAGACGGAAAATCAAACCTTACAAAAAAACCTGGAAGAACTCAAAATCTCTAGTAAACGCTTAGAAAAATTAGAAAAAGAGAACAAGCTTTTGGAACAAGAGACCTCTCAGCTAGAAAAAGATAAGAAACAGCTGGAAAAAGAGAACAAGAGGCTTCGACAACAAGCAGATATTAAGGACAGCACATTAGAAGAAAATAATGTAAAAATTGGTGATCTGGAAAAAGAGAACAAGTCACTCGTTAAGGAAATTGGTATATGTAAAGAAGCTTCTATTCGTTTAAAAGAGATTGAAAAGGAAAATAAAGAGCTTGTAAAAAGAGCCACCATTGACAAGAAAACACTTGTCACATTACGGGAGGTAATATTTCCTACTGAATGATATACTATAATTATAAAGGGTAATGCAGCTGTAACATTCAGAAAATTCTGTCAATTTCATGCAATAATTCATGCAAATTTAATGTATTTTTGTTTTATTTGTATATTATTCAAACACTATTCATGAGCTTGGTGGATTCTGAGTTGCTCATACATTAAGAAGAAATAGTGACAGAAGATGTTCATACTTCTTATTGTGCTCCCTGTGTTATGAGCAAAGCAGAAATGTTTGCATTTGAGCTGTGTGAATACCATGGACTCGCACACTGCAATGCAGGCAGCAGTTGCCAGCACTTCCTTTGCTTCCACACTGGGACCTGTTGGCACTTTTGAGGCATTGTGGAATAAACAATTCCAGCAGAATTAAAATGATGGTTTCTGTGTAGCACAGGTGGAGTGTATAATATCTAGCACTTGCCCTCTTCATTGCTTCTTTTCTAATATTTATTCATAAGCAGGTCCCCTGCAACATTAGTTATTGGCTTCCTCCTTGCAGTAATGAGTGTGTCCTTAATTAATCAGCTTCTCTTCTCCATGGTGACAAGCCTGGTTTCCTATAATTCTCCCCCACTTTACTTTTTATACTGAAATGATAGCCATTTTGCTATGAAACAGTGAAAGGAAACCAGTAATTTACACAGGCACCAGAAGCTGACTAATTAAGGGCTAATTGATAACTAGTCCTCCAGCTGCATACAAACTGAAATGAAGAAATAATGAGGAAGAAACTGCAAGAAGGAAGCTTTTCATTGAAGGCACACTAGTTCTTAAAAGCTGTGATGGCACTTTGGCTGTCCACACTGAACAGGCTGGTGCTGTGATTGTGTTTCATTGCAAAAAAGAGCAGGAGTAGAACAGCGACAATACCAGAATACAACCATTTGACAATCTGGATACTCCATAAAAAGCAAATGAATAAAGAAAGACAATTTCAATGAAAGGAGCTAGCATGAAAGCAATTGTTATAACACTCGATGGCTCTATTATTCAGGATCATATGTACTGAACATTTGAACTATCTTGTTGGATTTAGTAACTTAATATAAAATTAGTGGGTTGTATCCAATGATGGCTTAATGTGAGGGGAAAACACTTCTGCCCAAGCAAACTGGGTCACTTCATCTTTCCTACCTACCTACCTACCTACCTAACACTTCCCCAAAGCTGCTTCTGAGGGATGTGGAATCCACTGGGACAGAAGAGGATACGGTTGGGGAATTGGAGAAGAGTGAGTTTTCCAATTTAAACAAAAGTATATATTAACTACAAAATACCCAGCAAAAATAAAGGAGGCAAACCTTTGAAATGAATTCATATTTGTTTTTGGAATATAATTGCTGATTAACTAGAAGTTTATGCAGTAAGTGTGAATAGGATGGAGACAAAATATAGTTTTTTCAGAGAGCTGAAGGTGGCTTGAAATAAGGATCACAGCTTTATTGCATGTATCTACATTTTAATTTCAAAACTGGCAAACTGATTTGGCATATTTTTGTAGAATTTTCAAAAACCTAAAAAAAGAAAATTAATGGGAGACAACTGAGATAAAAAAATATTTGTGTTCAGCATTGAAAGGGAAACCTCTCTTAAAGCCACTTTCAACTTCCTTAAAATCTATTGCCCGAGTCTCCTGCTGTAGTCTCTAGAAATGGCATTATTGCAATATTATACGTTCAACACATTTTCAAAAATCTATTTAAAGGATTTGGTGAATGAAAAACTGAAGACACAGCAGATGAATAATGATTTAGAAAAGCTTACGCATGAACTTGAAAAGATAGGTTTAAATAAGGAGCGCCTCTTGCATGATGAGCAGAGTTCAGATGATAGGTGAGTATATTAAGGCCTCTTTGGAATAGGTTGAGAGCAGTTCCTTATGGCATTCTGCAAAAACTGTTTTTCACAGGATATGCTCCTGAATGTATCTGAACAGCTACAACAGTGTGCACTTCTTTCAGGTTCCACTTTCAATTTTGTTGTAAGAAATTCTGTATGTCATCAGAGGAGTAAACATCTCTTTGCAGAGTTGGTATAGACAGTTATCTCCAACAGTTATTTAATACATCCTTTATAATAGATTCCTGAGTCTATCAGCAGGGGGGGGGGGGAATCAGTATCTCTGAAAGAGCTTTTGGCTCTCTTCAGCTTACTCCATCTGCCAATATAAAGCTAATAGCATACAAACATCTGTTTCCTTTACTTGGTCATGTGTTCCATCCTGTTCCTTGTGGAATTGGAGAAAATGTGTGTTAACAAAAGCAGAATACTCCAGCTTCTGACCAGCCCTCCTGTCAGCATGCCACTCAGTTGAGAATAATGACTGGCGCTGTAGTCTGTTATTAGCAGTGATTGACATAATGATGGTGGCAAATTCAGAATCTTCTATCTTGGGAGGAAGCCAGCATTATAATTGTATGTATCCAGTCTTACTTTCAGGATACTGTTGAGACAATGTAAGCTTTTCACAGTGAATTATCAATACTTTCCCCCTTTAAAATAATTTTAATTGCTTTTTTCCACCCTAGAAGGTTTCATTTCTACTTAGTTTTCAGTCATTAGCTCCTGACAACTACTTAAGGAAGCTAGTTTGGTGCCCATGGAAGGGGTTCATTTCTATTACAGAGTGATGGATTTGATGTGGGAATACCAAATTCAGTGGCAGTGATGTTGGCTTAGGGAGATGTTTGTGAGAGAGAAAGAGAGGATTGAATAGAGAGGTTAAACAAGGAATTTTTTTATTGTGGTGAGAGGCTTCAATGGAAGGAGTAGATTTTTGGTGTTAACTCGGTTTATCATCAGATTTTGGAATGGTGGGTGTCTACAGGATATGATGCAGTTTGTGGTTTCAATTACCTTCACTCAGACTGGCTGCTTGTGTGTTCTAGTCATGATAAAGTGCTGTATGCCCATGCCTGGTGCAGGAAGCATGTTATGCTGCTGGCAGGGGCCACCCCAAAGGGGAACACTTCTTTGGGAAGCAGTGTGAACCAAAAATTTACCCCCTTTTATCAATTTTATTGGCCAGGGTTTTATGTGGTCAGTGCCTGCCAACCTAGTAGTTCGAAAGCACCCCTGGGTGCAAGTAGATAAATAGGGACCACTTACTGGCGGGAAGGTAGACGGCGTTTCTGTGTGCTGCGCTGGCTCGCCAGATGCAGCTTTGTCACGCTGGCCACGTGACCCGGAAGTGTCTCCGGACAGCGCTGGCCCCTGGCCTCTTAAGTGAGATGGGTGCACAACCCTAGAGTCGGACACGACTGGCCCGTACGGGCAGGGGTACCTTTACCTTTACCTATTGTTTGTTCATTTCTATCTTTTTGGGGCAGTGTTGTGTTTTTCTCTAGACTGTTTTCAGGGTAAGAGGCTGAAGGTGGTCTAGAGTAATGTGTGTTGTTGTTGTTGTTTAGTCGTGTCCGACTCTTCGTGACCCCATGGACCAGAGCACGCCAGGCACTCCTGTCTTCCACTGCCTCCCGCAGTTTGGTCAGACTCATGTTTGTAGCTTCGAGAACACTGTCCCACCACCTCGTCCTCTGTCGTCCCCTTCTCCTTGTGCCCTCAACCTTTCCCAACATCAGGGTCTTTTCCAGGGAGTCTTCTCTTCTCATGAGGTGACCAAAGAATGTGTGTTAGAGAATATTAATTTCATGCCTACGGAGTGGTGAGTTTTTATCCCAGATGAGAGCTGAGGTGTGTCACATTTGATATTTTTATTTTAAAAGTATCTCATAGTTTGAGTTCCCCTGACATTAACCTCTGCTGTATTCCTGTCCTTTTGTAGAGGTGGCACAGGGTGGTAATATGTTTAGGAGGTGATATAGAGGTGAACAAAGGTATACAGTGGTACCTCGGGTTAAGTACTTAATTCATTCCGGAGGTCCGTTCTTAACCTGAAACTGTTGTTAACTTGTAGCTTCGAGAACACTGTCCAACCATCTCGTCCTCTGTCGTCCCCTTCTCCTTGTGCCCTCAACCTTTCCCAACATCAGGCTTTAGCTAACGTGGCCTCCTGCTGCTGTCACTCCGCCAGAGCACAATTTCTGTTCTCATCCTGAAGCAAAGTTCTTAACTCGAGGTACTATTTCTGGGTTAGCAGAGTCTGTAACCTGAAGCGTATGTAATCCAAAGCGTATGTAACCCGAGGTACCACTGTACAGGGAGGAGAAGGAGGGCTAGTTACATCAAAGCCCAGGCTCCTTCTGCTTCACCCGCTGTATTTCAGAATCTGGGGGTGCTAGTAAGCCAGCTCCCTCCCTTGGTGCTGTGTTGCTAAATGCCAGGTCTGTTCAGAATAAAATATTAACCATTCACAATTTGATCCTGGGTGAGGGAGCCAACTTGGCAGGTATGACTGACACCTGGATAGATGAAGTTGGTGGCCCTAAGCTCACCCAGCTATGTTCACCTGGACACTCAGTGCAGCACCATTTGAGGTCAGAGGGATGGGGCAGGGAAGTTGCAGTTGTGCATAGAAACCCCATCGCTCTCACCAGGAGACCAATCCATACTGTGTCTGGATTTGAGGGATTGTTTGCGTTGTTGGGCCAGAGGGCCTGAGCAGGGATGTTTTTACTGTACCATCCACCCTGCCGCATTAAGTCTCCCTAACTGAGCTGGCAGAGGTTATCTCAGATTTGATGTTGGAAAATGTTTTCATGGTGGTGTAGGGGAAACTTTATTATCCATAGTGAAACTGTCCCATATGGACCAGTTCAGGACTTCATGGTCTCAATGACAGCCATGGAGTTGTCTCAGTATATCTGTGTCCTCACACCAGGTTGGACATAACCTTGACCTGGATGTGACCTTGACCATAGGAGAGCGAATTACTTTCTGAGTGAAATAGTTTGATTCTCAGAATGGATAATGATCAGACAAAATATATGATGCCATGAAAACTCTTGTTTACCTTTACCTAATTTTGCTGTACTTGGCCACATCTATATTTGTAAGTATTCCCGGATTTGCACTACATTCAGTCTGTGTGTTGACCTTCTATCCCTCCTCACATACACCCTCTGTTATCTCTTGGCAGCATAGGGATGAACAGAGTGCAGCGTTTCCATTAATGTGAGCCAATGTTATTTCATGCTTTCTTAGCATTACATCACTTTAAGCCAGGAGAAAAATTTCCCACAGTCCAGTATTCAGAGGACATGTATGAAACGTTGGGAACTTGGCTACAGATACAACTGATGTGAAAACAAGAGTTGCTGTAGACTTAACTTTGCAATAAAATGCAGAAAGCAAAGGGTAAAATCAGATGTGGACAGCATCAGTCACTTTGGCTGTATTGAGCAGTGGAAGTACTACTTTAGAAATAGCAACTGTAGTGTTAGGTTCACACATTGTGAGTATATATAGGAAATCATCATGCACCTCTATGTTTATTCCTTCTCTTCTCTGCTCCCATTATGTTTTGAAGAACCAGGGTTGTGTGGTTCAGTCCTTTGTAGTGGAGGGTTGTAATCAAGCTCATTTTTTTATCTTTGATTTTGTTGGACTGTAGCCAGAATGAAGACTGCTCACCAGCAATTCAGTCTCTTTGCATTCTGCATTATGTGCCAGAACTCTCAGTATGATTAAATGTACATCTTCCGTTCTCTAAAGGTGTACCCAGATCAGCATGCGTGACACATCTCAGTTTTGTCCTCTGTATGTGTACACTTTCTGGAATTGTTTCTTTAGAGTTTGCATTATTTTCTTGAATATTCTCCATTAAATACATTTGATGAAAGTGGTGGCAAAAGGATTAGGTCATGGCCTTTGAGGTCAGGAGATGGTGGTAGGCAGCTTCCTAAATCTCCATAGTAGCCAAATTTAGATTTTAAATTGGTCAGATGAACAAGTGCTATAGTGCTAATGCATTAATTAGAAAGAGAACTGTGTCAGTACCCACAGAGTAAAACTACTTCTGTCTAAACAGTTTAATGAGGTGTAAGAATTTGTACAAAATCTTGTATGTTTCAGTCTCTTTTTAGATCACTGCAGACTTTATATTTTGAATGTTTTAAATAGTTGTTTTTATTGTTTCAACTGATTATTTTATTCTCTTTGGATTTGTTTGTTTTTTTACATTTGAGTGGTTTCTAAATTTTATGAAATAAATAGAACAACAGGCAGTGAAGACAGCAGACTGTTGGGTCAACTGTGGTCCTGTCCTCACACAGATTTATTGAAAAACAGTCAAGCTATCACCTTGATGAAGCTTGTATATTTTCTTAGGGGATTGTCTTCTTCTTGATAATTAAAACATTATTGTAATTCTTTCATTAATAGCAAATACAAGCTCCTGGAGTCAAGATTAGAATCCACGTTGAAAAAGTCACTTGAAATAAAAGAAGAAAAAATTGCTGCTTTGGAAGCTCGATTAGAAGAATCAACAAATTTAAATCAACAACTGCGTCAGGAACTTAAAACTGTAAAAAAAATGAATATTTCTATTACCTTAGTTTTCAGTTGGTGCATAAATGACATAAAATTTCTTTTAATTGTTTCTAACAGTTATAAAGGTGTTAGAAAAAATCTTTTTTATATTGTCAAAAGTTTTTTTGAAAGATTTCTGCACAGTGCTGTTTTTGATAAGCAAAATACATGCTGAATCATACTCTTGCTTTCTTAGTGAAAACAGTGTATATATTACCAATTTATCTTCACAGAAATATATGAAAAATGTTGGTTTAAAAACAATTCAGTTCTTTCCATGCAGAAAACATTTTGGTTTTTGACTTGGCAAATCTTAGGTGTTGCTGATAGCAGTAATTAAAGTGCTGTTCAGCTTCATGTTTAGCCCCTTTCTGAACAGCTGCCACTTGAGACTGCAGCATGTGGTTTTGCTAATTTTTGCTAGCATTTATTTATCTATAAAAGTGTGTGTGTGTGTGTGTGTGTGTGTGTGTATGCCCTCTCCTAAAGTATCAGGGTGGTGTACCAGCAATCTAAAAACATACAAAATTAAAAGCAGTACAAAACAATGATTAAAATGATTGAAATAATAAACCCTAATGATTAGAATCATTAAAATTTAAAACAAGTGCATAGGCCTGTTGGTGCAAAAGTCTCCAAAGAGAGGCCACAAAGTCCAAAATGAGGATTCCTGCTGAATCTCTGCTGGAAGAATGTTCCGCAGTATGGAACTTCTGGTTGGGGCCCGTCAGGCCTTTGTAGCATGGGGGACAACAACCAGTACTCCTCAAGATGACCTCAGTGTGAGTGAACTGCAGTACAGTGGTGCCCCGCAAGACGAACGCCTCGCAAGACGGAAAACCCGCTAGATGAAAGGGTTTTCCGTTTTGGAGGCGCTTCGCAAAACGAATTTCCCTATGGGCTTCCTTCGCAAGACGAAAGCCCATAGGGAAATCTCCGGGACAGCGGGGAAGTGCAGCGCGTCTTCCCCACTGTCCTCGGACCTCCTCCGAAGGCTGGCGGTGGGGCGGAAAGCCCTTCTCCCCGCGCCAGCCTTCGGAAGGCTCCTCCGAAGACTGGCGGTGGGGCGGAAAGCCCTTCTCCCCGCGCCAGCCTTCGGAAGGCTGCTCCGAAGGCTGGCGGTGGGGCGGAAAGCCCTTCTCCCCGCGCCAGCCTTCGGATGGCTGTCCTGAAGACTTGCGGTGGGAGGAGGGTTTTCCTTCCCACCGCCAACATTCAGAATGCTGTTCTGAATGTTGGCGGTGGGGAGGAAAAACCCTCCTCCCACCGCAAGCCCTGGGAACAGAGAAGAAGCGCTGCGCCCCTTCCCCTCTGTTCCCGTACCTGTCCTGAAGGCTTGCGGTGGGGAGAAAAGCCCTTCTCCACACCGCCAGCCTGGCAAGCGGTTTCCATAGGAACGCATTAATTGATTTTCAATGCATTCCTATGGGAAACCGTGCTTCGCAAGATGAAAAACTCGCAAGAAGAAAAAACTTGCGGAACGAATTAATTTTGTCTTGCGAGGCACCACTGTATAAGGGCTCAAGTGGCCCTTGTGTAATGTGAAGTGGAGTAGAGGCTAGTGGGCCAGTTAGTTGAGCTGAATGAAACTACACCTGAGACACTGAATGGTAGGCATGTTTGCAAAAAGCTGTGAAAGTAGCAGTCCCTCAGAAAGATGTTCTCCTTGTCATTAGTCTACCTCAAAAGGCCAGACTAAGCAACAGACATCAGAGTAACAATTGGGTTGCCACCAAATCCCTGTAAAGTCTGGGGTGGGGTGTAATCTAAGCTGCGCTGGGGCAGGAAAGAAGGCGTGTTGAACCCCTCCACAAACCATACTTTCCCTCTGAAACTGCCTCTCTTATTGCTTTTTTCCCTATGGGGATCAAAGACAGGTTGGAACCTTTGGTGAATGAAAAACAGCTGTGGCAAGGCCATTTTTTCTAATTAAATAATAATAATAAAGTTGCCTTGGCATGCTTAGGACTTAGTAGGATTTAGTATTTTACATTTGAACTTGAATTCATTGATCTTTAGGTGAAAAAGAATTATGAGGCCCTCAAGCAAAGACAAGAGGAAGAGAAAATGGTACAGAATTGTTCGTCAAAAACTGATGAAGAAAGTTTGTCTGTCAATAAATGGGAACGAGAGAGCCAAGAAACTACTAGAGAACTTTTAAAGGTTAAAGATAGATTGATTGAAGTTGAGAGAAATGTAAGTAATAATTTGGATTATTTTAATAATTTTACCCTAATTGTCAGCCTGTGTAGTATATAGTAAGCCACATTTTGTTGCCACGGATATAACAAAAGAATAGGCTAGTAATTAGGGTACTCTGATCTAATACTGTGCTTCAAAGAACATATCGTTTATTGGAAATAAATGTAGTTGATTTCAGCATAACTTATTATGCCTCTCTGCCTGTCTTATTTCTCTCTTGCACGCATACATAGGTACACCACATTGAGTAAACCCACTTTCATCAGAAAGCAAACCCATGCTTTGTGTGATTTCTTCTGACTGCAATAATGTCTCCATACTTTGGATTGTTTGGCGTAAATTAGAAGTCTGAATTTAATCAATATTTTGTTCATTTAAATGGTGCATGTATGTAATACATTTTGTTCCTTTTTAAAGAACGCAACTCTGCAGGCAGAGAAGCAAGCCCTGAAAACACAACTAAAGCAGCTTGAGACGCAGAACAATAATGTGCAAGCTCAGATTGTGGCGCTTCAGAGACAGACTGTTTCCTTACAGGAGCAAAATACAACGCTACAAACTCAGAATGCCAAGCTTCAGGTTCTGTTTTCACAAATTTGTATTTATCTCCCAACCGCAAAGTGAAAGCCTTGCTGTTATTCACATGGCAGTAGCAGCAGCTATTCTTGTGACACTCATGGAAAACCTATATTTTGAACATAAGTGGTTTGACTGGTGGGCAGTGCCCCATCTGTAGTAACTCCCTAGCTCCCTGGGCTAGATCTGCCTCCAAGAACCAAGAAGTTCCTTTGGATAGCTCCCATTACTATTGTTTTGTACTTCATTTTTTCACTTCTTTGATGATCACATGCCAGTATCATTTTGAGTCCCTATATATCTCTTTTGTGGTGGTATGGCTTAAGTACTACAAGATGGGGGGGGCGGTTCTTGTTCTACAACCCTATGAATCCATCTCTTCATGTTAGAGAGATGTCTCTTATTTCCCAACCCTAATTAGAACTTGGTATCTGGAGTCAGACGTTTTGAGTTTCCTGCTTATGTTACATTTAGGTACCTTAACAAAAAACCATTTAGTTCCTCTTGCATTCTAGAACAGGTGTGAATTTTTTTAGGAGGAGAATCTATAGGAAAGGATCAGAAGAATCTCTGTGAGACTAGATGTAGAATTTGTAATCTGTTTGACAAAGAAAACAGGTCAGTACAGGCGTCCCCCCAGTTAGGCGGGCGTTACACCCCTGCACACATAAGTGAAATCACATGAAGTGGGGAGCACCCTGTAAACACCTCTCTGCTTTCTCTTCAATCCATACCAAAAGTACTGTATCCACAACTGGAATTGAAGCTATGGGGTTGGCAGGAGGCTGGCAAACACATGCGATAGTGGCAGCTGGTGCTGTGCTACCCCACATATCCGCTGTTAGGCGGGGAGACTGAGCAGCGGAAACAAAGCCCTGCTGCACCCCTAAGTATCTTCTATCTCACCATTTCCTGGTATGAGTCTATTTAATTGTTTCCCAGCACCATACGTATATGCAGTTGCGCTTCAGTAGAATGTGCCTAAGTGGGGGGACTCCTGTATTTACCTAAACAAGCCTAATTTAAGTATTTCTTTGCTGATCCTCATGTCTGGAGGTGATTTAGGAAGCATAGGACAGGAGACATATCTGGGTGTTGTCCACTTTGACTGGCAGTGGCAGCTCTCCAGGGTCTATGTCAGAGGTTTTCTGTATCACCTGTTACCTAATCCTTTTAAGTGGATATGCATACAGATGCAAACTGCGGAGCTATGCACTGGAAGTGCATTGAATGCACGAAGCCCCAGTTTGATCTCCAGCATTTCTTCGAAGAGATTGGGGAAATTGCTCTGAGATACAGGGTTTAAAACCTGTTAACCTAGGACCTCAATTGGCTAATTCTGTACAAGGCTAATTTTGAATGAGTACACCACAAAGTACTTTGTTATTGATTGCCCAATGTCACTTTGGCAATTGTAGGTAGAAAATTCTGCTATTAATTCGCAAAGTACATCTCTCATGAATCAGAATGCACAATTGCTGATTCAGCAGTCTACCTTGGAAAATGAAAATGAGTCCATAATCAAGGAACGTGAGGATCTCAGATCGCTATATGATTCACTCATCAAAGATCATGAGAAACTGGAACAGCTTCATGAACGGCAAGCTACTGAATATGAAACTCTAATTTCCAAACATGGAAACCTTAAGTCAGCACACAAGAATCTTGAGGTGGAACATAAGGACTTAGAAGACAGGTGATTTCAATATATCAGTCATAACCAGTTTGCAGCTGAATCTGAAAATCCAGATATTTTATAATTATTGAATTATTTAAAATGTTAGATCTTAAATCCTTATAATCACAGCCGTGTTGAAAGTGGAAGCTGTATTCATAATAACCTTTTGTAATTAATACTTGAGAATAAAATTAGTAATATTATATAATCCATTTGACAGATACAATCAGTTGCTGAAACAAAAAGTGCAATTAGAAGAACTGGAAAAAGTTCTCAAAGCAGAACAAGAGAAGATGCTACAGCAAAACAAAAAGCATGAAACAGTAGCAGCGGAATACAAAAAGCTTTGTGAGGAAAATGACAGGTAAGAAAACAAAGCTAATGAATAATTATCTGAATTAAAGTGTATTATTAAATGTGCCAACTATATTTTGCATTTACCCTGATCTTAACACAATGCATGAAAGTTAGAAACCCTTAATACGTTAGAATAAGAAAAATACAATCTACAGTATGCTCATAGAAATTGGTTATAAGATACTGCTACAAACATGACAATGTAAATCTCTCTTTAGTTAAATGTGAGCATATGATATAACTGTGCAGACACTTGTTTAATTGTTAATTTTGTGAAAACCTACTTTAATTTTGTTTTCTGTCCATTTCTAAATACAGATTGAATCATACATATACGCAGCTTTTGAAAGAAAATGAAATTCTCCAAATGGATCATAAGAATTTGAAAACATTACTGAACAGTTCTAAACTGGAACAAACAAGGCTGGAAGCTGAATTTTCCAAACTCAAAGAGCAATACCAACAGCTGGATATTACGTATACAAAACTGAATAATCAGTGTGAGGTAATGAGTTTGCATTTCTTCAGTAATGTTTTATTATAGCCCTGTTTATTCATGACAAAAGAGGCTTTTTTAGATTTCTGCAGTAATGTGTTTATCTTTATGAGTTTTCTGTAAGGGTTGTAATAGTTGAATTTAGTAATATATCTTAATAGTTTTGAAGCTGTCTTTGTATCATGTTAGGAACAAACTTAGGTCAGTCGTTCTGCTTATTCTGGAATTGTTCTAGTGATTTTATTAAGGAATTAGTGGCGGTGTTCTGAAAAGTTGCTTTAAGACTGCATGTATCCTCTTATATCAATCAACCTAGTCTCTTTGCACTCATTGATATGAAAGCAAAAAGTTTGATTCTTACTCCATAATTCCAAATATTGAATTCATGGTTTTCTTTCTGTCTGTTTCATACATAAAGAGAGAATAACATTTTTGCATTTAAACAAAAGCTGAAGGTTCAAGGAAGAGGTATGAGATATCCTGAAGAGAGCCAGACTTATTCTGCTCCCTTTCTTATTGGCTTGAACAGTGGATTCATTGGTTAGAAGCTAAAAGGATGCTAGGACCTTAACAGAAGCTGCAGATTGCTCTCCTCAATTGGAAGAAAGGCAATTTACAATTATTTACAAAAACCAGATAATAGAATCATAGAATTGTAGAGTTGGAAGGGACCATGAGGGTCATCTACTCCAGCCTCCTGTAATGCAGGAATCTTTTATCTATATAGCAGAGCTTGAACCCATGACCCCAAGATTTAAGAGCTTCATGCTCTGGTGACTGAGCAATAGCTGTCTCTACTATTTGACTTGTCTTCTTGACTTCATTTTCTTTTGTACTTTATAAACAGAAAGTTGGGCAGACTGCATACACTAAAATACTGTGTTTTGTACATTTCAACAGTTGCTTAGCCAGCTAAAAGGAAATTTGGAAGAAGAAAACAGACACCTGTTGGATCAAATACAGACATTAATGCTGCAAAACAGAACGTTATTAGAGCAGAATATGGAAAGCAAAGATCTGTTCCACGTTGAACAAAGGCAGTATATGTGGGTATCAAAAACGGTGAACTAGTTGCACCCAACATAACTACAGTTGGATGTTCAAATAGAAATAAATCATGGAAATGTTAATCAGTGTATTCCATTAACAACAGATGAAAATGTTCATTCGTAGTTGGATTTTAATCAGTATTGTTCCTTGTGAAATAAAGTTTACTGTGGAATGATGTTGAATTATTGTTCCTTAAACTGCTAGAATCAGAAGAGCAGTGAGATTTCTTATGGGAAGTTATAAGCCACCTGTTTCCTCCTTATGTTGGCATGTTTTTTTTAAGGAGCAATCCTTCAAGATATTTGTGCTGCAGCATGCATTTGCTGAAGGTATAAAAGGGATGGAGGAATGCCCCTGTGAGGAAGGATTGTACGATTTGGGACTGTTCGAGAAAATGCGAGAAAAATAGACATTTATAAAATCATACATGGCATGGGGATAGTGGATAGAGAAAAGTTTTCCTAGTCTCTGGCCCTTATAGTACCATCTTCCAGATTGTGCTGGGCCTAATGTGGGGTGGAGCGTTTCCATCCTTGGCTTGTAAGTCTTTCCTAGGCACCTGAGATCACATTTCCCTGTGCTTTATAGCAAGCAAGACAACTGAGAAAGCATCTCAGAGCACCAGACCTACAACTGAAATCTAGGTGACTTAATCCCTGCCTTCCTCCTGCTTTCCTAACCTGTTATTCAACCAAACCAGAAGGAACCTTCACGGCAAACGTCCAGTGTTCCCGTCTAAAATAAGGGGAGTGTGACCTTCTGTAATGGAGAGAAGACAGTGGTGTAGCTCAGTGTTAGAATACATACAGAAGGTACCAGGTTCATTTCCTAGTTTTTCCAGGTAGGGCTAGGAGAATCTCCTCTGGATATCCTGGAGAGCTGCTGTCAGTCTCATGCTTCACGGACGTAATGGTCTGATGTTGTATAAGGCAGCTTCCTGTGTTCCTGTGAGTGACATGAAACATCCTGTCATGTGCCCAGCACTTTATTCTAACACCTCTCATTCTACATAGTGCCCATATTTTCCTAAAAATAAAATATTGTGACTTGAGTTCTGGCAAAATGTTAATGTGAACTGCCCTGATGCAATGCAAACTGCATTTAAACACACATGTCCTAAAAAGTCCCTGAGGCACATTGATACAAAGGAAAAACATCTTTTAGAAACATACATGCCTTCTAACATGTCGATTACCTTTTCTTCACAGTGACAAGCTAAATGAATTGAGAAGACAAAAAGAGAAATTGGAAGAAAAGATTATGGATCAGTATAAATTTTATGAACCATCTCCTCCGAGGAGGTAATGTATGACCACATATTTCTCTCCCTCTTACTTTGCCAGAAATGTGCCAGTATATGTTAGTTAAAGAAAGAAACTTAATTGTTTTGAAAAATTTGCAAGAATTTGTTCTAAATATAGCATTCCTCTTCATTTCTCCAAAAGGAGAGGTAATTGGATTACTCTGAAAATGAGGAAACTAATAAAATCAAAGAAGGATATTAACCGAGAACGCCTCAAGTCTCTAACTCTGACACCAACCCGCTCAGAATCTAGTGAAGGATTTCTTCAGCTGCCACATCAGGACAGTCAAGATAGTTCCTCGGTGGGCTCAAATTCCCTGGAAGATGGTCAGACCGTGGGGGCTAAGAAAAGCAGCAGTGAGTAAATTGCTTAATTTTTGTAAGGGGTAGTGTGTCATGCAGTACTTCCTGATGCGGTGAAAAGGTTCAAAATACCCATGGAGGAAGTTTGCTTAAAAGTATTTTGCTCATGTTCCTGTAGGCTCAAGAATGGAGAATCAAGCTCTACAGCAGAGGAATGCTCTTTAAAGTTTTTTAGGGGTGCAATATTTACTGACAGTGAAAAATTGGGTCTGAGCTGACCGTAGAGGTGAAATTGGCACCCCTTCTTTACCCATAACCATTGCTCTTTTCTGTACTGTTTCTTTTCATCCACTTATTACATTTCTACTCTTGGCGTGTGAAGAGTTCCCTGTAACCTGCTTCCTTATCAGCATCTTTATACTGCTGATGAATTGATTGATTGTTTCTGCATGTTTATGGGCATACTGCATGGAAGGGGGACTGTGCTGTATCGATCTGCCTTGCAAAGCTTCAGTGTCATGCATAGCTCTGGTCAGCAGGTTCATGAGAGTACCTGCATCCATTATATATACTCTTGAAGCAAGAGGTCCAGCTCTGTAATAGCTCTTCTCCCACTCCTTTTAACCCATACCTTTTCATCACATTCTGCTATCAATTCACTGGTATGCCAGGCTGTGCTGACACAGGGTGTGTGACACTTTATCGTTAACAGCATTTCATTGTACCAACGTTGCTTTGGAATAGAATTTTGAACCTTAAGTAATCATATTCTTGTTTTTGAGTGCCATATCAAAGCAAATATTTACGGTGGAATTCAACATGGAATTCAGTGTAGCATTAAGTGAGATATTTATGTCCGTTTGTACTAGAAGCACTGCATGCCCCCTAAACCTATTCTGGGGGATCTTGAAAATAAGATCTGTTAGAACAATATGACCGAGTAGCAGACACAGTGTTGTTGTTTTTTAATGAATGTCTTTGATGTTTTTACATGGTATCAAAATGTGCACATGTAAACATTCCTCCATTTGATCAGGCTGGAAAAGAATCAAACCCCACATGATGTGTGCTTTGATTATATAGATTTCTGTACAAACATTAGAAATTACGTTCTGCTTCATAGTATGCTTAAATCTTTAGTTGAGTAATTGTTTTTGCAGTTTTGATTCATTACTGATCTACTAATGATTGAAGATTACATTTGCTGTAAAAGAGGAGAGAAACTAATTCTGTGGAAGAGAAGACTTTGACCAGCCTTTGTACTAGCCTAGCGTTTTACATCTTAATTTAGGTCCCAAATTAGTTGAGTAGTTGCCTGTCATGATATCTGGTCCACAATTGCTGTCCTCCTAACTACAAAGATTTTTACTTTCACAATCTAGAAGATTGTTTGCTCTTAGTGATCTAGAGTAATCGACATGTGTTGTTCAATTGCTGCACAGATAATTTCCATTCTGATGGGATACTTTTAAACATTGCAGCAAATGTCAGGTATATTTGGAGGAGAAAGTGTGGCGATCCCCCCCCCCCACCCACCATTAGCATTATCAGGTAGGAAGGCTAGTTAGGTCTGAAGAATTGCTAAGTATTGAAGAATTGCTAAATAGTCTTTAAAAGTATTCCTTAAATTATTCCTTTCAAAAGGTTTGTGATCGGCAGGGAATCTTTTTTCTGTCATGAGATAAATCCCCTTGGGAAATCCACTGGGAGCTGCATTTCTTTTTCCCAGATCATCTTCAGTTAATCAATTTATTCCTCCAAATTTGTATCCTGATGCTCAGTAAATGTGCAGTCGTTACGAAAAAATTTCATTGCTCAACCTCCCTCTTGCACTGGGATCAGTTATGTTCCAGAGACAAAGCAGAATTTCTATTTAAGACCATGGACCCACATGAATTTGGATGCTATTATATAACTGACTTGTGGGTTGCAGTTTATGTGTGTGTTCAGTATATTTTCACTGGTAATTATTAGGTAGCTACTGAACTAGAAAATATGTCCAAAATTATTTGTATTTTACTTTATGATGTGTTACTTGTATCTGATCAGCACATATAACTTACTTGCATTTCCTCACGCAGAGAAACCTATTTGATCATTTGTATTTGTGGACCATTTCTTCAGCATCAGTTTCCGTAGAATTTTGTTATGAATAAGAAATATATTATTTGCATATTTTGTGAAAATGTAGCTAATACATTTACATCCAGTGGTTTGGGTGCCAGCGACATATTTGCTGCAAGATCATGCCTTTAACTTGAGTTAGACCCTTTTCTCTTTATAAGATATTGTGAAAGCACTCCTGCCAAGGGGAATCAGAGCTGTCCACTCATGATGGCTACCAGCAGTAGCTAATCTATGTGTGGGAGTTACTTCCGTGATGAAGGGACAGGGAAGAGAACAACCTGGATATAAAAACTGAAGGAGTATTCAATAGATATGAATTTATTTTGACTTGCCCAATATATTTTTTCTATGTGCTTTTTGCAGTCCTTCTCTTCCCACAATTCTCTTGCAACTTTTTTCAGACAACTCGGATAACCTTTTTTAATCAAAATATGTATACAAATTTTAAATTCTTCTATTCCACCTCCACAGGGCGCACCATTTCAGTATGTTGCAGCAAAACCAACAGAGTGTTGTGGCACCTTTTAAAGACTCAGAGATTCATGCCACAATAAATATTTTATTCTTTATGGTGCCACAAGTCTCTGTTTCCATTTCATTACTTTTTAGACAAAATGAAAAGGTGAGGTTTTTATCCAAAATTGTGGAGAAAGATTTGAATGTGACAAAAGTTAACCTTCCATAGTAACACACTTTGATTTGATATTTTACTCTTGTAAATGATACTTTGCTACACATTTCAGGGGAAGCATGGAATATCCATCACATGTTTGTTTCCCTTTATACTGCTGATCCCTGCTGGGCTTATACTTAACTCCTCAGCCAGCCAGTTGCTTCTAGGACATCTTTGAATGCTTCTATTATCACCCCTCCTAGCCAGTTATCAAGAGTGGGATAGGTTTGGCTGAAGAGGAACCACCTCAGAGGCGTTTGCAGGGGGTGGGATTGGCATTCACTGGAAGGCTTAACCATATGCACATAGATTATCATATTATACAATGCATTCATGCTATCTCTGCAAAGAAGGGTTTTGGAATACATGTTTGTTGAAAACATGTATTTCCACCCGTAGTTGCTACACAAGGTGTCAACTGGTTTAGCAGAGAAGAAAGCCTGTGGCATGCCTTCTAGGACACTGCACTAAGCATGCTGTGGCAATGCTCCTTCACATGTGCACAGCACACAGATGAGGAAACAGGTCATGTGTAAGTGAAAATCTGTGTCTTCTCATTCAGCTTGTTTTAGTGCAAGTAAACACCATTGATCACAGTGGAACTTATTCATGAATGAACATACATAGATAATACTGGATGACTCCTTGACTGAGATGAACGGCTTGTATGTACACTCATGGCTTACATCTTTTGCACTGGATTAGTAATAATGCCACATTGAAATGCAAATGTTTGCTTTATTACAAGGTCTTCTTGTATAGGGTTTCAACCCTGCCACAAGCAAACATGTGAAAGCTTTCTGTAACATGCAATTTAAAATTCTCACTGCAGTTATTACATGTTTGATTTTTAATGTTCCCGCACTGTCACTGTTCTGTTTGTTTCTTTGTTCTGTCATTTTTCTGTTTGGTGCCTTCCCCCACTTCACACCCCAGTAGCAGTATGGTATGTCATTTAACCAATAATTCTTATTTAAAGTGGTAATCAGTCAGAATATTACAGTATTCTGCACTCCATTCCAATAATTTCTTGATCCTATGTTCAGATGGTGTGTAAAAGGAGGTAAAGGTTAGATACTGCTGTTCTTGGAAGTTAAATCAACTAAGATGAGTTCACATTAATACAATTTAAAACAAGTCATTAATGTGAAAAATACAATGACTGCTTGGTAGCAAGAAATGAAGGTAGTGCCTATTGAAAGATACTTTGATAAACCAAGTGAACTTTTTTTTTCCAGTATACCTTTCCATCTCAGGAAACCTGCTTGCTGGTTTTTGACTCCTTGCCCATAATTTTTGTGCCTGGGTTTGGGTTTGGCTTCTTTTTATATCTTTTTTTTTGCTTGGTTTTTAAGACATCCAATAGTTGTGAACTGTGAAAGTTCCTTATATTCCTCAGGCATGGTTTCCAGTATTTCCTTGGATAGTTCCACAGTGAAGGCTTCATATCCATTGCCATTCAGCAACATGAGATTAATAGCTTTTAGTAAATAAAGTGCACCTAGCGGAAACTCAAGCATTCATTTCTGTCCTTAGTTTCAACATTTAACTTCCATCTGTTCTTCTCCCCTTTTTCTTTCATCTTCCCGTTTCCGTTTTTCCTTATGCTATGACATAAAAGTGGTTGCACTGAAAAGACTGCCCTTTTTGAGGAACAGACCGAAGGAAAAAGACAAAATGAAGGCCTTCTACCGTCGCTCCATGTGTAAGACTTTATGACAGTTCAGCTTCTTTTTAAATGGCTACACTGGCTTCTATTACTACTTTCACTAACCTTTCCGTGGACTGCGCTGTTTTTCCTATTTTGCAAAGTGCAAGTCCTGCTATAATACAAGGAGCTGAAGCAATGTTTCTAAACACCTTGGCACTCAATATACATAACTCTTGGGGTGTATAAAAATGTATATGTAATCATATGCTTACATCTATCTACACACACAATGAACACACATTTATAGGTTCACATTCTGGGAATTATATGAACATATATGTGTTATATGTGTGTACATATAAAGATATAGTGCACTCAATGCATTTGCACATTTTGAATTCCACTCCTAGTAATCAGTTTTATAAACACCTCAGTACAAATCTAGAAAATCATTTGCTTAAAAACAAAAAATAAATGGTGACCTGTTATTCCTTAGAAATGTTTTACCATTCTAAGTTGAAGGAGTGGGGTGGGGAAATCAGATATTCTTTGTCATTTCTTCAGTGAAATGCTCTTTAAAAAGTTGGGAGAGGACACATTTATTTTAAATACTTTCCTCTATTGTCATGCAATAAATATTATTCCTGCAAAAACCTGCACTGAAGGACCCCTTATCATTGCCAACACTGACTTTGTATTAGCACTTCTGCTCATCTTTCCCTGTTCATTCCATTTTTCATTGCGAAACATATCAGAGCTTCTAACATATATTTATTTATTGTATAGCACTCCAGCACAAGCATGGCGGTTGTAGCTAATAAAAAGCAATAAAATCATCTGTACAAGGAGGCTTTGGCTTTTTAACACTTTTCATTCATTCAGCCAATTGCATGTTTTAACATGTAGAAACTTGCGGACTGTAGCTTTCAGTATGCCTTGATGCTTAGGTAAATGAAGCATTTTACAGTACAAAATAAAACTTTTCAAAAACATTGAACCATGCTGATTCATTTGCTTTCATTTGCATCCCAGCCATGAATGACCTGGTGCAGTCCATGGTCCTAGCAGGAGGACAATGGACAGGTAGTTCTGAGCATCTGGAGGGTCCTGATGATATATCTACGGGTAAAAGGAGAAAAGAATTGGGATCTATGGCCTTCTCTACTACATCCATCAACTTTGCAACTGTCAACTCTGCTGCAGGCTTGAGATCCAAGCAGTTGCTTAATAATAAAGGTATAGGTAGAACCTTTTCACGGTGTGGTGTGGTTGTGTTAGTAACCGTGGCGTTATTGGAAACTGTTTGTGCTCCATATTTCACATTCTTTTCCAGCAAATAACTGGAATATTTGATTTGCAGACTTGTGGAATATTAGGATGGGGAAACTAGTTGTATTTGTAAACTTTTGGGGGATCAATGAGCCATAAAAATTTCTTGTGTTTTAGAGATGATAAATTCAAAGGTCTGTTTTTGCAACAAAATTGTGCTTGTTTCCCCTTTAGATGCTACATCTTTTGAAGATGTAAGTCCACAAGGAATTAGTGATGATTCTAGTACAGGATCAAGAATTCATGGTAAGATTTGTGCTTTAAAGGAGTAGCAGACCTATTACGGAAATGCTAGTAAAGTTTATCCAGAAATAGAAAATGACCTGTGTTGCAAGTGTGCATGTTTGTATTCTTTCCTTGCATCTCATCTCATCTCATCTGATTGTATGGGAACTTTTCCATTTCTTTCACTCTGATTTCACTCTTAAACAGAACAAACCTATTCAGTATGAAGTGCACCTGAACAGGACCCAAATTTCTCTCCTCTCCATCAGTCCTGAGTATTCTAGAGTTCGATTGTGAGAACTTTCAGCTTATGAAATCTTCTTTTCAAAATTCATCTTATTAATAAATGTATTTTTCCTCTATCAAATTTTGGCATAGTTGTAAAATACTTCCGTTAAATTTGAATCACAGTAGTGCAGTTTCTAAAACCCTTTAACACTGCTTCTGCGCCTGCTTTGGTTAGGAGTAAAGAACATTCCTGAGCAGATGTTCTTTCTCTTCCTGTCGGTGACATTTCTGTAACGTGCAGAGTTCCATGTCAAAATCTTTTGTAAGTGCCTTAACCGCAACCTGATTTCTGCATGTTGGTGCCATTTGTCTTTAAAACCTTGGTTATTCCCATCAATAAACCTGATACAATTCAAAACATGTATTTTGTTTCTCTGTTCCTTCTTTCGCTAACCTGCTCGCTTTTCTAGTGTACTTTCTTAAAGTGCTGTCTTGGGCTGCCTGGGGACACCACCTTTTCCCACCTGCCAGAATCCACACTTTGAGACATGTTCAGCTTGTGCAATATCAGTAGTGCATGATTTCCTGCCTCAGAGCATTCTGTGATCAGAATGTAGTAGGCGCAGTGTCATCTGCTATGGTATGTGCTTCATGCGATCTACTGGTTTTTTTCCATTTAGCTTCCAGACCAGCCAGCCTTGATAGTGGCAGAACATCCACTAGCAATAGCAATAATAATGCCTCACTCCATGAAGTCAAAGGTATGCTTCCAGGCAAATTGACACATCTGCTTCATTCCTCACATTTCCAGGGCAGGGAGGGAGAGAATTCAGGGCATGTTTTCCTTTCCTTTCATCATTTCATTCCTTTTTAGATGAAGCTCTGGAATAAGGTGGGTCACATGTCTGATTTAGGAAAAGTAAATTAATGCAGGACAATGCAGATATTCATCCATCCATATAGTGTAGTAGTGTATTCAGATACATTACAATGCCTTGCAGCTCACATAAAACAAAAAAGGAATAATGCTTTCAAATTCTTCTTTAACCTGCAAACAAATGTCATATTAGACAGAAAACCAACATTTCTAATATAACAGCAAATTACATTCTGGGCAGAAGACACATAGGCCATTTTTACTAACCATGTTGTAGTAAACTCATTGCC
Organism: Podarcis vaucheri; assembly: GCF_965113315.1. Classification (NCBI taxonomy): domain Eukaryota; kingdom Metazoa; phylum Chordata; class Lepidosauria; order Squamata; family Lacertidae; genus Podarcis; species Podarcis vaucheri. Next base: position 12,757,071 of record NC_138761.1, read on the forward strand.
AGGCAAATGTCTTGGAATAAGACCTCTAGAATCAGATGTGAATCGGCATTATTCTTTGGCTTTCTTCAGATGAAAGTGCCACTGCCTACAAATGAAGAATAAATACATGGATAGTTCTAGAGAGGAATTCATGCTGTTGTGTTGCAAATGAGTAGAACCAAAGGGACAAGTGATACACTCAGCTTTTTCTGGTCCTCTGCTTTGAGACACACCTGACAGGATGGTCTGTTTCCTCTTCTGTTGTAAAACATGTGTATGCAAGGCAAAACTGGAAGATTTCTAGCAGTCACTGCCTTATAAGGAATTACTTAAACTTCATTTAATTCATTTCACTGTATTTCTAGATAGTATCTGCTCAATGGGAAATATGGATAGGTCTTCTAAAATGTTTGTGATTTTCCAGTATAAACAATTCCTTGCAGTAATGCATGATGTAGTTCAGTAGCATTGATAGTGTATGCTGCTTGTTTTTCTTCAAAATAATAATAATTCAAAATAACACAAAGGGCAGCTTTCAGTTGGTTGATTTGTATCTGTTTAAGGAAACAACGTGAACTGGCATTTCTTCAACCTTTATTCTGTGCAAAATGGGATGTTTCTCCTCCAAGTCATGACAAACTGATACAGGCATTTGACGGAATGCATTTTTAAGAAACCTTTCTCAAAGGGTATTTCTTGATCAGTCTGAAAATAAATTATTTGCATTCCATCTTTTATATTTTTACCTTTTGCCATATGTCATAAATAGTAGCGGATGTCAACTTTGTAGCTGAACTGGGTCATATTTAATGTCTGGGATCTCATTTTGTTGAGAAAGATTAAACATTCAAAGTTATTAGGTGGTGGAGGTGTTTAATTGGAAAGATGCCATGTCACATTGAAGAACCTTAATAAGTAAGGCAAGGGAACTAACCTTTATTTCTCGTATGGCTTCCCCATAGGTTTTTTAGTACCTTATGACAAATGTCTCTTCAAAGGAAAAACATCCAATAATGCATTGTTAATGTTTAAATACAATGTAGCGTGCATAATAAAGATGACAATACTGTTTATCCCTAAAGCAGGCACAGTTACTAACCAAAGCAGGCCACAAAGCCACAGCAGTGGAGAATTTAGCCTGCTTCATGAGCATGACGCATGGTCCAGCAGCAGCAGCAGTCCCATCCAGTATTTGAAAAGCCATGCCAGGTCTAGCCCCATGCTCCATCCTAAAATGTCAGAAACAATGGATAGACAAGGAACGCACAGAATTAAAACGGACTCCCCTGGAAGTGAAGTGGTTACTCTGCAGCAGTTCTTGGAAGAAAGTAATAAAGGGACTTCGGGTGAGGTACGTTGAAAAGCTACTTAATATCACTTGGCAAAACATAAAGCTGCAAAACTTAGCACATTTTTTAGGTTGCACAAGAAAATCTGGTGGTGACTTTACATTTGTAAAGGCCAGAATTCAGAATTAAGTTGGTTAGGAAAATTAATTGACACCTAGGGTAGGAATTTAAGTAACATTATGAGACAGGGAAAGAAAAAAATGAACCTATTCTGAGAAAAGAGCAAATCTCCTGTAGAGCAAAGTCTTTCAGGAGTGAATGAGCTAACTTATAATTTTTTTTAGACAGAGTGTGGGTGCTCGTTCTCTGAACACAAAACTATAAAGTGTGAGTCAATATTGTTGTTTAGTCGTGTCTGACTCTTTGTGACCCCAATAGTGAGTCAATAGTACTATACAAAATTGTTGTCAGGTCTGCTGCAGTATGTGATCCAAAGAGCAATGGGATGGGTATTTGCAAGCTCTAAAGAATTTTTCCAACACCCTTGTCAGGTTACATTTATCTTCAGACAGTACCATAGCCAAAACAACTCAAAAGTTACACTTTTATTCTCGACTTTAATCTGCATTGCTTGTGAAATGCTTTGGACTGTGTCTTAACCACATACTTTGCACTGAGGAGATAAAGACTTAATTGAAGAGCTATCTGACTATCTGCGGGAGGCAGTGGAGGACAGAAGTGCCTGGCGTGCTCTGGTCCATGGGGTCACGAAGAGTCGGACACGACTAAACGACTAAACAACAACATCTGACTATAGCATTTTCACCCACCCACCCCAAAATCTCCAGTGTGTATTTCCCATCATGATTGAACAGTGTCTTCCAGCACATTATATTTCTGTGTCAAGGAAACAAGTGGCTGTATGCTGATGCCAAGTTCTAAAGCATTAAAATAACCTTGGAATAAATAACCTTGGAATAAAATAATGTACTTAATTTAAATAATAATGTGATTTTGGTGTTTATTTTTTAAATTGGATAATTTAATTCTTGTCTGTCTGGTCTCACATAAAATAGCTTTTTCAAAGATAGATAATATGGGTATACAACTAATTTATTGTCTTTTCCACTGTTTTGAAACAGACGCACTCATTTTCTCAGCTATTTATTAATAACAGTATAACTTTTTGGCCTGGCGACTGCTCAAATGCCACAATCCGTCTGAAATAAGGTGCATTTGTCTTTAGGTGATTGGTTCTTAAATGAGCCTTAAAAAGGAAAGGCGGTCTTGTTCTTTTCTTATATCTTGGATCTTTTCCAAGGACTCCCAACTGGGAGTTCCAAATCCGGAAGTCCACACAATGATTTCAGGCTTAGGCACTCCTGTACATGATGTTCAGATTGCTAAGGAAGTTTTTTAATCAGTCAGTGAGAAAGTTATGGGATAGATCTGAAAGTGAAATGATCATCATTGGTTGAGCCTTTTGATGTTGGAGGAGAAGTGATATTTGCGTAAATGTTAAAATAAATGGAAATATTCACAGAAATCAAAATGTCAAGGTAGGAATGTTTATTTTCAGTAAGTTTATGCATTTAAAATTGAAAAAAGAAATTGTGGCTTTTCCATTCTTGAGTAAACTTAGTCTAGTAGCATATTGATAAAAGTACTAAACCTGGGTGATACCATATGTATCAACGATTTCAATTATTTTGAACTGCGTCATGGTTATGCATGTTTGTTCTGTCGAAGTATGAAACACTCTCTTGCAGAAACATTAAGAAACAAAGCAGCAGATAACGAATTAACTTATTTGGATATCTACCTTTTGCAGCTCAAGTCCTCAAGCCAAGATAATCTTTTGGATGAAGTGATGAAATTTTTTTCTGAAAATGCTGAATTAGTCGGAAGAGATAAATTAAGAAAACAGTCATCAGGCAGCGGTGGTATTGCCAGATCACAGAGTGTGAAAAACACAATGGAGTTCTCTGATGGAAAGTCAGCTAAACAAGGACACCTTACAAGGCCCAGCTCGCGTAGAATGGAAGATGCCCACTTTGCAAACTCTTCAAAAACACTTACAGCAGGCACTAAAGGAAGGGCCAGGTCTGTTAAAGAAAGCGTACAATCACAACGACAATCAAAAGATTGTAATCCTTATGCGACTTTACCTCGTGCAAGCAGTGTGATTTCGACTGCAGAAGGAACTACTCGGAGGACAAGCATCCATGATTTTTTGTCTAAGGACACTAGGCAGCCAGTATCAATTGATCCAACTCCACCTACAGGTGACAGAAGCGTCCCATCAGCTTCTAGTGAGTACAATCCCCAACAACACTCCTCTGTTTTTCATTATCCCCCTTTTCCTTCAGTTACCTCGTCAGAAAATGACTTGGGTAGGATAGCCACGCTAGATAATTCTACATGTAAATCAGAAATGCCTAGGAGTTCAAGAACAGGCAAGACAAATTGTATTACTAAAACATTTTCTTGTAGTAATGTGTACAATGAGAAAATGGGCACATCAACAAGCATTATAGGTAAGTTGTCTGCAGTCCGTTTGTCCAGGCCATTTTTGGCACTCAACACCGAATTAGTCAGCAATGTTAGTGGACTGCCCCAAATGCCTGTATCAAAGACAACTGATAAGACATTTGATTCATCTGTGAAATCTCCACAGAATGATCACAAACTACCTTCTGAGAATCAGAAATCATCTGATGGCAGAAATGTAGAGATGAATCAGAATAGTGGTGAATCTACACCACTTACCCATTCAAATGCTAGTGATAGTAAAATACCATCACCCGTTTCTGAAGATACTCAGACTGTTTGGTATGAATATGGTTGTGTATGATAAACATATATAATATTAAGTAAATCTCTGCTACACATTGTGGATGTTCTTGTTAATGTTAATAGATTTAGACTATATTTAAATTTACTAGCCATGATAGTAACTAGGTGTACATAGTTTTTCTCGAAATGGAGATGGAGAATTCACCTTACCCCCTTAGCATGTGAATGAATGTACAATTGTAACCATGCCAAAGCTTGCATGAAACATTAACTGCACTGTATAATTTCTGCATGCCTTTTAAAAGCCTTAATAATAAAAGCTAACTGTACTTTATTTTCTATTTGTTATAAATATTTTATTTTCTATACATTACTGGATGCATGCTAACCAGTTGCATGGTGCTGTGCCAGAAACAGCACAAAAAAACAGGTAACTTTCAGCAACAGTACATTCAGTTTTTCTTCCTTTCAGAGTCCACATTATCATGTAGATTATACATTTTGGACTCAATTCAACTAAAGCTGGTTGTGACTGATGTAAAATTAATGGAACCAACTCGGTTGTAACTGACTCAAGTCTCATTGCCTAGTGGCTTACAGATCAGTTATATTCATGTTTACTTGGAAGTAAGCCCCACTTTTGACTTACTTCCTAGTAGGTGTGTTTGGAATTACCGTATTTTTCGCTCTATAACACGCACCTGACCATAACACGCACATCGTTTTTAGAGGAGGAAAACAAGGGAAAAAATATTCTGAATGAAACAGTGGACGTATCATTTTTGTGCTTCATGCTGTGGCCACAGACATGTGATCTGATGGTGAATTTGGGGTGACCCAATGCAAAAATCCTGAGAATCCCTGTGGATCCATGCTTTGTAACCACGTTTTTGCACCATTGCAGCCCCAGGCAACAGTGGGTGCGTGATTTTTTTTGGGGGGGGGCAGGCTGTAGCCATGGACATACTATGTGCTCTGATGGTGAATTTTGGCTGACCCAATGCAAAGATCCTGAGGATCCATGTGGATCCATGCTTTGTAACCACGTTTTTGCACCATTGCAGCCCCAGGCAACAATGGGTGTGTGATTTGGGGGGGGGGCAGGCTGTAGCCATGGACATGCTGTGTGCTCTGATGGTGAATTTGGGGTGACCCAATGCAAAGATCCTGAGGATCCCTGTGGATCCATGCTTTGTAACCACATTTTAAGTGGGGAGGGAAGGAAAAACACAGAAGGCTAAGAATGCAGGAGAGGGCTATAACGTGAGGAAAGGAAGGCAAAAGTTTCCCCCCACCCACCCACACAAGCCAGCCACTGTTTAAGGATTTCATCCTTTTAAATGGAAGAAAGCATATTTGAATGCTGTGTGTCTCCAAAAACAAAAAGCAGGAAGTCAAATCAGAATTTTAAGCCGAACCTGTAATCTCTCTTCCCTTCACAAACATTGTTCCCTCCGGAGCAGGGAGAGGAATTAGAGGGACGCTCTGCTTTTCCTCTCTACTTGCCTGGAGGGGAGGGGCTTCCCCTGCTCTTTGTTCCGTTTGAGCAAACACAGCAAGGAAACAGAGAGGGCGGGCAGTAAGACCCTGAGGCAGAATGCAGGAAAGCAGCAGCTTCCTGTCTCACGGAGCTCCCTTCTCCCTGAAGCGCGGTTTGATTTTTGCCTTATTTTTCGGCTCCAGAGACCACACATTCGCTCCATAACACGCACAGACATTTCCCCTTCCTTTTTAGGAGAAAAAATCTGCGTGTTATAGAGCGAAAAATACGGTACATCTTAGCTTTGACAAGCTTTAGCTGGATTGGGGCCTTTTTGTATCAGTGTCCTTTTCCTGTTTTGCTGGTGAAAAAATGCAGGAGGCCCCTCTGACCTCTAGCTTTTTACTTTGGACGTATACAAATTCTACTTAATAAATGAGCCATTCTCGAAATAGTGACTATAGTTTGCACACTGAATGTGTACCATTCATGCTGATAAAACATCAAGGTTTGGAAGCCTAAACAGTGGGCCTTTCCTGTTTAATGATACATAACTAAATGTAGTTTCGTTGGAAAAGTTGACCCTCTTCATCTTTCCCTTTTATGTGCTTTTCCCGTCCCATGCTTGATGTATTTACATGGTCATGGTGTTGTCTCGTCGATAGAGCTTTATCTGAATCTTTATTATATAGCTTTTAATGGATTTTTACAGTGTATTAAAATAAAAAATAAACTGGTATTACGGTATTCTTATTTTCGTTCAGGGATGTGATAGTTAATTAGAAAATGATGCACAAAATGTTTTTTTTTAATTGGCTTGATGGTCCAAAATGCTGCTTTAGACATGTCCAAGGTCTTGGGTTGACAACTTTCTTTGAGAAAGTAGAATTCCATGCCATAGAAAAAGTTGGATTTAAAGAACCCTGATTTTATTTTATTTTTCCTTCTTTTTTGCCCTTCCCCAAGATGCTTCATTTTCTAAAATAGTAAGCAATACAGCCTGTGGGTGAGGGAGCTTCTGGGCTCTCCAAGTAGGGTGGGGAACAACTCCCATGTGAAATCCTGGAGAGCTGCTGCTAATCAATACAGGCAACAATGAGCTAGATAGATCTTGCTTTGTGCAAGACAGCTTCCTATATTGATTAACTATTCAAGAAATACAAGCTTAAATGCATTTTGGACTACAGAACTACTTGAGAGTCTTGTGACCAGAACATGGTGCATCTAAACCAATTTTCATAGTTGCAATAAACCCTAATGGAACATGAGCTTGTTTGAAAGCTAAGAGTTATTGTGGGTTAAATTCCAAAATCGTTCAGTGAATAAGAATCCACAGGTCCTTCAGGTAAAAGCATAGGCTACTTTCAGCATGCTTTAAGCTTGGGCACAACTATTTGGAATTTCTTCTTCTTTGAACAGCAGGAACACCCCCCATGCCACATCACACAATCCATCTCTGAGAGTTCCCTCACCTTCAGTAGTGATTTGCCATGTGGTGTGGTGGACCGTTGTTCATGAAAATAAGCACGAAGCCCCTTTGCACGCAAAAAAGTTTTATGGTTCTTTGGATCTTCAGTATCCATCTGTTTGTTTTTAGGAAAGTAGAAGTTATTATAATAAGTGAGATGTGTTTAAAACTTGCATTAGGAAAAATAGGTTTCTGGGAAAATGAAAAATGCCTTTCCTAATTTTGATTGGCATCCTATTTAGAGACTGAAGATTGCTACTTTACTCCCAGGAGCAGCAAAATCAGAATGCTACAGGAAGAATTCACTTAGTTCTCAGCTATCTGGCCACCCCCAGGGACCAAAAGACTTGCGCTTTTTTTGCCCCCATCTTAAAAAGACAAGAGGAGCAAATAACTAAATTACACCTTTAAACTGTATTGTATTTTATGCAAGCTACTTTAATTCCATTTTGTCTTAATTATTTACATTTGTGATACATGAAGAATTCAGTGATGTTTGAGGAAGAGTCAGGGGAAAAAGTCCTTCACAGATATAACTTTTCTAAAAAATCTTGTCACAACTGACAAAATGTCCTGTGAATGCTGGCTGATAACCTCTTGCTGCTTCTTTTGTGCTCTCTGTGCAGTCCCACATATAGGGTCTGTTCCAGTAAGTGCAAATTCACTACCAGTTAGGGCTAGCCGATAAATGTTTTGGTCAGAAACCAGCCCATTGCCCTGACGGTGTGGAATTCAAGGGGCTTGGCCCCTCTCTGCTCAGTACCTTCCTGACTGCTCCAGCACTGGTATTTGTGAGAATTTGTTTTGCTTTTCCCCCCTGAGGAAAGTATGAACTAAACCTGCCTTCTGCTTTTTCTTTAATTCTATATTCAGCTCTTTTCTTCAGTGCTGCTCTTTCTGTCTTCAATTTTGCATTTGATGTGGTTTTGTTTATATGCCTCTATGGGTGCTTTCACTGCTTCCAAGCAGATGCTTATAGTGCAGAGGGCAAATTTTCTGATTTTTGGGGGTAGCAGTAGGTCATCCCCAACCCTTTAGTGTTGAGCAAAATCTCTGCCTTGGCAAGGTTCCCTTGGTAGTACTCCACCAGGCAGGTGTGTCAGAATCACTCGTCCCAGCTCTGAGTAACATTGTGAGGACAGGCTATTTTGGCAACACAACCTGATGTCTTAAGTCCCAAAACCCACACAGACAATACAACACTGTTCTGTCCATTGTGTTACTGGTGGTCAAGTCTGATCTTGCAGACCAGGAAGCAGATACTGGCATTGTGCTTTCTCACCTAACTTAACTGTGACATCATTCTCCTTTTATAAGTGGACCTACTTTGTTTGATGGGACTTACTTCCTAGTAGGTGTGTTTGGAATTGAATGAGTGACAAAGGAATTATATAGTTGATTCTGTACACGGGCCTTTCAGTACACTTTTTTTTAAAATTGCATGAATTGACCCTAAGTCAGAGAATTAAATACAGGTCCAGCATCCCAAGAGAAGCATGAGACACTTGATTAATTGTTCTGTGAATTGGGACAGTTGTTTTGCTTGCAAGGAAAGGCTTGCTTGCTTGAAGGCTTACTTTTCTAAGCAAATAGCTAATTTCAGATAATTTGATTTTGCATGTTCCATTTTATTGCATGCAAGGATAATTTGCTGCTTTGCAGACTTTATTGGTAGGATGCATAAATCAAATGCACATGTTTTGCTGCACAGTTCCATACATGTTCTTGTTACTGCAGTCTATTAGACAGAATACAGTTGTAGAGCCTCCAGTTGTGTTCCTACCTTCCCTTTTTGTTCCTCTCCATTTTTGTGAACTTTTGGTCAGTAGTACCTAACAGTATATGTTGCAACATCAGGTGATTTCCTCCCCTGCTGAACAAGTAACACAAAATGCTTTTCTTCTGCAGATGTGGAAGCTAAACCAGAAAACAGAAATTCAAAAAGCAGGTCTAGGGAGCAACAAAGCTCCTAATTCTATTACCCCCACTACATGAGATGTGGGCCAAGTGGTGAGTTTTCTGCCCAACATGTAAATGAGATTGCTTTCATTTACAGAGGAGTAAAAAACTAACATTTATAAATGAAAACAAGTGCAATTTGCATTAACAGTTGTCAGTACCGCTTGCATTAAATGGCTCTTGCTTACTGTATTCAAGCTAAGCCAGCATGTGACACTTACTTATCTACCCAGGCAAGGAGTGTCCAGTCTTCTAAATCCACCTTGCTTTTCTCATATATGTCTCCAATAATAAATCACAGTGTATAGTAGCAAATCACTATCCAAAAAATGACATTGCGTTGTTCATTTGGGGACTCCTGTCCAATCCTGTGCCAGTGTAACCTTTATGTGAACTTCCTCTGAAGAGCCAGCTGTATTATACTGCTCATTTTTATACTGGTCATTTTCTCAAGCATATCCATTTTGAGGTTACAATAATACCCATTTTAGAATGATCAGAGCCATGCAGACGCTATAGAAACAGATTTTTTTTTAAATTACACCCAGAAACAGTTTAAGTTTTGTGGTTCTGGATTCTGCGAATTAAATAAATTAAGCGCAATGCTTCTGATTTTATTTAACTGTCATTTTTACTATTTTGCATGATTTATTTCAGTTATGTTGAGGGCACAGAAGTATCCCTGGCCCTTTGTGTACATTGGGAATGTTGTTCAGCCCCCACCCCTCCAGCTCCTGAAAAACTTGTTTTCAAGCATATCTTTGCAGTCCTAAGGACTTGAAACCCTGTCTTTAAAAAACAACCATGAATTCTTATGAAACTTGAGTTCTACCCCAAGTAGCACCACTTGTGCTTTCTTCTCTGTCAATCACGGAGACTTCCAGCACATGCACAGCCCTGTATAGTATGCATGTACTGTAAGAGCATAGCTAAAGGAATTGAAAGGCTGCAATCCTATACACATTTACATGGGAGTAAGTCCTATTGAAAATAATGGGACTTGTTTCTGGGTAATAATGCATAGGCTTGCAGTTATAACAGTGGTGCCCAGATGCCATTATATAATATTTTACTCTTGGCATTCTGTCTCCCTTCTTCTTTATCATTGCTTAAACCATTTCTATTGTGTCCTCCTAGTTCTTGTAGTCACTTTACTTTTTTATATCTCTTCTGTATCTTTTTAAGCTTTTCTTACGTTTACTTCTCTTTCTACTTTTCACTTGAACACAGAGAGAAAAGTGTCCTTCAGTATCTCAGTGTGAAGCCTTTATTACTGAAGTAACAAGGCATCCGGCTATAGGAATCATGTTGTGTTTTTAAAAATAGTTGAAGGTTTTTACAGGCCTACATGAATAGAACAATCAAGAAATATGCATCTTCTTTCCTTGAATCAAGGAGCTGTGCTGGTGTCTCCTGCTGAATTTTTTTAAAGAAGGAATTTATTGCACATTGCACTGTTAAGATCTACTGAATAAAGGACAGCTTTAACCTCTCTAACGACCAAGGGTTGTATGGCCTCAAGATTTGCTCCAGGAACTCAGTTGCTTTTTTTTTTCTTCATTCCTTTATGAACCCCAGTCATCAACTGCTTACTGCTTCTGCTAATAATTAGCAATATTTAGTTCTGTAAATCTGAAAGAGGAGAAGGCTGTAGTATATTGTGGAATTTGTTGTAAATACAGGTACAAAAATGAACCCCTCAAGCTTATTTTATTGGTTTGCTTAATTTGCATGATGTTGCTCTTTGTAAAATGAGACTGCTGGTTATTTTGGTGCAAATAGCAAGAAAAAATTGTTTAGGTACCTGAAAACTTAGCTAAACACTTTAATCCACACTCGACATGATTTTATTTGTTCCATGAGTTTTCAAGGCAACAAGTTATTTTGCAAAACAATACAATTGGGGTGGGGTGGGGTGGGGTGGGGGCAGGGAAACAATGGAATTAATATTCCTGGAACTTTCTATGTCCAATAAAACAATCTCTGTTTTCAATAGATACAAATTTTGGAACAAAACTGTCTTTAAGTTAAATATTTTGTGTTTTTAGTTGTGCTTTTTAATTTGTGATTTTGTTAGCCTATTATGGTTTAGGAGGAAGGTTTATGGGGGAAGACGAAGGTAAACAAGGTTCTGATAAGCATTTTGAAGCCATTCCTTTTATTAAGTCTCTTACTAATATTTCCACCTTTTTGTTCCTTATAATTGTATATGAATTAAGATTTATTAATGCTGTTGGTACTTTGAAAATATTTGTTGTATGCATTTGTCTTAAAACTCTTGCAAAGAGCACAGGAAAATAGATTTGGTTAATCCTGGGAAATGTACATGAAATTATCCTGGTTTATATTAAATTTCAAAGGTTTATTTTCTTACGAGTCACTAAATGTATTAATATTTCCATGACAATATATCACATTTTAACCATTTAACCTCATTGGGTTCATTCAACCTTGCTAATATTTATGCACATGGGCATCCTTAAACCTCACCACGCTTTATTTTCATCTCAGCCAAACTATTTGCAAGGAGTTGTACTATATCTAAAAGCCCATCCCTTGCTAATCTGGGGCCCACCAGATGTTTTGGTCTACAACTCCTATCAGTCCCAGCCAACATGGCTGCTGGCTGGGTCTGCTTCATCTCAGGGTTGTGGGTTCAAGCCCCATGTTGGGCAAAAGTTTCCTGCTTTGCGGGGGTTGGACTAGATGACCCTCGTGGTCCCTTCCAGCTCTACAATTCTATGATTCAATAGAGCGTTTTAATCCAAAACATCTGGAGGGTGCTATGTTTGTGAAGACCAAGCTAGTAAACTCCTGTTGGGCTGGGACCAGCGCTCCCTATGTTAATATCAAACATTTTTTTAAAAGAAAGCATTTTGTACAGCCTTGCAAACGTTTATTACAGCCATCAGGCTTCTTGCAAATGATTACTAATGTTATTTGTAATGTAAGAATAGGTTCTGTCTCCCCCACTGGCAACTGAAACAGCAAGGTGCAAATGAAACACAGCAGGGGCCAGATAGGCAGAGCAGCTCATCATTCCAGTCCTGCCCTGAGAGCAGCAAACATTCAGAATTCCCCCCATGGCTGTGTCAGGTGTGTTCCTGAACAGCAAGCATGTAACTGGATGAAGGCACGCACGCACGCGCGCACACACACGCGCACACACACACACCAAGCAGGGCATCTAATGTCCAGGCTTTTTATTTTGTTCTGTGCGGTTTTAATCTTACGGTTTCATTTTGGTTCAGGCTGTTCATCTTTCAACCCTGGAGGGGGATGCATATTATAAATACTTGTAATAAATAATGATAAATTACAGACAGCATACAGCTAGTGTGTATGGAGAGTCTCTTCAGCCTAAAAGCTGTATGTACTTCCTACCCTCTGCATGGGATGGTAGGATTGTGGCCATAATTGGTAATTTCTGAGTCCATGGCCTTTCAGATATTACCATGCATCCTTGACTATGATTTTGTCAGAATAAAATTAAAATAAAATGAGTGAACGGTAAACTCCCCTTGAAGAGGAAAACAGAAGAGGATGGATACTAGGCATATGAAAATCACATAAAACACATCAGTAATTTTGTTCAGTAGCGGGTTGTGCCACCCTGTCTTGTGTCACCAGTCTCTTCCCCTCTGAAGATACGGAATCTTTTAAAAGGATGATTTTAATATCTGGGAACATTGATGTTTCTAAATGTGGGTGTACATGGAGATGGTGATTAGCTAGCTTTGTAGATCAGCTTGTTTTTTTTATGAACTGATCCTAAGCTTCTGTTGCTTTGTTTAGACTCTCAAGCTTTCGGGAACAATTGTGTTTTTCATGCATTTACCAACCCGCTGATTGACCATACCTATTTTCTTAAGATTTGCACCTTTTTGAGCTTTGCACTTGTTTCATATTCCTGTGTGCTTTGGCTTAATGATTTGTTTCACATGCACTCTACCTTTCTACAGGCAATTATATCAGCTAGAGACTGACTCTCATCTACCTGGAACTCCTCTTGTGCATGCAGGCCTCCCTTGAAGTCAAAGGGAGTTGCGCAAGAGCGTTGCTTTATTTTCACAACACTTGCACAGGCAAAGTGAACGCAACATCATGCCTTTTATGATTTACCTGTTTTGGCAATAGGCTGGAGTTAGCACTATGTGTAAGGTTTTGTTGGTGGTTGTTTTTGTTTTTAATAGCATAATTCAAAGTTTTAAGACCGAAATACAATCTTCCCTTAACAAAACTTAATTCATTGATATTTTGCAGAGGAAGAGGCTCACGAGCTGCAAACATTTTGCTTCTCTAGCTCTTTCTCAACAAGCCTAGTAATTTGTTTTGTATAAAGCCAGATGGTTTTCTGCTAACAGCTTAACAGAAAACAGTGCCTGGATTTTATGCAGAACCAAAGCCCTGTATATTTTTAGCTTCCCTTCCCAGAGCACATTGAGGAGTATAACCTGGCTCCCTGATCTCTCTAGATTCCACCACTTATGAATCGGAAAGAAAACTGAAATGGTCCTCCCACTTAATCTCAATTTTCATTGCCGTCTACCCCATTTCTAAAAATAATTAACTTTTTAAAAAACTTTATAAAGTCTGTGACAGTGTCAGAAATTAATGTGTCACTTCGCCATCTGTTTAAATCCCAGCACCTTTAAAACTAAATGCAAGGGCTTTTTCACTGCACAAATCGATATCCAGCAGCTGGAAAGTGGAAGCTGGAAATGTGTTGTAATACAATGAAATGTTTTAATTTCCGCTCTGCTGCTGCAGTTGCCAAGGCTACAATCGCCTTTTCCAGAATGCATTGTTTCTTAAAATGTTTTGTGTTCTGAGAGACTGAGCAGCTCCAGCAATGGTGTGAACTGTTGTGTGTATGTGTGAGTGTGTGTGTGTAGCTCAAGCATTGTTAAGAATGGAACTGCCTTAAAAGGAGGGAGCACCTGGGTGCGACACAAACTGTTTAAACACTGTTTTACAGAAGCTGTTATTTAAAGCTGTAGTTTTCCTTTCTTATACCTATTAAGGAGTTTTGTAATGTTTGCCATTGTACACGACTTAATTATGTTATTAAAATTCCAAGCCAAATAACTCAACTTTCCCTCTCTCTTTATTTGCCTTTTTCAAAGATGCTTTTATTTGGTCCTTCCTGAGCATAGAGTTGGAACTAAAGGACTCTGTATCTGGAAAATGGTAATAAAATCATGTTTGTTGCTTATAGCCACCACCCATCGTACCTGAGCGGCAAACGATTAAGTAAATGTGGTTGTATTTGGAATTGCGTAAATTGTATTGGTTGCCACAAAGGGTGGATATTTTAGGTACTGAATCAGAGACATTCTATATTTCAAACGTGTGGTCTTACCACCGAATCACAGCCACTCACATAGACTGATGTGGCTGGAAATAACAATGGTCACATCCACACCACAAACTTGAAGCACTCCTTTACCACTTTAACAGCCATGGCTTACCTGTCCAAACTCTGCCTCCCAAGAATCCTGGGATCTGTGTTTAAGGCTTGTTAAGGGTGCTGGAAGTGAGAGCTGGACCATAAAGAAGGCTGATCGCCGAAGAATTGATGCTTTTGAATGATGGTGCTGGAGGAGACTCTTGAGAGTCCCATGGACTGCAAGAAGATCAAACGTATCCATTCTTAAGGAAATCAGCCCTGAGTGCTCACTGGAATGGAAGGACAGATCCTGAAGCTGAGGCTCCAATACCTTGGCCACCTCATGAGAAGAGGTTTTCTCCCTGGAAAAGACCCTGATGTTGGGAAAGATTGAGAGCACAATGAGAAGGGGACGACAGAGGATGAGATGGTTGGACAGTGTTCTCGAAGCTACCAGCATGAGTTTGACCATAGTGTGGGAGGCAGTGGAAGACAGGAGTGCCTGGCGTGCTCTGGTCCATGGGGTCACGAAGAGTCGGACACGACTAAACAACAACAAAGGGTGCTGACAATTATAGCTTTGAGAGAGGGGTACACTACAGTTCACAAGATTCTTTGCGGGGGGGATAGCCATGACTATATAAGTGCGCTTTAAAAGTGTGGTGTGGATTATCATTACCAAATACATCATGAAACCGGTAGTAACTTCCCAACTAAAGATAAACTACTAAAATTTTGAAAAAACTATACAAATAAAATTAACGGATTGCTAGCATCTTTAAATTTTCATGACATGATTTTACATATAAAATGGTGGTGTAAAGCTACTTGTCACTTTCATCAAAATGTACAATTGTAGGCTCATGTCCTGTGGACTTCAGGAATCTTAGAAAGTCATCTGGATGTAGTCCCATAGTTGCTGCATTTGTCATTGGGTGAAAATACAACATGTCGTGGCCTCCTTCCAGAAAGCCAGAATCCAACACAAACTTCACATCTCCCTGGTCACAGAAAAGAGCTAGGGGCGTTGCACACCCCTGGCCAACTTTCAGCTTATCAAGCATGGCCGCTTCGTCAGCAAAACGAAGATTCCCGCTCCCGACGCCTAGTTTCTTTGCCAAGTCATTTAAATTGATTTGCCTGTCGTGCAGGACCGTCACCAGCCAGAACACTTTTTTCTTCTTATCTTTAAGGAAAAGGTTTTTGCTGTGTGCTCCTTTCAGATGCTGGACGTAAGGCATCATTTCTTCAACTGTGAACACCTAAAAGAGATCATTGAAATAGTTTGGCTATTCCTTGCACAATCCACTGGCCGAGCTTTTCAAATTACACATAAGCCACAATTCACAGAATGACTCATGCGCAAACCCCAATGCAATGACTGCAAAAATCTTGCTCATTCCAACATAGTGCATACAGGAGAACTCCTAAGCGGAATGTTTCCACAGGCTTTCTATACAGGAACAAGACTGACTACAGTGGTACCTCTGGTTACAGACGCTTCAGGTTACAGACTCCGCTAACCCAGAAATAGTACCTCAGGTTAAGAACTTTGCTGCAGGATGAGAACAGAAATCGTGCGGCAGCGAGAGGCCCCATTAGTTAAAGTGGTGTCTCAGGTTAAGAACAGTTTCAGGTTAAGAAGAGACCTCCAGAACAAATTACGTTCTTAACCTGAGGTACCACTGTAGTTTAAATCCAGAAATATGCCTTCTGAGCCTGAGCTCGAGATCATTTTCAGCAAGGAAAAGGGACTATATCAGGATGCGTTCCATGTGGGTCACTGTCCAGCAACTAGTCACACCCAGGTTTATCCAAGGGATGGGGAGGGAGGGTGTGAAGAGCTCCAGAGCAATCGACCCGATTTCCCCTTATATCAGTTTCATGTTAGAAGCTGCAACTAGTTCTAACTAACACTGTAGTTGCAGTGTGGTCAATGTTCTCAAGTGGCTAGTAGGATTCCTCGTTTCTTGGACCCACGTTTGATAATGCACAGAAATCACCCTGTTTTATTAACTCTATATCTCAGACTATGGGGTTGCTTGGTTTTTTCTCATGTGATGGCAAAGGTGTTATAATGCAGTTTTCACATAAGTAAAATACTTCCTATCACACTCCTGTCTTCAACCTGGTTGGTCCTTGTGAGAACAGGATTGCTAGGTTAGATAGGCCATAGGCCTGATCCTGCAGGCTATTACGATCTTAACTAATATTAAACACTAAACACTTGGCTGGGAGTAAACCCTATTGAACTCAGTGCAGTTTACTTTGGGGTAGAACATGTGTAAGATTGCATCAGTAAGTGTAACATAATTAATTGCATTATTTCTCCCCTGCCAACAAAACACAAAATCATGTTTACCCTACTGAATTCCTAGCTAGTTCTTGTTAAAGGAATAATAATAATAATAATAATAATAATTGTCACATTAGAAATTAAGCCCCTCTGAGCGTGTCCAGAGTGCCATTTTCTTTCTCAAGGCCATGACGACTTAGAGCTGTTCTATCCTAATGTGTCTACAATGGTTTTATTGCTTTGGAGCTGTAAACTTGATAATGGAGAGTATTGTAAGAAAAATGCTCCGAGCAGGACATCCACATCAGACTGTAGTCATAACCTACTGGATCCGGCCAAGACCCACCTGGTCCAGAATCCTGCTCTCAGTGGCCAACCAAATGTGGGAAACAACAGCACTCTCCCCGCCCTTGGTTTCTGCCTCTGATCTTGGAAGCAGGGCATAGGTATCCTGGTCAGCAGGCAATGTTAGCCGCCGCCTCCCTGGATTTCTCCAATTTCTTAACTCTATCCAGGTTGCTGGCCCTGCGGGAGTTCTGCATAGTTAAAACTCTGCGTTGCGTGAAGTTGTTATTTCATCTGCCCTGGATCGTCCAACAGTCAGCTTGGTTGGGTGCCCACTCGTCCTATGAAACAGGGAGAAAAACTTTATACCGATTTTCTCCACGCCTCTCCTCCAAACACCCGCTTTGGCCAGGACGCATAAGCACCAGGAGGCTGCTAATCTGAGCCAGCCACGTGGCAACTGCTCTTCCCTGCCTCTTCCCCCTCCACGTGCGCCCGCGATCCGCGCACTCCCCTCACCTCGGGGTGCTCCACGGCCAGTGCTTGGATGCCCAGGCTGTGCAGGTGATCCTCTAGCGCCTTCCGAAGTGCCCCCTCGGCTTGCGGCTGCCCGGCCATGGCTGATCCTTCGCCCTCGCTTCGGGCCTTTTGGAGATGGGGGCCGTCAGCTGATCGAGCGACGCGCTGCGGGAGAGGAGGCGCCGCCTTTCCGCTTGGGCCAAGGAGAGGGGAACGTCTTCCGCCAGCCAGAAAGAAAGGAGGGGTCGCTTTCACTTCTGCTGCTCGCTTTCATCCGCTTTGCAGGTGAAAGTGCGGGGTTCGATTTCCGAATCTACTCGCGTATACTCGGCAGTGAATCCCCGCTGATTGCTGGGGCGCTTCCTCTCCGGTAAACGCGCGTGGAATTGCAATCCGCAACTCGTTGGCTGCAGGTTTTTAAGCCCGATTGCTAGAGAGTAATCCTCATTGAGACCTCTGAGTAACGTGCATAGGATTGCAGTTACTTTATGTATAGTATGTGGGGCAGATGAAGCTGCTCAGCCTGGGAAGGTAGAAGGAAAACTCTAGTCCTAAACCTCGACAGCCTTGCAGGATATACAGTGGTACCTCGGGTTACAGATGCTTCGGGTTATAGACGCTTCAGGTTACAGACTCCGCTAACCCAGAAATAGTACCTTGGGTTAAGAACTTTGCTTCAGGACGAGAACAGAAATTGTGCTCTGGCAGCACAGCAGCAGCAGGAGGCCCCATTAGCTAAAGTGGTAACCTCAGGTTAAGAACAGTTTCAGGTTAAGAACGGACCTCCGGAACGAATTAAGTACTTAACCCGAGGTACCACTGTATTCTGGAGAAGAAAAGGCTAAGGAGCAAGCTGCACACAAGTGGAATCTGTAAAACGGTTGGACAGTGCCTTGTACGCTTCCTTCCAGCAACTCCTGCAGCCAAGCTGGTGCCAAACCGGATTGTTCCGCTTTTCTTTGGACCACATCAGCGAGGCCAAGAGGGGGGTCTTGGACCTCCACAGACACTGCTCAGGCTTGTCCTCCCGGGAGGTCATTTCAGTGCTGCCAAGGCAGCAGTTTGACTTCACTCCCAGAGGCACATTCCATTGTCTCCGTAGAGAGATGGATGCCAACAAAATTCATGATTAACATGATCTATTCCTCAACTACTGTAAGAAGATCAAACCTATCCATTCTTAAGGAAATCAGCCCTGAGTGTTCACTGGAAGGACAGATCGTGAAGCTGAGGCTCCAATACTTTGGCCACCTCATGAGAAGAGAAGACTCCCTGGAAAAGACCCTGATGTTGGGAAAGATGGAGGGCACAAGGAGAAGGGGACAACAGAGGACGAGATGGCTGGACAGTGTTCTCAAAGCTACCAGCATGAGTTTGACCAAACTGCGGGAGGCAGTGGAAGACAGAAGAGCCTGGCGTGCTCTGGGTCCATGGGGTCACGAAGAGTCGGACACGACTAAACGACTAAACAACAACAACAACAATTCCTCAACTACAACTATTTGGGAACTCATAACCCACCTACTTTCAGCAG
Organism: Podarcis vaucheri; assembly: GCF_965113315.1. Lineage (NCBI taxonomy): Eukaryota > Metazoa > Chordata > Lepidosauria > Squamata > Lacertidae > Podarcis > Podarcis vaucheri. The sequence goes on from NC_138761.1 coordinate 12,776,065, forward strand.
CCAGAAACACCGTAACCAGACACTGGAGAGACCTGTCAGGAGTAAGTATGGACCAATGGTACCAAATAGTATGGGAAACAGCCCTACTAGAAAAATTAACCAATAACCTGAAACTGATACGAGGACAAACAGAAGAAGATGCCTTTATCACATACACAGCCCAACAAGACAATGACAATAATCCACCAACAGCATACAAATCAGTATGGCTAATCTGATCCAAAACACCCGCCCACCCCACTCACACACGAAAACAAAGACCACCACAGCCAACCACAAATGAACAGCCACACCCTAGGCCAACCCCAACCTCTCTCGCCACCAAAGAAACACAAATGAACAGCACGAGCAACGCTGACACCAAACCCTACATACATTAAGCAAAATAGAAACATCACCACCCGACCCCCCCATCTTCCCCCCTCCCCCCCCCCAATGTCTCAACAAATGAAACTGATTGTTTCCTGCTTGGTAGGGGGTTGGACTTGATGGCCCTTGTGGTCTCTTCCAACTCTATGATTCTATGATTTGTAAAAATGTTACATGGAAAAATACGAGAGACATTACACAACAAGAAAATCTTTAATAATAATAAAATACAACTATTTGGATCTAAACTGGTGCAATGCATGCTCCTTTGCTTACGAAGTGATTTCCCTGCCTAAAACGAGCACAATCTGGGAGTAATTTCATATGCAAAAGCAATAGGAACCATAGAAAGTGGCCTTCTCCCAAGTTAGACCATTTGTCCATCTAACTTAGTATTGTCTACACTGACCGGCAGCATCTCTCCAAGGTTCCAAGGAAGGCTTCTCTGCCAGCTGTATCTGTAGAAGCCAGGGATTGTATCTGGGGCATTCAGCTTGCAAAGAAAATGTGCCGCCACTGAGCCATGCTCCATCTCTTAATATTCATTAGATTCCTGCTTAAATTAATATGTAGTTTAGCGCTATTGATTCAATGTAGTTTAATGAGAGAGAAGTACCCAGTGGATTGGGCCTTAAGCATTTTGAGATTCTCTTGGAATGCTGTGAGCTAGCCTTTCCTAGTCTATGCCAGGAGGGATTTGCTAAGCTGTTAAGAACAACAATCTGTTCTAATGCAAGACATTAACTGGAAAGTGAATAAATTAGCATTAATTCTGGGGGAAATGGATATTAAATTGAATGGCTTTAATTGTGCATTCACACGTATTTGGCAATAGGTGAACTGCAGAGTGTGAAATGCATTGCAATTCAACTGCTTAATGAAAACAGCTGCTCTTGGTGTGTTTTATTTAATAAACCAATTATCTAAACAATCTTGCTTGCAACTGAAGCGAGATGTAATATTAATCCTGTTAAAATGCTTCTGCCTAGTTACCAAAATATGAAAGGGGTGGGACCCACAAGGTAATTTTTTAAAGCTGAGAAACAACTTCTGATATTGATTAGATCAAAGTCTTCTGTGCCATGTCATGATTTTTAAAATAAAAGTGTTTGAGTTTCATGATGGTCCACTTATTCCAGGGGTTGCCAGCTTTAGGTTTCACTCGCCAACTGTTGGGCAGTGTCTACAGAACAGGCGTAGTATCATCTGATAGAATTGTAGAGTTGGAACATAAGAAGAGTCCTGCTGGATCAGGCCAGTGGCCTATCTTCTCCAGCATCGTGTTCTCACAGTGGCGAACCAAATACCTATGGTAAGTCTGCAAGCAGGACCCGAGTTCAAGAGCACTATCCTTTCCTGTGGTTTCCAGCAGCTGATATTCAGAAGCATACAGCCTCTGACTGTGGAGGCAGAACATAGTCCTCATGGCTAGTAGCCAATGGTAGCCTTTACTTCCTTGAACTTGTCTAATCCAGTGTTTCCCAACCTTTTTTGGGCAAAGGCACACTTGTTTCATGAAAAAAATCTCGAGGCACACCACCATTACAGCCCCGTGACGTCAGCGCGCAGCGTCACGCCGGGAGGGACATGAATTGCTAGCAAATTACATAATCACCTCCTTGAGGGCTGGCTCATCTTCTCCGAAGGCAGAACCCCATTAATTAACAGCACAGACTCACACCATAGCCAAGACGAGGGGGGAAAACCTCAGTCATGCACAGTCATGCACATGTGGGGGCTAAATGAGGACGAAGACCGGGCAGAGAGCAGGGTTCAAATCACCCCACCTGGCCAGGACAATCCCTGGGTGCTCCCTTGGGCCACTCGCCTGACCCACCTCGCAGGGCTGTTGTTGCGAGGATAACACGGGGAGAACCACGCGCGCCCCTGGGAGCTCCTTGGAGGAGAAAGCGGGCGATGAATGCAATGCACGAAATATATGAGAGGCGACCAGGTTTTGCAGGTGAGGGGCCCCCGCCAGCCTCCGCTTCCAACACCCGGCGCAACGACGCCGAAGTTTCCCCCCGGGCTCGGCTCGGGGAGCAGCGCTGCTCCCCCCCGGCTCCCCTTCGCCCTCCCGGCTCTCTCTGCCACCCACTGGGGACCCCCCTCACCTGCCAAGTCCAGAGCGCCGGTGGAAGTTGCATGCATGCATGCAGGGCGCCGCGTTGCCATTGCATTACACTGCACTCCATGCAATGCCTGCACGCATGCATTGCCTTGCACGCCCGCCAAGGGGTCTCCCCGTGGTCCGATGCGTCCCCTCCGGCGCGGATGCAGCATTGCAAAAATAACCCCCCCCCCCGACGCAGCCCTACCTGGGGGGCAGCCTCCGCCGCTCTGCCTCCGCGGGGATCCCTGGGCTCCATCCTGCCGCCCGATCTCCACGGGGGCACAGGCAGGCTGCGCGGGGTCTGCGCGGAAGAGCCCCTGCCCGCCCGGCCGCCGCCGCTGTGCTCATTCCATGGCCGGGAGAAGAGCGCTTCAAACAAAACGCCCGGCCCGCCAGGCCACGCTGGGAAACGTAGTTCGCGCACCCCTCGCGGGCGTGGAGCCCAAGGGCGAGGGGACTATGGATCCCGGCAGCCCCCGCGCCGGGGACGGAGGGGGAGAGGCCGGGTGCAGGGATGGAGGGACGGGTGGGCGAGCAAGTGAGTGAGTGGCAGCTGCCAAGCCTTGGCCGAGAGCCAGGAAGGGCCTCCCCGGAGGAGGAGGAGGAGGAGGGAGGCGCAGAGCGGGAGGGAGGGAGGGAACCCCAGGGGTCATCTAGTGACGGCGCCCCAATCGAAAATTTGACTTAAAAAAAAAAATCTTTCAAATTTTAAAATTCTTCCCACGGCACACCAGGCAACATCTCGCGGCACACTAGTGTGCCGCGGAACAGTGGTTGGGAAACACTGGTCTAATCAACTACCTCAGTGGTAATCTGGCCTAAACCCCTGCTGATGCTAGAATCATAGGGATTTTCTAATGGTTGTGTAGAAAAGGAAATTCCAGTACAGTAGTACCTCGGGTTAAGTACTTAATTTGTTCCAGAGGTCCGGTCTTAACCTGAAGCACCACTTTAGCTAATGGGGCCTCCTGCTGCTGCCACGCCACCGGAGCATGATTTCTGTTCTCATCCTGAAGCAAAGTTCTTAACCTGAGGTACTATTTCTGGGTTAGCAGAGTCTGTAACCTGAAGCATATGTAACCTGAGGTACCACTGTAATAAGCTCAAAAAGCAGTTCCAGGAGTGGCAAGTAGAGCTCATCCCGCCCTGCCCTTCTGCTACACGGGGGCATTTTACCTAATTGTATAGAACCACAGAATCGTAGGGTTGGAAGGGACCCCAGGGGTCATCTAGTCCAACCCCCTGCAATGCCAGGAATCTCAACTAAAGCATCCATAGCACATGGCCATCCAACCTCTGATTGGAAACCTCCATAGAAGGAGAGTCCACAGCCTCCCAAGGGAGACTGTTCCACTGCCAAACAGCCCTTACTGTTAGAAAGTTCTTCCTGATGTTAAACTGGAATCTCCTTTGTAGCCAAGGACTTACTACCATCACAAAACCCATAGCACTAGGTTATTATTGTATTTATTTACCTCCCGCCTCCCCTTCATGGATCACTGCCTTGCTGTGGCGAAGGAGCTTGAATAACTCAGAGAAGCTATGAACCATGCCGTGCAAGATGGAGGGCGCAAGGAGAAGGGGACGACAGAGGACGAGATGGTTGGACAGTGTTCTCGAAGCTACCAGCATGAGTTTGACCAAACTGTGGGAGGCAGTGGAAGACAAGAGTACCTCGTGTGCTCTGGTCCATGGGGTCACGAAGAGTCGGAGACAACTAAACGACTAAACAACAACAACATCCCGCCTTTTTCATAGTTGAACACCAAGACAGTTCATGTTAATTACGTAAAACAACACAGATAAAATACAGGTGGCTAAAAAAATTATTAATAACAATAGTTAAAAAGTAATGAAACTATAGCAGAATTAAAACATAAAAACAGAGGAGAAAATAGTATAAGTTTCAAAGTGATTTTTCACTATGGGTTTAGTAAAAAGGAGACAATGGAAATATGGCAAGGTATGTTCTGACCAATCCCAGTCAATAATCTGACCGCTGTATTTTGAACCCATTGAAGTTTCAGTGTCATCCCCCAAACCATCCCATGTACAATGCATTGTGAAAGGCATAGCAGACTCTTTTGCCAAATGATTAGCAACCGGCACAGGGAAGCATAAACCTGAACTTGGATATGTAAAATGTATTTGCAGAGTCTCTCAAGTCCTTTCCAAAGAAAACTCTACAGAATGCTGTTTGTCTGTTAAGGACAGCACCTGTCAAAAGCACTTTCACTGACATGGCAGCAGTCAACATATGTCTGCTGTGCTCACTGATTGCCTGTGTTTTCCTCTCACCACCACCCCCAACCCCCCACTGCAGTCAGATTACAGATGGCTGGGTCTTTTCAATGAAATTCTTCCTGGCACACACATGACATCAGTCCCATAGATTAGAAGAAATTCTAGGCAGAAGCAGTGGTCCTTTTAAAAGCCTTTGAAAACCCTTAATCTTCTTCTGCCCTCCCCTCACATTAACAATGCAGAGAAACCCCAGGGATAATCCCAAATGACACAGTGCAAGCAAGTGCTCTTTAGCCTGAGGAGAGGAAGGCGGATTTTTTTATTGGGCCTGGGAGGAAGGAGCAGAGGATTGCTGCAAATTATAGTGCCTTGGCAGGAAAGAAAATTAGAGCTTAGACTATCAGTACAACCCTATGCAAATTTACTCGAAAGTAAGCGCCACTGAACCCAAATAGGTGCAAAGGGGATTGCAGCTGGTGTCATGTCAAAATTACTGTGCTTGAATACTTCAGAAACTTTGTATGTGATAATGCATGTTAAACAATGTTTGAACGCCCCAAAAGAATGTGTCTGACTACCCAAAGGAGAAAAAAGAAAAATGAATTAAACATGGGCTGTAAAATGGAGAATCAAAAGAGGAACTAAGTAATATTGTTTCAGTCTTCCAGTTTTGCTTAAGAAACAGCACACACAGCCATAATCTGGGAGTGGGGGTGGGGTTCGTCTTTGTCACCATAAATTTCTATATTACATCCATGCTTTTTATTGTTAAATTTGCAGCTGTTAACAATCTGCCCATCCTTGCAGCTGCTAAAAATTCCAATCGCTCGCCAGCATATGGAAGACAGAACTTCTGCCTAGTTTAATAGTATAAGTCTAGTATACATGTCTACTCAGTAGTTCATCCCATTGAGGTAAGTACATGTAGGAATGCCAACTCAATTCTGCAGAAACCAGTAATGGAAAAACTCTCCTTTTGCTTAAAAACAAACACCATCAAGGCTAGGGCAGACTAAAGCTGCAATACGCCACCACAAATAAGGCTGCAAATATTCTCCCTGCTTATTTGGATGCAAATGTCATTGAACAATCAATGGATGCGGGTGGCGCTGTGGGTTAAACCAGAGCCTAGGACTTGCTGATCAGAAGGTCGGCAGTTTGAATCCCCATGACGGGGTGAGCTCCTGTTGCTCGGTTCCTGCTCCTGCCCACCTAGCAGTTCGAAAGCACGTCAAAGTGCAAGTAGATAAATACGGTAGGTACCGCTCTGGTGGGAAGGTAAATGGTGTTTCCATGCGCTGCTCTGGTTCGCCAGAAGCGGCTTAGTCATGCTGGCCACGTGACCCGGAAGCTGTACGCTGGCTCCCTCGGCCAATAAAGCGAGATGAGAGCCGCAACCCCAGTGTCATCCACGACTGGACCTAATGGTCAGGGGTCTCTTTACTTTACCATTGAACAAAGGAGTGGGTTGCATTTATTTATTTGCATTTATTTTGCAGCACCGAGTACAGTGGAACTTCTGCCTCATATAAGTGAGGGAGGCAAATGCAACCCTCAGGGACGACTCAAAATCAGGACTGACCCCAACATTACACTTTATACGGTTTATTTTGTGGCTTCAGTTTTAACATTGTAAACCAACTTTTGCGTCCTGGCAGGACGTGGGTATATAAATAGACAGCTTCAAGTAAACTTGCGACAAACATCAGCTGAAAATTAATTACTAGGAAGCAAAACCTATAGAACTCAGCCAGGGGCTTACTCAGCTTTCACTCAGCAGCTATCTAACATCCCTTTTCACCACGTGAGTTGCGGCCCCGCCCTTCCCGAGTGAGGGCAAGAGAAGGGCTACAGGGCTTCGGCCGCCGCTACCGAGCATGCTCGGGAAGGGTGGCGCATGCTCACTGAAGAACTCGGCATGAAGAACACCTTTCCTCTTCTTTTCTTTTCAAGGGTTGCGCTGGGGCCTTTGATTCCTCGCTGAGGAAGGAGGAGAGGGCAGGCTTCTTCCGGGGAACAGGTAGCTACAGAAACACACGCACCCGGGTGGGGGTGCTCGGTGCGGGGGGTGGCGGCGAGGACGGCGCGGAATACCAGCACGAGAAGCGGCGGCGGCGACAGCGGCTTTCCTAACGGCCCTGTCTCGAGACGCGGCGGTTGGGCTGCGCAAGCGCGAGGGGTGGGTGGTTTTGGTTTTTTAAAAAAGAGCCGTTAGCGGCCGAGGAGCGCGAGCGCCACCTTCAGGCAGGGTGGTGGCAAAGCAGGAGGGAAGCCGCACGGCGAGGGGACTGAAGCAATGAGAATGTGGGCGGGGCTTGTCAGTTTTCTCCCGCTGATTTGAATGGACGAACGGGAGCCTTGGAGCAGGATTGGCTGTTCCCTCACCCGCCCTGTTCCTTTTCTCTCCATATATGGAAGAGCGGCCCATTTGCCATAGAATTCATGTCACAAAGCCCACGGCCATCATCATCATCATCATTATTATTATTATTATTATTATTATTATTATTATTATAATACCCCTGGCCCCCTTTGAATGTCTGTGTCCCTGTTTTCTGTCTTCTACTACTGTTATTGTTACTGTATTTATTTATCCCCCCCTTTTTTTTGCTTGACAGTGACTCAAGGCAGGCTTACAGATAAAAATAAGACCTTCATATCCTGTATATATATATATATATATATATATATATAGTGTGTGTGTGTGTGTGTGTGTATATATATATATTTCATTTTTTTATTATTAAAGATTTTCTTGTTTTACAGAAGTATTTGTAATATATGTGTGTGTGTACACACACACACACACACACACACATACACATACACACACACAGCAGTTTACAACAATAAAGAAACAAAACCAGAGAAATAACATCAAGAAAAGTTTAAAATGAGTTAAAAGCAAAAAAAGAAGAAAAGGAATTAAAAGCAGACGTATGGAACTAGGGGTACTCAGGTGGTGTTGTGGTCCAAACCACTGAGCCTAGGGCTTGCCGATCGCAAGGTTGGCGGTTCTAATCCCCGCAACGGGGTGGCCTTCCGTTGCTCGGTCCCTGCTCCTGACAACCTAGCAGTTTGAAAGCACGTCCAAGTGCAAGTAGATAAATAGGTACCCCTCCGGCGGGAAGGTAAACGGCATTTCCATGCGCTGCTCTGGTTCGCCAGAAGCGGCTTAGTCATGCTGGCCACATGACCCGGAAGCTGTACGCCGGCTCCCTTGGCCAGTAAAGCGAGATGAGCGCCTCAACCTCAGAGTTGTCCGCGACTGGACTTAACGGTCAGGGGTCCCTTTACCTTTACCTTTTATGGAACTAAGACTTTGGGAGGTTCAAATCTCCCCTTAGGCATGAAGCTGAGCTTGGGGGCCTGACACTTGTTTACCAGCCTAGTTCAACTTACCGTGCTGCAAGGTTATTGTGTAGGTAAAATACGGGAGAGGAAGAACCATTTATGGCACCCTTTGGCTCCTTACAGTGGGAGGTGGGACACAAACCAAGCAATGAAACAATTAGCAGAGGGTATGCAGCACCTAGTCAAACTATGGAACTTGCTTACCCAGGAGGCAGTGATGGCCTTAAGAAAAGGATTAGGCAGACTCTTGGAGTAGAGGACTGTTGATGGCTACTGGTCATGATAGTTATGCTCTACATCCACAGTTAGAGGCAGCTGTGGCGCTTTGGACTAAACCTATGAGCCGCAGGGCTTGCCAGTCGGAAGGTTGGCAGTTCAAATCCCCACAATAGAGTGAGCTCCTGTTGCTGTATCCCAGCTTCTGTCAACCTAGCTGTTCGAAAGCACACCAGTGGAAGTAGATAAATAGGTATCGCTGCAGCGGGAAGTTAACAGTGTTTCCGTGTGCTCTGGCACTCATCATGGTGTCCCATTTCACCAGAAGTGGTTTAGCCATGCTGGCCACATGACCTGAAAAAGCTGTCTGTTGACAATCTTCTCATCTTTGCCGTGTGCAGCTTCTTCCATCACTGCAGCACAGTCCACATCTGGGGAGATTCCTCCTTTTGATTCATAACGTTGCCAGATTTCTATCTTGGGGTCTGGACATGACAACCTATTATTATTTTCTGATTAGGGTGCCAGGAACAAAGGAGGATTGGAGCCTCTGTGGTTTACAATAGTTATGTAGAATATTGAATTACAGTAAGCATGTCGAAATAAATTAAAAAATTGTCCAGTAGCACCTTAGAGACTAACTAAGTTTGTTCTGGGTATAAGCTTTTGTCTGCATGCATACTTTTTCAGATACAGTAAACATGGTTTTCTCTCTCTCACACACCCCAATAAACATTTCCTGCTGCCATTTCCTCTTCCACATAGCCATGGAAGACACAGCATTCCTGTTCCTCTTTTGCATCTGGTGCCACTTTTTCTTCCCATTTGTGGCTTCTAATGGTCCATATATCTTGAAAGGTGACTCGTTATATCCTTTCCTTCAGAGAAGAAATGAACTGGAGGGTGATGCTGACGCTGGAGAACTTGGGCCAGTTGCATCGTGCTTGCCGGCAGCTGCACTCCCTCGCTTATGGGAAAGGACACCGAACACAGTGGAAGCCTGTCTTGTCATCTGCCTACCCCATGTGCCCAGTTCAGCTGCACCCTCTGCTCTGGCAGCCAGACACCAGCTCACAATTCAGGCTTTTAACAACCAAGGAGGTAATTAACAGCTACTTTATTCTTGCTTCCAAGAATTCCTGTTGTGTGTGCCTGTGGAATGAACGATGGTTAATGCAAAAGAAACGTTGAGTAAAAGTGTTTGATCTGTTCCGAACAAATTCAAGTGTGCCTTTTGCCCAGCCCATCTTGAAATGACAAAAGTGGAAACCATTGGAAACAAGATGAAAAATGGTAATACGGCACAACATATGGTTTAATTGTTCCTCTTTCAAAGTGCATCAGCACTTTGTTCACCGGAGCTGAGTCCCTGTGGATCTTTCTTACATAGCTGTGTGTGTCCGGCTGCCGTATAAGCAAAGCAGGCATTGCGTTTTAAGATTTTACAGCTTTGCTTGAAACTTCTTCCCCTTCCATCCATCCCATGTGCACTCCTTGAACTCCCTTGCAGAGAAAGAAATCAGCCAAGGAGAAACAGCGACCTGTACAACCAAAACCAGAGAAGCAGGAGGTTGAGATAATGTCCAGGATGACTGTAGAAGACCTTGCAAAAGCCATGCATAAAGACATAGGTGAGACTGTTTCTTTGACTTTGCAAAGGTTACCATCATCAGAATTCATTCTCAGCTGCTCCCACTTGAATCCCCTTTTAGTGAAGCTCAGTATAGCATCTGCCCTGCATGCATACAAGTTGGGTTCACAGCCTCTCCAGGCAGCGCTGGCAATGTCTCCTGTCTGAAACCTTGAAGAGACCCTGAAATAGATGGACCAATAGTCTAACTCAGTATATTGCAGTTTCCTTTGCTGACAAGACAGGAGAATGTGGGCCTTGTATCTGCTGACTTGGGAATCCTGCAGCGGAGCTTATGTCCCTCATTAGCCCATTTTAATTGTTTCAAGATTTCCTGCCTTTCCAGTGCCATAAAGGAGGTTTGTGTAAGATGTCTTTCATCCTCTAGAGAGCATTCCTCAGCCATCTGCTTCCGATGTGCTTGAGCTACTTTCATCTGAGAAAGGTTTGAATTAAATGAATTTGCCATAGAATTGGTCCCAGTTGGATGGGGTTTTTTTATGTGGGGGGTTGGGAGAGGAGAAGTGGGAAACCCTTTGTTGTACTTCTTTAGCTTGTTTCATTTAGAGTTTTTCCCCCACATGTGAAATATATTTTCCCAAGGTGGTAGTGATAAATTTTGTTGTTTAGTCATTTAGTCGTGTCCAACTCTTCGTGACCCCATGGACCAGAGCACGCCAGGCACTCCTGTCTTCCACTGCCTCCTGCAGTTTTGTCAAACTCATGCTGGTAGCTTCGAGAACACTGTCCAACCATCTTGTCCTCTGTCGTCCCTTCTCCTTGTGCCCTCCATCTTTCCCAACATCAGGGGCTTTCCCAGGGAGTCTTCTCTTCCCATGAGGTGGCCAAAGTACTGAAGCCTCAGCTTCAGGATCTGTCCTTCCAGTGAGCACTCAGCACTGATTTCCTTAAGAATGGAGAGGTTTGATCTTCTTGCAGTCCATGGGACTCTCAAGAGTCTCCTCCAGCACCATGATTCAAAAGCATAAATTCTTCAGCGATCAGCCTTCTTTATGGTCCAGCTCTCACTTCCATACATCACTTCTGGGAAAACCATAGCTTTAACTATACAGCACTGAAATCCAGGCTTGAATTCAGCAGCTGCTGTGGTGGTGACTGCAAGTCCCTGTGTGACAAAGACCCTATCCAGCTAGGCTCCAAGTAGTTCAAATTGCTATGTTTTACTTCCATTGTTGAAGGCAGTATGCGTCCAATTGGCAGTTGCTCGGAATCACAAGTGGGAGGGAGTGCAGTTGTTCTCACTTCCTGCTTTTGGGCTTCCCATAAGCATCTGGTTGGCTAATGTGAGAACAGGATGCTGCCCCAGATATGCCACTGGCCTGATCCAGCAGGCTGCTTCATCAACCATGTTCTTCCTGAGGTTGGTGCACTGACCAATACAACTTTCTGTTTCTGTTTTCAGATCATATATACGAAGCCTTGCTAAACACGAGCGTTGATATAGATGCACTAGAACCCGACTCGGTCCTGGATGAAGTGTTGATCAAGGACATCGTTCAAAAATCCGGCATGAAACACAAATGGGCCAAGTTGAAAGAAGACAAAATCAAAGAAAACAAAGATGCCGTAAAGAGGTAATGGCTTGGGTTAATTGACTTTGGTTGCTAGGTTTATGCAGACCCTGTTTTCCATCGCCCTTTTGCTATTCCGGCTTATGTTTAATGTCTATAGTCTTTGATACTCATTCACAAGCTTGGATCCTAACTTTTCGCTTAGGTTTTTGTGTGTGCTAATATTGATTTAAAAATATTAGTAACTTTATATGAATGTACAAATTATATCTAACTGCATTTTCATAATATTTTGTTTTAAGTTGTCTCTTGTTGCTTCAGTTATTTGTATACCGCTTAGAGATATTTTCAATGTGTTAAGCAGTATAGAAATTAAATAGTCAATCAAAGCCTTAATTAATATTGAGCCAATTTTGTTTTCTCTCTGTCCACACCCCTTTTGCTTTGCTTATCCTCTAGCCCAGTGGTTCTCAACCATTTTTCTCTGTGCCGCGCTTTCAGAATAAAAATATGCTTGCGCCACACTGAAATTTTTATTGATAAGAAATACGTTGGAAAATGATTCCTGTGCTTCTGTCTACAAGTCCAAATAAAAACCATTTTAGCCGTTATGGAAATCTCATTTGGTCAGTAGTATTTGAAATAAACCCTTCTCAGATCTTTTAGGTTCTATAACTCAATAAACAAAGAAGCACTGACTGAAGTAAAGCCCTTTGCTGTGAAGAGAGCACCCCGTTTCATTTAGCCACATATCCACGTGTACTCCATTTCCTGAAGAAGAAAATACCACATCTTGGCAGGCTACTGGCATTGGGCTGTGACTCGTTGCTGAGGATCGCATGCTGAGGTCATTGATGCTCAGGAATTTTAAGGGATCTGTTAAGAGGAAAATGTTAAGGAGAAACACAAGGAGGGTTTACTTCATGGGTAGGCAAACTAAGGCCCGGGGCCGGATCTGGCCCAATTGCCTTCTCAATCCGGCCCACAGACAGTCCAGGAATCAGTGTGTTTTTACATGAGTAGAATGTGTCCTGCCTGATGGTTTTACATGAATAGAATGTGTCCTTTTATTTAAAATGCATCTCTGGGTTATTTGTGGGGCCTGCCTGGTGTTTTTACATGCGTAGAATGTGTCCTTTTATTTAAAATGCATCTCTGGGTTATTTGCAAAGGGATCCCTAACCATTAGATCCAGTCGTGGCCGACTCTGGGGTTGTGGCGCTCATCTCGCTTTATTGGCTGAGGGAGCTGGTGTATAGCTTCCGGGTCATGTGGCCAGCATGACTAAGCCGCTTCTGGCGAACCAGAACAGTGCACAGAAACACCATTTACCTTCCCGCTGGAGCGGTACATATTTATCTACTTGCACTTTGACGTGCTTTTGAACTGCTAGGTGGGCAGGAGAGGGACCGAGCAACGGGAGCTCACCCCGTCGCGGGGATTTGAACCGCCGACCTTCTGAACGGCAAGTCCTACGCTCTGTGGTTTAGACCACAGCGCCACCCGCGTCCTGGGTATTTGTGGGGCATAGGTTCTCTTCCCCCCCCCAATATAGTCCAGCCCCCCACAAGGTCTGAGGGACAGTGGACCGGCTCCCTGCTGAAAAAGTTTGATGACCCCTGGTTGACTTCATTTGCAAGCCTTGCGTGTTTCTGTTCATTGCAGGCCGCCTGCAGATCCTGCTTCATTAACTCCAAGGCCTCCAGTTGTTACCATCCTTGGCCACGTCGACCACGGGAAAACCACGTTGCTTGACACGCTGAGGAAAACTCAGGTGGCAGCAATGGAAGCAGGCGGCATCACGCAGCATATCGGTGCCTTTCTTGGTATGATTTATCAGAGTCATTTTAACGTGCATTGATAATTACGCTGACTTTTCCTCAGATTGTCCCGTCCACACCATACATTTAAAGAACTCTTGGACCACTTTAACGGTCATAGCTGTTAAGGGTCTCCCCTCAGCACCCTTGAACAAACTACAGCCCCCAGGATTCCTTGGGATCTCCACACAATCTTGTTTCCTAAGGTGTTTTAGTGTCAGAAAACAGTCCCAGATCTAAAGGTTGAGTTGCTGACGCTACTGTGCTGTACAGTACGGAAATGAAGACCAGCTTCAAGAATAAGGGGCGCGGCTTCCAAGAAAATAATATTTATCATGAAGGCATACAGTGGAGCTTGGGACTGCAGCAGTGACAGTAAAAGAAACCTTTAAAAAATAAAACATATAAGAAATATATGTTTAGCAGATTCCCTGAGTTTGGCTTTGTGAAGAACTGTTGCTACCTTAACAGAATCCATGTTCAAAAGGAATTTGAGCAGTCTGCAATCGTGTAACCATTTTTTGGTGGGGAACAAGACCCATGGAGCTCTGTGGGGCATAGATTTTTGACATGCATTAATAATTTTTACAGTAGTGCTGTATAGATTTGATTGTTGTTGGGGTTTTTGTTTTGGGTTTTTTTGCAGTGCGTTTGCCTTCTGGAGAAAAAATAACATTTCTGGATACACCTGGCCACGCTGCATTTTCAGCCATGAGGGCGAGAGGTACACATGTCACGGATATTGTCATATTGGTGGTAGCCGCAGAAGATGGCGTAATGAAGCAGACTGTGGAATCTATTCAACACGCTAAAAATGCCAAAGGTACAGCACTTTTCTTTAAAGTGGGTGGGAGGAAGGGAGAGATAAGTGCCATTGGTCAAATAGCATACATACCGTATTTTTCTCTCTATAAGATGCACCAGACCATATGACGCACCTAGTTTTTGTAGGAGGAAAACAAGAAAAAAATATATTCTGAATCTCAGAAGCCAGAACAGCAAGAGGGATAGCTGCACAGCGAAAGCAGCAATCCCTCTTGCTGTTCTGGCTTCTGGGATAGCTGCACAGCCTGTATTCGCTCCATAAGACACACACACATTTCCCCTTACTTTTTAGGAGGGGAAAAGTGAGTCTTATAGAGCAAAAAATACAGGAATCACTGAAAGCCTTCACTTTTTTCCAAGGCCCTTAGGTCAGATGCTTACCTGTTTGCGAGCTGCTCATTCTGATATGGTGGGATCAAAACAGCTTCACAAATAAATATTCTTTCACTCGATTGAACTGTAGTTTTGGGAAAACGTCTTTGGTTTGCTGCTTCCCATGCTTCGCTGTTTGGACTTTGGCATTCTCCCCCGTTTTCTTTTCTCTCGCAGTTCCAATTATCGTTGCCATTAATAAATGCGACAAGCCTGAAGCCGACCCGGATAGAGTGAAGAAAGAGCTTCTGGCTCACAATGTGGTTTGCGAAGAATACGGAGGAGATGTTCAGGCTGTCCATGTTTCAGCACTAAAAGTAATTTTAACCTGTTGTCACGGTACTAACTGCAGGTCATAGGTGGGCTTCATTTCTGGAAGCGTGTTATTTCCAGAAGCATGTTTCCTTTTCCCATAAGCTGGTTCCAGCTAATTCTGGAAGGTAATTTGTAGTGCTTTTCACGGTGCAAAATAAAAATGCTTGTGCCATTCTTGTGTGTCCGCAGGTGTAGATCTACAGATCATTAGATTAACGCTAAGATGTTTCTTACATCGATCTGGGAGAGAATTAGTTGGGGCAAATGTTAATTTTCGAGGCTGAATAAACAACTAAATCTGCAGTCCTAAAATGAGTGGGACCCAAAGATGATTTCGCTGCCGTAGGCAGCTAAGCCCTGCTGTGTTTTCACCAGCAGGGCAGAAGGGAGGTCCATTTTGTGGGTTTTTAGAAACCCTGTTTTGGAGGGTAATACAAAGGTGTGATTTACACCATCACCTGGGCTTTTGGATCTGTCCGATTCAAGCTGTTTCCTGGTGCTCCCTCGAAACACCCTCTTTTTGACTCTACCGGCATCCATTGGTAGGGCCAGGTTTTGGTAGCAGCAAGGAGGTAGAATTCAACTTCTGGCCTCTCTCTGTTTATCCTGTAGCCCTAGGGTTGCCTCCTTAAAGAGCAGAGGCAGCAACAAAGCTGCTCTATGACGGACCATACAGATTGGATGTCTTTTCCTCATGCCTTTGCAAATGATCAGAAAACCCACAACCCAGCAAAGGAAGTACTGTGGGTTGGGGAAAAAATTCCCTGATGCTGATGCATGTTCCTAGACATGAAGGAATACCTGGCCACACCATGACAGTCTCCATGCAGAGGGGCTTAAATCATCCCCATCCTCAAACGGCCGCCTATGCAGTAATCCAGATTTTAGAGCTATTCATCTCCTGTCGTAACGTAACTGAAGTGTCATTTCCTTGATCCCAAGCGACTCAGCTCTTTTCTGAACTGTCTTTGTTTGGTGTAGGGTGACAACTTGATGGCTTTAGCAGAGGCAACCGTGGCTCTTGCGGAGGTGTTGGAACTGAAGGCGGACTCTACGGGCCCCGTGGAAGGCACCATCATAGAGTCTCGTACAGATAAAGGAAAAGGGTGAGCCACAGGCACAGGCCCCTTCATTCCTTGACAGAATCACTAGTCATTTGAGTCATTATTATTACTATTATTATTGGTAAATGTCAACCATGCTTTTTTCTTCAATGTTATCTCCATTAATTGCCACCACCAGTCCTCTGTATTTTCCCATCCATGTCCATGTTAAAATCTCTCTACTGCAATCACATATTGGAATTACAGTAAGAGCTGTTTGACAGTGGAATTTGCTGCCAAGGAGTGTGGTGGAGTCTCCTTCTTTGGAGGTCTTTAAGCAGAGGCGTGACAACCATATGTCAGGAGTGCTCTGATGGTGTTTCCTGCTTGGCAGGGGGTTGGACTCGATGGCCCTTGTGGTCTCTTCCAACTCTAGGATTCTATGAATAATATTCCATAATTTTCTCCTCCCTTGATATATATCCTTTAATTCATGCCCAGTTCCAGATGTCCAAATTCCATTTCCTGTTGCATTTCCATTTCCTGTTATTTAGAAGCAAAGTGGCTTCTGTTACTGCAACACTAAGCGAGGTTAGGCTATTGAACCCAGTGTGCAACCGATCTATCTCTTTCTGTGCTTCTGGGAAGCCACAGGAGAGCCACCGGGAATGTAGTGGGTGAACTTGGGACTGGTCCTTATCTCCATCATAATTCACCTAACAGGGGTAAGGAACTGTGGGGTTGGTGATATTAGCGAATCAGCGGCCCTCCAGATATTGCAGACCTACATTTCCCATCATACCTGATTGTTGGTTGGAGCTGAGGGGAGTTGAACCCCAGCAACATCTATAGGACCACTGATTTCCCCATCCCTGACTTAAGGAGTGGGGAATCTAGGTACAGTGGTGCCCCGCAAGTCGAATGCCTCGCAAGACGGAAAACCCGCTAGACGAAAGAGTTTTCCGTTTTTGAGCTGCTTAGCAAGACGATTTTCCCTATGGGCTTGCTTTGCAAGACGAAAACGTCTTGCAAGTGTTCTGATTTTTTTCCGCTTTCCCCCCTTTTTCTAAGCCGCTAAGCCGCTAATAGCCTTTTAGCCGCTAATCTGCTAAGCCTTTAATAGCCGCTAATAGTCTTTTAGCCGCTAATTCGCTAAGCCTTTAATAGCCGCTAAGCCTTTAATAGCCGCTAAACCGCTAATAGCGATAATCCGCTAAGCCGCTAATAGGGTTGCTTCGCAAGACGAAAAAACCGCTAGACGAAGAGACTCGCGGAACGGATTAATTTCCTCTTGCGAGGCGCCACTGTACACTGTCCTGATCTATTTGGAAGGGTCGGGCTCAAGTGTGATAAAACAGATATCAAAGTACAGTGGCACCTCGGGTTACATACGCTTCAGGTTACAGACTCTGCTAACCCAGAAATAGTACCTCGGGTTAAGAACTTTGCTTCAAGATGAGAACAGAAATCGTGCTCCGGTGGCACGGCGGCAGCAGGAGGCCCCATTAGCTAAAGTGGTGCTTCAGGTTAAGAACAGTTTCAGGTTAAGAACAGACCTCCGGAACGAATTAAGTTCTTAACCCGAGGTACCACTGTAAACAGAAAGCATATGCATTGCGAATTTGTTTGCTACCATCCACATATGCTATAAGCCACCTCAAGACAGCTCACTATGAAAAAAAATGCAAATAAAATTAGTGGCATAAAAATGGCTGTACGAATTCAAACGCGATCTTCCCTCCTTCTCCCCTCTAGTCCAGTGACCACTGCCATCATCCAGAGAGGCAGTCTGAGAAAGGGCTGTATTCTGGTTGCAGGGAAAAGCTGGGCCAAGGTGCGTATGATGTTTGACGAGAACGGCAAGGCCATGGAAGTTGCCCCTCCAAGCATGCCAGTGGAGATCGTGGGATGGAAGGAGGTTCCTTCAGCCGGAGAGGAAATCCTTGAAGTAGAGTCTGAGGTACCACAGATTTCCCATTCAGCATTTAAGCCTGGCGTCCCCAAGGTGGGTCCTCTCACTGGGCAACGAGGACACACTCACCTTGGGCTCCAGGCCTCTGGGGGGGGGGAAGCAGCAGGGACAAGCTACCAGGGCAGGGATGGAGAACCTGCGGCCTTCCCCATGTCGTTGGGCTGCAACTCCCATCTTTCTGAGGCTGATGGGAGTTGGAGCCCAACAATATCAGGATGGCCACATTGGGCTCACGTCCCTGTACTAGAGAGAAGGAGCAGAATTAATGAACACGGATTGGCTTCGGCTGTGGCAGCTCAAGAAGCTATTTACACTGCTGGAACGGAAGCTGCGTGCAAGCTGTTTGCATCCTGCTTTCTTCCACTCCATTACAGTGGTACCTCGGGTTACAGACACTTCCGGTTACATACATTTCAGGTTACAGACTCCGCTAACCCAGAAATAGTACCTCGGGTTAAGAACTTTGCTTCAGGATGAGAACAGAAATCGTGCTCCGGCGGTGCGGCAGCAGCGGGAGGCCCCATTAGCTAAAGTGGTGCTTCAGGTTAAGAACAGTTTCAGGTTAAGAACGGACCTCCAGAATGAATACTTAACCTGAGGTACCACTGTACCTAAGATGGCAGGGTGCAGCGGCTCATGGAGAGCACAGTGGGCCCCACAATCTCTGTGCACTTAGCAGCGCTTGTTCTGATCTTCCTCAAGCCACCAGAACCATAATAACCTCATTGACCACCTCTTCTCCACAAAAGGTCTGGAGGGTTGTAACATGAGAAGGGGCCTTCTCTGCAGTAGCTCCCTACTTATGGAATGCTCTCCCTGGGGAGATTTGCCTGGCACCTTCATTATACACCTCTAGGCACCAGGCAAAAACATTCCTCTTCATTTTTTTTAAAAAATAATATTTATTAAGCTTTTCCAGACAGTAAAATTACAAAATTATAAATAAGAAAATAAAAATACATAGCAATATTAAAAGAGAAAGAAAAAAATACAAAAATAGACAATAAAGAAGAGAACTAATAAAAAAGAGAAAAAGAGTCAATATTTTCATGTCATATCTTTCATTTACTTATTTCCTGACCTCCTCACACCCCCCTTTTCTGTATTCCAGTTCTCACATAGTTAGTTCAGCAAATCCTTACCCTCTATCATTTATCTTTACTTATTATCTTAACCTTTTATAACTATATATCTCTGTCAGGGCTGCCACCCAGTCCCAGCTCACATAGGACCAAGTCCGCCAGCGTTCACTTTATAAGAGTCTTTATTAAGTTACAGGTTTCATTTCCGAACTGCAGCGTGCAGCTCTACACCTTCTGCCCTAGGTCGGCGAAGACCCGTCTGAGTCCCCGCCTCTTGCACACCAGCTTAATACCCTAGCCTTGCTCCACCTCCTTCGCCTCTCCCTACGTCTCTGGGTCCTTCTGCCCCCCTGGGCCTCCTCCCTTCTACTCTCCTCTGACGCTGACCCCCCTGATCCTTCTGCCTCCTTGCGGCGGGCTTTAGGACCTGGCTCACTCTCCGGGCTGCTTACTGCTCCAGCTTCCGCTGCATTTGAACTTGGCGCGCGCGCCCAACTCTCTACTTTCCTCTTAACCGTTGCCTCGCTCTCTGAGGAGGGCGTGACCACCCCTGACTCGTGCCCTCCCTCCTGCTGACAGCCTCCGGAACCCGATGCCTGGCTACCTTCCTCCCTGCTGCTCTCAGTCTTGAGCGTGGGTCCCGACTTCCAGCTGCTGCCGCTCTCAGTTATGAGCGTGGGTCCCGACTTCCAGCTGCTGCTCTCTGAATCTCCTCTGTTCCCTTCCTCCTGGGGTGTCCCCCCGGATTCCCCCCTTGCTCTGCTCACTGGGGCTCCCTTTTGGGAGTCCTCTGACTCACTGCTTAGGCTTGGAGATCTCGGGTCGTCATCATCACTCATTTTCCCTTCGGATTCCTCCCCCTCGCTCTCTGCTTCCTCCCTTCTCTGCGTCTCTGCTCCTGAACCCCTGACATCCATCCCCCCCTCGAAGCCCCCCTTTCCCCCCTCCCCGCTTTCAGGTGTGGGTGCTGGGTGCTCCATCATCACGGGAGGGAATGCCGGATACAGTTCGCTCCCCGTGGTTGGCCGCCAACTGAAGACCTCCGAGTCTTCCTCCTCGCGGTCGCCGACGTTGACCTGTTCCGCTTCCATCTCTGTACCGCCGTGCTCGAACCCAAGGTCCTCCCCGAACACGTCCATGTCAGTCTCTGCGTCGGTCGCTCGACCTGGCATCTCCAGCCACTTCCGGCGCCATTGCTCCTCCGGTCGATCGTCCCACCAATACGAGGTGTCTGACGCCGAACCCGCCGGCGATCCTTCTGGGGAACGGGTGCTCAGTGCGGGTTCCCCGTCCGAGTCGAATCCATGGAACGTGCTGGAAGAAAGTGTGGGCGTGAACAGCCAGTCGTCGAAGAAGCTCGCTGGCATGGGTCTGTGTGGGAAAAGGGCATGAAACTCGTCCTTGAGCAGGGGTTCCTCCAAAGCGTAGTCTGGCACCCAGCTATTGGCGCTGGCCCGGGTGCCCTCTCTGGCTAGGAGGTATTCGACTCCCTCTTCCCCCCATCTGGAGTCCAAAATCTCCGTGACCTCGTTGATGGGGTCTTGCTGCGTCACCCCTCGCGTCTCCGTCCGCTCCCGGAACGGACTCGGTGCCGTCCCTGGCTCCTGGAATCTGTGAGGTGCCTTGTAGGGAGTGAGCACCGACCTGTGGAACACCGGATGCATTCTGGAACCCTCCGGCAGCGCCAGTCGGAAGGCTACCGGGTTGATCTGTGCTTCGACTTGGTACGGACCAATTTGCTTGTGCCCCAACTTCTTCTTGGCTAGTGACCTGGTCGGCACTGCGTGGGCTGCCAACCAGACCCAGTCTCCCACTTGGATCTCTTCGCCAACCCGCCTGTGCTTGTCAGCTTGCACCTTGTAGGCGTGCTTAGCTAGCTCCAGCTGCCGTCTGAGTTGATCGTGTACCGCCTGCAACTCTGACGCGAACGCGTCCGCCGTCTGTGGTTCTCCGTCCCCCACTCTCTCCCGTCCCGGGAAGGTTCTGGGATTCCTCCCATTGTTGGCGAAGAACGGCGTCACCCCTGTGGACACGTGCTTCGTGTTGTTGTAAGCGAACTCGGCGAGCGGCAGGTAATCCACCCAGGTCGCAGGTTGTTGATTGGCATAGCATCTCAGGTACTGCTGCATGATGGCATTGACCCTCTCTGCTTGCCCGTTGGTCTGCGGGTGTCTTGCTGATGCCAGATCGACCTTGACATTTAGAAAACTCATCAGCTTCTGCCAGAAATTCGAGACGAACTGGCGCCCGCGGTCGGACAGGATAGACCGCGGCAGACCATGCACTTTGAACACGTGATCTATGAACAGTTTGGCGGTTTGTTCCGCCGTGGCCACCTTCGCACACGGAATGAAATGTGCCATCTTGGTGAACAAGTCCACCACCACTAGTACAGCTGTCTTGCCTCTCGAGCTGGGTAGATCCGTAACAAAGTCCAGGGCCACTCTCTCCCACGGTTCAAACGGCGTTTGCAGCGGTTCCAGCAGTCCCGCCGGTGGTTTGTGCACCGGTTTGGCCCTCTGGCAGGTGTCGCACCTCGCAACGTAGTCCGCGACTTCCCCTCTCAGTCTGGGCCACCAAAAGTCCCTTGCGACTAATTCCACCGTTTTTTCCGTGCCAAAGTGCCCGGCCGTGGGTGCGTCGTGCAGCTGCTGCAGTACCCTGGCGCGAAGTTCGTCTCCCGGCACGTAGATGGCCCCTTTACGTAAGAGCAAGCCGTCTCGTATCTGGAACTCGTCGCCCTTCGCCGTGCCCTTGTGCACCTCTGCCACCTTCGCCTGCGCGAAGGAGTCGTCCTGCAACGCCCGCCGCACCGCATCCAGGTCTACTGTGGCTGAAGCGCACGCCCACGCTGTTGGCGCGAAGATGTGCATGGCTGCCGCTGGCGTCGCCTCTTCGAGGTATTGCGGTTTGCGGGACAGTGCATCCGCCATGACGTTGGTGTCGCCTGGGACGTACTCTATTCGGAAATTGAAGTCAGCAAAGAACTCCGCCCAACGTATCTGCCTCTGGTTCAGGAACTGAGCCGTGCGCCAGTGCTCCAGATTCTTGTGATCCGTGCAGACCTGCACCGTGTGCTTGGCGCCGATCAGGAAGTGCCTCCACGCCTTGAAAGCTGCATGAATGGCCAGCAACTCCCTGTCCCAGATGGTGTAGTTCTGCTCCGACTTGCTGAGCTTTCTGGAGTAGAACGCTCCCGGCCTCCAGACCCCCTGTGGGTCCCTTTGCAGCAGGACAGCTCCCACTGCTCTATCGGACGCGTCTGTCTCTACCCGCATCGGCCTGCTGGGGTCGATATGCAGCAGTTGCTCTTCCGACGCGAAGAGACGCTTGAGTGCCTGAAAGGACTGCTCCGCCTGCTCCGTCCAGATGAATTTCTTTTTCTTGGAGCTTAGCGTGTCCGTAATGGCCGCCGTCTGCATCGCGAACCCCTTGATAAACTTGCGATAGAAGTTGGCGAAGCCGACAAACCGCTGGACCTCCTTCCGGTTGCGCGGGCTCTTCCAATCCAACACCGCACGAACCTTGGCGCTGTCCATGGCTAGCCCCTTGTCCGACAACTTGTAACCCAAGAAATCCACCTCCGTCGTGTCGAACTGGCACTTCTCCAGTTTGGCGTACAGTCTATGCTGCTGCAGTCTCTCCAGCACCTCCCGAACATCTTGGTCATGGGCTTGCTGCGATTCGGAGAATATCAGGATGTCATCCAGAAAGCAGACGCACTTCTTGTAAAGGAGTCCCGCCAACACATGATGCATGAAAGCTTGGAAACAGTGAGAACCGTTTTGCAATCCAAACGGCATCACTCTGTATTCGTAGGTGCCCAGAGGCGTGAACATGGCTGTCTTCCACTCATCGCCCTCCCTCATGCGGATGAGATTGTACGCACCTCGCAGGTCCAACTTGGTGAACACGCGTCCCTTGCGCACCGTCGCTAGTAGGTCGTCAATCCTGGGCATGGGGAAATCAGAAGGCTTGGTCATCTTGTTTAAGAGGCGAAAATCCACCACCAGTCTTTTTTGGGGCGTGTCTTTCTTCTTCACGAAGAAAACAGGACTGCCCCCTACTGCCCTGGACTCCCGGATGAAACCGCGCTGCAAATTGTGATCTATGAACTGTTTGAGTTCCTGTAATTCGTCCTCAGACATGGAATACAGCTTCCCTTTCGGCAGCGTCGCCCCTGGTAGGAGGTCAATCTTGCAGTCATATTGCCTGTGCGGTGGTAGCTTGTCAGCCTCTTTCTCGCAGAAGACCTCCAGAAAGTCTGCGTATTTGTGGGGGACTGCTTGCAACGTTCCCAACTGCAGTTGTGATTCCTCCTCCTCTCCCTCCTGTCTGGGCAGGATGCAGTGTTCTGCGCAATAAGAGGAGCCGAAGATCAGCTGTCTCTGGTACCAAGCCAGTGTCGGACTGTGCCTGTCCAGCCAACTCATGCCCAACACAATGGGCGTGTCCGACAGTCGGGTGACATTAAAACTGATGACTTCCCTGTGGTTGCCAAGGCGCATCACCATCGGTGGCGTTTGCTTCACCACCTGCCCCCCTAGCAACTCTCTGCCATCCACTGTGACGACTTGCAGGGGCAGAGTGGCAGGCAGTAGCTGTATAGCGTGCTGCTCCACAAAATCCTGCGCTATAAAGTCTGCGTTGCTTCCAGAATCCACAGAAAGCGGCACTTCGATAGTGACGCCATCGGGTAGCTGGAGAGATGCTGTGAGCTGCACTACTGGTTTGGGTGGGAGGGGGTCCGTGGGTTGCAAGATCGCTGGGGACTGCTTCACTGATGCGTCTGGCTGGGCCCCAGTGCCTCTGTCTCCAGCCAGACATCGTCGTTTCCCTGCTGTGGTTCTCCTTGCTGCGTTGCTGTAGTCACCATTGCTGAGGCTGCAGTGTGCTTGTGGAGCCTCCGGGGACACTCTTTCGCCAAATGGCCTGGATCCTCGCAGATGTAACACTTCCTGTTCCCTCTAGGAGGCTTCGCTTTCACTGCTGTCGGTGCTTGGGCTCTGGCTGCTGACTGAGCCCTTGCACCTCCAACCTCCATCGGTTCCCCTCCCCCTCCAGGCGGAGGTGTGGATTGCGCACGCGCTGCTTCTCTTGGAACGAAAGAGAAACTTCTCGCTGCTTCGCGCCCTCCACGTCCTTCATCTCTGCACCATGGACGTTCTTCCAGCCTCACCCCCACAGTCAGCGCCCTTTGGACCACCTCCTGCGTGCTTCGGGGCCTCTCCCCCCTTGCAATTTCATCCTTGACCGCAGAGCTTAGACCCTCCCAGAACAGGTCTCTGACAGGGGGCGAATCCCGGTCCCACTCTAAGGCACTGACCAGCGCAAAAAAGCGGGCGTGGTACTGCCGGACGCTTGCCCTCCCTTGTTTTAGTCCATGAATCTCCCGTCGGGCAAGATCCACATCAATAGTAGACAAAAAACACGCATCCATCGCTTTGATAAAGGCATCTGCATTCTGAAGCGCCGGATCTTTATCCCTCCACAAATTGCGTAGCCACGCTTTAGCATCCCCATGCAAATGGGATAGTATGAACCCCACTTTCTCTTCCTCATCTCTAAAGTCTTTTGCCAGCAGTTGCAGTGCGCACATTACGTCTGCTCGAAAATTGGGGTACTGTTGTAAATTCCCATCGAAGTGAGCCACAAGCCCTCCTGCTCTCCGTGCCAACCCAACCCCCTCCGGTCTGGGTCCTGGCTGCCCGTGTTTAACCCATGCTTCAAACCTGGCGTGGAGATCTCTGTAGGCGGCTGCCGCATCCTCCTCCCTCTTCTTGGATGCCAGTACCTCCGCGTTCAATTGGGTAACTGCCTGTTGCAGCGCTGCAACTGTCTCTGCTTCCGTCATCTCTGCTAACCGTCGTGAGCTTGCTCCCAAACACCGATCCCCTCCTCCAGCTGCCTCTCTCTCCGCTGCGAGATATCAGGTGTCCGAAGCTTTTGTGAGACGGGTCTTACTGTCAGGGCTGCCACCCAGTCCCAGCTCACATAGGACCAAGTCCGCCAGCGTTCACTTTATAAGAGTCTTTATTAAGTTACAGGTTTCATTTCCGAACTGCAGCGTGCAGCTCTACACCTTCTGCCCTAGGTCGGCGAAGACCCGTCTGAGTCCCCGCCTCTTGCACACCAGCTTAATACCCTAGCCTTGCTCCACCTCCTTCGCCTCTCCCTACGTCTCTGGGTCCTTCTGCCCCCCTGGGCCTCCTCCCTTCTACTCTCCTCTGACGCTGACCCCCCTGATCCTTCTGCCTCCTTGCGGCGGGCTTTAGGACCTGGCTCACTCTCCGGGCTGCTTACTGCTCCAGCTTCCGCTGCATTTGAACTTGGCGCGCGCGCCCAACTCTCTACTTTCCTCTTAACCGTTGCCTCGCTCTCTGAGGAGGGCGTGACCACCCCTGACTCGTGCCCTCCCTCCTGCTGACAGCCTCCGGAACCCGATGCCTGGCTACCTTCCTCCCTGCTGCTCTCAGTCTTGAGCGTGGGTCCCGACTTCCAGCTGCTGCCGCTCTCAGTTATGAGCGTGGGTCCCGACTTCCAGCTGCTGCTCTCTGAATCTCCTCTGTTCCCTTCCTCCTGGGGTGTCCCCCCGGATCCCCCCCTTGCTCTGCTCACTGGGGCTCCCTTTTGGGAGTCCTCTGACTCACTGCTTAGGCTTGGAGATCTCGGGTCGTCATCATCACTCATTTTCCCTTCGGATTCCTCCCCCTCGCTCTCTGCTTCCTCCCTTCTCTGCGTCTCTGCTCCTGAACCCCTGACAATCTCCAACCATTGTCAATCCACATTTACATATTCTTGTTCGTCTTTTTACCAATACCGCTTATTTTCAGTCCAACATCACTTCAACATTCATTAATTTTACAGTATTTCTGCAGATAATCTTTAAATTTCTTCCAGTCTTCTTCCACCACCTCCTCTCTCTGATCTCAGATTCTGCCAGTCATTTCTGCCAATTCCATGTATTCCATCACCTTCATCAAAAACATTCCTCTTCAACCAGGCCTTAATGTTTTTTTTTGGGGGGGGTAGATTTTTAGTGTGTTATTGTTCTTATTTTTATTACGTATCTTGTGTTTTTTATATCGTGATTATATATTGCAAACCACCCTGAGATCTAAGAGTATAGGGTGGTACACAAATGAATAAAAAATTAAAATGAAGTAATAATAAAAAGTGTAAGGCAAAAAATATAGTTTTAAAAAAACCTAAGATCATTTAAACAGAACAGCTGTGTTTGGAGGCAACATAAATTTGAGTACCAGCTGCAATGGCTGACTCCATCCTAGTTTGAGCTGTTAATATCTGGCTGGTCAGTGCTGCAGATGTAGGTTTGACTACTACCTTCCCTTCCAGGTACCGAACACAGTTCCCAACTTCCCTCTGTAGCTCTCAGTGCACACCAAAAATAAATTGCTGGTGGGAGGGGAACCCTTGGGCTGTTGGGTGGGGGCTGCAGATGGAGGTGGGAGCCCAGATCCTGGGATCCCAGCTATCCTGCTAGATCAGAGAGGCAGTTTTTTTGTTCTTCTACCAAGCAAAGGGCTCGTGAAGTTGTTGAGTGGAGAAGCTACACCGAGCAACAAGAGAAGGCGAAGAAGGACCTAGAGGTCATTGAGGTGAAGCAGAAGGAGCACAGGGACGCCTACAAGAAGGACAGAGAAGGCATGGAAAACATGTCCTGGAAGCAGAGAAGGGCAGCTGTGTACAAGAGCAAAAAGCATCTCCTGACTATACGACCGAAAGAAAAAGGGGAGAGTGACAAAAATGTGCTGCACATCATCATCAAAGGTGGAGTCCTTTTGGTTTGTCCTGCTCCCAAGAGTTCCTGCTATTATTATTATTATTATTATTATTATTATTATTATTATTATTATTATTCCCCAGCACCGAGGCAGTGGGCTGGGCGGGGTACACTTCCCCATATAATATTAAATAGCACCTGTAATGGTATCAGGGGGTTGCTCGAGAGCAATCAAGCAATCAGGCCAATTCCTCCCTGGTCAGCTGTAAACCCTTGTTATTGGTGCCAAAAAAAACCTTCACCATGAAGAGCGCCTCTATTCCATGTCTTGCTCATTCACTGGCAGAATCTGAGAGTGGGCGGTCCTTAAACCTTCCCCAGCAAAGTAGTTTGTTGACACCCAGCCTGCGCTTCCCCTCTCTGCGCAGAAGCCTACTGCGCAGGGAGGGCGTGGGTAACAGAGGACCTCTCTCCTCCCCGCTTTGCCCAGGCGAGGTGTCCTGGCACCTCCTCCGAGCCCTGCAGCTCGTCTCCGCTGGAGGCGTGGTTACTCTCCTCCACTGAGGGCGTGCTGCTTCCCACAATCTTTGGGGGCTCTCTGTGATCCATCCTGCTTTTCCCCTCTCGCCCCTGAGCCGATGGCAGCTCCCTGACAGCACCATTTGAAGCCTCGAGAAAGCATGGCCCACAAGAGGGCACACATGGTACATAGGAAGCTGCCTTATATCAAGACAGACCATTGGTCTGCCTAGTTCAGTATTGTCTGCACTGATTGGTAGCGACTTTCCAGGATTTCAGACAGAGCTCCCACTGTCTTGCTTGGAGGTGTTGGAAAGTGGACTTAGGTCGTCGTCCTGCATCGAAAGCAAATGCTTTAATGCTTGAACCGTGGTCCTTCCTCATGCTGCTTAACTGACACACAGGTGTGGCTTAACTGGCATTGAGAATGGCACCTGTCATTGTTAGCCATTTATGATAAAATAGGCACCATACACAGGACGCGGGTGGCGCTGTGGGTAAAACCTCAGCGCCTAGGACTTGCCGATCGCACGGTTGGCAGTGCTGCGCTCCCGTCGTTCGGTCCCAGCGCCTGCCAACCTAGCAGTTCGAAAGCACCCCCGGGTGCAAGTAGATAAATAGGGACCGCTTACCAGCGGGAAGGTAAACGGCGTTTCCGTGTGCTGCGCTGGTGCTGGCTCGCCAGATGCAGCTTGTCACACTGGCCACGTTACCCGGAAGTGTCTGCGGACAGCGCTGGCTCCCGGCCTATAGAGTGAGATGAGCGCACAACCCTAGAGTCTGGCAAGACTGGCCCGAACGGGCAGGGGTACCTTTACCTTTACCTTAGGCACCATACACAAGACGTGAAGATAAATTGAGACTTGTCAAGTTGGCAACAGTTGAACAGCAAGTATTATTCACGTATATGTTAATGACTACAATGTGTTTCTCTCCCTTGAGCCCAAGATAGGCTTTAGTCCTTTTTGTTTTCAAAACGCCTTCATAGCGGTGCATAAGTTACTAGTTCATAGCTTGCCTGTCCTCACAAAATCCTCCAGACACCCTCACGGTTCTCAGCCAAAGAATCAACTAACAGAGTAGCTTGCCAACTGCCACCTCCTTTCCCCATACCAGTTATTCTTTGTGAAATGCATTTATAATGGAAATACAATACCAATGCTAACAGTCACGACTGTTAAAGGCTGTACTTGTAGACTCTTCTTTATTGAGCAAACCCACAACATTTTAATCAGACTGTTGGAAAGTCCTGGGAGGTTTTAATTTCAGAAGAGTTTGGATTTGATATCCCGCTTTATCACTACCCGAAGGAGTCTCAAAGCGGCTAACATTCTCCTTTCCCTTCCTCCCCCACAACAAACACTCTGTGAGGTGAGTGAGGCTGAGAGACTTCAGGGAAGTGTGACTAGCCCAAGGTCACCCAGCAGCTGCATGTGGAGGAGCAGGGAATCGAACCCGGTTCTCCAGATTACGAGTTTATTGCTCTTAACCACTACACCACACTGGCTCTCAGTGTGTCTGTGAGACACAGTTTCCGCGAGTTTAATCAAAGCTCTATTCATTGCTCAGCTCCTTCTCATTTAATTGCATGAGACTTAAGATCCTCATGGATTGTACAGTAATTAGTTGTGCTATTCTTTGTTTTGTGTGTGCCACTCGCATTTAAACTCACTGGGACTTTTGCTCCGCCCAGGTGACGTTGATGGTTCTGTGGAAGCCATCTTGAACATCTTGGACACCTACGACGCCGATGAGGAGTGTGAACTAGACGTGGTCCACTGTGGGATTGGGGATATTAGCGAAAATGACATAAACCTTGCAGAGACATTTAAAGGTAAAGGGTGGCCATTGAAGAAAGCAGTACAAAGTCATGTGTCTTAGATGGCTAAAGAGCCAGAGCACTTTGCCTTGCAAGCAGTCAGCAGCTCAGTAACCGGCCTTAAAGTACAGTGGTACCTCGGGTTAAGTACTTAATTCGTTCCGGAGGTCCGTTCTTAACCTGAAACTGTTCTTAACCTGAAGCACTACTTTAGCTAATGGGGCCTTCTGCTGCCGTGCCGCCAGAGCACGATTTCTGTTCTCATCCTGAAGCAAAGTTCTTAACCCGAGGTACTATTTCTGGGTTAGCAGAGTCTTTAACCTGAAGCATCTGTAACCTGAAGTGTCTGTAACCCGAGGTACCACTGTACACAGAAGGTGTGCTGCAGTGACTGCAGGCAGGGTTCCCATGGAGCAGAAGGGGATGCACTTTCCCACCCATGTTGCAAGGCAAGTCAGGAATGCGTCTCTCATCCCCTGGACACATTGTGTTACCTGTCAAGACTGTGGCCAGCTGGCACCTTTGATGCCAGCTATTGGAGCTGCACATTAACTCTCCTGGTTTAGGGGTAGTTGCTGCATGCACCATCCTGATTTCTGAATGCTTTGCATGCAAGATTAAGAGTCTTCACGTAATGCTTTTCATGTAAGTCAGCTTGAAGCCCTTTGTGGGACAAAAGGCAACTTGCAGGTTTTTATAAGCGAATTTTCGCTCTATAACACGCACCCGACCATAACACGCACATAGTTTTTAGAGGAGGAAAATCTGTAGGCATGCCACCCGTAGGCATTTCCTCCATAACACGCACAGACATTTCCCCTTACTTTCTAGGAGGAAAAAAGTGAGTGTTATGGTGCAAAAAAAAGGGTAAATGGTTTTCTGCATGGCTGTGGGAATTCAGGGCACAGAATTTAACATTGCAAGAAACTCATCTTTATTGTAAAGGAGGTTTCTCTCCCACATGGCTGCAAAGAGGTGTGTGTGTGTGTGTGTGTGTGTGTGTGTGTGTGTGTGTGTGGAATGCTTGGTGAAATCATGGAAGTCAGAGAGGAGTAGGGTAGGATTTTCAGTTCCCGAGACGTCTCTTCCCCATCTCTTTCTTTCAGGTGTGGAATAAATTATGCAAAATAAGCAGGTGCGTGTGAATGGGTGCAATTCAGTTGGGTTTCAGAATTTAGCATTCCTTGGTGCAGAATGTTACCATGCTGCAGGTGTTTTGGATTTTCTCTTCATGAATATACTCAGCCCTGCCCTTAATGTTTGGTAAATAGAGCAACTCTGGAACTTAATTATGCTTAATTTGAGCCATTAGAAAGAAGAAGTAAAATAGCAATTTTACACTTACCCTCTTTTGTTGCATTGTCAGGTGTTGTATACGGGTTCAACGTGGACGCAAATAAACCTATTCAGCAGCTGGCTGCCAAGAAGGGAATAAAGTTGAAAATGCACAAAATCATCTACCGGCTTGTTGAAGATTTACAGGCGGAGCTGAGCAGCACCCTGCCCTGTTCTCTAGAGGAGCATGTGTTGGGTATACTTCTGAATTTGAGATGGCAGAAAGAGGGGTGGGTGGGTGGTAAGCATTGCTGGCCCAGGTGGTTGGCTTCCCAAAAGCAGCTGTCTGGCCACTGGACCTTTGGCATGATGATACACCAGAAGTCTTTCATTCAAGGGATAGCAGTTTCAGCATGGGTATTTCTAAAAGCGGGATGCGGGTGGTGCTGTGGTCTAAGCCACTGAGCCTCTTGGGCTTGCCAATCAGAAGGTTGGTGGTTTGAATCCGCACAACGGGGTTAGCTCCTGTTGCTCTGTCCCAGCTCCTGCCTACCTACCAGTTCGAAAGCAGGCCAGTAGATAAATAGGTACTGCTGCAGTGGGAAGGTAAATGGCGTTTCCATGTGCTCTGGTTTCCGTCACGGCATTCCGTTGCGCCAGAAGCGGTTTAGTCATGCTGGCCACATGACCCGGAAAGCTGTCTGTGGACAAACGCCGGCTCCCTCAGCCTGAAAGCGAGATGAGTGCCGCAACCCCATTGTCGCCTTTGACTGGACTTAACCGTCCAGGGGTCCTTTACCTTACCTTTTTCTTAAAGTACTGATGTTCATGGAATAGTGACAAACCAGAGACAGGATTCTCTGCAGAAATGCGCAGTGCCGTAACCGGCTGCAGAAATTCCACTTCCTAAGGATCTATTTTCCTTTTTTAATGCAAATTTCTAGGACTTGTGGCAGCCAAGATAATAATTATGATAGTTCTTCATTTATATGGCACCCATCTGACTGGGTTGCCCCAGCCACTCTGGGCAGCTTCCAACAAATTAAAAACATCAAGCACAGTAAAACATCAAACATCAAAAGCTTCCCTAAACAGGGCTGCCTTCAGATGTCTTCTAAAAGTCAGATAGTTGTTTATTTCCTTGATATCTGCTGGGAGGGCGTTCCACAGGGCGAGTGTTGACTACTGAGAAGACCCTCTGCCTGGTTCCCTGTAACCTTGCTTCTCACAAGGTTAGAAAGCCCTCGGAGTTGGACCTTGAGTCCTGCTGGGCTGGACGATGGGGTTGGAGACACTCCTTCAGGTATACAGTGCTTGAAACTTTGCTTGTAATGTTTGCTGCAATCTTACAGCACTTGGTGAGGTGCAGTTTGAACAGAACTTCTGTAGGTCAAGACTAGGGGGGAAAGGGATGGGCTTCAACTTTTACTCAGAACAGACCTGCTGAGTTCAGTGGGTCTACCAATCACGTTCATTTCAATGAGTCTAAGCTCTGAGCTAAGTAAAACTTTGTTGAATGAAGTAAAACAGGCTAAAGCTGCAGAGTATTGCAAAACAAGAAAGGGGGAAGATTGCAGACTTGTTCAGTTACGTTATTTAAACGGCACAAAATCCAGCTTTTAACTTGAAAAGTCTGGATGCTGGGTTTTTTTTAGTACTGGATACAAGTCACCTTAGCTTTTGCTTTTTGATTGGAATTAATGTTCATATCCTTTTTAATGAGCAGAGACTGCCTAAATGGCACTTTTACACTTTTAAGGATTCTCATGCTTTTTTGTTTTCCTTAGGAACAGCTGTTGTTTTAGCAATCTTTGATGTCACAGTTGGAAAAAGTACAGTTCCAGTAGCTGGCTGCAGAGTACAGAAGGGGCAGCTGGACAGAAAGATGAAATTTAAATTAATTCGTAATCAAGAAGTTATTTGGACAGGTGAGTAGCGGTTGATTCCCTAAGCAGACAGTTCTACTGCCCAGTTCTCACAATTGTATGAAACTCTTGGATTTCGTAAGCCTGCTTTCTGCCCCCCCCCCCCCCGGTGAATTTCTTACTAAAAAAATAACAATAGACTGAATAAGGAGCCGATATTTAAGCACCTCTTTATACAAAAATAAAGTTTGATCCTCCTCAGTCAAATGTCAGTCACAGACACTTTCCCAATATGCTATGTAGAATTTTTTGTGGGTAGCAGAGCTCCAGGTGGAATCAGTTACTGATTCTCTTCCGCATGACTGTGTTGAATTATTGGAGAGGTGTGTTCATATAATCTCATGTGAGGTGTGTGTCTCCAACACTGTTAACTTTCGGGAGGAATTTGAAAACATTACTGTTTACCCAGGCATTTGATGGTTAAATCCCATATGTGGCAACCATGAGAACACTGGATGCTTTAGCTGAGATTCCTGCATTTCCGGGGGTTGGAGTAGTTGACTCTCAGGGTCCCTTCCAACTCTACAATTCTGATTCTGAGTAGTGTGCTCTGGAGTGCTGTGACTTGTATGAAAATTAGTTACTGTTAAGACATGGTCTGGATTGGAGCAATCTCTGCACTCTAAACATTTCTCACCTTGTAATAAATGTTGCACAATTTGGAGTTTTTGCTTTATGTACATCTGTTTTACCTAGGATACCTATCGTCAATGAAGCACCATAAAGATGATGTCCCTGTAGTCAAGACTGGCATGGATTGTGGGCTCAGTTTGGACAAGAACATAGCATTTCAAGTAGGAGATGAAATTGTTTGTTTCAATGAAAAGGAAGTTGAGCAGACGATCTCTTGGGACCCAGGATTTTAAATCTCCAAACAGCCAAATATGTGATGGGCTGAGAAACTTGGATTATATTATTTGCACTGCATCACAGAGACATTTGAGAAGCAGCTTGCATTGTAAAAATGACTAGGGGACTTTAATGTATTTTTTAATATATATAAAAAATCATTATGTTGTAAATTTCAATAAAAACTGTGGGAGAGCTTAGCTGTACAGTGAAACCACCTTGATCTCTATTTTATGTATTACAATAGGAGCATCCTGAAACTTGTGTCATAGGCTGTGCCAAAATAATACATTTTGCTGAACAGATCTAAGTGCTTGCTTAACTATGTGAGGATCTGTCACTGCAGACATGTGTGCCAAGCTATTATTCAAATCAGTTTGGGAGTACAGACAAATTCATACACTGAAATTACATGAGGCGATTACAGGGCTAGCACCAGCTTGCCACAAGTTCAAGAACCACATGATGGTAGTATCTCTACCTACATGCCATATTCAAACTGTGTGTATGTTGAAGGTAAAGCTACGTTGCTGCCACCTTTGTGCGCTTCCAGGGGATGAACAGGATTCCCATGACTCCCTATGTATTTCAAGCTGGAAACACATTTTCATGATCGTTGGGAGTCAATTCCTGCAGTGCTTTATGAGAATCGTATGCCCCTTCTTCCTCAAGCCTCCATGCTCAGATTGTACTGGGTGAATGATAGCAGCCATGGCATCTCTCCCCCGTCCCCCCGAAAGCCTTTTTACACCAATGTGGAACACAGCCATAGTTGTGAAATAGGTATTTGGGACGCGGGTGGCGCTGTGGGTTGAACCAGAGCCTAGGACTTGCCAATCAGAAGGTCAGGGGTTCGAATCCCTGCAACAGGATGAGCTCCCGTTGCTCAGTCCCTGCTCCTGCCAACCTAGCAGTTCGAAAGCACCTCAAAGTGCAAGTAGATAAATAGATACCGCTCCAGCGGGAAGGTAAATGGCGTTTCCGTGTGCTGCTCTGGTTCGCCAGAAGCGGCTTAGTCTTGCTGGCCACATGACTCGGAAGCTGTACGCCGGCTCCCTTGGCCAATAAAGCGAGATGAGCGACTGGACCTAATGGCCAGGAGTCCCCTTTACCTTGGTATTTAGTGTCTAAGCAAGGAATGCCAACATGGTACCCAGAGAAATCACAAAGAGTTTCTTCCCTCCTATTCCTAAAATGAGACTTTATAGCATTTTATCGTAGTCAGAACACATTGTGGTGTGGATAGTAGTACCTGGAGGGACAAAAAGGTTGGCAGCCCGCTGCTCCAAGGAACAAGGTCTTCCATCATTCCAGGTTTGGAGAGGGAACTAGTGATGGCAAGAATCCTCATACAGTGGTACCTCGGGTTAAGAACTTAATTTGTTCTGGAGGTCCGTTCTGAACCTGAAACTGTTCTTAACCTGAGGTACTTTAGCTAATGGGGCCTCCCGCTGCTGCCACTGCACGATTTCTGTTCTCATCCTGAAGCAAAGTTCTTAACCCGAGGTACTATTTCTGGGTTAGCGGAGTCTGTAACCTGAAGCGTTTGTAACCCAAGGTACCACTACTTTTTCCGCCATCAATCCATACTTTAGAATCAGTATTGCTGTTTTAGTTTTTTCTGTCCCACCCAACTACCGTATA